>NC_071470.1:3616428-4291011 GCF_028500815.1 Rissa tridactyla
TTTATCAAGTATTCCAAATGGGGGGAAAAAAAAAACAAAAACAAAAACAAAAAGGAGTTTATTTTGTGCGTGATTGAGAGTGCTTTAAACAAAGCTTCCCATTTTCAACGGGGGGTGGAAATGGGCAGGCTGTTAGCAGAAATCAAAAGAACAACACAGCGACGATACAAGCTCCCCTCGGTTCCCTCTGAAGTGAAGAAATATTAAAACACTTAAAATCATAACAGAGAAATGTGAGTTAAAAATGCGTTGTCACCTAAGTAATAGTAATTATAGTAAAATACAGAAACCGAAGCCTTATATATTATAGTGATTGTTAGAGAAGAGAGAGATGACTCGAGTTTCTTACCTCGTCACAATGTACCCTTTTAAAACACTCTGAATTTCCTTCAAAATGTACTTCCAAGGAACAGTTAATTCTCTCGGTCTCATATAACTATGTCGAAGCATAACTCAAATGTAATATTTGTTAGGCATATTATAATTAACTCCTTTCAAATTGCTCCCTTCAAAATTTACAGCAAAAACCACCATAATAATAATAATAATAATAACAAAAATAATAATATACTGTGTAAGTTTATCTAGGTAATTTCTCCTATTTATTAATTCTTTTAGATTGATCCACTGCTAAAAGATGTAATTTTTATTCCTCTACTGTAAAAAAAAAAAAAAAAATAACCCCAAAACACTATTTTAATCACTTCTTTTGGGGTAAGTATTAAAGTAACGTAATGAAAACTATATGGAAAAAAATATAGAAGCCATTGGACTGGGGAACATTTACTTATTTACAAACAGTATTTTCTCCTTTGCTATTTCTTTTTTCTAAGAGGTGAACTTTGGATTTTGGAACATTTACATATGAAGAAAGTTTGCAGATTTAAAGAAATAAATAGTTAAATGAAGAAAACAATTTACCTGTGCTTAGTATGCTGCCAAGTAATATGTACTAAATAATTATATATTATCAACCGCAAATACAAACAGAAGACTGAGCAGTCTGTGAAAAAGTCAATTTCTACCTGAGAAATACTAGCATGAGGGAAATGAAAAATTTTCTGTAAGTTTTACATTAACCACCAGACATATTCCTCTTGCTTACGCCTTAGCATAACTTAAATTACTTCCTTAAAAATCATTTTGATTCTTTCCCCCAAATAACCTTTGCGAGTCCAGAAATGAAACAACTCAACCTCTTCAGAAGGAAATGTAATTGAGAACGTATTGCTAATGTTCATTTTACTTTGTTAACCACCGGAGTGTCTGCATACGTGGGAATACTTAGAATTCAGAAACTGATGGCATGGGCAAAAAATACACCTACCTGCCTGCACAATTAGTGAACCAGTGCTGGAAATCTGACAACCCCGTACTAACGGCCAAGATCATAGGAGGAATACGCGGTATACAAAAGGATGAAATCTATCATCAGAACCGATAGCTTTCGCGGATGTGTACCTCAGCTAAAGCTGCAGCCCTGTGTTGTAGAGCAGATAAGCTGATGACAATCTGCAGAATTTTTTCATCATTTTAGATTCCCTTGCAAGAATTCCATCTGCAGCACAGCTTTCTCTTCCTTCCTTCCGGACAACGCTGTGCAGATGAGAATTTTTGCCTGAAAGGTTTAGTTACAAGCCAAAAAAGATGAAAACATTAGATCTCTTGCTACAGCAGTTGGATCTGAAAGTTTGTTTCTGTCAGCAGCAGAAGTATTTCCTCTTGCAAATGTATGATATATTTGATAAATTAACAGAAATCCCCAAACCGGAATAATTTGCTAGTAAAATATGCAATCATTCCTTCTTCAGGGACAAACATTTAACAAAGACAATATTCCTGTGGGTTTGTCAGGAATTGAGGCAGATAATATTAGGGAGTTTGTTGCTTTTTTCTTTACATAAGTAACCAACACAGATGTCGTGTTGACTTATATACTTTATACCAAAATTACCTGAGAGTAAATGAGAGGTCTGGAGATTAACACAGAAAGAACATTTAGGTTAGAAGCTTCAATATCATTTCGTATGTCAGGATTCAGTGGTACAAGCGCACTAACAGTTTCATAAAATACATAAAAACACCACCACGAACGAGATGATGACAAAATGTAAAGCAATCTCATTAGCCGCAATAATTCATTATCTTAGACTCATTAGACTCCTTTGGAGTATATGAAAAAAGATAAGAACAGAAATATTGTTTGTTCTGATGTACCTTCATAGAATACTTTTTTTTAATTTTATTTTATTTTTAATCTGTGGACCCATGATTGAGCTCTAATCTCACTGGAAAAGTGCTGATTTATGTGTCTCCCAAAATGTTAAACCTAAGGGTGTGATAAGCAATTGTGATGACAGATCAAGACTTGGATATTCCTTTTTCTCTAATTTAGCTGACTAGAAAATAACTTAATTGAAATATATAAAAACTAATATTGCAATTGAACAGGAACACATAAAAAGTATTGAATAATTTTGCAATTTAGTGACAGAAAATAAAAATGCGGAATTGAAAGCGGGGAAAATGAATAAATAAATAAAGCACAACCAAAATTTGCCAATCCAGACAGCTACAAACACGCATGAGAACAAAAAGACGGCACTGCTGATGGATAAAGCAGAAACACAGCTTTTGTTTTGCAGTGTCTACAAAGGAAATTATGTGTTAAATGTGTGATCAACGTTATACATCTGGAAATATGATGTTAGATGGTTAGTTATATTGGAAAAAAGCACTTGCTAGGTTTGGAAATACGACGTTAGATGGTTAGTTACTATGGAAAAAAGCACTTCCTAGGTTTGAGGATGTAGGAAAACCAGAAATACATAGGATTCTAGTGCCTGTAACACAGTGAAAGCTGATGAGGAAAATAAAGCCATAGAGTCTCCTGACAATAATCACAAAGGTATAAGTGAACTGGGGAAAACCTGGGAAGAAGTTTAAGACTGGGCAGGAGACTAACTTCTGAAGAAACTCTGTCTTTGCCTTTTTTTTGCCCTACTGCCCAAGAAGAAACACTGTAAGATAAAAATTCCTGCAGAGCGCTGTAAACAGAGTATGTTAGACTGAGCCCACTTTACGATAACATTAAAGTTTCAGCACTCTGCTACAGTTTTTGTTTTATTTATAAAAATATTTCTGGGATTTAAATTATTAAAAGCAGTAGAAACAAATTCAAAGGTATTTCCTTTTGACATTTTGGATAGATAGGAAAATTCTGCAGATGTAAAGAAAGGTAATGTAGTTTTTTGGATAGTGATTCTCAATTTTTTATCAAGTCCACAGGGAAAACTGCAATTGCTCCCAGCCTGTTCTTCAGATGTTGATATACTGTAATTACTGCACAACTCTGTGCTAAAAAATAGGAAGTATAGTAAAAGACTATCTCATCAGAACCCTTAAGCAAACAATTTCACCAAGCCTTTGCAATAACGCTACCCAGTCCCAAAAAATTACTGAATAAATTTATGTGCTCATTTAGACATATTTTTAGTTTAGTGAACTAGAACATTCCATTTTCTATAAGTAAACAGTCCAGCAAAACAGTGCAATTTCTGGCATTTTCCAAATGTGTAAGATTGTTTTAGCAACGGTATTCTCAGTTAGGGAGGGTGAACGGCAGGACTGAGAGCCCTAACGTCAGGTTTTTAGGCAAGAGAATCAAAAGCTGTATCAGGGCATAAAAGGCCAATGTGAGCACATTTTACTCAACACAAAAACCGACGAAAAATCGAGTAACAAAGCCATGCTGTTTGTTCCTTGGATGTCCTGTGTTGATGGTATTTCCCCCAAGACACGTGCTGCCTTTGATGGAGCGGCCCATGCTCCACCGTGTGCCTGCACAGCTCCTGTGATAAGGACTAAGGGGTTTCCCTGCTTCTGTCTTCTGACCTCAAGAGACGTTTTTTCTTCCAGAGTTAACCACCACCTCAAAAGGGCTGAAAGTTGCTACCCCTGACGTAGCTCAGTAAGAAGTCCAGCTTCCTGACCCAAATTCTTTTTGTTGTAACACTCATCATTAACTATATCATAATATAACTGTATTTCTCTTGTAAACCTTATTTCAAGAATTTTATATACATTTCCATTTACCATGATTCTTTCTCTAAAGTAACGTAATTTCCATTTCCTGTACCATCCATCTTGACATTCAGACTTTCTCAGATATTTCAGATAAAGTTCCAGCACCGTGGGCTAGAACTGACTATGTAATTCTGAACCTAATTTAGTGAATTGTATATTAAAACCCATTGATCTTACACCCTTATAACACAAATTGGTTATAGCTAGCGTATATTAGAAGGTACAATTACAGAGAAAGATAAGATGCATTACCACATATCAAAAGGCAAATGTTCCAAATCTGCTCTCAAATGTGGGCATACATTTCCCCAATAACTGTGAGAAAAAAAGCATTTCTACGTGCAAGTGGGGACTGCAAGTGTCGCTCTGCCTCCACCTTCTTTCCGGTCAGATGAAGAGATTCATGGTGGTCATTGGCTTAGAGAAATGTTTTTCACGTATTTTTACCATTTTACAGACAACATCTTACAATTTGAAATCAGTTCATTCGAAGAAAATAGAGAGGGAACTTCTTTTACAATTTTAAATTATAGTCTGACACTGCTCCTCCCGTGAACACAGGTGTTAATTTCAATGATGCTGCTTTCATGGAGTTCCTCTGCCATCAGTCACCTGTGTTTGATTATTCCTGCTTTCAGGTCATCCTCTGTCACTCAGCTCTCTCTAGAGCTCAGTAAAATCTCTCAGTATTGATCTTTCTATTGCCATCCTTGCATTAAGGTTATAAGACTGCACTGTAAATTCACACTGAGTCTACAATTAGTGGTGAATACAACTTGCATGTTAAGCAGCTTCATACTAGATCACACTCAATTCTTAAATTGCCACTGATTTTTTTTTGTTATTATTGAGTATTCAGTGTAGATTTAGGATGCTGTTAGGAGCTACACGAGTGTATAAGGTTTGCGTTGCCTCTTTCCGCCTTTCCCAGCGTGGTGCTGCTGGAGCTAACATCAGCAGAGTTGTCTGGAATGTCTTGGTAGGAAAAGGAAAGTCTTACCATTGGGTCATTCTTTAGTAAAATTCTTATCCATAATACCATGCCATAAGATACATTAAGAAAGCGAGTTTTGGGGACTACGTGTTAGATATTTCAAGCACGAGCATCGCTGGCTAAAATACTCTATAATGATAGTTTCTGCTGCCCTGTCCTCACACTCCTCGGGGATGGTTGGATAAACTCCAGCACTCTAGCTTCAAATTCTACTATGTTGCATTACTTTGGCCCTGCCAAGAATTGACAAAATAACAAACATAAATAGCATAAAACAAAGCCGGCTTCCAGAATGCAGCAGTGTCTCCCAGCCAACCAGAACTGATAGAAAGCATTACTTTGGAATGCCGCTCTGCCTTATGTAAACCTTAAACTAAATTAATGAGCTGCTTTTTGTGCTCTCCAGACAGGGTATTAGACCATTTCTGCAATTTTTCTTTCCTCTGTCTTCCACTATAATCACTGTCTTGCTAGGGTAGTGCTTCAGTCTGCCATTCTTCATCAAGAACAGCTTTTCAAGCACTTTTAACCATTCCTGCGACAGTGGCAGTCTTATGTGAGATAAAGGCAAAGCGGAGCTATATGTTATCATTATAATGTGGGCACTTGACTGCACGTCACTTGAACAGTCCTCCTACCGCCTGCATGTGGACCTTCAATACGACTGCCTAAAATCATAGATCTGACTTCAGAGTCCTGTGGTGGTAGATACGCAATTTCTCACACCCGCGCTCTCCTCCAGGGCAGCAAGGCTCACGCTGCTCTCTAACATTTCCCAGGGTCTTGGAGAGATCTTTCAGATAACACGTAAGCACAACTTGAACAAAACTGTAAAGCATAAATCATCTGTGATCATCTAAAATTGTCATATTATAGTGTATTGTATGCCCTTATGGGATTTTTTCATACAATAAAAAAAAAAAAACAAAAAAAAATAACGGATATTTTGTGGCAATTAGCCAAAAGTAACTAGCACATCCTTGATGTGTGTGTTCGTTTGTACTGGAAAGGAGGGACAGAGGAAGAGGAATGGCACCATCCTTTTGGATTGAATGAACAACTGTTTGAAGAGGGAATGAAGCCAGTCTATTTGATTGCCAGTTTCGGAAACCGAAGCAGCTGTTTGAGAAATCTTTTCCATCCTGTTCAGTGAAGTAGGAAGATCAGCACCAAAGATTCAGTCGGCACCAAAAACTGGCAAAACAGTTTAACTGTGCAGTTCACTGGCAGAGTTTCTGAATATTGAGGGAAATATTTTTAAGATCTCAAGAAAAAGTCATAGCCGAGGAACTTGGAAGAATTCTTCATGTTTCACTATGTCTGTATCAACCTTCTTTTTCCATCAGCTTGAATCCAAACATTACCCTTCTTTGTTCCAGAAGGCACAGCCAGCTGGCTTCTTGCATTTAAAAACCCAGGGTACAGAAAAAGGAACGATAACTACATATAAACCATTTCTTGATTTGCAGTGTCACAGTGTCATAACACAGTTCCTTCCTCACCACGTGTTTTGGGATAGAAACATGTTCCTCCTACAGTAAACCCAAGGACACTTCTTTTGTTCGAATCTACCTTTGTACAATCAGGAACAAGAAGGGCTAATTTTAAATCCTCTCAAAATCAACAGGAATCGTCCATTACTAGTCTCAGGTAGTCTATATTAGATACTTGCAGCAATAAAAGAAATGGGTGAAAAACTAAGTCTGAGCAAGAACATTTAAAGTCATTTGAAGATATGAATCACATATCTTACGTGAGGTAGAGCATAATTACAGTATGTGGTTACACAGTACTTCAAACACCCACTCACATTTAAATTCTTTAGAATTTTACTGGAAACATCTATATTTACAAATTACAAAAGCAAAGATACTAAACATGTGTTTAACACACAACACGCAGAACACTTGTCAGTTTAAGGTTTGAAGCCAATTTGAAGCATATAATGAATTTATATCTGGGGTATGAAATAGATATCTAAAGTGACATCCTGAGGCACAGTTAATAAGATTGTCTTATGTAAGGCTATCTGGTAATATGATCATCTCTAATGAGATTACTCTGAAGTAATCCCTTTACAAATTAAATTAATGAATGATATACCTTCACAACGCAAGAATGCAGAACTAAAATGTGCTCAGAACATTTTAAGGTTAATTTCAAAGGATTTCTCTATCCCTCTTAAGGCCAAGTTGTTATGTATATGATAATGTATTGGGTTAAATCAGAGGAGGAAAAAACAAGGAGACCCCCAAGAAATAGAATATTGCCAAGAATAGGATACTATCTTTGTGAGCATCACATGTCTTTTGAAAATGATAACCAAATATTTAAACAGAAAACAGGTCCTGTCTGGAGCCCAGCACTGGATACTGCAAGTACGAGAATCAAAGGGAATACTAAAATGTGGTATTGAAACTGCTGAGTTGGAGAGGAGGGGCAAGGGAAAATGGTTTCCCAGCCTGCTGAAAGACAGATGCACAAGGAGAAGAGAGGTTGAAATGAGAGGTCGCGTTCAGCTCTATCAGTCACAAATGGTGGTAGGTGGGAGCTTTAAGATGGAAGGTTTAATTGGAGTTAAGGGGGAATAGATACAGGTCATTAATGGTTTAAACCTTTTATCTATATGTTTGCTATTAGAAAACCTGGCTATAAGTAACTTCTTCCAGCCACTCGACTGTCACGCTATTAGGAACTCTAGAGGATATCGGGCACGCTATGTCACGGATCTTGTGAAGATCTTGTGCTTATGTCATTGATAAGCCCAAACAATCATTAGGAGACATGGCACAAAGCGTCTCTCTTGTAAATTTTCCGTAATAGCATTCAATGATGCATTTAATTGCCATAAAGGCAGGAGCCAGCATACTGTGAATATCCGGACTCGCCTCCAGTTTTGCCTTACTGGGAAATCTTTGGTAGCGTTGTTGTTATTCATGAAATAACTGCACCAGAGCATCTCTGCCTTGTTGGGTGGTGCTTCTTCTCTGCCTGTTTCTGCCAGACTGATCCAAAAGTGTTTGGTACTAGAGACTTTTTCCCCCTGATCGTAGAGGCATTTACCCAGCAAGTGAGTTAATTTCCACCTCACTCGAAGCATTTGAAATACCATTTAATCTGTCTTTGAAGAACTTAAGCATTGAAGTGATCTGTACCATATAGCCAAAGCCAGACATCTAAGGGAATATTTTTGGTTCCTAGAGTGCAGAATCTCCTTTCTTCTCCTTGTCTTCCTTCCAGCTACCATAGAACCCATGCTCGTCCCTACGCGGGCAGGAGAGCCGATGGCAAGCAGGAGCCCTGCTCTTTGGCATCGCGTTCAAGAGTCTGTCTGTGTAGGTGACATAGACCTGCCTTTGCGATACCTTTATCTTAGGTCCTCTGGTGACTGCTTGATGAGAGAACATTGTTTGGTACTACATAAAAGTGGAAGATTTTAAAAAGACCTAAGTGAAAGAAAAAGTAGTTAATAAAAGCAGCCCAGGGTGACAGTAGAAAAGAATATGTAGGAGATAGTACCTTTTTTATGTGCCAGCTCCCATAGAATTTGATGTGTTCAGTCGCTGTAAAGGGCAGGCAGAAAAGGCTAACTGCAACCCTGCAATTTGTGAAGCTGAGGAGACCTTTCTCCACAAGAAGTGAAAGATTATGCAGAAGGAAAGTTGAGAAATCGGGTGGTGACTCAGAGATCTGACTTTTCCACTTGGGCAAGGGACTTTAAAGTTTTCTTCATCGTGGACTACTGAACCATCTGAAACAAGGCAGTAGGCAAAGAACTGCTTTCCCTCGTTGGCATTTGGTAAAGGATTGCCAAAAGGATGCTAAAGCAACAGATTTTACCATGTAACCATGACACCAGGGAGGGAAAATTAAGGTCAGTAAAAGCATTATAGTGAAAATGGAATCAAATTAAATCACTTCAGGCTAATGCCAGCCTGGTCCTGTGGACGGACTGCATGTCAATGAGCATTAGGTGTGTTCCTGGAGCGTGTCCTCCAGTTGAGTTTCTTCCCAGTAGAACCTGGTGCATGTGCTCTGCAGCTGCTGGGTGACATGAGTCATCCCATGATAAGTGGGATGGTGGGGACATTTTCTTCATAACTGCACTGCTGATCTCAGTGTAGACACACCCCCAGGACTGCTGAGGAACGCCGGTTAGGTTAGCTCCTTTTCTGATTTTAATGCGTTAGTAGAAAAGAAAAAAAGCACAGCACTACTTCTAGTAGAGGGAAGTGACCGACTCTCTCCTCCCCTGCAATTACAGGACTATTCTGAAGTCAGTTGTGCCTAAATGCTACATTAAGCAATTTTCAGATCTCTAAAGCTGACTCGTAAGCCAATTTCGCATATGATTTTTTAAAGAGAATCGGTCAACAGTATTAATTTCAATTAAAGCAGAAAGATTATAAGAACCAAGGCAGAATTTTTCATGCCTATAAAAGGATGTTTAATACAACAGGGTGGAATCTTCTCCCTGAAGAGCAAAGGAAAGGATGAGACACACAATCTGTATTTCTAGAGAGCTATGGCACTAATAGTATTTGTCAGTCATGACTCTGCAGATGGTATTCATATCAAGAGAATACAGTAACCTGTAGATCATGTTCTTGTTCAGTCCTAGGCCATAGGCTACTGAAGACACGGGTTCTTTAGGATGGTAAGAAATGGTAAGACCCCTCTGCTCTGCTTCCTTATTTACTGCCTATTCTATAACAGTGAAATCATGGCAGGCATGGTAAGTAACAAGACTTCTTAACTGAGAGCTTTCTCTATCCAAACTAATTCAGCTTGCCACAAAGCAAAGTAGTTGCCTAAACCAATTACATTTTGGCTTAATTTCTGTCCCCTTGTAACTACTTAAAAAATCTAATAAAAAAATCAGTGTAAAACACAAAATGTATCTGTGAAAGGCAAAATAATAAATAAATGGCTCCAAATAATAATCAAGAATCAACTTCTACTTGTCTGAGAAAATCCATGGCCAACCTGCATTATTGGGAACCCCCAAAAATGTGGTCCATCCTGGTATCGTACTGGGTTAAATAATTACAGATACCTTTGGTTATGTTTATAGCTACTGATCATCGCCTTAAGAGTTCCTGCACTTACAGGGTGGCCAGAAATAGGACTTCTCATGGACTCAGTTCTCATGGACTGTTACAATAAAGCAGGCATGATTATAAAGCAAAGATTATGTCCTACAGCAACTGGATGGCCATTCCAACAGGATGGATCTCTTGTGAACAAACAGAAAGCAACTGACATGGCTAGGTTTCTTTAGAATGAACTCATGCTCATGTTATAGGGGTTAAATCTCGCAGATGTTTCTTCTTGGGAGAAACTGAAATCAGGAAAGAGGGGTTTTGTACAGTGTGCAACTTGACACCTAGCGTCCCCGAATTCCTTGAATGTCAGAATGGTACAGCAGTCACCTAAATAGACACTATACTGTCCCTTTATCTGCTAGATTTTTGTATATCTGATAAAATTTTCTATTGTGCATACCACAATATTTACACTCAAGGTTCTGCCCAAAATATCATTTACTGATAATATGGAAATCATGTGCCCTGAATGTGACAAAAAATTACACCGCAAAATGTTATTTTCTGCTATAGTTACAGGTGCCTTTAATACATGTTCAGCTAGATGTTCACCACTGCAGGACGAGTTTTGTCACATTCTTGTGCCCACTTCTTTGGACAAGAACTTGCAACCTGGTTTTTATTTGCTGTCCCCAGAAAGTGTCTGTGAATGCCATCAGACAGAGCTAAACCAGAAAGTTCACCACCACACTCAACGGAGTGGAGGGTGCCAAGCCTTTCTTTAGGATGTTGGTCATGCAGAGGTGGCCACCTGAAGGGCCGCCTTCAGGGCCACCTGAAGAGGTGGCCCCACTACATTCCTTGCTCTCTGAATTTGAAAAAAGACTTCCATACTGGATTGTCCTCTTCAGCACTCTTGGGGAGAACTCTGCCTCCCGCTGTAACAAGATTAAGCTCATTCCATAACTGTCTGGACACTACCTTGGGATCTCAGTTGGCTTCCTGCCATCCCGAAATCAAGATGAAGCATCTGCTGTGCCATTAGCCAGTCTTGGCATATGCATCCCTTAAGAAAGGATATTGTGGCAGTGGAGCACAAAAGCCCTTACTGACTTCAGGACCTACAGGGCCATTGTCATCTGTTTATTAATTAGGTGCACTAGGTCCTGACGGTTACATATGGAATAAACTGAGCTGTTGGTGGCTCAGTCCACCAGAATGCTATGGTTATAAGGAAAGGATTTTCAAGAAATAGGAAATAAGTGTCCTTATTTGAATAGCCCAGTACAATGTCTCCTAATGTTTTAAATCCAAAGTATTATTCCAATCCTCTACTAAATGTGTCAGATGAGCCCCATGTTCCTGACTTTCTGTAAAACCCATACTTCATAAGGGAACACCACTAAAGGGTAGATCGATAACTTCCACTTTCTTCCTCATATTTTCATGTTTTTATTCACCACGTTGGTGGGTTTTTCTGTTTCAATCAGGCAAGACCATCATTACCCCCCACGTAAAATCTCCTACTGAAACCAATCATTCAGCAAATAAAAACGAAAATCTCCCCAAGAGCATATTTGGATGTTTCAATATATATCATTTTATATTCTTTGTTTATTTGAAAGACATGCCCAGCAAAGCCACAAACAATCTGTGTGTCTCTCCCGGAACAATATAAAACTGGCAGCCTGATTTTTGTTAGACTGCTTATTATTAAATTTATATTCCTTATAGAAGCATATAATTCCCACAGTTCACAATATACCCACTTTGTATCTTACACCTTCTATCTCTTGGAAGAGAGGATCCTCTACGGAAGAGGATGTATCTTGACTTTTTAGGAGCGCCCTTTAGTGCAACAAGAAGGCAGTGGGAATTTTCAGTTGGCCGTTTCTCTCTGTGTCCCTCCAGGTAGGACAAAACTTCCGTGTGGCCAGAAGGTAGAGCATAGAATCACAGAACCATGGAATCATTTGTGTTCTAAAGGATTTTTAAAGACAATCTAGTCTGACCTCCCCGCCGCAGGCAGGGACGTCTTTCACTAGTTATTGAGCACACCTCTGTAAGAGCCTAAGAATTGCCAATGTTTTTTTTTAATACTTTAAATAGTAGAGTACTTCCTTACAACACCTCACTAAATAAATCGATATGATCCTGCACTACAGTTGTATAATTCCCAAGCATCAGCCCTTCCAATAAAAATATTTCTACATCTGATAAAATATCAGTAATATGGAAGATACTGCAGAAAACATACATCTTACTGTAGAAACCCTAGACAATTCCCTCAGAATCAAGGCAATTTTAATTATTTCAATTTAAATGCAATTCGACCTCTAGAAATAGGGTGGTTTAAGATTCTTGAAGGTGTTTCTTAACTACCACACTATATTATTTCAGGTAGGACAGATTATTGAACAAACTGATCCATACTGCTACCTACAGAGTATTTTTATTTTCAAGATCTAAAACAGCTCCACGGACCCTGGAGCAAAACAGAAGGAATCTTGCAACGCAGCAAGTTTGAACTTCAAACCTCTATGGAAATGAATTATACATATGGATTGTATGTAAAGTCTTAAGCTTTAGAAATAATCTTGTGGACTGCTATTTGTGATAGAGATGTTGCTCCAGATCATTAATGTGAGTTATCGTGAGTCTGTGGGAGTTAACATTGCTAAGGAAAGGGATGAAACAAATAAAGGAAAACGGTTAATAGGTAGGTAAAGGGTTTTTTCCCTTGTAGTTGGAATAGGACATAGATGGAACAAGGGAAAAAAGATATCCTGCTAATTCATCATATGTCCAACATAAGCATGAAGAAGTTTGAACAATCCAGTCAAAAAGAATATTCAGCATGCACTCTAATTTTGAAGAAGCAAATTACCAATAAAGGAACAAAATACAGGTTGTTTGATTTTTTTCCTAGAGATTTTTGCAGTCAGGGAAATAAAAGTATCCCCAACAGATTTGAATAATGTCTTTCGTTGTAAAATGGGTGGAACTGAAATACTTACTTTCTAGTGAAATACGAAAGCTTGTGTATTGTTGTCAATAAATGGAAATTTGAATAATAAATGCTTTCAGAACTAACCCTCAGCCTATTGCTCTATTTAGCAGGTGAAAAGGAGAAAGGTTGCTCTACAAGCCGCTTGTTCAACAGCTTCTTTGTTCTGTTATACATTTAGTAAAAAACATAAATGTTTGTCGTTTGGTTTTTTTAATTGTAATCAATCACTTTTTAATCAATGTGAGACGTCTTATTTTGTAAAACAACTTCTGTTCAGGCACCGTAAGTGATTGTGTACCAGGAGTAATGGCCCAAGTGCCCGCAGAGTGCAAAAGCAATTGTCTCAGGACTGTGCATTTCATGGCACCGATTTCTTTTCTTATAGTGGCTTTATCTACCTGTAGATGACGTTTTCGCTCGTCATATTTGATCATATACTTCTTCTCTGTAGCCCAACTACAAAAATCCATTAATGTTCAAGATTTATCCCCTTTCCGCAGACAACTGAAAGTGTCCAAAGGGCAAACTTTCCAGTCTTTAAAGTACCGAGAGAAACTTTCTTAATATCCAGCAATGATTACTAGTTAAACAAAAAAGCTTTATATGGCCATACCATGATAGATTTGAGAATAATGTTGTAAATGTAAAGGCATATTCTACATCACAGCATGCTTTAGGCAAACTTAAATTATTCATTTTACTTGTAACTATTTATGCATTTATACATATATATAACCCCTTATAGTTTTAAAATAGATTATTTATAAAACATCGTCACCTTCTAGCAAACTAATGATTCCAGAAAAGCACATTTGCAAACCTTCTGAATAAGGAAAGCAATTTTTAAAAGTGTATTGATTTGTCTAAAGTGTTAAATGACATAATAGCTATACACTGAAGCATTGAATAATTTAAGTAAATCAATGTTTTCTGAATTTCATACAAGTACACACTGTCTTGAGCCATAAAATCAATCAATATAATAAAAAAATTGAGTAGTATATAATGATGAATGTATGGGCTGATAATAACCAGAGGTAAAAACTCATTTTATCATCGTAACAAACAACTTCCAGTCATCTTTTCTCTTTAATTCCCATCAGAAAACACGATACTCTATAACCAATTGATTTTAGCCCTTAAATAACTTTTCATTTGAAAGACACCTCGCTGAAGTATAAGTACAACCTTTTTCAAATCACCATCCTGGATATGGAATACAAATGTACATTTACTGCTATTAAAGTTATTTTGTACAGTTTATGGTTCATAAACAATGCCATATTCCATAGACCTAAAGGAAGCATCCTTCCATTCTTGAATGACTACCATAAAGTTTTCTTTAATTAATGTCTCCTAGGCAGAAGGACACCATTTCAGATGTTATGCCTTTTAAAAATCCATTTTTATTTTTACTAACAATAATCTACTTCTGACTACCTTACAGAAAGTTAAGAGTTAAAAGTGAAGAAGAAATGCCTATATTTCAAAGCTGTTCATAACACTTAACATAAAAAAATGCATCAATTAATTTCAAAAGTTAACAGAGAGAGCGTATCTGTGGAAGACAGTTGATGATGTTTGTTATAAGCATATTTATGCAACTTACTAAATTCCTGCTTACTGGTAAAAACACTTAAAGGAAACTTGTAATTTTAAATTACATGATACTGTATTCATTCAGAGATTTGTAGATTCGAAAGCCTTTTAGAAATATTGTGCTGAACTTATATACCTCTGAGTACCGACGGCCACGCTACCAGAATAACCAGAGTATCTTGCCTCTAAGACCCACATCTGAAAGAATGAGAAAAACCGAATAGCTTCTTCTGGGAAAGCATGTGAAGGAGAAGAACATTCGGTCGGTTGGTTGGTTGTTGTTTTTTTTTAAAAAGGAATAAATGAAGAAGCCTTCAGTATTAATACTAGAAGTAAATATGATATCTGCATCAGCCATATTTTATATATTTGCATCCCAAGTCGAATAGATGTCAGAGGATTTCAAACTGGGCTCTTTTCTTTTCCCAGCAAATTTTATTCTTCCAAAAATCTAATTCAAAATTTGTTTTACAAAAATCTAATTCATACATAATAACTGAATGGTACTTTTAAACATAAATAATGCTTTCTGCATCATCTCTCTGTTGATGTTATAGGCTTCAGCAGTTGCCAGTCACATCAGTTTGAGGAGAGAGAGCTCTGTTTTGGCTTTGTGTGAAAGAAGGGAAAAGAAGTACCATATAAACATGAAATTTCTCTGCCTTTTATTCTAATTCACTGTTCCTTCGCACAAGCAGTTCAGAGTAAATTTACATCAGTAAAGATGCTACATAAGAGACAGGATTATGTTTCAGTTCGAAGGGGTTTGGAGTTTATATTATATGAAATGCACTATTTATAAAAACACAATATATTTTTATAAAATATGCTTTAAAAGAAAATATCAAGAAAGATGATGCTAAGCCTGTATGACAAAATGCTTTACTCTGTAATTTACTTTCCATGAAGTACTACTGAAAAATTTTATTAGCTTCTGAATAAGGAATTAACCCTATTTTTAAAGTTGTTGATAGTCAAAACACCCTGTTACAATCTTTCTACTGAGAAAGATGAACAAAGTAGTATTAGTTACTTCTTAGATGAAAATCTTCCTTTAACCAAATACATTATGGAATGTATGATTTTGAAAGGTAGGTGTAGTCTTTTTCTGTAGATATGCAATTGCAAACTTATTGCTGAAAGATCCTATTAACTATTTTCCCTGAATGTCATGATATTTACTTGCTTCTCTATATGTTCTGAAGTCCTGAAAAGCATTTCTTGTTAGTTTTGGATTATTGCCAGCAAATAATTGCCTTTTCCATTTTCTCAGCCACTTCTGTACCCAGAGTTCATGTAATTATACGGTGAATTTCATGCAGTTATCTCACAAGGATTTAACATATGTATGCAAATGCGGAACTCCGTTTAAGAAAAGGTGGCAAGTCTGTTCATTGGACCCAACTGGCAGCAAAAACAATATTATGCTTGTCAAAAAAAATATGATATTTTTCTTAAAAGGCAGCAGAAAATTAAGATATTTTACAAGTGACAGATTATAGATCCTGCTTGCTTTACCTCAACACGTACCTTCATCACTCTGTATTTCACAATCAGTTTTTAATATCGATACAACTGACCTTCATTGTTTAAAAAAAAAAATTTTAAAAGCTGTAAAAATCAAAACATCAGCATTTTCAAATTAGCTCAGACAAATGGCTTCCTTGGAGATCCACTATTGCAGTCTTCAAAGCATGCTTGTCCTCAACAACAGTGAGGCCAAACATTAAGATTTATGATGGGACAGACAACTGTGAACAGTGAAGAGCATTTCAAAGGAAAAATGGGCTCTATTCCTGAGTTATTAGTTTCCATTAATTCCAATGTACATAGATTTATTTTATTTTTATTTTGTGTGTGTTGTATTACAGTCTTAAAATGGAATTTGAGTTTACCTTTGCTAGAGAAATATCTGGATTAACCAGCCACAGATAGTGAGAAAGTCCATCAAAAATATCAGTTTGGAATACTTATGAAGGACTCCATACAACAGCAGAAATTTACTTATTTGCTGAGAAATTCCCTATTCAAGTACTTAGTAGCAGTAAAAGAATTCAGAAGGAAATTCAATGTTACTGTTACAATGAGAATATATAAAATTATTATATCTATTTTCATTTGCCCTATACATATTTTTATACACCCACCCAACCAACCAACCAGAGCCAACTATTTAAATAATTTTGATGAATATGACACAAATGGAACTAGGTAATTTTACATTTATGATGCATTCTAAATGAAAGTCACTACACAGGAGCTCTTGTCTTCATAGTCCCACTTGTACTGCAGCTACTGATGAAGACTGTAGACCTGGGACAGAACAAGAGATGTACATTCTGGCAAAGATCATCTTTGGAATATCCTGGCTTCCTTCTTTAATTAAAGCAGCATAAAATGACCAGAATGTCTTTTTCCTTCTTTTTTTTTCTTTTCTTTTTTTTTTTTTTGGTTTAGTCCCTCATGTGCCTGCTATGTTTCTAAGACTACTCTGTAAGGCCTTCTTCACACCCAACAAAAGAAATTCCAACTGGAGATATCCCAATGATGTTGATTACAGAAAGTCCTCTGTACACTCTGCTCAAAATTTTCAATGCGTGTTACAAAGGCAGAAGTGTGCAAACAGAAGTGAACCTTGCTGTCAGTTCACTTCCACTTCATGAAGTATATGAATGCACAGAATAGTAGCCTTAATTTGTTACATTAATGCAATTGGTTGATTTCATGAGTACAGCTTTTTGCTCAAAAAGTAAACCTGTAGGTGTCAGTTAGTATTTCCTATAATAAATTTTCTGTGCAGAGGCTGGAAATTAGCACACCATGTACATGTCCCTGCTCTGTGTTAGGGAAAATTGCCCCTTCGCATTTTCCTAGCCCAAATGGTTTTCCTCCATATTTGTCTTCAGCTTCAGCAACATAGAATCATAGAATCGTTTTGGTTGGAAGGGACCTTTCAGATCATCAAGTCCAACCATTAACCTAACTCTGACAAAACCACCATTAAATCATGTCCCTCAGCACCATGTCTACCTATTTTTTAAACACTAGGGATGGCGACTCCACCACTTCCCTGGGCAGCCTGTTCCAACGCTTGACAACCCTTTCAGTGAAGAAATTTTTCCTAATATCCATCCTAAATCTCCTCTGGTGCAATTTGAGGCTGTATCCTCTTGTCCCATCACCTGTTCCTTGGGAGAAGAGCCCGACCCCTCCTGGCTAACCCCTCCTTTCAGGGAGCTGCAGAGAGCGAGAAGGTCTCCCCTCAGCCTCCTCTTCTGCAGGCTGAACACCCCCAGCTCCCTCAGCCGCTCCTCACCAGACTTGTGCTCCAGACCCCTCACCAGCTCCGTTGCCCTTCTCTGGACACGCTCCAGCCCCTCAATGTCTTTTTTGTGGTGAGGGGCCCAAAACTGGGCACAGCCCTCGAGGTGGGGCCTTGCCAGGGCCAAGTACAGAGGGACCACCACTGCCCTGGTCCTGCTCGCCACACTGTTCCTGACACAGGCCACGATGTCCTGGTTCAGGTTGTTCACGGAAACATGTCCTGGTTCCCTCTGTTTCTGTCCTAAACTGATCAGTGCAGAAACAATTGCCTTCGTAACGGGATACTGCTCGAATTCTCTCTCATTTCAGTCTCTTTCCTTGGTTCATGCTGGTACCTACTGGAACGTAGTCTGTCTAAAGGGCACTCAAAAACATCCAGAGGAAAAGGAACGAGCAGTACTTGGCTAGCTCACAAATACTCCGGAACTATGAGTTTAACTACAAAAATGTGAGTAAAATTCCCAGTTCATATAAAGCTATCTGGGTCCAGTGCCTTCCCGCTGTATACTTTTTTTTTGCTGTATACTGTCTGATACTAAAGTACTGTACACCAATACTCTTGTCTTCATCTATATGTTGTTTATCTATTAATGTTAGTTATTTTTGAAGCACTACTTTGAATTTAAATCTTTAAGTGGGGAACTCATAAGCCTCCACTGCTCCAGGAAACTCATACTGTATTCAAAGTTTTGGATTCTTCAGTTTACCAAGTCATTAATAAAAAAGTGTACTAATTTGTGATTATACCCTGAAATATCCACAGTGCTAAAACCTCAAATTATTTAAAAATATTTAATTTGTCTTTTCTCAGCTTTTTCCACCAAGGTTAAGCCAGTTTTCAGATCCTGGATTTGGGTCTCATGATGGAACTACGCTGAGTTACAATCGTGACTTTTTTGTGGAAGAAATGTATTGATTATTACATTCATTTATTGCATGTTCAGGTGTGTCTAAGTGAGGTGGTCTATGAAAGTGTTCACACAGTTGGGAACCGATCTAGGGAATAATTACGTCAACTTCTCAGGGTCACTGGTGACATTGGGGACTGACCATAAAAGTAGTGCTCAGTACAACCTTTGTATCTTTTAGTAGTTATAAAAGAGATGAACTATCAAAACCTGCACTATCAGAGGAAACATTCTAAGCCAAATAAAACTAGGAATGGGCACAGGTACTATTTTTTAAAACATACCAGTCCATATATGAAAGAGGGACTTGTTGATTGCAAAATATAGATTTGCATTTTTTTAGCCTTTTCCTAGCCCCCAATTGTTCATGTAAGTTGAGTCTGTAGGATATTAAAGTTACTGGAAGTTAAGGAGGGTGAGAATTGTTAAAAAGGAGTGTCATTAAACTGAACCTTTGTAAATAAACCCAAGCTACAAGCAACCGACAAAGACAATGGGACAAATAGACCTTGTTAGTCATAAATTTTCAAGAGGAAGTGTAAAGGAAATTCATATTCAAAATTGTAAACAGACACTCAATAAATCACAGGTATGAATTAGCCCATCCAAATATCTTCCTCTGCCACAGACTGTAACAAACCATAACATTTACCATAAGTTTCTGTTCTCAGGAGTGGTGATGGCATGAACAGATCAACTGATTTAACTTCTGTGTTATTATCTTGGCTTTAGAATTCAGTTGCACATTCAAATATGTTATCCTAGTTTGTTTTTTAAACAGTCATTGTAACACAAATACAACCAAAAGCTTTTGGCTTTGTTTTCCAAACATAATCCCCTTAAATGCTTATCATGTCTTCTTGTGCATATCTAAATTTTTTTCTGCAGGTGATGATGGAAACAAAAAAGGCTCCACGTTACCAGCATAAAAGCCTTCTGGCTTGCTTTGTTTGTTCCCTTATACCTTCCCTACTTATTCCTTGACTCTTTCCTGAAGTATTTTATGACTTGACATTATGAATAATTATTGTGAGTTGGAAAAAGGATTCTAAATTACGTTCATTTACTTAATATTTTTTCACTTCTCAGTTTTTTACATCAGAAGTTGAATGTGTCCCTTATGGCCTTCTTTTCAAAGATATTATCGAGAGGATAAATATGCAAGAGCATACCTAGGTACATTTTAGTTGCCTTTATGTTTATAGATTCCTATCTGTTAGTAGTCAAATGACAAAGACAAGCTAGGTGATTAATTTTTCCACTGTGGTAATCACATTGATTTAGTTCATATTCATGACATTTCATATTGTTAACAGTCAATGACCCCAAATTAATATAGGAGCCATTTTGGCAAACCAAAGCACAATCTGACAATGCATTTACAACTGCGATTGTGTTCTTACTGTGCTGAGACTGAAATGTCAGTTATATTGGGAATGAGGGAATAGTGCATGTATAGGCGAAAAAAATTAACATATAGAATTATACTTGATAGTTAAACTATCATTACTGAAAATCAGCATTCTAATCATAGTGCTGAGAACAAATAAATACTAAACACAGATATTTTAGAGAGATGAGAGCATAGCACAAGTGCAGAACACCTATCAACGGCCATAAAACAAACCTTGAAGAATTAATGAAGCAGTGTGCTATCACTTATCCCATGATTTGCAACCATAAATCACACCAATGATGGTGATAGTTCTATTGCTCAGAAATGAACTTTCTAATTGATCTTTTGGAAGTTGAAAACCAAACTATTCACTTTAGAAATCTGGTTTTAGAGGAATGAGTCAATCCCTTTGCAGCCAACAACTGTGGAGTAGCTACACCTGATTTTTGTACATTCCACATGGCTGCTGACTGAGAGCTGAGATCATGTACTTAGTTTTTGTGTGCATTACACATCCATCTGTTCCTCCGTCTGGCAAAGAAAAGGAAAAAAAAGGAAAAAAAAAACAGAACAAAAAGCACAGAGTGCTTTATAAACTTTTCACCAATACACCAGTTGTTAGCTTCCTGCTGGTAGCCCTGGTATAGGCTTCACTGGGTAATTATTTCAAGCAGGAAACAACCAACCCACATGTTCAAAAGTAATTACTAGTTCAATTAACTATCCAGAAGCAGGTAATTTTTTTTCTTAGGATGCAGAAACAGAAGTTTTACAATATTTGTGCATCTTTAATGTAAGCATTTAAATAACATCTGTGCGGTTTTATACCTGAACAAACTTTTGTAATTGCAACAAAAATTTAATACTTATTGAAATACTTTAAAAAGATGATAAATCATGAATGGTCACATGAACTTTCCTAGGTACTTTTTGTGTCAGGTGTAATATTAGGTCTGTTGTTATTTAGCGTTTTCATTAATGATTTGAAGATCAGCAAACAGCAGAACTAAATTCACATATAGTATTACATTGGGAAGTACTATATACTCGCCTGAGGACAACAGCTGGGAGATGAGAAGTATGAGAGACACAGGCAGGAAATAACAAAATAGACATAGAAAAGCACAGGCTAAAACATCTGGGGAAAAATAAAGCAAACCCAGGACAGTGTGACTGGGAGGAGCTGTGAAAGCTGGCGCATTGAAAGAGATTTAGGGTTAGTAGCAGACAGCAAACACGAGAACAAATCCGAGCCAGAGACAGCAATAATAAAGATGCACCTTATCGAGGGCTGCAGTAATCTACTTCCCTTCCTCGAACAGTTAATTCCCAGCAAATACCATGTTGCTCTCCATCGACTTATTTTTTTTTTTTTGCATATTACTCCGAAGGATAAAGTAACATTATCAGAATATATGCCCCCATAAGGCCTTGTCTCAACTGATTCATAAAGTTTTAAATGGTGTGAGCTTCATTTTGTCGGGTCTGCCCCAAATACCAGGCGAATGAGCTAGATAATGACTATGAGGAACAGTGTGGTATCAACAGAGAGACGGCCTTATTAGCCTGCCTCTGAAACCTACACTTCTTCATTCAGCACTTCCCCACTTCAGAAACTTGAAAATACTGTTAAGTTACAATTATTTTGCTCAGCTTTAAAAACACTTTCAGATTCTTAACCTCAGAAAAACTTCTGCGCTTTGTAATATTTTATTAGGGTTTCATAAATATAGAAAAACACTGTGATGTGATGCTATACAAGGCACAGAGTGAAAAAAAGTTTTGATCCCTGAAAGAATTTCCCTTTTCAAAGCCATTTCTTTCTAATTACTATAAAATTATTTAAGCCTGCCAATTCTGTGCTTTAGCCGTCAACCAGTCAGCATTTCACAACACATTGAACATTTAATTTGGTTGTGATTATATGTAATATATTAATTGGCCTTGTCTTCCTAATACTGCGGAGGGTAGGAAACAGGTGCTCCAACTATATAATGCTTTTGTGGTGCAACAATATTGAATTTATTCTCTTCCGTGTTGTCTAACAGGTAAACAGATTTAAAAGCTGATACACACCAAACCAAACGCTATCCGATAATGCAACACAGTGTAGGAAAGTCCAAGTGGCTTCTAGCATAGCAATTAAACTAACTAATTTGGCTACTAGATGAAGTTTAGCTATAGGGCTGCACAGATTCATGTGAGATCCTCTAGTGAGAAAGAACAGAATTTCAGCTCTAGTGTCAATAACCTTTAACCACAAGAAAAAAGGCGAAGGTGAAAATTTCTTCTCCATTAATAAAAAATGAAGATGAGAAGAAGAGATTTTCATTATTAATTAAATGGGACTTTTAAATATGATTTTTAAGTCAAATATAAAATCTAAGATTGAACTTCTGGACTAATATGGATCCTGAACCAAAAAAAACCCCTGTAATTTACTGATGCACCTTTTTTGCATTCTAAACCTTTCGGGCATGTGTATGCAAGTGCACGCATATGTATTTAGAAAGACGTGGTTTTACTTATATCATATATTCATCTCCCTATTTTTCCCTGTGTTTCTTACTCTGAAAAAGGACTAGGAAGAAGAAAGGCGAAAAATAAAAATATTTTTCAGATAATCAGGGTTTCAAAAGGATTTTGAGAAGGTAGGCTTGGAAAGAGGGAACATTTGGAAAAGAAAACTTAACCACTTGCAACGGCTTTAACAAAGGTCTAAGTTGAAGTTCCAGTCTGTTGCTTTCCTTTCTCCACGTATGGTTTAAAGAGAAGGACGAACATTGTTTGGCACATCAATCTCTATTTCTGGCTGAGGTGTGCCACTACATCTTAATGTGAATTCTCATTCAGTTGAGAGGTGTGCTGTGCCAAGAACCTCTTGGGTTTTTTGCAGATTAATTTGTTTTTCCAGAAATACTTCCCATCTCATCATAAAATCTTTCTCTAGAAATGGAATCCTCTGATCTCAGGACTGAAGTTTTGGGTTTTGGTTTTTTTTTTTTCTATTCTGTTGTTAATAAAACATCTTTCGTTACTATTTTAAATGTCCATTTCTTCGGAAGACTTCATTATGGACTGGTCTTTCCTAATAAGAAAAACTATTTTGCAAAAAATCTCATCTCACAAGCCACAATCCAGCATGGCTTTTTTAGCTGACAAAGCCAAATTTGGATCTAAGTTACCATCTGATGCCTTTCAAGGTTTAAATAATCTGCATCTATAGCCTTGCTTTTTGCCCCGCTGTTCCACTGCATCTGGAGACATAATTACTGATATTTCCAAAGTCGCATAGAATGTGTGTGTGTGTGTGTGCGCGCTTGAGAGTGACAGAGTGTGCATGTATCATTTCAATTTCACACGTTCATTTTTTGTTTCACTTCAAACAGATGCTTTGCAGGAGAAGGTAATGCTAGAGAGACAATTTTCACTATAATTCCTCCAAGAACAGGTAATAAGGGTAGCAATTATATCCTGCTAATCTGTTCAATTAGTCTACTTTGAGATTTAGTTATTTGGTAAATCAAATGGCAGCCACAGTGAGACATCATCCTTTTTTAACAGGCTGCATCGGGTACGCTCCGTATTTTGGGACGTGAATGAACAGATTGCTTTTGCTCTGCTTTTGCTCTGCCTCTTCTGAATTTCTCTGTGGATTTCTGTGGCCGGTTTTGCCTGAGTCGCCATTTATCGTGAGTGAACATTCATTTTTCACCATTACTGGAAGAGATGCCGTCTCCTGTCAAAGATCGGTTAGCTCGTGCCTGAGCATCAGCTCTTCTGTCCCGTCCATCCCTTCCCATCACAGCCAACTGGCTGCTCAGTTGGAGACTGATAATCAGATACGACATGAACTGGTGGCCAATTTCCAGTCTTCGTGTACAGTACTCATAGCATAAAATCGTTAGCTTTGTAGAGGAACCTGAATGAGAACCTTGGGAACAATGTCCAAGGAAAGGACCAAGACCAGATGGACTCAGAAGTTACTCTTTCCTCTGCAGAGAAATAGCCTCAGTTCAGGCCTTTGGCAAGGAAGGGAGAACTTCTCATTGTTAGTGCCTATTGGACTTTATTTCTTAGAGTGTCGATCTTCTCACTTCAAGAAATGGAATTTAAGCCCATAGTGCTTTTTCAGAGTCAAGATTCTACGTGTGGATTGAAACACGAAAAGGTTTTAATTATAAAATGCTAATTGTATGAAAGATAATAGATGCTGAACTTTTGAAAAGCGGCAATTACCTTCAGCTTCCTTTTATTTCACAGGGAATCCTGGGTCCCTGAGATATTTTGAGGTTGTGTGGCTTTGGTGATGGAGATAACTGGTAAAAACAGGCAATAATTTTAAATTTAAAGAAAAAAGAAAACAAATGTTTCCTATTAGTTGGTGTCACTACACTATCTGTTCAGTACTTCAGGCACCATGCTCTTCCCTTTGCCAAATGCCACACATCGTATAGTCCACCCTGGAGAGGTTGAAATTCAACATCATAAAACAATTAAAGGTCAGAACACAGGAGCGCACTGGAAAAAAAACCAGAAAATCATGTAATTTTGTATTTACTTAAGAATTTAATTGTGAATTAGAGCAATCAAACCTTTTTTTGTGACAAATATTAAAGCATAAGTAGGGAAATATAATTATATTTCATTGGCTTCTTATAAGGAAATTTATTAATGGTTGTTATTATACACGCTTTGTTGTGATGTCTGAAGTGTTAAATATTGCAGCTGCCAAGAAGAGAATGTTTAAGGCAGCATTTAGAGAAGACTAACAATATTTAAAATACCATTTTAGCTTGACACTACTAGCGGGACAGCTTGACTGAAATGATATTTTTTCTCCACTTTACAAAGCATTTACAATTTCTATTTAATCGTACTGCTTTGTGCCTTTCTTGCACAGAAAGATTACATTCTTTCTCACAGGCTTACAATTATTCTCACAACTATGTGAGTGAATTGCCAACCTGGTGCATATTGTAAAGGACACAGTTCCCGTTCCAAAGGACAAAAAGCCTCAACGTTGTATTGTGCCGTTTAAATAAGCTCTCCATGGAAAATTGTCTGAGTGCACACAGAAGCGAAGCAAACTACCAATGAGATGACAATGAGGTTCTGTGGAAGCAGCTCAGCTGGACCAAGGTCCCTCGGCTGGAAAGATTGTGCTTCAGCTTTCTTCAGATCGTGTGGAGTGCTTCAAAATGAACAACTGGGGAGAATACTTGTTATGGTTTGAGGAACCCACAGCAATTTATTGTCGTTTAGACAATTATTTTCTCACCCGATGACCCCTCCCCACCCGGGAAGGGGAATCAGGAAAAACAAGGAAATCCAAGGGTTGAAATATAAAGAGATTTAATAGAATAAGCCTAGATAATTATCATTAATAACACTGAAGAACCAATATTGATCCTGATACCAACATAAAATACACAAGGATTATCCATTCCATCAGCAGAAGCCGTGCACTCCCCACAGGGAGGGCCAATGTGGGACCCTGTGAGCGCTGCGGCTGCGGGAGGAAAGGAAGGGCTCAGGCCTTTGGCACCGGGGTGAGGAAGTTCTTTGGATCACAGCCATCAAGGGAGTGAGAGAGAACTCCTCAGTAAACTTTCCAATGCATATTGAATGTGACTTTCATGGTATGAAATAACCCTGTTGGCAGCTTGGGTCAAGTGCCCGGGTCTCGCTTCTCCTCATCCCCACACCTGATGAGCTCGAAAACACTGAGGCTTTGAAACCCACACACCAGAACCGGGTATAAAGTAAATATTTTCACCAATTCAGACATTAGAGTCTTCTAAAAGTGCAGTTTTCCCACACATTAGAAGAGAAATTTGTCCTGTGGCACTCAAACCAGGACAATACTGCAGGCAGTTCTTCCACCGTGAAGGTTAGTTTAAACAGCTTCCATGGCACAGTGCACCGCAAAACAATACACGTTGGTGCCCGCAGTTTAGGACTCAATCCTGCTGTTGTCTTGATCTTTGCTCACCATTAGGAATGTGCTTTTCACTTCAAGGGTACTGCAGCAACGGCCAGGCTGCCCAGAGAGTCTGCGGAACCCTTGGAGTTTGTCAACACTCGCCTACACAAAGCTCCAGGTGTTGACCCGCCTGGTGTTGGCAGTGCTCCCACTTCAGGAGGTAGTCTGGAACAAGAGACCCCCAGGTGTCCCTTCCAAACATTTATGGGATTCCATAATCCTAAATTACCTGCCTGCAGGGAGTCACCGGTGTAGACGTGCTGTTCCAACAAGACTGAAATACATGAACCATTCTTTTTTCTTTTTCTTTTAAATGAAAAAAAAAAAAAAAGTAGAACTAGGTATTTTTCAAAAAATAATAAATACATATTGCTTTTACTTCAAAAGTAAAGCTTTTACAGGGCTTTAGGAAAGTCCAAAACGATATCCAAGGCAGAATTCTGACAAAAAACATTGAATCAAAACAACATTTATTTTGTAACCACAGCGCAGATAGCTCTTTCATTAGTGATAGTAGTGTTTATGGTTTAACACAGTGAAAGAGTTATCCATTGTAATAATATTTTCTCTTTCTAACAACAGTATTGCAGGTTAAAAAAGAATCATACTCCTTCTGCTTACAAAGACGTTTTTCTGAACACAGATTAATGCAATGCCTCCCTGACTGGACAGACGAACACGCTGAAACTATAGTTCAAACGACTTTTTGAGCTACCTGAAAGGATTATCAGCTCTATTACTCTAAACTCTTGGACACAGTCATCTTCAACTCACATTGGCCAAAGTACATTTAATTGTGGAGGAAACAGGTGGAGATCTCACGAATCTGCCACTGTTCTAACTATGTGATCCATCCACTCTTTACTTTACGGAAAGGAAAAATATACTTTGACAACAAAGATTATAGCTACAACTGTAATTTTATTCTAGATCAAAAGAGTAGCCTTAAGGCCAGATACTTCTTCCCACTCTCACACTCAAAATAAATAGATGTATACCCAATTGCATGCAGAATGATCTACACCTAGATGACACTCTTTACATCATTATGTCAATGAAAGCCTTAAGCAATTTTTTCAATAGCAACTGTCAGATAGGTGATGTAAAAACAAAGTATTTCTTTTTCTTCTTGCTTTTTTGCCGTTGCAAATTGATAGATCCATCTGCGTACATTAGCATTTCACTAGAAAAATAAAAGAAACTGCTTTAGATGAAGCTGAGAATTTTGCATCATCTTACGAATTTCATTGATAATGTGCAAGTTAGGGAAATAATTAACTCTACCTCTAGCCTACTCTGAAAAATAACAATTTTATTCTTTTATAGCGTATTAACCTTATTTTATCTAACCAGATTTAATATGAAATTTAAACTAGGACAGTAGCATTCACGCACATGATCTACTGAATCTATTAAGGTTAACTATTTCTAATTAAAAATGCTGTCAAAAATCATACTAGCAACATGTCACTTTGCTTTTTATTATTCAACAACAATAGACTGAAGAAACACCTTTTCATTTATAATTCTGATGAGGCAGCATTTAAAATTAGTGTATTATTTGAAAGTGTAAATTACAAATTGACAACATCTGGTAAAGTAATGTAGGTTGATATAACACTGATAATAAGATCAAGTTTATAGATTTTGACATAAGTCCTTTACAGAGAATAAAAATAATATTGTTTAATCCATGACTAAAATTTACTGCCTCTTAATACCTTTTGAATTTTGCAAGAAGTCTGCCATAGTACAGCTGTGACTTTGAAAAGAATTATGCCAAAACTGTCATACCATTACAGACTTAATAATTGATCATGTACTATGATAACTTGTCTTTATATGCAGACACAGTGTATGTAAACTTTAAAAAAATAAATAATTGGTCATCTCCATTTTTATCCAGAATTATTAAAATTCATAAAATGACTAGCTAGTAAATTTAATTTATTATGTTCTAATTATACTAACATTTGGCATACGCTAGTAAGCTTTATAAATAATACTTGGGGACTCAGCAGGAAAAGATTAGTAATTAATTCTCAGACCTCAATATATGTTTTTATGCTAAAGAGGAGCTTGTATTTGACTGATTATGATGAGATTGAAAAACACAGTTTTATGACAGCACAAGTGACTATTTTATGACCGTACTTCACAAGTGAAGTTTTAGCATCAAATGAGAGGGAGAAAAAACAAGCATTTCATTTCCATCTGCTGGCATTAATGTTTACCTAACAAAAAAAAAACCATAGGTAAAATAAAAATCTACCTTTTCAAAGCTATGTTATTTTTAAAGGTTAATTTTCAAGAAAAAAAAAATCGATAAGTAGAAATACATTCAGCTGTGCTTGTTAGGTTTATACTGTCACTTCTTGAGCAAACTGCTCAATAGGAAGTCCCTTCTTCCCGAGATCATTATCAGCATGAAGTACATGTTGTTAGTGTTGTTCGTGTAAGGTTAAAATAATCCTTAACCTTTTTGGTTATTCAAGTAAATGTAAATATTGAATACAAAGCCAAGGTTTCCACCGAAAAAAGTAAATGAACATACTTGTACCAAAAGCTAAAGTGTGCCATTCTGTTAAAATTCTATCCATCCGTTTACAAGATACCTAGGGTTTTCAATATTTTCAATATACTCTTATGAGTAATGGTGGAGCATATGATTTTTAAATGATTTAGTAGGAATCCAGAGAGACAGAAAAAACAAAGGATGCAATTAGAGGTGGCAACTATCGATTAAAAATCCTTATCCAGTTCACTTAAAGAATGGAAAATGATAAATGACACGACTTTAGCATTGGACAGAATGTCAAAATAACATTGTTGTTTCTCATATATCTCTAGTGTGAGCTTCTCTGGAGAAGCACAATAGGCTTTTTGATGTTTGAGAAAGAGGAAAAATAATGTTAGTTCCACAACTAACAAACAGAGGTGTGGGACTGTAACGTCATGTGTGAAAAGAGAGGAAACTAAAGGCACAGGTGAAAAATCCATCTGATTCTATGACCTTCCATATAACGGCTCCTTAAATAACATTTTAAAGAAATAGAGTGGTGAAAGGATGGATTTTGCAAAGTTATTGGTAGATATTCATTGTGTTATTCTATTTTACAATTTTCCTAAGAAAGCTATACAGTTCCAAGAGCACAAATCTTAATAATTTATTCTCGTTGCCAAAATAAGAACTCAGGAGGCCAAATTAATCTCTGCCACAGCACTAATGAATGCAGCAAAACCACATGAGGGGTGATTTTAACTCATAATGTTTGATGGATTTCAAATTTTGGCAAAATAATTTCTCCCAAACCTTGTTACTTAAAATGCAGACTGGGGAGGGGGGGGAAGAAAAAAAACCACAGAAAAACAAAATAAGAATTAAAAAAATCAAAAAATACCACAAAACCAAGGGAATTAGGAAATGAACTAAAGTTTTGGGTTTGGACTATATTAAAGCAAAATACGCAGAACAAAACACGAAGCAGGCAAACTCGCCTGGTTTCTAAACAACAATAAAAAATGGGAAATTAAAAGAAAACAAGGCAAAAACTTTCAGGTTAGTTAAACAGAAGCCTGGATATAGATCTCCTCTAGTCTAGACTACTGTTAATCACGAGCAACTGCTTTGTAGCCAAGCAATAAAAGCAGTGTAGTGGGCGAATAACCCACAAAAAGCTGAACTGTAAAGTTCTCATGCATAAGTGAATCAGCTCCAGATTAAACGCCTGTCAAAATATTTCTCCATATCTGGTTTATTAACAGTGAATCGACTTTTTTTTCTGATTTTTTTTTTTACATAATATAATAACCTCTTCTGCACGACAAGAAACAATGCCAGAGCTAAGCATAATCCGCTTCATTTTCACTTTATCTAGCGGCAGTCCCTGGAACGTACAAGGACGATCCGCTCTTCCTTGAAACCTCACAGTTTAAAAAAACCCACAAAATAATATAAAAATCTCTTAGTCAAGATTTATGTGGATTAAATGAGTGTTGTGAGCGGATCAGCAGTGGGTCGGGAACTTCCGATTTGTATTAGCAGCTCAGCAGAGGAAGCAGTTCCTCCATACTGTGCATCGTGTGTCATTCTTTGCACAGTTTACACCTGGTTTTATTTTTTTGTTTGTTTTTTTTTGGATCCTGATCTTGAATCTGGAGGCAAGGTAATCTGACACCACAGTCAATGCAACCCAGCATACTGATGTGAAAACTAGTTGCTAGTGGCACGAAAGAAGCTAATGGAGGACTCAAAAGATCTAATTTCACGTTTATATTCTGGCAGGTTTTTATGCATAATTTCAGTGAAGTGTCAGTATTGCTGTTACACAATTGTAAAATGGAGATAATAATACTTCTCTGCATCTTTAGAGCATTATGCAAAATTCTGAAGTGCTACCATGCTAAGGAAAAAAAAAAAAAAACAGATTTGGATTCTTGTTTTTCACAGGCACTGCTGTTAAGCAAATAGTACGGGAGGCTGACTATTAGCCTGCTGAGGCCTGACTTTTATTCTCCTTCCACCAGCATTGACAAAAAGGCAGAAACTTTGGTTTTTACCTGCTTTATTACGGCTCTTAAGAGATGCACCACTTTTTATACCCAAACCAGCTAAAATAGTCTCCTGGAGTCTCTGTCTGTCTCAAATCAAGGCTTCAGTGTCCATGAAGTACAGTGACCACAGGAAGATATGGGTGAAATTTATAAATTCTTTCATGTATACCATGTCCAAATGCATTAACTCCTTTTAACTTATGCTTGAACTAGCCCTGTCCCTACTGACAGGGAGCAGAAAATCACCACAGCCTCTATATTCAGGGAGAGACTTGCCTGGAACTGTAGCAGACCCTAGAAAAAGAGCACGTTTATTGTACTTTGAGGAAAAATTTTCAGTATGATCTAGTCAGTGTTTTTAAGTGTATGTAAGTGGGTTTAAGTGCATAAAAGGGAAATGCTTATGGTACGGTGAAAGGTTCTCTTTTGATCTCGCATTTACCAAATTTAAAAACTTCACAGTACTTTTCAGGGAAAGGCTCCAGCAAGGAGAGGAAAGAAATATTTCAAAAAGGTTTCAACTGAAACCTTGAAAAACATTTCCTCCTTGTCATTATCTTTAGTACTTCACTAGGATCAGGAAGAGTTTTCACTGACTTAAAACAGACTAAAATTAAACTAATTTCATTATGGTTAGAAAAAAATATTAAAAGCCAATATTTTTCACCTCTAAAAATTAGTTTTTTAGAAGTACTAGGTTATATTTTGAAGTAATTTACAAAAATATGACATGTGTGACGTTATGCTGCTCAGTGTGATTTACAAGATCTGACCCTTGAGCAATTGTTAAGCTCAAAATGTTGCTCCTGGGCAAAGAAGCAGCACACCCCGTACGTAAGGAAAGCCAAAAATTCATTGTTAGAATAACTGAAACTTTAGTAGTCTAATCATTAGTCCAGATATAATTGTAACAGAAAAAGAAAGAATAGTAATAAAATCATAGAATCATCTAGGTTGCAAGGGACCTTTAGGATAATCAAGTCCAACCATCATAATAACACAGTTAAAATTGTTATGCACACTTTTTGGAGTTTCTGCTCTTTTTCCTGATGTTATGGCCCCCCTGGTCTATTACAGAAATTGCTGTCCCAGCTAAATCAAGTAAATCAAAGCTGCAGGCAGGTCAAGAGAAGTTCACACAGAGCAAGACTGACAAACCCAGCGCTGAGGCCTTGCAAACTCTGTACAGACCTTATGACCTCCACCAAGCCATGGCAGCACTGTATCCCAGGGTTCCACGGTTAAACGTTGCATATTTTTTCAGGGGCTATGTGTTTCTCTGTTCTTTGTACTAGTTTATTACGAAATCATAGAATCATAGAATGGTTTGGGCTGGAAGGGACCTTAAAGGCCACCCAGTGCCACCCCCTGCCCTGGGCAGGGACACGTCCCACCAGCCCAGGTTGCCCCAAGCCCCGTCCAACCTGGCCTTGAACCCCTCCAGGGATGGGGCAGCCACAGCTTCTCTGGGCACCCTGGGCCAGGGGCTCGCCCCCCTCACAGGAAAGAATTCCTCCCGATATCCAATTTAAATCTCCCCTCTTTCAGCGTAAAACCATTACCCCTTGTCCTACGCTCCCTGATCCAGAGTCCCTCCCCATCTCTCCTATAGGCCCCCTTTAGGGACTGGAAGGGGCTGGAAGGTCTCCCCGGAGCCTTCTCTTCTCCAGGCTGAACCCCCCCAGCTCTCTCAGCGTGTCCTCACAGCAGAGGGGCTCCAGCCCCCCCAGCATCTCCATGGCCCTCCATCTGGAAGAACTTGCATCACATCTCAGATGGTAGATTTGTGGGTGGGTGGGTGGGTGTGTCTCCAAATACTGCAATGTTGAGTCTGGTTGGTTGTTGTTGTTTTTTTTAAACCACCGAAAGGAATGTACATACTTCTCTGTACACTTGTTTTTCTTGTCTGTACAAGAACGCTTTATCCTCAGTCTGTTCTGATTTTAAGGCCCAGGCCAGTAAGTTTAAAAGAGTCAAATCATCTTGAGGGCACCAGAGGCATCTTTGCTGAATCCAAAAAATAGTGTGGCCAGTACTGGAAAATAAATGCTACTTAATGAAACTTTGAAAGGAAATTTTGCTGCCAGTCAGACTATATAACTGTTAATAAGAAAAGTGAGGAGGAAGGTGGCCGTGACATAATTTACAGACACGTGGAAAATAATGCCCACTTCTTGAAAATTCAGGTCTTGTTAGCTTCAATGAAATCTGCTTCATTAGCACCCATTTTTGCTTGCAGTGGTTAGGCCAGAGAGTTGCGGTCTCTGTGTTTCCAAAAGAGACAAACCAGTCACAGCTCACAGAAACTCTGGAAAATTTGGTGAGTGCTTAAGCTCTAAAAATAGGAATTCCACCACACAGAATCAGCAAGAATTCTGCTTAGGTTTTCAATGCAAAATACAAAATTAGCTTTTCCCTCTTTCTTCCCATCCTTATTCTTTTTTCTATGAATTCGTTATAACTAATCATTTTGTAATGACTATTTTATACGTGGGATCTTTATGCCCCACTCTGTCACGCAAATGTTTCTCTAACTGTAGTTGAATATGCCATCCTTTCCCCCCCCCAATCAAAACTCTTTTCTGTGCTCATTTTTCCTGCCTAAAATTTCTCTCTTAATCTCCCATAGCACCTAATAAATTCTATTTTGGGCACCTTCCTCTTTCCCACTCTGTCATCCGATTATCACCTCTCACTGTTGCTGGCACTTTGTTTCAGAAACACAAGCTAAGCAAAAGGAAATATCTGCTACTAAACTGAATGTACTTTCTAATTTCAAAATATATACACAAGGTAATCTCAATATATGCTTTTCTTTGTTCAAGGATAAGAAGCCAAAAACATCTTGGGACAAGGAAATTAGCCTGGGAATATGTGTTAATATTGAGTCTTATTATATGTTTTTATTATTTCTAGTCTCCCAGGGGCACACTGCCTCTCTCAGAAGGAAAAAAAAGTGACAGACCTCTGTCATTCGGATCTTACACTCTAAATTAAACATGGCAAAGTTTATACTGCATGCGTGTGTTGAGAGAATCTATGGGGAAAAGGAACATGAAGGTTAAAGCAGTGAGAAATTATGAGCTAAGAACTTAAAATCATTCTCATGAGTACATTGAAGAAAGTTGGGAAAAAAGAAATCCTTCTTACTTATACCATAATATAGGAAAATGTCCTAGGTATTCAAAAAGAGCAGAGGTTTCAAAAGATAGCATGGAAATATGGCATTTGTAGTTTTTTAGTACTACTAGAATTAACTTCTGATTTTGGATACTTGAAGATTCACTTACAATGCAGTAAGGAAAAGGGTGGCAAAAGTGGGTGGGTTTAAATACGGTGGGCTGAAACGGAGGTATGCAGTGTCATGACATCTTCTGTGTGCTTGATAGAGAATCATCCTCAAATCAAAAAGATTTTCTATCATGAATGCTCCTTTCAGCCTGTACAAAGCGTCTAAAGAACAGAAATCCAGAACACCATGCACAGGATCTGTAATGCTGCTGTGCTGATGAAACTGAGCAGCCAATTTATAGAAGATATCACGGCAGGATAATGGGATCTCCTATAACAGGGCATCATTAAAGATTATAAACTGGTATCTGCAACATTTGACTGCCTTTTTAGAAGTCTACAAGTAATTAATGAGATGTAGTTTAATTAATGTCGTTCAGTGTTAGCAATTTACGTGTTTGCATTAAGGAATCATCTAAGATAATATATTAATGGCCCAAATTATCTTCTCAGGAGTGTGTGCCGTTATGTTGGCATAAACCTGGAAGACCTTGATTGACCTGTCAATTTAATAACTAATACTTGCTGAAGTAGATTATGTGCAGTTATAATTTTTGTTAATGTTTTCCTATGTCTACTTGGAGAATTCTCATGCATTCAGTCTTAGCCCTCTTTCGCATAACATCAAATGTTGTCCACAGTGTGACCAAAGGACTGGGGGCAAAAGCACAAAGTGAATATGAATTGAGAACACAGCTACTCCGCTGAAAACAAGACATTTGTTTCTTCCATAAATAAAGCCTTGTGAAACCTAATAATTCTTCTTTCCTATAACCTTCTCTTTTCTGTGCCTTTTGCAAACTGTGCAAATATTTCTTCCGTCGTGATAGCTTTGAGAAATAGTAAGAGAGTTCTTCACAAGAATGCTTTAGGCCTCATTTTTATTTTCAAGATTTATCATTGTCTAAATTTGGGTCTAACGTTACAATGAAGGAGAAATGATATATTTATCTCTACAGATAGAAGTTACTTTGGCCCATGTTTTTTTCTGGAAGGTAGAAGTACCAAATATCCATTCCTGTGTCTCACTCAGCATCTTTTTTTAATAACACTTAGCAAGCATCATACAAACAGTCCTTCATCTGTATTGATTGTAAACTAAACAAGTTTATTAACTAAATATAACACAACAGAATTTTAAAAAGGCATTAGTGCCTCAGCATTATCTGGAGCCCGTTTGACAAGTAGCTTCATAAACAAAACCCTCAGCTGTATTGATCTGAAACTCAGAAGAGAGGAAAAAAGAGGTGAACTCATCTGAGATTTCCAGTAAAAAGATGAAAGAGAAACTCTGGCTGGGTATTGGAGAAGTATTAGTTGGATACAGCCAGCCTGAGCCTTTCCACAGGCAGGGCTGTAACCTTTCCCAACCTTGACTCTAAGAGGAACAGAGCACTAGATCATCCTGCAAAGCAACTTGCCATCTCCAGAAATGGGATCACCCATTCTTTCGGTTTTGATAATACCTCCGGTACAAACTCTTCCACTTTCCAAATGAGACTCTTAAAGCTTGACTTCTTACTATTAAATTTCTGCCTACCTTGAATTTAACAACTTGCAAACTAAACGCCAACTTTAATGAATTCAAACTATGAAAAATGTTTTGGCCAAATCTCTTTTTCAGAAGACAGAAAAATATTTTAATCCTGCCGAACCATCTTTATTTTGGTCTGATTTTCAGTTATCTTTGATATGGGAGTGATTAAGGGAAAGGAAGCAAAAAAGAGAAGAAGAAATTGCCTTAGCACTGTTCAATTTTTTTTTTTAATTTTTAAAAAATCTTTAAATGGAAAAGTAATGCATTTTGATATTATTATCAAAATAATAATACAATGGAAATATAAAGTGAAATAATAAAATAACAATAAAATAGAAAATTAAACAATGACATTAAGATATAAAAGTCAGAATTATCTAATGATCTGTTGTGGTTTAACACCAGCTCCCTCGCTCCTGGCCCCTGGTGGGATGGAGGAGAGAATCGGAAGGCTAGAAGTGAGAAAACTTGAAGGTTGAGATAAGTAAAGTTTAATAAATGAAATAGAAGAAGAGGAAGAGGAGGAGGAGGAAGAAGACGAAGAAGAAGACGAAGAAGAAGAAGAAGATGAAGAACAAGAACAAGAACAAGAACAAGAAGAACAAGAACAAGAACAAGAACAAGAACAAGAACAAGAACAAGAACAAGAAGGGAAAGAAGTCATGACATCATATGGTATGGAACAACCCTTTGGCCCGTTTGGGTCAGCTGTCCTGGCTGCGTCCCCTCCCAACTTCTTGTACAGCCCCAGCCTCCTCACTGAGAAGCTGAAAAGTCCTTGACTTAGTATAAACACTGCTTAGCAACAACTAAAACATCAGTGTGTTATCAACATTGTTCTCATCTGAAATCCAAAACACAGCACTGTATCAGCTACTAGGAAAAAAACTAACTCTAGCCCAACCGAAACCAGGACATGATCCTAAATATGAAAAACTAGAGTGCTCTCTCTAAAATATTTCCTTCTACTGCAAACAGATCATTTTACTCAGGGGAAAAAAAAGAAAAAAAAAAAAAGAGAATACTCTGGGTTAGCTGAAATCATAGAATCATAGAATTGCCTAGGTTGGAAGGGACCTTCCAGGTCACCTAGAAATTAATATTTAAAAACATTTGGAGCTATAGTGAACGGAGTCCCACAAAACACAGTAACAAAAATCTGTGTCTGTGAGAGGTACTGTTCTCATCTGAAACATGGGAGCTATAGAAGGTACTGCTTCTCCAGGTACTCTAACAGAGAATCAACTATACTCTCCATTAAATTCTAGCTTTCTATTCAAATTTGTGTGGATTCATCTGCCTGCCAGCTGTCTTTGTTATGCCCTTTCCTGCTAAATTAATGAATCTTTTATTTTCACCCTGTGAAAATATTTATGGACTGTAATCAAATCACCTCTTCATTTTGACAAGATAAATAGATGAGGTGCTTTCAGTCTCTCCAAATCTATCAAACTAGTGTCCGTATGCCTCCTTATTTACTTTATTCATTCTTTTAATGGTAATCATCATAAATAGATTTCAATATTGGCCTGATCTATACTATACCTATAGTAAGCCAATATATAGTAAATACTTCTGTATAAATATTTAGAGATAAAACCAGGTAATTACCTTCCTAGTGCTATTCCCTGCTTATACAGCCAGGGATTGCATCAGGCCATGCCTATGCGATGTGACACACACAGTGTGACACACAAAGCGTGTGATGCCCTTCCTGACCCCTAATTTCAGTTTATGTATATTGCCTTCCTCTCCGAAAGCAGGACCGCCATTTCTGTGCATGGGACACAGTTATGCATTCAGCTGCTTTAGGAGCGCCCTTGGTTTTGGTTTTTTAATCAAAAAAACTATCTCATGAGGTGGCCACTGACATTGCTGTGAATATTAAGTCCCAAATAACGTCTTGGTCAACAGGCAATCACAGCCCAAAAATGTCAAACTAAAAAAATTCATGAACTGCTTCCTGACCAATTCTCCTCAGATTCTGAGAAGAGAGAGTGTTAATCCCTGAAATGCCATGGTTGATAATCCAAAGGAGTTACAGACAAATACTTACACGTCACTCAATTCATAGGAAACTCACAGTTATTAATGCAAACTCCCTTCTGAAGGTTGCTTACTGACATAATTTGCTGACATTTAAAATTACAAGCGCATTACAGAATTGTCATTTTTTTCCACAAAAAGATTTCAATTAGAAAATACAGTAGGAGGGAGAGTGGAATCTCAGTAGGAAGAGATAATATGTGCTGCAATGTCTCGGAACAATAGAATTAAATCTCAGTAGGAAGTCTTTATTTAGAACATCCTCCCTTTTGTGTGAATGTTTTAAGAATGTTATTTAAACGTTTCTCTACAAAGAAAAAAATAAAAATGTGCTAGATTGGGCCAAAACCTATATAATCTATTCACACAAGGAGGCTTGTTCCTCTGGAAGCCAATAAAACTTCTCAGATATGAATGTCAAATGCAATGTAGTTCATAATTAATTGATATAGTTTTCTATGGTCACCTTTGTTTGCAAAGAAGTACGTTTTTGATTAAAAAAAATAATTAAAATTCATTGTTGTTGCATACTTTGCTCTAATGCAGAAACTCCACAGCAGTCAAGGATCTTCTCTGGATTTTAATCAGGGTAGTTCTGGACTGGTGTTAGTGGCCTCTGATTTCCAATAATTGGTGGAAAATGGAAAGTGTCAATGATAGAAGCAGTGGAAGAAACAAACAAGGCAACTGAGTAGAATCATTGACTCATTGAATAGTTTGGGTTGGAAAAGACCTTTAAAGGTCATCTAGTCCACCCACCCTGCCATGGGCAGGGACACCTTCAACTAGATCAGGTTGCTCAGAGCCCCGTCCAACCTGGCCTGGAGTCTTTCGAGGGATGGGGCATCTACCACCTCCCTGGGCAACCTGGGCTGGAGTTTCACCACCCAAACAGTAAAGAATTTCTTCCTTATATCTAGTCTAAATCTACCCTCTTTTAGTTTAAAGCCATTACCCCTTGTCCTATCACAACAGACCCTGCTAAAAAGTCTGTCCCCATCTTTCTTATAAGCCCCTTTTAGGTACTGAAAGGCCGCAATAGGGTCCCTCGGAACCTTCTCTTCTTCAGGCTGAACACCCCCTTTTTTAGGGGGAGAGGTGTGGTTAAGGACTTTTTGGTATATAGAGTCCATTGAAGCTATTTTAGCTGAGTTTTACAAATAGGTAGGATCCTGCAGGAACTCAGTTAATAGCTTGTTGGCTGACTTCTCTTTATAAAGACTTTGGCAGATTTTTCATCACACCCTGATAACTACTGTTCTGCAAACATAATTACATCTTTGTTGAGCGGATCCTTTAAATATAAAAAGACAGGAATGCCCACATCGGACTAGAAGTTTACAAGGCCCATAATATTACGTTAGCCAATGGGTAATGTGTAGGAAAAAGTATAATAGGACAAGCATATAATGATATTTCCCCAGAATATTCTCTCAGCCTCCAGAAATCCACAGTTCAGTGATTCTGAGCAACATGCCATCCTTTTTTTTTTTTTTTTTTTATCTTGATAGGTTTTTCTTTCATAATTTTAAGCTGTGTAGACTGCTGGCATCCACATGAAGCAGCTTTACAGTTCAATCCCATGTTGTGTGAAGAGCTCCCTCCTGTTGTTTATTTTGAACTTCTCCCTTGCTAATTGCATGAAGTGCCACCTCATTCCTGGATTGAAGAGTCAAGGAACAGTACATTCCTGTTCTCTTCCTCCACAGCTTTCATGAGTTTCTGGCTTTCGATCATGCCCTCCCATGAATCATCCCTTTCTCCATATTGAAGAGTCCAAACCTATTTATTTACTCCTCACAAGAAGCTCTCTACATTTGATTGTTTTTATCTTTTTCCATACCTTTTCTTTTTTTTAAATTATTATTTTTCTGCTTCATCTTTCAATACAGCACACATTAATCAAGCTGCAAGTGTACTATAAATTTATTCAGTGACATAACCATGTTTCCTGTTCTGCTCTCCATTTCCTTCAGTCCTTAGTATTACATCAGCTTTTTGGCTACCTTTAAAAACCAAGCCTAGGTTTTCAAGTTCCAGTTCTTGACTGGCAAATTATTCTGTGAGGTATGATTGAAAAAGTTAAAGTATATGTTCTTAATAAACTATGTATTTTAAACATACTAAAGAACTAATAAAAGCTTTGAATTGTATATCAGTCTTCTATCATGAAGCGAGTATTTAATATTTTCTCACTTTTCTAATATTTGCTCCCCTTTCTCCATAGTGTATTTTAATTAATCTCAAAAAAGCACAGGTCAAAATTTAGCTAAATGAAATCACAAGACTATATTCTCTCTTCTTAACACTGAACATCCCTCTCAAACAAATAAATCAAAGACCTAATATAGAGTACTTAGCTTGACAGTGCTACTTTAAAATTATGCATTTGGATTATTAAAAAGATCATGAAAATAGATTTTGTAAATACAAAATTCATTTCTTCTCATTAGGGTTCTTTTCAGACATATAGGTTTAGAAGTTACACAAATGGTTATTATTGAAGATACTTTGTACAAACAGTCAAAAGTACTTTTAAAAAGCCCTTTAAATTTTCAACATTATTTAATCATTGCAAAAAGAAATGGCAGACTTTTTTATTTGATATGACAGTTATGGCACCTTAACTTAAAATTGTTGGTTTATTCCCAAGTGTGATCATTGTAAAGAACGCCAGAAGAAAATCCCACACAGAGAATAAACCACAGGCAAAATGTTTAATCCGATACCGCTGGCTTCATCGTTAATTACCTCTCAAGGGGCTCGGATGTCAATAGATAGTGATCTGGTATCTTGGAGTCTTTGCTGTTAAATGCATGATCAATACTAAATAGAATTTTAACTGCCCATGATTTAATTAGGAGTGGTTCCTTTTATCCTGCATACAATAGCAGAACCTCACTCAATAAAGTAGGAAGGAAGACTGCCATGTTGGTTGTGTATTCACCACGTTCTGGGACTTCGCAAGGAAATTGGGAACGGAGGCTGTGTTGTTACGAATTTGCAATTGGCCTACAACACAGAAGAGTCAATCTCCTTCCTTTCACTCTGAATTAATCTAGACTTTTGCAAGTACAGAAGACTGAGAACTACAGTTTTATACCCTTAATACTTTGCAGCTCCAAGAAAGAAAATTCAAATGGTATTTTACATGGAGGCTAGATGTATTTTCAACTGGAAATAACAGATCCCTTGAATATTCACCCTGTTCCTGTGCCCAAACAGGCACTGGAAAATCAAATCACATTACTAGCTGTGGAACATCAGGCCTTTTACCACATGTAATAAAAATACATCTAAACAAGACATCTTGCTCATCCTGCCATTATCTAAATACCTAGCCTGTTTCTATAGGAGGTAAATGCTACTACTAATTAAGAAATATGCAGGAGTTAAAAAAGGGAATACAGTTATCACTTTGGAAAATTGATTAAGGGAGCTCATACTACCAAAGAGAAATCCTTGGACTGTAGACTAAGGAAAACAGAGAGAAGTGTGTGAAGAATATGACAGTAAAAACATACGAAGACTAATTACTAGAACGCAATGGTAATGCAGTTAATGATGGAAGAAAATAGAAGAGTTCAATAAATATTTCTGTTCTTTACTCAGAAGGAAACAGCATGATAAATCCTCTTATCGCACAAGGAAGGTAAAGTACTTTCCAGTCCATTAGTAAGCAAAGAGGTATAAAACAATATCTACATGTTGTAAACATTTAATGATGATATAAATTTTTAATAAATCTTGGAATACCACGGAATTTACAGCAGACTGAAGGCTGGTGGTATTATACAACAACTTAAAAGAGCAGGAAAGTGACCCAATAACTGCAGGCTATTACTCTTCCATAAAGTCTGAGCTAAAACAATGAAAAAATTGATCTGAGATTCAATTAATAAAGATTTAAGAATAGCAACATACTTAATCTTATTCCACAATGTTTTTTTGGAAAATAGCTGATGTGAAACAAAGCTAAATACGTAATATACTGGGAATTCCACATTGCACTTAATAGTGTTCTGGTTTAAAAATAACCACTGTATAGCGTCTCCATAACATTAAAACATGAAATTTGTTAAGAGCTGATAACTGACAAATCTTAAAAGTTATTGAGAGTTATCTTAATGAATTGATATGATAAAGCTTTTAAAATAAAATATAAGTGACCTGAATTAACTAAAAAATGCAAGTTTTCTTTCTTAAAAGTACCTACAATGTATTTTATTTTGAACTGAACAAAGAAAGATATTTTAAAGAATTTAATTTTTAGGTTTGGGGGTTGCTCTTAAGCTTTTAAGGTTTTAAAACTTGTGTATCAGAACTGTATTTTCCTTTATATTTTTATTTTTATAATTCTGTTTTTGAAAATAATTGACACTTAGTACTGATTGAAACATTCTGTTTTAGAGATCTAAGTGGCTCTGCTTGGCCTGCAAGAAGCAAAGGTGCTTTGATAAACATTATGACAGAATGTCAAGTTATTTCATTCCACGACAAACATGCTTTGATCCAGAAAAAGATGTCTGTCATGTCCCAAGTAACAACTCTCCCTTAGTACTAAGAAAATAGAACTTTCAGCCATTATGCCTTATCAGGAATTTTCCAGCTTTAACAAGAAATTTCAGATTCACAAATTTCTCAAATTAAGATTCCCTACAATAAAAACATTTTTTTTTTCCACTTAATGTCATGTAAATAAATGTGACTTAGGGATTTTTGCCTAGAAGGAAATCTGTATTACTGATTTTCAGCTGCTTCCAGTTTTACCAGTAGTGCTTCCAGTTTTAACACAACCATTTCAAATTTTAAAATCTAAAGTCAAGGAAGGAGCATCACACTAACAGTTGAGTATTATGTTACTCAAGTCAATATTACTGAAATGTCTTGTTGTGGATTTGGCATGAATATTTGGGTTTGTATTCTCTTAATCTTATAACCAGGTCTAAAAAGAACAATTGACCATGACAGGAGTTCACAGAAATGGAAGCTGGAAATACAACCAAATTTTTTTTACATTATTCTTAATTAAGAAATATAACGACCTGACAGACTAAATGGGGAAATTTTTCCTCTTTTGACACTAAAACAGAGTTCCTTTCTGACAGTTTGGTTTTAGACAAATAGATGCTGTGTTTTTTCAGACCCACATATTTAGTACAAGGGGAACTATGACACTTAGCCCCCTATAAGTGCAAGAGATGTGACAAAATGATCTAGAAACCTGGCCTTACAGTCTGCTCGTTAATGGATAAACACATCTGAATAAATTGATATGCAGGAGTAGGAAATGCAGAACTTTGTAGTAGAAAGATATGTTAGAATTTTCAACTTCTAGAGGTTAGAAAGAAAGAAAGAAAGAAAGAAAGAAAAAGAAAGAAAGAAAGAAAGAAAGCAAACAATGAACTTGGAGCTAGAATGTGACTGATTAACAATTTCTAAACCTTTTCTGCAGTAATCCAAAGCTTTTATTTTTGTATGATGTCTCAAAGGACTGTCAAGAATTGCAACCTCTGGTTGCAGTACACACAGAGTATATTGTAGCGCTGCTATGACGTTACCCTCACCAGGATTAAATTATACATAAAGGAAATTACTTTTCTGGGTAGCATTTTGATGCATACAGGAAAATATGTAGACTTTTTAAAGGAGTACTGAATTTCTTGATGCCTTGCATAAATGAGACAAAAATCACAGAGTACTCTTTTTCTGCTCCTCGTCCTTTTACAGTTAGGAGATAATTACTTCTGTAGTACAAGTGATTTTAAAAACCAATTTCAGAATCAGATAAGTCACTTAAGATATCTGCTTTGTTCAATTAACTATAATGGAAGCCTGAGATAATTCCCTATCTGCAGAGGTCAAGAGAGAGTTAAGAGGAACCCTACCCACGGTGTCTTCCTGTGGGTGCTCCCTTAGAGCGGCCAGGGATGCACTGCCTGCTGGAGAGACACTCGGCTCTTTAATTCTACATACCGTCTCTCCATGAAAAAATTCTGAAGTTATTTTTATTGGATGCTATTGAATATTTATAGAAAACAGCTGGTCTAATTCTATTGAGATTTTTCATAAGATTGTGTTCCTCACTTCATCTGTCACGTTCCCTGTGGAGCTGAAAGACTAGCGGCAAGCACTGAGCTCCATCTTGGTGGTTCTGGAGCACTAGGCACTATATTATTATTATGGTTTTCAATAATATGTAGCACCTGGGAGTCCTAGTTATCACCACCTACTTCAAAACAGGAGGAGGAACTCCATACTTCCAGCATAGCACTGCAGAGTTACTTCTTAGCTTTTTGCTAATTTGTCAGGGATTTGGGTGACCACTGCCTACAAATTCTGTATTATAAAAACAAACAAACCAAAAAAAAACCCAACAAAAACAAAACAAAACAAAACAAAACAAAATATGCTCATTAGAATATTTTGAATTAAGATAAATAAATGATATTTTTAAAGAAATCACTAGCATTGTCGGCTTTTCAGGCAAGACAAATTCTACTATGTATCACAAAGAACTAGAATCTTTTAAATTGGTTGATTGCAATATTAGGGATTGAATGAGAAAAAGGTTAGATTGCGGTAATCTCTTCATGTGTAAACACATGTTATTTCCGTGTAGGTCCTTGTATTTATCAGTTTTTAGCAAAATTTATTTGTTATTGATAAAGGAATAATTTCTTGCTAATAAAATCTTTGAGAGGAACCTGATGCTGGAAACCGCCATTTTTGTTGCAAAATTATCCTATCTACTTCCAGAAGATCACGCCTGACCATTTTCCTTACAAAAATATGAGCTGCCTGCTAGAAATATTATTCCTGTCAAGAAAGCAACATTGCATCCAGGTTAACAGCTTGCCCTCCAGGCCACCGATACCGGATCAAACACCTGGGCAATTTTAAACAAAGTCAAGAATTTACTGTTAGCCTAAGTCTAAACAGTCTAATCACAGAGTCATTAGCAGTCTTGTTACAATTATATTCACACTTACCATTCAGATTGCCCAATTATTCAGCTCATTCCCAATAGCACAATGAAAAATGATACACATAAACTTTCTGATATTGACCCCTTTCTCCAGTGTTTTCACCCTTCCTGGGTCCCAGGAGTGCCAGCAGGAACTGCAACAAATGGAAGTCCTGTGTTCTTCTCTGGGAGGAGCTGGCTGTTAACTATGGCTCGGGTGGCCTCTTCCTTCTCTTTGCCAGAAGGAACATGGTGTTTATGTCAGTGGTTTCTTCCTTCTCACTCTAGAAGTCAGTGTCACTCAGAGTCACAAAATCACAGAATCTTCATGGTTGGAAAGGACCTTTGAGATCATCGAGTCCAGCCAAACAACCTACAATCTCTGCCACTAGAGCATGCCCTGAAGTGCCACATCTGGACGTTTCTTAAACACCTCTAGGGATGGTGACTCAACCCCCTCCCTGGGCAGGCTGGTCCAGTGCCTGACCACTCCTTCAGTAAAGTAATTCTTCCTAATATCTAATCTAAACCTCCCCTACCGCAGCTTCAGGCCATTTCCTCTGGTCCTGTCATTATTCCCCTGGGAGAAGAGGCCAACCCCCACCTCTCTCCAGCCTCCTTTCAGGGAGTTGTAGAGGGCAATGAAGTCTCCCCTCAGTCTCCTCTTCTCCAAGCTAAACATGCCCAGCTCCCTCAGCCTCTCCTCATGTGACCTGGTCTCCAGACCCCTCCCCAGCCTGGTAGCTCTCCTCTGGACACGCTCCAGCACCTCAATGTCCCTCTTGTACAGCGGGGCCCAGAACTGAGCACAGCACTCGAGGTGAGGCCTCACCAGTGCCAAGTACAGAGGCACCATCACTTCCCTGCTCCTGCTGGCCACGCTATTCCTGGTACAAGCCAGGATGCTGTTGGCCTTCTTGGCCACCTGGGCACACTGCTGGCTCATGTTAAGCTGGCCGTCCACCAGCACCCCCAGGTCCTTTTCTGCCGGGCAGCTTTCCAGTCACTCTGCCCCAAGCCTGTAGCGTTGCTTCGGGTTGTTGTGACCAAAATGCAGCACTTTTACAGTGCTAACATAGACAACATAATTGCTTTTACTTCATTACTTGATAATTCCATGTTGTACCTGAATTTTCTGTATGTGGCGCAGTCAACCTTTCCTTCCTCTCCTCACTATAAAAAACCCCTCCACCACTACTCAAAAAAACCCCACCAGCTCCCAATGTTGCATTTTTTTAATGACGCAGCATTGACCATTTCTAAGTTATTTATATTCCTGGGGCCCCTGACACCACCTTGCACTTTCTTTTTGTGCTATTTTCATGTTTGTGATTTTGGAGATCCTCTGTTTTTCTTCAACAGCTTTCAAGCTGTAGCTTCCCAACAGCATAAATATTTTTTTTTACTAGCACAACCTCGTCATAAATGCGTCCTTTCTCTGAAGTCATTAATCGTTCCCTCTACCAGAAATGCTGCACTAGAAGATACACATACATAAACCAAGCACATACAGACAAACTCACAGTGCTATGATGAGCATTTGCTACCAAAATCTATTGGTTTTACTAATCTCTGTTATGTTACAAGAACTGCTCAACACCAGGATTTAAGCCTAATACGAAATACCTACGACTCTATTATCTTATGTGTAGATCACAGAATCATAGAATCGTCTAGGTGGAAGGGACCTTTCCGATCATCAAGTCCAACCATTAACCTAACACTCCCAAAACCACCATTAATCCATGTCCCTCAGCACCACGTCTACACATCTTTTAAATACCTCCAGGGATGGAGGATGGCTTCCCTGGGCAGCTTGTTCCAATGCTTGATAACCCTTTCCATGAAGAAATTTTTCCTAGTATCCAATCTAAACCTCCCCTGATGCCACTTGAGGCCATTTTCTCTTGTCCTATCACCAGTCCCTTGGGAGAAGAGACTGACCCCCCCTGGCTACCCCCTCCTTTCAGGCAGTTGCAGAGAGCAAGAAGGTCTCCCCTCAGCCTCCTCTTCTCCAGGCTGAACACTCCCAGCTCCCTCAGCCGCTCCTCACCAGACTTGTGCTTCAAACCCCTCACCAGCTCCGTTGCCCTTCTCTGGACACGCTCCAGCCCCTCAATGTCTTTTTTGTGGTGAGGGGCCCAAAACTGGACACAGGACTTGGGGTGGGGCCTCGCCAGAGCTGAGTACAGGGGGACCATCACTGCCCTAGTCCTACTCCCACACTGTTCCTGATACAGGCCAGGATGCTGTTGGCCTTCTTGGCCACCTGGGCACACTGCTGGCTCATATTCAGCCGGCTGTCCACCAGCACCCTCAGGTTTTTTTCCACCAGGCAGCTCTCCAAGCGCTCTACCCCAGGCCTGTAGCGCTGCATGGGGTTGTTGTGACCCAAGTGCAGGACCCGGCACTTGGCCTTGTTGAACCTCATGCCCTTGGCCTCGACCATTGATCCAACCTGTCCAGATCCCTCTGTGGACTCATCCTACCCTCAAGTAGGTCAACACTCCCACCCAACTTGGTGTCATCTGCAAACTCACTGATTGTAATATTCAAGTTGTTTCAAATGCTTCTTGGATTTCATAGCTTTAAAGACGATGCGTACAGGAGGATGCTGACTACAGCAATATAAAAGACTGTACAAGATTCATGGCTACATATGTTTCAACAGCAACCACCTGGAATCAACACACTGAAATAAATCACATTTTCCATTGGTGGAGTAATTATAAGTAGATTGCAAAGACTGTTTGAGAAAACTTTATCAAATGAAATAGTTTTAATGAAATGAACAAAACGTTCATTGCATGTGGGAGATAAAGTTCATTGCAACATTTTTCTTGCTGATTGCTGGAAATAAATTCTATATATTGTAAGGACTGGCCTTTCTTAGAGGAGGGCCTGCTCAAAATGAATTCCCTCCATGGCAAATATAGTACCAAACCCACTATAAATTTTATTATTTTATTATGGTCAGACTTTTCAGGAAAATAGAAGTTTTTAAAAAATAAAAATAATTTTAATTGACAACAGACTCATATGAACCAAAAAGCATCACGTAACCAGTAATTTAAAAGCGTACAATATATTATTTTTTTCAAAAGAACTAGGATTATGCTTGAGAAAGTGAGACAGTTTGGTGGAGAAGTCCAGAATAGAACAAAGTCCAGGAAGGAAATGCATGAAAATGCATGTTGAAGGGAAGAAAAAAAAGGACCAGTGAAAGCTAGAATTTTGTGATTTGTTACATTTTGTTATTGAAAGTTTAGAAATCAGCTTCTGAGTACCAGATCAGCAAATTCTGTATGTAGCCTTGTGAAAATACAGAGGAGAAACTTGGAGCTATGTTTGGACTCCTGTTTCTTCTAGGAGAAAAAAAAAAAGAAGAAAAAAAGAAACAAAACATTTTTATTGAGGCTTGGCTTGAAGGGTGAATGATTTTATCAGAGGAAACTTATGTTAAGACTCAACTAAAATAGAGATAGAGTATGTACTGGAATAAAGAAATGCAAATGAAAGAAGCAAGAAACCATTATTGCCTTGTTTTTATACTAAGAAAACAAAAAGTGCTCGGTAAGAAGTGCCAATACAGCTTTAAAAAATACATTCTGAATGATGCTAAAAATCTGAATGATTTTTCCATTAAATTCAAAAAACATCGGTGATTTTAATGCCATTCATGATATTTGATGAAAATGACTCATCCTGCACGCAGCGTTTCACAATATGGTTAGGCAGTAACCTCATTACAATTTTGCAGGAGAAAAAGCCTATCGGTTAATTACGTCAGAGGGGCTGGAAATCTAGAATGGAAGCTATGGAGAATTTCATGAGTTTAAGCTATTTGGGAATTTCATTGCAACAGAAGGAGAAATTTGTTGAATATCTCCCACCTAAACAAACCTGATGAGGAAGCAGAAATCAATATATAATATGGCAACTCCTCTTTGAGGAAGGAGTGCTTATTATGGCAGCTTAGCACAGTTTTTCTTTACCTATTCTCCAAATTTCCTTGAAAGATCTGTTATTAATGTTTCATTTGCAATAGATAGAACACATAAAACTAGATATGCCTGCTTCCCAAGATTCTGACAGACTGCTGATATTCCAAAATTGTCCCTTGGCTCTATTTCTTAAGAACTAATTATGACTTTTATCTATTTAATTAGTTTCCATTTTTATTACAAAATGAAATATCCACTTAAATTAATTTGTTCCACTCTCAATATATCATCCAATTCATGATATTGCAACTTAACTTAGCAATTTTTTTACTAATCAAAAAAATCTAACAAGCCAAAATTCCAATCTCAGAAAAATATCCCATGTTTCATTTCCAGTCAGCAGAAAAGATAATAACTTTTCTGGATAATAGACTTATGTTTTAGTCTACCAACAACTCAATTCGCTTAGATCCAGAAAATTTCTTAGAAGTACAAACAGCATATTGTGAGTGTTCAAAGTTAGTAGAACTCAGTAGTCTAAACATATTAACAATATTTATGCCAGTAAATATGCATTCTTCCATTTTCCAGTACAGCCTGTTCTGTTGGCAAAACCTCAGTATTTCAAACACTGCTGATATTTAGAAAATGCTTCTTCCGCTTGAAAGTACATGCAAAGGCAGCTTTCAGTATCCTTCATAAGTTATAGTTGGAAATAACACTTTTCTTAACTGCAGCTGGTTTTGAAAAATACTGATAATAAAAGCTTACTTTACTTTTAATGGACTGTGCATCTGGTTTAACAGTTTGCCGGTCCCTTAATTCTTCAAGACAGAAGTAATTTCAGTTTTTCCTCTAATTAAAATTCTTGCATTTTGCTTGTTTTTCCTGTGATGGCAATGAAAGAAATGCAAAGAATTCTTTGAAATAGGATGTACCCTGGCATAATATGTATCATTCTAAGAGTGTATTTCATCCAATATTGAATCATAATAAACTACCAGAAGTTTAACGATGATACTCTGAAAAAAACCTAAGTCTAGTTAAAGTATGAACATTTTCATCAAGGGTAACAGCCATACCTATAGTGTCAAAACATACCTATATGCTATAAAATAATACACCTGTTAATGAATGTAGTACAAGCAACTAATTGTTCTCATATTGCACAAATAAGCTAAGCCTGAAAACCCATTTTATTGTACAGTTTACAAAGTAAATAGAAATAAGCAAACAAGATACAAGTGGGAGGGGGCATCATTAAGCAGTCTATTTCAGAAGGATACGACACTTACCGTCTCACTTCATTTCTCATCTATTTTGTAATGCAAGCCAGTATTTGCATAATTACACAAGTTAAAGAATTCATGAAAAAAAGTGAGTTTACAGTGAGTTTCAGGGATGGTCTTCAAAAGGTAAAGGGCAATTTAATTACAGGGTTCACTGTTAGAAGTCTCTGCAGAAGATGACAGGAAGGTGAGAACAAATAAAAAGGTTCAAAGATTACACAGACAAATAAGATCCATACTGCAGAGCAGAATACAACTCATCAAGAAATTTTGAGAAATAAAATGCTGCACCAGGAATAGGGTGGAATTCCGAGGTAAAAACGGTTTTGTTTCCCATGCCTATGTCTATCATCACCCAAGCAGAAGCCTGTGACAGCTCTTTGGGCAGACACAGAGAAGAGAACGTGTCGAACACAGAGGGTGACTGGACGACATCAGAGGGGTGTGTAACACAACTGGGAGAAGAATGCCTAGAAAAAACTGGAAAGTACATGATTTCAGGCCATCAAAAATACCGACTTTATGTTAGTTTTGTTTGCCTGTTTTACATCTTTCCTCATCATTCATTTTGTGTCAGAGTGTACGTTTTGCAAGACAAGTGCTTGCTACGCCACTGAGCCCAGCGATGTGATGGGAATGGGAAAGGCTGCTGTGCAATGACAGGACACTTTCTAAAACACGTTTTTTTTCTCAAAAAAAAGGTTTAAATTCCCACGGTATGCACCACATATACAGAGATATATAGTATCATGATATGCAGTAAGATATTTTATAAATAGGGAGAGAGAGAAAGACTTAAAATACCTTAATAGTTTTACTCCTCCCGTGATTGAATGCCTTCTATACAAAAGAAATAATTTACACAGCCATTTTGAAGGAAAACCACACCAAAATATACCAAAGTCTAAACACAAAGCCACAGAAAGCATTTTTTCTGCAGTCAATGATTTGTAGAGATGGCACTAATTCCAGGCAAGCCTTTGCAAGTACTAAGTCAAAGAGGAAAAAAATTGGTGAAAGCTATGAAAGAAATTCCCTAAAAATCTGATGGTGTTCAAGACAGAATGACAGCTATTTAAGCTTGAGAAACTAGTCTGAATGGGAAAGTAAATGAGACTATTTTAACAGAAGCTCAAACAGAAGTTGAATATATACAGAAAAATCAGATCTCTAAACTCAGCAAAGAGCAGCATCGACACAATGCTAAACAGAAACCTTCAGACTTCAAGAAAACTTAGTCCAGAAATATTGGGAAACACAAACATTTAATGGAATGAGCTAATTCACTTCATAGTCGTTTAAATCTAGAAGATATTTTCAGAATACATAAAAAGATATTAAATCCTTGCATAGATTTAAAATCTTTGGAACGGACGTTGGGACAGGCTGCCCACAGAAGTGGTTGAGTCACCATCCCTGCAGGTATTTGTTTCCTTTTTAATGTCTTCATGACTTTTAAACTGGTCTTTACATAGCTCTGAACACTGCATCTCTTTGATGACCAGTCATGTCCACTGGTGAGGCCCTGGGGCCTCCAGTACTAACTGGTGTTTGTAGAATCATAGAATCATACAAGTGCCTTGGTTGGAAGGGACCTTTCAGATCATCAAGTCCAACCATCAACCTAACTCTGACAAAAACCATCACTAACCCATGTCCCTCAGCACCACGTCTGCCTGGCTTTTAAATACCTGCGGGGATGGTGATTCTACGACTTCCCTGGGCAGCCTGTTCCAAAGCTTGACAACCCTTTTGGTGTAGAAATTTCGTGTACTTTTAAAGTTCCTGCGGTCACCCCATGCCTGTACTCCTCAATGCTGTATTGTACTCTAGGATCACAGAGAGCTCTTGTTTACCCAGGGTAAATACTTGCTATTACTGCCTGTTGGTTACTGTCATGGAGGGAAATATTTGAGACGGTTAGGATTTAGTAGCAATTTAAAATTTATTAATGATTTTAGGTGAATCAAGAGTTTTAGCAGCACATAATCGTTAACCTATTTAAGGATTTACAAGGTGATGCAACAAAATAATTGAACAGCGACTTAATTACAGATTTGAAGATAGCAAGATTCACACTAACTTACTATAAGGTATCCTAAATCAATAAGTATACATATAAATGCAAACATAGAAACACACAACATTTAAGGGATCACACACAATCTTACAACCAAGCTTTTAACTATTAGGACTAAAGGTCCCTTCACAACAGGAGACTCCAATGAGTTGACAGGTCCCCCTTTTGCACATGCATGGACAAATATTTGGATCCAGTAAAATTAAAGAATGTCCAGACTTGTAAGAGCTAATGTGTATTAGAGGCTAGCTTATAGTTAAAATTTCCCTCTTCTAGTTTAGAGCAAATACTCACAATTCATAAGCATTCCTCAATGGGCAATAACTGGGACTTGATGGGGAGTTGACTCGCCCTGGCCTTTCCGTCCTCCAGGTGTCAGCCTGAGCAGCATCCTGACTCTGGGGAGGTGCTGGTCACAGCCCGCTGCGATCCAAGAGAGCTCAAAGGATCTCGCTAGAATTGCTACTTATAGGGTCTGAGATAATTGACTTTCATCAGGTAATTTTCCACTCCAGCCCAACTCGGATGATGGAATATTCCAGTACTTTCCACCAGTTATGGAAGTCCAGAACTTGCAGATTTAGCAAGTATCACTTCCCTTTGGGCCATGACCCAGGTACGGATGTTGTTGTCGGGGAGTGATAGTCCCAAGCAAGGAGGGAAGTAGGAGCCAGGCGCGTTAAGGGAGTGCCTTAACGCTCTGGTCCTTTATCTTTCGCAATTCGTGCCTGCCGTCCCCTAGGTTGGTAAGTGGCCCAGCGATGGGGAATCACACCAAGCACCGAGTGGCCAAAGAGCTGTGTGTTGCACCACCACAGTTACAAAATATATGTAAGAAGGCATTACACCACAAAGTTATACCAAAGTAAGCAAAAGTTAAATGAAGTCTGTAATAACCACTCGGTCATTAGATCCTTGCTATTACAAGCTAAAACACAGCTCCAAGCTGCTCAAGGCAAGTCCTGATGTGTGCGAAGACCATGTTGTTAGCTTAACACAAATCCGGTAAGCCTGTTACCACTGTGCCTCAGTATTCCCTGGGTTACAAGGCAATGCTTGTGCACTTGTCAAAACAGCAAAGGTCACTAACGGTGAAGGAGATACCAGGAACAAGAAGAGAAACACCAGCAGCGTGCTCTCCTCAGGAACTGGCTCTCAGTACTGAAAGTCTCACCTAATGCTATATTTCATTACTTTCAGAAACGTTACAGCAACTGAATGTGAATATATTTAGTTCAGAAAAATAAAAAAAGGGAAAAATTCTGTTTATGAGGCCAGCAAAACCTATAAACCGACCTAAAATAATTTTAAACTACTTGCACTGTCACATAGAGACAATTATAAGATGAATGGTTGATAATAATGTTGCTACTTCATATGTATGCCTGAAATTAATATGATGGTCTTTAATATACCAACACAATAAACTTACCAAACTGACTTTCCAGTTCAAGTAATTTAAGACTTGCTCAAATGAAAAGTGGATCAAAACTTTGCAGTGAAAGTGAATAAAGCATTACAAAGGTGCATCGGAAGGATTTAGCCAGAAACAGTTTAATTCTTAGAAGCTGGTTGAGTTTTGTGAACTCTGAGATAATTTGTCTAATGACAAGGACTGTACTATAATCCTAATTTTACAAAAGTTAATTTGTCTTTGAGAGTGCTATTACATCATCTAAAGAATATTAATCTCTTCATATACTTAGACCTCAGTATGTTTGGGATTTTTTGCCTGACAATTTCAAAAACTGACCCTTCTGTTCATAGAAAAAGGATTTCCCACATATACACCTAGGACTTGTTCCGTTCTGAACACACTTTCCTTTAGTCATCTCGCCGACTAACTCTTTTCAGGGTTATATTTCTTTTCATAAGAATGAACACCATTCTTTGAAACTTTAATCCTAACACTAGCTAAACACAGCTCCTTTCAGTGCTGTCTAGAAACTTAGACATCTTTGCAAAGAACTGTTCTTTGCCATGTGAGTTTCCTTTCACTCCAGCCAGTTTTCAGATGATTCAGAGTACTCATTTCAAAAATACTCTGAAGTAAAAGCACACTCTCCAAACCTTCTCAGTCATATTTTGCAGAGAAGTGACTCTAACTTCCCCTGCGTACGGCATCGTCCGATTTCTCATGTCAGAGTTGCAGACAACACTTGGGTGCTCTAAATACCCGTAAACACTGTTCAGTATTCATAAGCGTGAGACAAGGCCACACTGGGAAATGACACATTAGGGTTTTTTCCTAATAAATAATCTTTCACCTGTGCAGTTCATTGCTTTTCTGTCTTTTGTTGCTGTCTGGTTTTTTTTTCTGCTTCATCTTAAACCTCCCGATTCCTTACTGTTGTTCATCTTACATTTTAAATTGCTTCATTTGTTAAGAGAGTGGAAACTTGTATCTCAGTTATTCAAATAATTATATGATATTGTCATATTCTCTTACTCTAGAACATACAATGCTGTCATCACCCTCAACTGTATAATACTGATCTTCCGAAGTTATTTCAAATGTACGTGCAATAATTTTCCTCCTACCTTAAGAACTTGATTATTCACACAATACCATACCTTCAAAGCCATACGGGGTGATTGAATTTGTCGTGAATCATTTATAAATCCAAAGTAAAGCCAGAGTTGCAATGCAATACATATGAATGTTATCTCTGTGTACACAGGGCTCAAGCAATACATAAAAGCAAGAAACACCAAAACAACAAAGGCCTATAGTGCTAAATAACATGGAGTTTCTGCCATGGCAACGTTAACGATGTTGCCTTGTCAGACCTGCCAACAGCTTAATCATAGCACAGTGACATTTCTGATGGCAACCAGTTTCCCTCTAAACTCAAAGTTTTGTTGATTGCAGGACTGGAGTTCTGGTTAAAGTGAGAGTAGACCCAAGTTCAGGACAGCAACAGCAATAATAATTAAAAAATACAAACATAATCCACGGAAATTTTCAAAATAACAGCTAAAGTTTAAAAAACCCCACAATATAAAGGTTGAACGAAATGCAGCTCTAGTTCTGATAAAAAATTCATTCACATGAGTATAAATGAAGCTTTATCTGATTCTAACTAAACAAGATGCCTTAATTTATTAGTGTTCAAGGAGCCCTTCTAGTGGCCTACCAGTATCTTAAGGGGGCCTACAAGAAAGCTGGTGAGAGACTTTTTAGGATGTCGGTTAATGGTAGGACTAGAGGGAACGGATTAAAACTAGAGATGGGTCGATTCAGACTGGACGTTAGGAAGAAGTTCTTCACCATGAGGGTGGTGAGACACTGGCCCAGGTTGCCCAGGGAGGTGGTGGAAGCCCCATCCCTGGAGGGGTTCAAGGCCAGGCTGGACAGGGCTCTGAGCAACCTGATCTAGTGGGAGGTGTCCTTGCCCAGGGCAGGGGGCTTGGAACTGGATGATCTTTAAGGTCCCTTCCAACCCTAACAATTCTATGATTCTATGATTCTAAATCAGCGCTCACTATTATATGATCCCAAGAAAATATTTTCTAATGCAGAATTATATCATCAGGAACTCAGAGGCATTCTTATCTCTAAAATCTGCTATCTTGCAACCGCAGACAATGAAGTATACTATGCGAATTTATGGAATAATTCTATAATGCTAGAAATTAAGTGCACAACTAGTATACAATTTAAATTTAATAATAGCTGATGGGCTTATATTGTGTCTTTGGATTTTATAAGATAGATTAACAACTTGAAAGACCTGTGGTGTGTCTACATTCAGTACGGAGACGAGCAGGAATTGCATTGCCTGAAGGGTAATATCAAGAGTTATACTGCTGTTGCAAAGGGTAATATTTCCTAGGTCCTAGAAAAGTATGATGAATAGTGAGTTTTCTGCTCTTTTTTAAAGGATATAGTCAGGTCTTTTTATTTCAAAATCAGTTCTTCTACTCACTAAAGCATTGCTTTGGAAGCTATACACCTTGCAGCACGGCTACCTGGACATTTTTTCCTCAATGGTCCCATTCTCCTTCTTCTCCCTCTAACCTGAATTCAGTTACAGCTTTTTCCTTCGTGGGTGGTTGGAACTCCAAGTACTTTAAAAATACCTAAACCTCTGCTTTGCACATATACTCATCAACTCATATACACACGTATACATAAGGTGGGTTACGCTAAGAAGTAATAAAAAATCATCCTTACATTAACAAAATGAGGAAAAACAGAGGGTTGAACCAAACAGAATTGAAAATAAAGGTCTTAGCTGAAAAAGCATGTCCATTGGAATGTATACTGTCACCAGGTGTGCACGTGTTCCGTTACTTCAGTGAGAAGTAAATGGCTATAACTGAGTATACTGGGTGAACTTCACGAAACCTGGATGAAAGCTTTGACAAGGGAGATGTCAAGTGTGGCACCCAACGTACTGCAGAAAGTTAGTCCCACAAACACAGAGGACTGTCCTTTGGCAAAACTATAATATTTATCTCATGCGTGTGAGGAAAAGCAACAGAATTTGTCCATAAAGGAATAAGCAGTTGTCAAGTTAGTTATGTAAAATGTGGTTTTCCTGTAGTCTACCAACACAAGAAAATAAATGCTGGTGGGTTTTGTTTGTGTTTGTTTCTTTGTTTTTAAATAGTGTGCTTAAAAAAACCTTGCTAGTCAGAATTTACATTTGATTTGTAAAAGATCTGTTAGATAATAATTTAGTGTCAGCAGTACATGAGAAAACAGAAAGAATGATGAATTCTGAAGTTTTGGGTGCTGAAAATTTATACTTTTTTATGGTATTCAGAGACATAACTCATTTTTGTATGAATGTTTTATTACAGCTCCAGCTTTTTGGCAGGTTTTTTTCATAATGATATGTTTTATATGTGAAATTAGTAACGTGAGTTGTCATGGATAAACAAGTGCCATCACATAAGCTAAAAGAACCAAGCTGCTAAAATGGCTGGTAAATGAAAGCAAACAATGAATGAAAGGGCAAATCTTTGCAAGATTTGAAAGCAAATGATGTGAAAGCCTTTGGAGAGTAGCACAGCTCACATATTTAGCAACCTGAAAAACCATTTGATAAAAATGGGTCTGTTATTAGGCGTTCTAAACTAGTTTCACAATCAGATAGAAAATTCAGCATTCTGCTTACCTGCTCCTGGAGTATCTTCTTTCTTCACGAAAAACTGTCAGTTCTAGTCATTTGGCGCACTGTTATCTCAAGTACCTAGGTAAATGCAGAACAGAGTGCAACTCACACACACATCCTCCACCGCAATTCCACTTAAAAAACAGGACTGGTTCCATGATTTAGACCACGTCTCAATAAAGGAACAAAGAGTTTGAAGCAAAGGACAATGATTCTTGAGAATCTACATAGTATACCTTACGGAAGTTTTGAAATATTTATTCCAATACTTATTTATATGGAAGACAAAGCATTTTTGGTGCTACAGGATACTATATAACCCAGACAAATTCTGCAGGTCATAAGCAGAAACATACTAAAGAGCATATAGAACACGTCTGTGTACATAATCAAGACACAAAAATATTTAATTTATTTATTTTAAAGCACAATGAGTTGTGCTTTATTCTATTTTAGGTGAAAATATAGACTATCAGGAGGAAAAATAACCCACAGAGGCACAGAGGAAAAAGTCAGAGTTGGTGGAGCTCGACTCACAATGCTGGCAATGAAATTTGATTATTAAAGAAAATATCTGCATGTGAGATAAAAAATTCATCTAACGTGAAAACCAACTTAAGTCTTTCAAGCTACCTACAGAAACGTTAATCATAAATGGCTCAAAATGATTTTCAAAAAAGCCTATAATTTTTCATTAACTCTACAGCCATCATTTTTCCCCAAGGCCAGTCGTTCTCATGTTAATAATTTATTGACAACCTCTAACCATGGAAACCAGAATTAGTGCTACTTAGTTATTTTTTCATGAAGGCAAAAATAATAATAATAATAATAATGGCCATTTGCTTTCAGTATAAACCAAGACTCAAAGATGAGTTTCTGAAAAAGGAAATGAATGTGCAATAAGCAACATGATGCCTATAAACTATTTATGAAAAGAAATTTAACCCACAAATGAAGAGCTAATGGGTCAAATATTGCTAAGCTTAGTCAGGTGAGTAATGTCATCTATTTCAGTACAACTCAAACAAGTAGGGCTATACAATTTGACTAAAATGAAACCCTTAGCAACGTCCCTAACAGCACTAATGTGTGATAGATGCTCACCACATCAGCAATTAAATACTCTGAAGACCATCTAGCACTCTGAATATCTGCTTTATGACTAGAAAACAAATGCGTTCATTTTTGTGGTCCATCTACTTTTTTTTTCTGATTGCTGATTCAATTGTAAAGGCTTCACTGGTGTGGCTAATTTCAGTATAAGTAGTTTTCCCCCTCTCTTCACCTCTGTAATTACTTGCCAGGGTAGAAAGCTTTTTCTGTGGATCTAACATCAGTCCCAAATGGCCGCGTGTTTGCCATCTTGTCCATGTTTGATGTGAGGTGTTAATTAGAGACAGTTACCTGGAGCACACTCCTAGATATAATTCCAATCACATTTTTGCCTCAAAAAAGCCAGGTGTTTTATCCTTTGTTACTTTTAAATTAATCTCCCAGAGATTTTGCTTTGATTTAATTATTTACTGTCACTATAATTTCATTGTATAGTTTGATAAAAAACAGGATCAAGCCTCTGACCAATAAACCTGTAGAGAAGCTTCTTGCTCTAGATAGAGCTGCTTCAAAATACAGGACAAAAATTAGTTTGGGGAGTTTTAATTTGTTTTTTTGGCCAGTGTCACTCTTCTTACTGCTGAGTTAGACCCATTTTCCTGTAGAGCTACTCATCTAATGGTTATATATTACTTAATTTCATTTTTGTTTATGTACACTTGAGGAGTGTTTTGAGCAATGTCACATTGTTTTAATTTCAGTGAAATTAGTTGTTGAGGATTTGGAAAGCCTAAATTAAATTCTGAAAAAATGTTTTAAAAATAAATGCTTATTTCAAGTTTGCTGATTTGGGAAAGTTCAGGTCCATGTACAAGATTCATCTAAAGATTGCCATCAAACTATTCAGACGATATTATCCAGTCACTTTGAAACCACCAGAACTGTCCTCCCCAGTGGGTTTCAGCTGCATTTTTCATTAGTGAAAGTTCTCAAAACCTAATTGGCTACAATAATATTCTGATATGACAATTACCATCCTTGATGCATGCCAAGCTTAAAGCAGCTCTTCCTGGAAAAAAAGCGTGAAAGCAGATTGGAACTTCAGGCAGCGTGCACTAAATTTCATAAACAAAATGTAGGCTTGTAACAGGACAGGTTGAATTGGTTCTCTAGAGCTCAGGTTTGTTGGTTGGAGCATATACACGGTCGTTCACTCCCTGGATAAACTGAATAGATCTATTACTACCAAATGTCATCTAGCTCAACTAATCTCTCTTTCTATAAACAGGCAAGAATCACATTCCACACACAGAAAAAACAACAATAAAAAAACCCACCACAACAACAACAAAAAAAGGCAGAAACCAACCACAAAAAAAACCCAAACCAAAAATAAAAACCCAACAACAACAAAAAAAAAAGACAGAAATAAAATACCAAAACCTGGTACTTCCTAATATATTTGGAGAATCAGCACTCCAGGACATATTTATCTGGTAATTGACCCTAGTGTTCACAGTGTTTCTTAAGTAGCTTAAATATTACAGCATCTAATGCACTTACTCGTATTAATTTTCCTCATGACTTTTATCAAAACTATACATTACTGTAATACAAAGCAGAAAGCCATATATAATAGCAGGTCGGTCTCTCACATTAATTCAATGTAAAGTTTTCAAGTGATGTTGCCTGTGAGTTCTTCAGGACAAATACAATACCCTTGGTATTGTATGGATAGTTCTCTTTTTAAGAAAAGCTGTGACCTCTGAGAGATAAACATTATTTCGATGAAGCAATTATTTCCTGACACCTCATCCTGGGTGTTTTCAATTCTCTCTTAAGCCTACATAGTTGTCAGTGCCAAGGTGCCAAGGTGTCTGTCGCGAAAACAACTGAAAGTATGAGGTTTGTTCAGTTTCATGAAAATATATCACCCGCTCACAAAGATACAAACATTTTTAAAATTGCATGTATCAAGACTATGCTGCAACATTTTTTGTTTTTACAAATACAACATTTTGACCAATATCTAATACACACACAAACCTACACATTCTGCGAACTTTGATGTCTATATTTCCCTAATTAATATTGAAGTCCAATAGACATGAAATATTTTACCATTCATTTTCTTTTACTGCGAGGAAAGCCTATGACTTCTTGTTGTGAATTCAAAATAATGCCATCATTCTGCGTTTGGTTTATCCGTGCATGACTCTCTTTGATAAGATGGCTGTGAGTATCAAGTTGACGGGTGCATTCATCCCAAAGTGCTGACTGAGACCTCTCAGATGCAGAGAGTATTTGCAAGGCAGCTTATCCCTGGCTCACACACAATGAGAAATCTGGGAACACAGGACGTGGCATGGCAGGGAGAGGAGTAAGAATGCTTTTTCCATAGAATCCTAGAATGGTTTGGGTTGGAAGGGACCTTGAAGATCATTCAGTGCCACCCCCTGCCCTGGGCAGGGACACCTCCCACCAGACCAGGTTGCTCCAAGCCCCGTCCAGCCTGGCCTTGAACCCCTCCAGGGATGGGGCAGCCACAGCTTCTCTGGGCAACCTGGGCCAGGGGCTCACCGCCCTCACAGCAAAGAATTTCTTCCTCAGATCTCATCTAAATCTCCCCTCTTTCAGTTTAAAACTGTTCCCCCTCGTCCCATGGCTCCCCTCCCTGATCCAGGGTCCCTCCCCAGCTTTCCTGGAGCCCATTTAGGGGCTGGAAGGGGCTCTAAGGTCTCCCCAGAGCCTTCTCTTCTCCAGGCTGAACACCCCCAACTCCCCCAGAGGGGCTCCAGATCTCTGATCATCTTCGTGACCTCCTCTGAACTCACTCCAACAGGTCCATGTCCTTCTTACGTCGAGGGCCCCAGAGCCGGAGGCAGACTTGTTCATCAGTGGCACTGCGGGCTTGCACTGAACCAAGCCTTTAAGGCCTGAAGCCACAGTTGCCTAAGTCAGACATCACACAAGTATGTGATGCCCAAATGTTTCCATTTAATAGGCTTTAACAAATTGTTCAGAAATAACTTCATCAAGTAAGAGGTTATGGAAACTGCTTGGAGTTGAATTTCCCATCTGCCTACCTCAAGACTCCAGTAGTTTTGTTTAATAATGCAAGAAGAGCCTTCATGATCAAAGAATGTCTAACTGGAACGAACCAAAAGGATGTCAGTCTGATAATAGTGAAAGAATCATTTACAATTTGGTATTCTAGGGGAACAGGATTTTAATATCCGAATCAAAATTTTTGAGAAAACAGGGAATTCATGTGTCAACAGGATTCTTAACCCTCTTTGGATTTTTTAAAACTAACGAATAGCTTTGAAAAAATTCCAGTGCTGACTTACACAGAGGTTTATTTATTTATTTGTTTGTTTATTTTAAATCAGGCTTGAAGGTAGCATTGTATTTGAACTTTCAGAGGAACAAGCCTTTAATAGGACTGTGGTAACCTGTTTAGTGGGCATAACTGGTTTCCCAAGGTCAGAACATGCATGAGACCTGGGTAGTACTGAGCGATGTCAAGAAATGGTTCTTTCAAAATAATGAACACTTATCATAAAGGATTAAAATTACCAAGGTAAAAACTTCCTGCAATAACTCAAATGATTTCCTCACATGACAATTACTGCATTTTGTGTAATTCAACACAAAAGCATTTCCCTAATCCATGTCCCATAAGCAACAAAAAAAAGAGGAATAAACAGCAGGTAGTCATGGACAGCAGGAAGCTTTGGGCAAAATACAAACAGATTCTATTGGGACTTGAATGACAGGAAAAAATTTGGAGGGAAAAAACCCATGTAATATTCAGAATATGAAAAATCTACCGCTATTGAGTTTCCATAACAGAGCAATAATTCTGTGTAATCCTCTATAGATCCGTATGAACATTATGTATTTATCTCATACCTACATATCTGCGAGGAGCAAATAAATTTTTTTGGAGTTGCTGAGCTGCAGCTCTCCGTGATCTATAATTGGATTAATAAATATATTCATTCATGAATGATTAGTCACAAGCTGAAGTCACAGAGCTGAAACCCAGCTCCACAGCCACCCATAAAAGCATTCTTATAGTACTACTTACAGACAAAGGGTTCTAAATGTGTCAGCTGGTTGTAAATTTCTACTTTACACCTATACATCTTATCATGTATTAATTTTATTTTTCCTCTTGTAAAAGATCCTACCACCTGAAGAAAAAGTAGATTAATATAAATATGATTCATGGGAGAATTCTCTGCCTTTCACCCTAAATTTTAGCCACTGGAGTTACTCCTTTTTAATGGAAAAAAGCCAGCCCTTACTTACTCTTCTCCTTCATTTACTCTGCACTTCTGTGTAAAATTTCAAAAGTTTTATTTTAATTTATTTATTTGTTTTGGTCACAACAAATTTATTACCTGAGCTGGGCAGAATCTCAGAAGAGTAAGCATAGAAAGGTTATTGTCAGTCTTTTTGGAGACATTCATCAATCTAATGCTGACCTCTTAAATGAGTAATGAAAATTGCTCTTGAATGCAAAGATTATAAATTGAGGTTTTTCTCTTCATTAAGAAAATGGTTTAAAAATACTCTGGTGAAATGTGCTGCTTTTCTTTGTATATGGTTTCATTATAGAAGCAATATCAGCATAGGATTTTTATTTTATTAGTTTTAGAAGGACTTTTACTCAAAATGATTTATTAAAATCTACAGTACCCCCCCCCAAAAAAAAAAAAAAACCAAAATTCTGTGAAAAAAGAGTGGAATCTGTGACTCGAAGAGATAGAGGGGAAGGTGTCCTAATCTTTTCATTAGATGCTCAGAAAGAAGTTATTGAATGACTACAGCAGTCAGGAAGTGCAGCGTGAGTATTGTTAACAGAATTAATCTGTACAGTATTTGTGAACAAGTGAACTTAGGCATCTGACAAATCAACAGCCAGCCCTAAATTAGAATTGGAATAGTATAGGGAGGCCTATAGGAGAGATGGGGAAGGACTCTTTATCAGGGAGTGGAGCAATAGGACAAGGGGGAACAGTATTGAACTGAAAGAGGGGAGATTTTGCTTAGATATTAGGAGGAAATTCTTTGCTGTGAGGGTGGTGAGCCCCTGGCCCAGGTTGCCCAGAGAAGCTGTGGCTGCCCCATCCCTGGAGGGGTTCAAGGCCAGGCTGGACGGGGCTTGGAGCAACCTGGGCTGGTGGGAGGTGTCCCTGCCCAGGGCAGGGGGTGGCACTGGGTGGGCTTTAAGGTCCCTTCCCACCCAAACCATTCTATGATTCTATGATCTGACGAGAACATATCTGAATTGACAGCATCACAAAATCTGATGTATGTTTATGGTCATACGAGTATTGAGTTCACGGTTTGCTCTTCTGGGTTTAAGTGAGGACTCGTGACCCTGCCACAACCAGGCACTACATTATTGATCAGCATTGCTTCTTGCACCACCGCCAGCGTGGTTCCGCTCACCGTCTGTGACAAAAGGTAGTTCACTCAGTCTGCCTGAAGACAAACACAATGATTTCAAAGGTCCCTTCCAACCTAGGCGATTCTATGATTTCATTCCTGCTGCTTTCTTAATGTAGATAACCATTTCAGCTACCCAAGGCACCTGGCCCTTCGGAGCAGAGGCTTGGGCTGAATTGAAATAAAGTTTTTTGACTGAGACATGGTTGATCGGGATGTGATGGAAGTGTGAGAGTAAGTATATACATCTAGTTGTGCACACCAATGACAGTGGCTCTGCTGAGACAAACACTGTCCACATTTCAGGATTTGGTTTGGTTGTGGCTGGGCTTCATTTGTTTTAAACTGGCTGCAGCCATTGCCTGCCTGCCCATTTGCAACCAGTGTGCAATGCACCTCTGGAGCACGATCCAGTTAAGTTTCATCCAAGACAAATCCAGTTTGTGTTTCCAGGCATCAAGAATCAAAGCACAGAAAGTGACAAAAATCAGGGAATCTACTTAAAAAGTGCTCTCTGAACATTAAAGGAGATGCATCCTTCACACTTAATGCAGACAGCCATCTTCCTATGCTAGTTTTACGCTATATAACTAGAATAAGTTAATAAGTACCAACAGTTCTCACTGCCAACTGCCTAAAACCAATACTAAGCTCATCACAGAAACAAAGGGAAAAGGCAATTCAAAAAGGAAAGAAACAAACCTGGCATTCTCATTTTTCATGATAATTTGTGGAGTTTTCCAACTTTCTCTGCCCACGAAACATCCCCAAATGCCTGACGCGCATTCAGATCAGTGAGAACTGGGCACACAGACTCTTTTGCCAGGGGCTGAAATGGAAATCTGTGCAGACTGTTATGACAGAATGGATACAAGTGCCAGAGTCGCGCCAATGTCACTGAGAGTCTGGTTTATTTTCAGATTAAAACAAAAACTCTGGCTGGAAATTTGGTGCTCACTGAAAACAAACAAGCGTATGCAATCACTGCTTGACACATGCTAAATCCCGCTGAATAATTATGTCATAGAACCGTCTTTTAACCTCGGAGAAAAAATGGCTCAAGACAATGGTTTAGGTCCAATGTTTTGAAGTGATATAAATACAGATTTTCTGGGTCAGGAAAGTGGCATGTTCTCATTGCATAAACTATTACTGTTCTAGTGCTGCCTTTCCCACTCTGGCTAAAGCTGATCTCTCTCTCCATTTTACTTTTGATCTCCCTCTCCATTTTACTTTTGATCTCCCTCTCCATTTTACTTTCGATCTCTCTCTCCATTTTACGTTTCACCCTCCAGCACATGCTACTGCCCTTGCCAAATCTCTCTGTTCCCATGTATTCCAAAACCTAGCTGTCTTCTCTTCTGTTCTTTCTATATTTTCCCTTAGGCACCTGCTTTTTAAATGTATTCGCTGACCTGAAGGGTATAAAACACTTGGGTTTATACCTCTCCAGTCTTTATTAGGATTTTTTCCCCTCCTCCTATGAGAGAGAGAGATTTGCCATCAGCTCTAGTAATCAACATTAGGAAAAGCAAGTATTGTTAAGAACAGCAACACACTCATTTTACCTTCCCACCCCCCTCAGCAAAACTCAGAATGCTGAGGAAATACAGCAATGGTGCCGTACTCTAACACCCACTGCCCAAATCATCAAACATGCTCACATTTAGGCTCTGTTACTAGAATGTTGTTTTCTGTTGCTGTGGGTGCCAGGAGAAAACACCAGGAAGTATCTGAATCCTTCTTCCAAAATCTGAAAATGCATGCTTTCAAAGAAAGATTTGTAGAAATAAATAAATATATATACATACTTATTCCAGACATCATAAGTGCTTCCCTCTATCTCTTTTTTAGAGACAGAATAATCATGCAGCACTATATGCTGGAAATAAAATTCTTTACCCTATCTCATAAAGACTACAGAATGAAATATTTACAGAAGTTTTCATTTATGACTGCTAATTTATAAGCGACATCAGGTGTAGTTATAATGCAAGCAGTTAGCCAAGCTGCACTATAGACAGAATGTTACCCAGAGCCCCCGAGCTGAGCTCTCCGACCCCAGCGCTGCCTTGGTGCCCCACAGCTGCGTGACCTTGGCTCTGTCTTGCTGGGAAGGCTGTTGTTAAGCTTTGGGAGTACTTGAACGGGAGCCACGTGAAATAAGTAATAACACAGGCAGAAGAGAAATTGTTGCAATGACCATAGTTGGCAGCTCAGGGAATCGAGAGGAAAAAACACAGGCATGGAAGATATAACACTTTAAGGAAAAAGCTGGCAACTTGAACACGACAACATGGCAAGATCAAAGGTCAGACATTTCCAAAATTATGGGAGGTGATGCTCTACACCTGACTGACCTCTTACTGGCCAGCAGAGATTATTCAGGAGCTAAATACATTAATGCTTAAGCTGGTTGAATCATAGAATCATAGAATCACACGATCATTTTGGTTGGAAGAGACCTTTAAGATCATCAAGTCCAACCATAAACCTAACCCTCCCAAAACCACCATTAAACCATGTCCCTCAGCACCATGTCTACACGTCTTTTAATTACCTCCAGGGATGGCGACTCCACCACTTCCCTGGACAGCCTGGTCCTACGCTTGATAACCCTTTTTGGTGAAGGCATTTTTCCTAATATGCAATCTAAACCTCCCCTGGTGCAACTCGAGGCCGTTTCCTCTTGTCCTATCTCCTGTTACCTGGGAGAAGAGCCCGACCCCCCCCGGCTACCCCCTCCTTTCAGGCAGTTGCAGAGAGCGAGAAGGTCTCCCCTCAGCCTCCTCTTCTCCAGGCTGAACACCCCCAGCTCCCTCAGCTGCTCCTCACCAGACTTGTGCTCCAGACCCCTCACCAGTTCCATTGCCTTTCTCTGGAAGCTGGTTCCATCCCTACCCGCTGTATGTATTACCCACACACATAACTGCTGTGGGGTTTTAAGCTGTGTACACCCTCCTTGCACAGGGCCTCTTTGTGTGCAGTGGACAAAAGCACATGCCTAGAGACAGTAGGATGGGCTACAGAACTGGTAGAGAAGGATTTCATCCCAGGTTCTTTGGGCTGAAAGCTAGACATTTCAGAAGTAGAATAATGTAACTTTAAGGAAGTTCATGTTTCAGCAGCCTTCCTGCTCTTATGCAGTATTATACGGTGATTTTCTTCACTGAAATTACCAATCCCTATTGTCTTAAATCAAGATTTATTGGAGAAAGGATATAAAGAAAAAAAAAATCAATGTAAATACAAGCTAAACGGATTAAAACATGTCTGCTAGATGCTATGAGGAGTTTTGCTCGAAACGAAAAATAGCATAATCATCCAGTGTTGACTTAAGCATCATTTAAATTCCTGAATTCCGAACATCCTTTATTGCATGCACGCAAGTGAGTCCCTTTAGATGCTGACAAGTCATTAGGCTGCCACGTTTTCCTCTCTTGGCTTACATATGGAAAATCGCTGAACACTAATCCTCTAACTTAGGTATCCCTCATTCAAATCATGCTTAAAAATTACTGGATTTATCACTGTTCTTTTCACTCTTAATAAAGATTATCTCGCAATATTGTATTCTGTTCTTTGTACCACGCTCTTTGCTGAGACATAGCCTTGTTTTGATGGTTTCAACACATACAGCAAGAGAGCTTCTACTATTTTTTAAATGTCTAATCACTTCTGAAGCATTAGTACACAGAGTTAATTTAAAGAAACAAACAAAAACAAGCCTTTTTCCTCTTGTCTCCCAAAAGAATTGTGTCCCCCCGGATTGCTGAAATAAAATATGCCTAAACCCAATGATTCACCAAACGAAATATGTCTTAACATTCAGATAACATTGATTAAATGTTCTCCCTGGTTATCTCCACATGAGAAAGAAAGATCTCCATCCATCTAACAATTCCAGTTCTAACTTCTTAATTCTAAGAGTACAAGTGCTCTTTATGCAGGAATCCTGGATAGAGAGGTAGGAAAGAAATCATCCCAGGTATACCTCTTCAGTGCATTTACCAGGTGGTTGAATGCAGATTTTGCAATATCTGACAACAAGGTAGAAGTAATGTTCTTAGGAACAAAAATTAGTTGAATATATTTTGTATTCTCTAAACTTTTTGAGTAGGGAGTGAAATTTGGTAAATAAAAAAAAAATGCAGGAGGCTTATTCATGTTTTTGAGTCTCAAACTGGAAAAGAAGCGCGTTCCATTATTATGGAAACATAATTCTGTCAAGCAGAATACACAGAGCCTCAATATTTTACAGTTTCCACATAATATTTTACTAACTAGGGCAATAAAAATATACACAAAAGTTCATTGTTTCTATACTAAACAAAACAAGCTTTCACAAAATTGCTTTCTGGCTTTTCTAAACAAGAATTCATTTACTTCGGAGTTGTATAGGAAGAGGAAGACTTATTGACTCCAGACAATTTCTGGACACTCCTACATATTTTTCCTGTTTTCATTAGGAGATTTGTTAATGTAAAAGACATATTCAGTCCAGAAGCACGTTAGTGCTCCTTACTAAGAAACCTGCAATACTATTAACAGTTGCATAATAAAAGCTCCCAATAATTAGCACAAAACAATTAGGAGGCACTTAAGTTGAACACTTACCTGGTCTGTATCTCCTCTTTTTGAATTTGGCTTCCTACCAGAACTAATGTGTTTGATAAACATAGGCTAATTATTTAAATGGGGAAGTCCCCTACATAATGTGCCCTTTGGAAGACAATTTAATTAATGCCAATTAAAACTCCTGACTGAAGGCTGTAATAGTCTGCTTATTTTATTCCACCTTTCGCTCTAAAGCTTGTGGCCGCAAATAAGTGAACATTAAGCAGCTGCCTAATGCTTCTTTGCGAGGGCAGAACTCCAGAAAGGTCACAAGAGCATTTCAGTACGTGTGTATCTGTATGTTTGCGTGTGCGTGCACATGTGTATGCACACGTGTGCATAACTACGTGTGTACGTATGGATGTATACATACGCAAATAGAAAGCATTTTGTGAGACTGAGAGTTCCTGTAAACTAGAAGACTTGAGAGTGCAGAGTTCTTAAAGAGGGCTTCATCAAACACACCTTCCTTCTTTTCTTCCCTCATTTTATTAATAATGTATTTTGTCTGTAAAGCAGGAATATTTGTCAGGAAGAATCACTGTATATCTTCTTTTAATTGTTGTCCTCTTCAGGTGTTAAAAGCTTTAAATAGCAGAATCAAAATGTGGTAACATCGTTAGTTATAAACTTATTTCCGTTGACCCAACTGATATTTATACAAGGTGAAGTGAGTCAAACAAGAGAGTTTGTACACAAAAATAAGGATTTGAATCTGTGCTTCTTCATATCCCAAATGAGACCTAACTCCGAAACTATTGGCTGTTCTGAACATGGGAGTTTTGGTAAATTCAGCAGAGGCATGGATTAAGAAGTTGCTTAAAGACAGGGAAGTTTTCATTCTAATGTAGAGCTAAAACTAACATTTTAATGTTTCACAGGAAAAAAAAATAATCTGGATAACCTTATTCTTGAATGACGTGCAATAACCATCTATAGACTATATATTGAAACCTCACTGCTCTCAGCTGCATACCAAATACTTTCTTCTAACTCATCATCCCTATTCGTATTTATACAAACGTCACTTCAATTATTTTGGGTATTTAAAGCATACATGAAAATGCTTATAAATTAAGTTTGATCCATATTTAAAATATCTTTTCCTTATCAGAGCTGTATAATTGTCCTTACTGGTGGTGAGAATTCGTTCTCATAGAATGAGATCGTGTTTAGCACAGGCCCATAGACTGCAGACTTATCGCTAATTACACACATACTAAATTTCTAATTTCCATACCTCTTAATATTAAGACACTTTGACTTTTTTAACTAAGCTACCTGGAGGTGGGGAGAGCGGGAACCTGTATTTATAAGAAAAAAATGTATGTATATTGCCCCTCCAAACAGCGTTTTAGAGACACTTCAAATTAGTATCAAGCCTCAGCCAGCAAAAGTATCAGAAAATTTATCCATGAGCTTAAATATTTGTCTGTAGATTTAATAATTGCATTTCTGGTTGATGTGGTAGCTACGCAGGGAGCGTATCCACTAAGAGGAGATGCCTTTAGTTCAGGTTGATCTTTTTCCTTGTCTTGAAAGCAAAGGAATGACTCAGTCACCCTGCCTACACAATTATCCAAGGCATCTAAATTAGGAAGAAAAGACACTATCAGCTCCCTCTCCCTCTTTATTGGAAATAGATAAATACCTCTAACGGTTAATAGAGATCTTAAATGAGCCTCGTTGTTTATATATATTCCAGACTCTTTCCATTTATTATACAAGAAATAGGCTCTTAATTTAGGTTAGCTACATCAAAGCCCTAAAATGGAATGTAATGAATCAGGACCTAAGAGTCCCTTCACTATAGTGGAAAGAATGATAAGCAGTTTCTTAAAAAAAAATAATCCGTGCTGTAAAACACTAGTAAACAAATGTGATCTTTCTCTGCCTTGGTTTGCTCAGTGCCTTTCATATGTAGGCATAACAATGCCTACGTGCATAAATAACAATGTCTATATTCTCTACCATCGTATTAAACTCAAAGGGCAAATATGTAGGCAAAAATGTACTTATTTATTGTCCTAACTGGGGTATGTACTGTCTTTCAAGACTCCCCTTCACTCATGCTCCTGCTGCTTCTCTGCTCCTTGGAACCCTGTTCTTCACCCAGTGTAGAGGTGTCAAGCTTAACCAGAGCTCAGAGCAGTGCTGAAAGGCAGGACTCAAAATGCTAATGGTGGTCAAGAGGTCACTGACTTCTGCTTTGTCTGCAAAATTTAAGACTTGCGTAAACTTTATTTAACATTTATCTAAACAAACAATTGAATTTAAATCACCATTTACTACCTTTAAAATGTTCCTGGAATGGAACATTTCAAAATGCAATAATTTCAAAGTAGAATCATAAATATATGTTAGAATCATAAATACACGATGATATAAAGAAATATTTTACCAATAATTTTAAATATAAATATCAACTGGTATTTTCCACCCTACGCTTTCTAGCCAACACAGGAAATATATAAGGTTTGTCCTAATGCAACAGATGCTTTTTTTTGTTTTTACTTTTTAACTCAAATATTATTTTTTCGAAGATGTGATGGGATATTTAATAAATAACAAGATTTCAAAATACAGCTAAATCACTAAAATACAAAGTATTTAAGTAAAATAGTTAAATATTTAAGAAAAGCATGAGGTAAAACTTTGTAGCTTAATTAAGATCATCTTTTTCTAGATTGTCTGACACAAAAGGAAAATACAAACCACAAGAAATAATACAACCTAAGTGATGGATTTCTTTTTATATGCACACTTCTGCAACACAACTATTACTGTTCTGGACTTTTCCTGCCCTGTATTCTCTTATAACAGCATTAGTCATAGACTTACTTAGCTGCTCTCCTGCTTTTTCCTTGACCTTCAAGCTGTACAAGCGCTGTTATCATTTCTTTATTATCTGCTCCTACCATTATCCCCTTGGCCAAGGCCTGGCCAGCTTGCTCATTTTTATCATTGCTTTGTTTTCTTTCCTGGCTTTGGATACATCATTATAAAGGGGATAATTCTATTTGCACTCAGTATGTAAGGAATCAAAAAATGGTGACAAAACCCTGTGGGTTCAACTATAGGTAGTTCATTTCTTCATTTCCCTTCCCTCAAAACATATGGATAAGAAGGTGAATATCAGCCTGTAACAAGGATTGAATTTCAATCTTATAGAAAAAGCCAAGACTGTGTTAAGAGAATAAAACTGGTAGTCGAGCAAACAGAATTCCATTCCGAAACTTTCTTGAGCAGTAGTGAACAAACAGCTACCTGCATTCATATTCCTGTGTTAAATGGATACAACTTTTGTGTCTGATCTTGGGACTCATTTCTGCAAATTAGTTTATCAAGTAGAAAGTGATGGCACCGCATATAGTATGACCAAGGCTTAATGAATGCCTGAACCTGTGGATAAAGTCAAGAGTGGGCAATGGAGCACGACAGGCAAACTTGTCTGGCAAGGAGACTACAAAGTGAACACTGTGTTTCATTTAAAGGCAATAGAAGCAACATAAGGTAGGATGGATTTTCTGGCCTGTTTTCCAAGCGTGAGGTGGGGAAAGGACAGTTTAGACCTAGGTGAAGGAAGGGAAGAATATCCTGAAGACTAAGATTACTTGGTATATTTCACAGTGCAGTATCTTGATTATTTTGAGAATGATTTTTTTTTTTCCAAAATCCATCCTTTCTTTTTGACCTGGATGTGGCCAATGAAGGTGATCTATTAATGACAGCAGATGCTAAATAATTTAAAAAAAAATTTTTTAGAAAAGTACTAGAAGAAAAGCTTGACCCTGGATTGTAGCAATTGAATATGCAAAGCCTGGAATAATGAAGCAGCAGTCCTCTATTAACATCTCAACTTTTACCATCATGCAGATATGAATAATAACGACAAGCTATTTGACTTATTTCCAATGTAGGAAACCATTTTTATATTATAGGTGGCGACCTCTGCAATGGACATTGCATTCTAGGAAATTTGAGATGTTACAGTCTATGAAAGTTCTTTCTTTGTATCTTTAAAAGAGTATGGTAAACAAAGCCCAGACAGATTTAGGAATCTAACTCTCACTGAAAATTACTGGTACTTTTAATTAGGTATTCCAATTCCTCCTCATCATATATGGTTTTATCTTTACTTGGCATGGCAGCTTTTTTGATGCCCTCATGTAAGAGTGTTTTCTTCATTTGATTTAGAGACTTGTAGACTTGTATCCAGACATATAATCTGTTTCTCAGGAAGTAACCTCCTAGAAAGAGTCACCTGGGTGGATCTCATCAACATCGTGTGATCTCTTCTTCAGACAACCCCTAAAACCACCACCACGTTCACTAACTTTGCCATCTTTGTGCTTGATAGAATTCGCTGCGGTGCTACTGGAACAGTTTTATTTATGTTTCATGCCTGGCACCGAGGAATGCTTTCTTGCTACAGCAGTGACTAGCAGTTTATCAAATGTCAAGCTCGGTCTATGTCAATATTCCCCGACTCTGCTGTTCCTACAATTGTCAATAGGGTAAGTTTTGACAACCTCATTTTGCAAAAGTGCCATAACACAGTGGCGTTTCTGAGTGTGCTACAGCTGAGTTTTTTATGAAACAATATATAGATTTTGATTCCAACTGTTTTTCTACAAAAAAATAGAGCTTCTCAAATACCGCTGTGTTTTTAAATGTAAAATAGCTAGTTGGATGATCCATGGTAACTTTCAGGTAAGAAATTATGTTTCTATACTCAGTGTTTTGGAAATCTCTTGGACATCTGGTTCAGCAAGCTGTAACAGCATAGAGTCCTGCTGGCTATCATTTGTCATTTCTATTGCTTCTGTTAAGTTTAAAATTGGCTTTTACTACTTTTTTACAAGTTCCTTCTGATGATGGGGCTGTTCTGAGTAAATGAAGTCACCCAAAAACTTTATCACATCTCTGTTATAGTTTGCACTTTCTGTATTAAATGGCTACTTTTATACCTACACCAAGGTACTTTTTTTTTTTTTTTAATTTAAACTAATTAAGAGCAAAGTTTGCTGAAGTTTAATGAGGACTCCCTTTTGTGACCTATTGTTGTCTACCAGAATTTGAGTTAGAATTAGTAGGAATTCATTTTGCCTTTATTTTACATGTCATTATTTAGGTTCCCACCTTCTACAGCAACACTAACCTCTGGAGCACTGTGCTTGCCTTTGTTCCCTTCCAATTATTCAGGCAATAGCTGATTAACCAAGCCTCTGAAAGTACATCTTTCTTAACACCCTGTCTACTTTGAGCTCAAGTTACATATCTATATATAAAAACTCAACTAGCTAAATACATATTACAAATATATTTCGTATTGAAATTTAGTTATTGTTGTAGCTCCTAAGCTCTTCCTTCAAGCTGACTTAAATATGTTCCTGTCAGGTTAAATCAAATTAGAATAGTGCTACTTCAGGCCTGAACTAGAGTATCCAGCCTAACTTCTGCAACAGTTTAAACAGTTTACATTCAAGTCTTCATGGAAACGGGTGCAAATATTCCCACAGATGGTCTTTAAGACAACTCAACAGAGTTGTCTTAAACTCAACAGGAGTTCAGGGCTGTCTAATGGCAGTCATAAGGAAGATTAAAAATCTCTTCTTTATATACTTCATAAATATACTTCTTAATTTTATATATATTGTACCTCTTTCCCCATACTGCTTCCAATGATTTCCAGCTCAGATTCTCAGCTGGATGCTGTTTGTCTATTAACTCCTGATGGATCTTGCTTGAACCCAGGTAAACAGTTTGCAACCTCAGCAGCCTTTCGCAAGAAGCGAGTACGGCTGTCATCTACTAAGTGATAAACCACCCCACCTCCTTTTGCTAGTTTGCTATATTAAAATGCTGGCGCCTAGTTCTTGAACTGAAAACTGTAGTGACTGGTTCTCTGTAGCCTTGCTCTCCATGACAGTCCTGTTTTGGAGACAGCCGTGATACCCAGTAAGTCACATCTGTTCCACATCGCAGGGTCTTAGCTTACTCTATCAGTATGAAAACCATTCCATTACTTTGGAACCTTTCTTGGATCATCTTTTCCAGCTCTGTCATATATTCCTGAAGATAAAGGGAAAGAATAGTACACTTTCCTTAAAGTGTGAGCAAGCCAAGAATCTATAAGGCGGTGACACAAACACACAGTTTGAATATGATTCAACAGCATTAGCTATGTTGAGCCAATATACCCTAAAAGCCTATTTTAAAGCCCATTACAAAAATTACCACCCAAATGGTGACACTGGTCCTCTTTCTTTAGTTTATCCCTGTTAATTTATAATAAAGGTACAAGGCAAACTTTACCTTTCAGTATGTTATTTGTACCTCCTTCTTTTTCTTCATATGTCAGAAAATTTTCTTCATATGTCAGAAAACTCAATGTGGCGTTTGTTTTTGTTGAACTTCCTAATGCCATTCCTCCAGCACACCAAGGCTCTTGTTGTGGGTTGAGCCCAGGCAGCAGCTGAGCACCCACAGAGCCTCTCATTCACACCCCCAGCCCCGGTGGGATGGGGTAGAGAATAGGAAGAGCAAGAGTGAGAAAACTCATGGGTCAAGAGAATGGCAGTTTAATAAGTGAAGCAAAGAGAAAAACAAAAGAAAACAAACAAAAACTTGCCAACCAGACAATAACAAGAACAAGTGACACAAAAGCAATCACTCCTCACCTCCCACAAGCAGACCAACGGCCACCCAGTCTCTGAGCAACGGCTGCCTTGGAAGAAAAAAACTCTTTCCCCCGCCCTTCTTCCTCTACCCTCAAGCTTTTATTGATCTATTTAATATCCCTAATGAACATCTAACCGCCAGTTAGACATCAAATTGTTGACCAGTACGTAAGCCCAGTGACATAGTCAGTTTTCCACACCCATACAGTCCACCTATCCGAGCCATGTCCCCAGTTTGGCTACTGGAATGCTATTAGCTATCTGGCTAAACTCGAAGTCAGCAACGTCCACTACTCCCCCTTTGTTTACAGGGCCAGTCACCCTGGGGATGGAAATGAAGCTGATAAAGCCTGTAGTTCCCTGGATACACCTTCTTTCCCTTCTTCAAGATGGGTAAGCATTTATGCCTTTTTTCTGTCATCAGTGACATTGCAGATCCCCATGATCTTTCCAAGTTAATAGAGAATATCTTTGCGATGCCATCAGCCATCTCCTTCAACAGCGCGCCAGCCAGTCCCATTCCATCTATTGTCTTGTGTAAATCCAGTTTGCTTAAGTGGTCCCTAAATCAATCTTTGTCTCCTTCCAACACGCACTGAAAAAAAAATATTAGTGTATTTGGAGATGTTATTCCTCTGGGTTCTTAAATGTTTCCTCCATCTCCAAATAGTTTTAAGATTATTAATTGAGAAAAATATGAAAACATTTTCTACACCAGAAATGCATAAAAATCTTCCTGTAAGAAAATATTATATCAAGATTTCACTGTATGTAGAAACATCTCTGTCATTTTCTTTTAATTTATATCAAGAACAATCTGTAGATGAAAACAATTTTGTAAAACAAGAGCCCACTTGAATATCAAATACACACCAATGATAACACACTTCTAAATTCTCAGCTTCAAAATATATTTCACTAGAGTATCTATGTTTTCAAATATGGTTCTGTTGATATTTAAGGAAACTTCACATTTTAATCTGCTTAGAAGTAAATAAAGATTCCAGCTGTGGACACCATTCGGTGCTCGACATGATTAGTCAGTATATCGATTGTTAGAAATGGACACAGCGTGTCAGCCTTTGTTTTGGTTTTTTTTTTTTCCCTAAGAGCAGTTTATTCAGACTTGGGTTGCAGTAATGCACTATTGATAATTGCTGTCCAATCCAATTTTTCTTCTTTATTTCCTTTTAGCCAATAATTTTCATGATGTTTAAGAGCACAGTATATTTATCTTCACGTGCAATCCTATTAACCGAAGTGCTAAAACTAATCATCATTCGCTTCTTTGGATCTCATTATAAATCTGGTTTGAACTTCTCAGCACCGTATCAGCCTGCAAGCTACATCAGTGCTATTTCAGACCACAGCTGCCCCACTTCAAATTAAACATTTATAAGAGTAGGTAAAAATCCTCTACGAGGGCGCAAAGATTGTTCTTTGCAAGAACATCATTACTTGGCAAATTGTCAGCGGACAAATGAAAAACTCAGAAGATGGAAAGCTAGGACACTGCTGACAATAGGAAGATGAAAAGTAAGGAGGATAACACAAAATTGTCACTTGGTAAAAGATGCCAGCAAGAAGCTTCAACATTGTTTAAATTGACTAGTTGGACTTCAGGAGGACACCTGTTGTGTCCATAAGATGCCACAGGGAAAGGACGTACTCTCCGTGTCTAGAGCACTAGAGATGGATCATTTTTGCCTTCTGTAAAAAGACTGAACCAGAAAAAACCCACACCAAAACCCTTCCAAAAACATATCCCTGCTTCCCAGTCTGCAGCGCAGTATTTGTCCCTGACATAAAGAAAAAGGGGAAAGCTCAGCTTTCTTTCAGTCTGCCATCCTATTCTGCTTATATTTACTAAAAATCTTTTATATGAAGACCAGAAAATAGAGATAAATCCATTAATAGATAGATAGATAAATACATAGGTAGGGAGATAGAAAGGGAATGAGTAACAAATACTGCAGTCAGGCACGCGGTGCTGTTTGTCACTGCATAAACTCCTGATACAGTTTATCAAGAGTCCCAGAACAAACATCTTTACAAATCCTACTTTTGATGGAAACATTAGCAAAATAACTTCTCCTTTTCCGGGGGGAAGGTGGGGTAGGAGGGTGGTAGAACACACAGCCGTTCCGACCTGGCTTGTGCATGATATTACTGTATTGCCCTTTTTGTGCTAAATCTACAGCCAGGCAAGTTCTTGCCCTCTGGTCCTATCGGTGCAGCACGACCATGATGAACGCTATGCTCACATTTCATTTTGTAAAGCAGCTTCTAACAAAGGATATGCGCTACTCGTGTAACGTGTATGTGACTGGAAGGAATAACAGTGGCCAGGAAAATCCAGAGCGGCTAATACCAGTGTTCACTTGTATGTTTGCAGTTCTCACAACATTTACTGGGGCTGTGAAAATTAGTCCAGTTGGGACTGGTGGTGATAAAAGAGTGATCTTAATTCATGTTAGGCTCAAGACACCTGTAATGTCATTGGAAATTCTGGTTATGGAGTTCCTGATATCATGAAAACCTTCAGTAAACTCTATATGAAACTTGGCTGCTTTATTTCTGGATGTACCTAACCCACCTTTTAGTTCAAGTCAAGGTTTTGGTTTTGATCATGCCCACATGCCACACGGGCCGTGATTTTGGAGCACAGAAACTGAGCTCCTTTTGGAATCTACACTCTTTTAGGTGAGTACACGGAAAGGTGCACTCCAGGAGCATTTAATATGCTTCAACTTGTGGGACTAAAATACAATTTAGCCTGCAGAACTAAAACAGAACTAGTCCAAAGTACAGCTTCCCTTCTCCCCTCCAGAATACAGATGTTGTGAATGGGAGGTCCTCACCACCAAATTTCTCTCTCCATAGATCTCATCCTATTGCACTACTCTATGTGCTAATGTAGATACAACCACACTTTAACCAACTCTCCAAAACCTTTCTGTCCTAATGTTTTAGGTTGTCCATTAGCTACTTTATCTTCTCACTATCTGACTCTTTCTCTTTAGGTGTCTGTGGTTTTACAGATGGTTTTTTTCCAATATTTTGGATTCTGATTGATATATGACCTAACTTCAGATATGCTGTTGGCAGTCTTAAAAACAATAGACACTATCTCCTGACTCCTGAATACGGCAGAACCAGAAAAGGCTTTTTCACGTATCAGCAAATAACTTCATGGAAAAAAGACTCATGCTCATGTTTAACATCAAATAGGTTCTTAAAGATCCAAAACATTTTAAAAATATGAATATACTAACTTTTAGAAAAATATGAGAGCAGTGAAAAGGTAAAACATTTTCTTGTAGTTGATCACAGCAAACTTAGTACATGATGAATTCCATTATGGCAGATGAAAGATGCTAACTTTCACCTGAAACATGCATTATATTATGAAACAAAAGGATGAATCATATATTTAAAAATGCTGACAAGTAGGAACACTACATAATTGTAAAATGTAAAGAAAAGAAAGATTTATAGACTGTCTAAAGAAGCAGGAGTACCTGTAGAAACCCTAAAGTCATGAAAGAAATAAAAGTTGCCAACAGTATTCTGTAAGAGAACAAAACTCTGGGTTTTCTGTCTTACAGCCAAATTCCAATGTTTAGAAGGTATCAGCATTCATTACATCCTTTAAATACCTAATTCTGTAATTGTGCATAAATTATGTAATTGCACATGCATTTTGTCCTTAGGAAAAGATAAGCAGGTTTAGAAGAAGGCAAGAAGAGTTTAAAGGTATCATCCATGAAGGGAGAGGACAGGATCAGCAAAATTTGAATTTTGACACCCGGCAGGCCCTTGTTCCGTCAAAGCATTTGTAAATCATATCAGAGCCATACCTCTAAAAATCCATAGAAATATGCAGAATCTTAAAAGTAAAGCTACTTAGATTTTTTTCACTGTGGATTATCTTAAACCTGAACTTTTCCTTGTTGTTAATACACGGAAACTTAAAACACCCCTGAAATCGGGAGTGCAGGGGGCTCATCAGGTAGTCTTGAACATAGGTTTTACCCTGTAATAACTTCAGCAGGAGGTAATGAGTTCAGAGAAGGCCCTGTGCAGCCCTTGCTAGTCCAGGTGATTACCAGGAAAAGCTGAACCTCCACTGTGCAAATTCCCATAGGATGTGTAAAAATACAGGCGTGGGACACAGGAAACAATCCAGCTCTATGTACTCCGGCTGCCTTTCCGGACTCTTTCTGCCTGATGATTATAAAGCTCTGCAGCTATCAGTTCTTGGAAAGGAAAGGCTCCTGGAAGCATTACAGAAAGAATGTCCCTCCAAAACTGAACACTAAATAAGCTTTTAGGATGTTTTCTGCTCCCGCTGCATTTCTTTATTTTCTTTCTTCAATTTCTTCCCATGTTGTCCGGGCAGTCCAGCATTTAAGCCTTTGTACTTTGTAATAGAATCGAGAGAAAAATGTTCCTTAACCTGGTTGTTAGCCCTTCTATTTTTTCTTATTGTTTTTTAATAGAGAACTATTTTGCAGCCTGTAAATACTGTTCCCACATGCCTACATTTTTGTAAATATTTACCAATTTATGTTAAGACAAATAGGAAATACTGTAATTATTTACAGTTACAGTTGAAACTGTGGGAATTACATACTGGAATATAACAGTGTTGTACAGACTGGCCCCAGCGAGCTGAAAAAACACCGAGATACTAGAGACACAAAGATTCACTTCATATGGTGTCTCAGGGCATCTCAGCAATTTAATGACTAAATTAGAGTTATGGAAAAAAATCCATAAGAAGACTCAAGCGTGTTATACCCATACGTGTTATATACATAAAGAATAAAGATATGCTATCAAAAATTAAGCCTCAAACCTTGTGAAAGGAAATCAAGTTCTAGCTTTAACAAAGATTTAGCTCACATTCTAAGGTGATATGGATCCACTGGTAAGTAAGTCCTTTCTCCATGTATTTAATGACAATTTATGCAAGTTTAAGATTTACTGATTGGCTCCATAGCTAAACAAATTGAACAAATGAATTCAACAAAATAATGCAAGTTTGAGGTTTGAAGATAAAGGTAGTATCCAATACTATGCAATGTCTAAAAAACCCCAAACATCTGGCACCAAAATAAATCTAGGTGCGAGTGCGATGGTATTCTCAGGGCCATTGAACATATAGGTATAGAAATGTAATTGAGTTTTGGAGACTTTAAAAAAAATTACAGTATTCCAATACTGGAAGCAATCTGTTTAGTGAAACGCATTTTAAAGATATGTGTTTGCCTTTTTCTCCTAAAATACACAGTTTTCTTGGCAAACAGTCGTCTGAGGTTTTTATACTTTAAGAAGTGGTGCAAAGGAACACACATTGCAGAGGACTTCCAGTGCCAGAAACCTACACAGAAATGGTTCCAAATCATTGATTTTTCCATCAGAGATGCACCACTAAAAAAAAACCCAACATATATATGTATACGATTTACCAAAACAAAGGCACTAGGTTTCACAGGAATAAACATAGAGATTAGTGGAACTGCTGACATAATTTTTTATGGAATTAGGTATAAACACTTTGTGTCAGTAGACATCAGTGGTACATTCAGTTCGTGGCAAATGTTATTTGGTGTCAATAATACACTGCTACTAGAATTGTCTACCAGATGTGAAATCGTGAGTGGGAAGGAGAAAAAACAGATGCCAAACATAACATATTTTTCAACTCTGTTTTCTATTTGGCATATCCTGCAACTGCCAACAGGTGTATCCTGTCCCACACTTTGTACACTGTATGTATATATGGAGGTATATAGCTACTTTTTATTAAATTTTACTAATTTTACTCCTCCTTTACTCCTTGTGGTTTTATTCTGCAATTCTTATTGCAAGGAAATTGTTCATTTATGTTTAGATACAGCTGGATGCAAAACAGACTGATGTTCTGAACATACCTCTATCATTTTTCTTCCCTCACCCTTTTTTTAAAGGCTTAGAACACTGTCAGCAGCATGAGCATGATGAAGGCCCTAAGTACGGTCTTCTTGCTGCCCAGAATTTTTTCGGGAAAAAAAAAAAGTAAAAAAGGTTCTGTGACACTGTTTATTGTTGTCATTGGTAGAAGTCTGGTGAAGATTTAAGAAAAAAAATAATACAGATTTACTTTGTCTTCCCATTGGGACATTTGTTCTCTGTGATTCTCAGGGTTATGGTTCTGAAGAAAGATGTAGTTTGCTATTTGCATACTTAAAAGCTACATCTGTGAGTTCTGAATGCTGAATAATAAATATAAAAGTCGACCCTAAATGGGGGGAAGAAATCACTGTTACAGAAATACCAAAAAACCTCCTTGTTGAATATTCGTGTGATGGAAGCTGCTAAAACAGTCAGCTGTTGCTGTCTCTCCTCAGCAAGAATAGCAGCAAAATCAGCAAAGGAGGTAAATTCCTTTTTCTTTAAATGCAAGCAGCTTAGTTAGCTAAGATATCTGTATTTTTTACAATGGTGAACATTGCCTCCTATTGTGGCAGCAGTAATGGCCAGCAATGAGTGGGAATATCACGGCACTCCAGGGCTCTGAAGAAAAGTAGCAACACTAAAGCAAATCCTTCCATGCAGTGTGAAGTAACGAACTGACAATCATCTCACTTGAGTGTTTACTCAGCCACCGAATTATACTGAGGACTGCTGTGTTTGCATTTCCCTCCCAAGAGAAGAAAAACAAAAATTCTTTTATTTAAAGATGTTTTCTCCTCCAGTGTTTCATCCTTTAATCTTGTCCAAAAGCTCCCTCAGTGACAACATCCTTCCCACCCACACAACGTCTTCACCACCCTTTTACAAGTCCTGGGTTTCTGTTAGCCTTTTTTACACATAACTTTCCATTCATCCCACTGCTATATCAGTAAAATTTGATAACATTGATCATCAAGGTAGTTGTTTTCTTTGGGCTACAGCCTGAAAATTTGCTTGAAGAAATGCTGAGCTATTTGACATTTATTTGATCATGGACTCAAGGACAAAGAATTTCCAGGCTTACATCCAAACTACATCCTGTTTGCAAGCAAACTGCATTTTGTTGTATATCCTGTCATGGTCAATCAGAATCGATAGTCCATCCCTGATGCGGTTGTACTCAGCTTCTCGAACAGCCACTTGACGTATTCAGTAGGATTATGTTCTTGCACAATATGCGCAGAATTGCACGGCTAAGACTATCCAAATGGCACACAGATGGCATTGAAATACCTCACATTGAAATTTTGTTGTGTTTCAAAATGCTGATAAAAATACCGTTTCCCTGAATGCTACACCAGTTCATATATTACTTTGTGTAAGCATCTTGCTTTCGAGGTCCCTCAAAATATAGTGATTTCCACTGCTAGTAAAATCCAATGTGTCATACAAAAGATATATTGTGATTTTGGGTTTTTTTCCCTTAATTTATTAAATTACAAGATGACACAGGCAGATTAATGAGTTCTTTCCTAAACAAAGCCCAATGAAATATCTAAATCTTTCCTCAGTGCTTAGACTGGGACTCGTGATCAATAAAAACTGTTGCCTTGGGATCAGTTTTACCATGAAGATTACTGACAAATTGATTGTTAATCTACTGCTCTTATGCAAAAAAGAGACCAACAGAAAATGTCTGGAAGCTAACTGCAGGAGATTATCTATTCCACTTATTATGCAGGATCAAATATATCTGCCAAAGGTGTTTGCTTAATTCCTGTAAAAGGTCATTGTTGAAAGACATTCTTCCACCTCCTTTGAAAGCCATCATGAATTAATTTCTTTTCTTATCAAGCCTACCCATTTTTTAGTTAAAAAAAAACAAAAAAAAACCCAAAAAAACCAAACCAAAACAAACAAAAAAAAACAAACAAAAAAACCCAACAACAACAAACTCAAACCGAATAACAAACTGATTTTCTCTTATCTCATTTGTAGGAAAAACAGTTAACCAGCCATTTCAGTACACTGGAAGGGTTATCACATATCCGTCCCCAGACCTAGCCTTTAAAGAGGAAAAAAAAACCCTGTTCTTTCTCCACACCTCATATTTTGAAGTGTCAAAATTAGTCATATTTCTCTGGTGGGATCCCTGCAGCGCAGCTGCCTCTCACCTCCAAACCAGGCAGTAGTTCAGTAAAGGCCTAACTAACTCTTCACGGAGTGGAATGTCTCTCTCTAGCAACCACAAAATAATAATGACTCAAATTAAAGAGCTTGTTATATTATCTCGTCTGCTGCCTTTTTAGTTGTTACCCATTTTATATCTGTGATTTTAGTTATTTATTTTTTTTGCTGGGTGTAGCATTTTGCATTTATTCTTCCTAAGTTGTTTTCTTCTTTGTTTTTTAGAAAATTCTCCAGATTCATTAAAATCACTTAAGTCAAATCACTTAATCCTCTCTTTCACGGTATTTTCTATTTCTCCTTCTTTAGTTCAAGGACAGGTTTTATAAGCACAGTGTCTATTCCATGGACAATTATGTCCACCCTATTCCAAGTTTTTCCTGTCCTATGGTTTAGGAGTTTAAATACTTAACATAAGGGCACACAAGAAGAGTATGCTGAAAGGCTGTCAAAATATCAATCCATCAGGAGCTATCAAAGATAGGCTTGAGTCACCAAATCTACTGCTTTGCATGATTTAGTTCCCCTACGTGATGTTCCAAGGAAGGCCTTCAATAAACATTTATAAACCTTCAGAATATCCTGAAGTTGGAGCAGTCCTTTGTTACAAGTCACTGCCAAGTAGAAGCTCTACCTTACATCAGTCACCCAGAATGCATTAATTTTCAGTGGGTAAATTCAGATTCCATATTTTCTTCTGCTTAAAACAATTTTAATGCATTTCCCCAAACCACAAAGATTGTCCTGCTCAGTGGGTGTGCTTTTGAGAGTGCCGTAGAGGCGAGATAGTTGGGGAAATACTTGGCAAGATTTAGAGGTGAGATGCAAAGTTCCTGGCCACACTCACTCGCGGGCATATTGAGGGGAAGATCATCAAAGCACCAAGAAGATTTAACATGGAGCTCCAGACATCCATGAACACAAAGTGCAGCCACCAAGGAATGACATTCTAAACTTTGCCTCTTAAGAGGTCTAAGTTCTGCAATGATCTGTTGACATCCACATGTTCAGGTTCCTACTGCCTAGGGTCCGAAGGCTATTTACGGTTCTCTGTTAGATTACCAATTAACTTTATATAGGCGCCTCCGATCATTCTCCGATCGTGCCCACTAAATCAAGTCTTGCACAAAACATAACTGGAATCCAAACTTCCAGGTGCTGACTATGTGTCTTATTAAGTGAGTAGTCAATATTCTCTCCGAGGAAGTGAAACACCTATTTGCAAGTTGCTGTCCTTTCTAATTAGCTTTGAGTCTAAGCCTCTAACAAATCTTTTGCCTTTTATTTGTGACTAAACTCATTCAATACATTTTACAGGTTGACAGCTTATAGTGTACATTTTTTGGCTTACTATTATTAAAAAACAGCAGGTCTATAGAATGGATGCAGGCTTGCTTTGGGATACTTAAAAAAAAATAATCAAGTCATCTGCATTCAAATACAGAATAGCAGTTTCAGCGAAATTAAAGATCACTCTTCAGTGATCTTAGGTGAAGATCACTGCAAGCTTGAAATATTCCTCTTTTGAGATGACAGTGTTCTTTGATGAGTAAATCAAAACTTTCATATTTGAAATAAGAAAAATGATAATAATAATAAATCTCATCAGTATAATACTAGGAAAACTGTCAGACACCTTTAGGCAGACGACTAGTGTACAGAGAAAAGAGAAACCTATACATCTTAGTCAGGATGGGAAACAAATCATCCTCCCAACCCTCCGTACAGATTATTTTCCTTACGTCTCCAAAATGATGGAAAAGATGTATGACACTACAATGCCAAGTACATTCTATGTGATACAGTCCTTAGGCATATGTGGTCCTTCAATATAAAAAGGTACTTCCATATATTATCTAAAATGAAGAGCTTGCCATGCTGCAAATATAATAAAGGGATGCTGATGCAGTATGATAAGCTAGTACACTTTCTTTTTCCTAGAATCTCAGCTTGAGTTTTGACTAATACACGTACAAGAACTCTGCAGTTTAAAAAATCCTTATATAAACGCAAGTTCCATTGTTTGCAATGTCCAAATAAAATGGACTCGGAGGTTGTCATATAATTTTTTTGGAAAGAGAATGCAGCACAGCTTATCATCAGAACAATAATTTTTAATATATATAAACCACTGTAAAGTAATGCTTGACATTCTCCAAGGAAGAGTAAAAAGAAAAGTTGTTAATCCGAAAGTCTGCTGACAGTGACACGGGGACTTCCCACTTCATAGCTGCTACTTAATGCTCACAAAGCACACCGAGTTATAACATAAAACGCTGAGTTATAACATGAAACACTGAGTTATAACATGAAACACCTTTGAACTTCAATGCACGCATAGATACGTCCGCTCTTGCTCACCTCTAGCAATTTTTGTTTAGAGATAGGAGCTCAACCTTTATGATGTTACACTTCAAAACAGCGTGTCATCTAGCATCTCCAAACTTTCAGAAAAACAGGAATGTACTCCAGAGTTCACAGATACTTGTGAAAAAGCAATCCAAAACTTCTGTGCCAAGTGATTCAACTACTGGGGTCAGTGTTTAAAAAAAAAATAAAATAAATCCACTCTGAAGATCCCCATAAAACATTCACTGTATCCAAGCACTACCTCTTCATTTTACTCAATTCTGTCTCGTAATAACCCCCCATTAAATCAGTCAGGTTTTTTGCCTGATATTTTATGAACACACACACATCTGACATCTACATAGAGCCTCTTCCAGCACCTGAAGGGGGCCTACAGGAAAGCTGGGGAGGGGCTGTTTGAGAGGGCATGTAGCGATAGGACGAGGGGCAATGGTTTAAACTAGAGCAGGGCAGGTTTAGATGAGACATCAGGAAGAAGTTCTTTACACTGAGGGTGGTGAGACACTGGCCCAGGTTGCCCAGAGAGGGGGTGGAGGCCCCATCCCTGGAGACATTCGAGGCCAGGCTGGATGAGGCTCTGAGCAACCTGATCTAGTTGGAGATGTCCCTGCTGACTGCAGGGGGGTTGGACTAGATGGCCTTTAGAGGTCCCTCCCAACCCAACACATTTTATGGTTCTATATGAATTGCTGTTCTGCACTGTATATGTAAATAAAAATAAAGTGTAACCTTAATAAAATTAATATCTTCATTTTTCACCTATTCCTTTGACCCTATTTAGAAGGCATGTAGATCACATGATGAATAAGGTATTATTAACCAGCCATGAATAAATGTTCATTTTTTTATATGCTTTTACAGCTCTCAGGATGCTCAGGTTTTGCCAATAAATTAAAAAAAGGCTTCCTAAACTCATTTCTTTCACAATTGCTGTTAAGAGCAATGGAAGAAGCAAACTTTGTTTACATGCCCATGCAGATGTTCACCTGCTTGTTTCGTCTTTTGCCTCCCACTATGTCAGACACTCTGAATTAAACATTACCAACATTAAAAACCAGTTGAAATAATGTTAATTTGATAAGCGAGAGTGCAAAAAAAAAATTTTGATTATATTTACTTTTTTTTTAATTTGTCTGTTGTGATAACTTCTATTTCATTATTATGATTAACTGAATTTGATTTGGTAAATTCAGCCTTACTTACAATGTTTAGACATTTCCCCATTAGCAAATGGGAAGATTTTCAGTAAACAAACCCAAGCAGTTAGAAAGTTGTTCAGGATGAATTAGAACTTAAAATTCGTATACTAAAGTTTGGTAATCACTTTTTACCAAGTTTACACTACAGTTTGCATATCATGAAGAAATTTCAGAAATATCTTCCAAATAGTATTCATGTTCTTTTTCTTAAAAAAAAAAAACACAACTCGTTTTGTCTGAACTACAGATGTAGAGGGGGTTTTACCTTCAAAATTTTATTTTATATACTCACAGAAACTGATGTGAGAACTTTTTCATATTTTTCAATGTAGTAGTACAAGTCAAATTTCCTCAGGATGCATATAATTGTGATTCCACAGATTCTCATTAGAGCAGAAACTTTGGACCCAATCTTTTCATATGTTTTCTTGTAATATGTAGAGAATACACAAAAAGGAAAATAACGAATTCTGGAAAAGAGGCAACAGACCTATAGGATGAGAAGTTATATAAAGAAATCTGAAAGAGTGGAAAGCAGAAAAATGGAAACTAGTTCTAAAAAAGGTCAAATACCTAATACACAGGACAGTGGTTCAGCATTTGGCTCCATTAACCTTGATGAGACTAATTAATTGACTCAGTGGTAGGGAAACAAAATTAAGGAAACAGTTCATCTCAATATTTAAAATGAGGCTAAGCAGTGTAAATATTTTTTTAGGTTTTGATAGTATTCTCTAAAATTAGAAATAGCTATATTTATTCCTACAAAAAGAAAAAGTATGTATTTAAGCAACAGGAGAATTAGTAAAGGAGGAAAGTGTTTTTCTTCTTTTAGTATTTTAAACCAAATCACTCCTAAAAATGGTAAAACCTCATTCAGGTTTCAAAATTTTTGACATAAGCATTTTCTGCTTTAAGTTTAATTAAGTACCTCAAATATTGAGTTTAAAATTGCTACAAATTTAGTGAAATTCTACAAGAAGAATGCTGAGAATCACTCTTACTCAAATTATCGCAATCACCTGTAAATATTGACGATTTAGCATGGATTATTTATGCACCAAAGCATTATAGACCCAAATTGTGAAAAAGTTTAGTGCAGTATGGTTTGTTACGCCACTGTAGCTCGCCAGGGAAGACTAAGCACTGATGCAAGCAGCAGCTTTTAGTAGAGGTTTGGGTTTTTTTATTATATAAAATAATTCACATTTTTCATACTATATATGTTATGAAAAGAGTGTGCAATGTTCCTACAGGCTATTTCTAAAAGTCCACCATCATTGGACCTGGGCAAGGATTTTTTTTCCTGAAATCTTCCCAATACCTAGGTAAGATAACCAAATTAAAACACAATACATTTTGAAATTTTTGAAATGTGTTTGTTGCAGTCACATTTCCATTTTACCTTCTTTCCTGTTTACTCCTGTCACTCTAACATGAAACAAAACTACTGCTGGAAAACGCTGCAGTGGGTAACTCAGTAGGCTGCTGTAGCAAAAGGAGAATTTCGTGGTGGCTTTTGGTTTGCATTCAAGTAACCTTTATCATGGTTTACTGTATTGTGTTTATTCCACAAAGGTGCCATAAAGCGAAAAACTTCCAATGCCAATGCCAAAACCTCCACTCTAGTCCAACCTTTCATATAAAATTTTTGCTGGTGGTCACTCGTGTCCCTTAAACTACCTTGGAGAGAATTTGGGATAATTTCATTAAGTAAGTCATAGTAAAAAATGAAAGAAAGGATAAAAAAAGATAATGGGTGAGAGCAGAAGGGAAAGAACCCAAAACAGTTTGATTAATTCACAATGTTGTATGAGTATGTAAACCAGAAACTTTTATTCACTTTAGCTTTTACTGTTTCTGCCCTTTCTAATGTAATTAAGGACATTCATTTGAAGTTATGCTTATTGAGCTATTTGTTTAAAAATCAATATGCTTTGAAAATAATATCTCTAGCTTCTACATAAGTTTCTTTTGAATTAGAATTGTTATTTGTAATTGGAAAAATGAGAACAAGGCTTACTTCAAATCCTGGACACTTGTGTTCTTACAGGCAGAAATGGCTCACCAAAAGAAATGCAGTGGATGGTTTAAATGAATGATTAAATACCTGATTATTTATCTTAATCCATAATTTTGTCTGAACATGTTGTTAACTCAAGAACATTTCTTTTAAAAATGCATTTTTCCTGCTGTCTAGTGTGTTTCAGTTTAAATTAACTGAGCTCACTCTCTTTGATAAATTTATGTCTAAAAGTGAAAATAAATGTGCAGAATTTCATAAACCTTAGTGATTGATGACTTTTTTCAAGCTACTGTGTTAAAAAAGAAATATTTTGGGATGGTACAATTAATATAATCTTTCAAGAAATGAAGCATTTCTCGATATTTGTACCTGCTAACAGAACATATATATTTTGCTTGTTTTTATTTACAATTTCATGCTCAAACAGGATTATTTACTCCCAAAGAATCATGAGATTATCTTTAAAACTCATGAGACAAAACCAAATGATAAAGAAGTTATTTATTCTTTGTTTTGTTTCTGGTTTGGGATTTGTACCTTGTCTTCTCTTTCTTGACATGTTCAGCTTAATTCAGATCATTTTATAAAACTTCCCCAATCCATGTTAGAAGCATTCACATCTTTGCTTTAGTTTTTAAAAAGAATAAAATAAAATTTATTCATTTTTCATCTAATGTCACGATTCCTGGAGATGTGATTGAAAAATCATTTATGGAAGCAGCTGTGTGTCTACTGAAGCAGTTCCCTCCCCCCCGGCAATTCCGTGCCTGTTAACACCTGAGTTTTTACCCAGTTTTGAGAGTCTCTAGATTGAAAATGGTTTTTTTAACATTTTTCAGACATTTGTTTTTTCCTAATACCAGCTTGTGTACATTAAGAAGTTCAGTAATAGGTTTTCTATCTCTTATAACAATATCTCATTCCATTAAAAAATAATAATTAGACAGTTTTCAGTCACCAGTTTTTTTAAATTTATTGGACTTTGAATTTAATGATAAATAACAATGCAGTATTCAGTAAATAGAGAGCAGATTCTGTCTTGTTTACTTGCCCAGTTACATAACCTTCAAGCTAAATCGTTGGTCTTGAATAGAATTAGGTATATAGATATTGTAACGTGATATGAGTAGTTTAATTGCTTTCAATTATTCTTGAGGAAATCACATTCCTAGCTGCAGCCTTTGACTTTGAAATACTGTTTGTGTGCTATTCAATTACACAAATCCTGTGATTGAAAGGGATAAGTAAACTACTGCGCTATCTAGATTTTTAAGAGCAAAATCTATTTTGGGTTTACTACAAGTCCTTATCTTACTATCATAAGAATTACGGGGATAAATAAATTAAGAATTGCTAGTATTTTTAAATAGTTCTCATTTTCAATACAAAATATGTAGGAGTTGGTTCAGAATGAAATGTATGCGGTCCAATTCATTCATGAAGGTACTTATCCAAAGCCATTGAAATACTTGGGAATTTTTTGGCTAGCCTGGGCTAGCTTTTTTAAATAGGTACTTTTTTTTTTTTTAAGAGGAAAACTGTATTAGACTTAATCACATCAAGAATTACAATTTATAACTACCAGCGGACTACATGTGCACCAGTTACTTGTAATTGCAAACACTTAATTTTCAGGTACTCATTTTAAGTCATCTCGAGACAGATTTTTGGTTGTTGAAAAATATCTGAAATACAAAGACTGGGGTTGTCAAAATCTCTATACTAAGGCCCATCTCGTTTCAAAATGGCATTCCAACCCCAAATTTGGCTATCTAGGTCCATTTTTTGACAACTGTATGTTTGAGGCAGAAATTCCATGTTCTGCGGTGTAACTGGAAGTAGCAATGTTGGTCTATGGAAATCTATTTCTATCATCTTAAGTGACTGAGGCTAAAATTCATTATGTGCTAATTTGAGTTACTTCTGAATAAAACGATTTGTGCTCATAAGTGAGATATTTTTTCATGAATTTTATAGTGTTTGAGTGCTTGTAAACATGCCTATTTTGAAAATGGTTTTACTGAAAATGACAGTAAATCACTTGTAACAAAACTGGTTCAAAACCAACTGTTGTAAGTCTGGCAGTTGTTAATACAATAAATATCTTTTATTGCTCTGGAGGCTACTTGGGCAGGTCAGACCTAAGACTGTTAAGTTGCATTTCATGTATCACTTCAGGGTTCTGCTGAGTACATGTTATTTCATAGATCAACACAAGCCTGTGGTTAAGTCCCATCCTTTATGAACACGACCTGTGGAAACTTTAGCTACATTTGACTTCTGATTATTGAAGCTATTTCATTTGTTGTTTAAGAAGGCCCCTTTGCTGAGATCTTGCATCATCTTTGGAGAAGAAAAGCATGTGTAAGACCACTCGAGTTCTAGCACCTGCACAAACAAACAATCTAAAAGAAAGAAAGTGAAAGAAAATTGGGAAAGATGTCTGGTCTTATCTTCTGCCAGTCAAAATACGAAGTGTCACAGCTACTTTAGAGTAAAATGTCTTACTCATTCTTGATTTAATGGAAGAGCTCCACCCTAGTAACAAAAAAAATAGTCCTTCAATAGAAAATAATATTCTAATGAAGGAGCACATCCACTTCTTCCTTTTGGGGGGAATAGGTTCTAGTTAAACTACATGGCATCAGCAAATTGCAACAACATACTCCAGTTTGCTTACTGCTATTTTTAACAGAATCCTACTGTAGCTTTTAGCACTGTGCTTCAGGATAACATCCTGAGAGACAAAGGCAACCAGCAGAACTACGGATGCAGTCACAATCCTTTCTCTGCTGTCCTCCATCACCTTCTCCAAATAGAAAGCTTTGTATCACAGAAGTCACGGAAAACCTATGAAGAACCTATTCAGTTTAAGTTACAAGTAGTACTTATCATTGTCAATGCAAGATTCCATCTGATTCCTCTAGATCCAGTATTTGAGATACACTCTGCACGGTTATTTTGTTATTCTTAAGAGTCTAGTTGTTTTGGTTTGTATTGTTTTGTTTTTTTTAAAAAAAGAAAGCCTTTTCCCAATTAAGTTTCTGTCAAAAACTTCATAAACCAGTACGGCCAAGGATAAGCTGGGTCTTTCAGAAGGACATGATGTTAGGGAGCCTCATCAAAGTAAAGATCACTGCAGAAAGGAATCAGGGAAAATCAATCCCTTCTTTTCAGCTTATCGTAAAAAAATGATCAAATTTCTGCAGTTCTTGAAGACGCTTGGCAACACCAGGAGAATTTATCGTATTTAAGTCATTGCTTCTCAATGGCCCCCAAACCTATGGGGAATGTTTATTAATAAGCTTCCAGCTTTATGACTCAAAAGAGGATTTGGAAAAAATTCTACATTCTTGTCATCTTTTGAAATTTATTTATTGACCTGAGAATTCAGGTTCTCTCTATACATTGCAGAAGTTGGCTTTGAGTTTCTGCTAGCGTTATTTTTTCTCAATATTTTTCTTTTTCTCTTTTTCTTTTTCTCTTTCTCTTTTTCTCTTTTTCTTTTTCTTTTCTCTTTCTCTTTTTCTCTTTTTCTTTTTCTTTTTTAATTTTCAGAAGAGGAAGACTAGATTGATCATTAATGAAAGTGAATGTGATCAATATAGAGATCAATCAGTTAACGTAACTGCAAAAAAGAATAATGCTTGACAGTTGAAGAAACATCAGCCAAAAAAAAACTTTTCAAAAGTAATTTAAGCTGATTGGTTTATGATAAGACATTTGAAGTGGAAAAACATAAGCCAAAAAGACTTTTCCAAAGTAATTCAAACTGATTGGTTTATTATAAGAAATTCAAGGTGGAAATATATAATAACTGACTACGCATTTTATATAACCTTTACTAGACATCTTAGATCATACAGATCTGACTAACTGCCAATAAATTGCAGTGACGGTAGTATATTGTCCTGTATCTGAATGGCGTGCATCATATTTCCCTCCTTGTAATTAGCATCATGGCATGTTACTGCCTTTCTTAAATTCATGCAAAAGAACCCCCAAAACTGTAACGATTTTATAAAAGATCAGGTGGTACCTGCTACAAAAGGGGGAAAAAAGGGTAAAATTCAAAGGTAAAGAAAGAACATAGCTTGACAAAATGTGGTAGTTTCATTTGCAAGAGTCCCTTGTAACCTTGAGCCAGATGTGCTAGTATGCCCCAACAGCTCTCGACAATTCGAGTGAAGGTTGATTTGTCTGGCCAAAGTATACCAGCAAGTTACTATCATTTACTTCAGATTATAGCCTCCTGAGTTTGTTAGCCTTGAATTTTCTTTGAGTTCAGAAGTTGAGAGAGTATCTCACAACAGCGAAGTTCCATTATGTTTAAGTCAATGTAACTTTAACATAATTTCAATGAAAAACTATAAATCAGTATTAGTGTACTAAGAAAATGGACCCGGAGTCACTACAAAGATTTCTGAAACATAGAAAATGTTTTGAGGATGGTCCAGAGGGCCTTTACTAATGACTTAAAATGAACAGGCTACTCTGCTAACTCTGATTTGATGTTGGGAAGGCCAAAGTGATTATACGAGTTTACCACAGAAAACATCCTAAAGCTGAAAATGCCACTTTGAAGATGTTTGAATATTTGTCTGATGGGATTCAGGAAACTGTTCAAATACTATATACAACCTTTTATCAGGAGATAACTGAGTATATTTGTTCCCCAAAGTTAAAATTACTGTTGGAGCTAGGTTGCATTAGAGACTCACAGCTGAATTTATCTCATTTATCTGCTTCGAAAAGTCAGGCATCAAATAGAGAGTCAGAAAGTTCTGAATCAAAAGAATTTTCAAAGATCAAAAGAGAAATCAGAAGAATGAATGACTACCATGAGGTACTTATTTACTAAATAGACAGCCTACATGATAAATATACACAGTTATAGTTGTGTGAGAGTAATTTAACTCCTAAAGATCTTCAGAATTAGTGGTGCTCTTTACTGCAGAACCGATGTCTAATTATATAGGTGCAACTAGTGACTATACGTTCCCATTTCTCTCCCCAGCATGCAAAAAAAACCCCACTTAGGCTTTCTGTGCCTCCTTTCCTAACTGGTACAATGGGTATAATGACACTTCTCCTCTTCATGAGAGTTGAAAATATTGTGGTCATGGGACATTTATAAAATTGATTAAAGTAATATAAAACTCATTAAAAATCTGCATTACTATTTTTCCCCTTATCTTTCAAACAATTTATATGTTAAGAAAAGTACTTCAGTATTTAACTGAGAATCAGACCTGGAAAATGGCTTGCATGGGAAACACTATATAAAAGATTTTTTTTTTTATAATACAGTCTCTGCTCCTTGTTAGTTTTTTCTAATGTTCTGTTTTTATAATGTTTTCATACACTTTTTAAATTTCTGATCTCTGATGATTTCCACCAGGAGAAGTAGGGATTTTGGGTTAAGAAGAATTGAAATATATTCACCAGAAAAAACCTGCAGTTTGCCATGAAGTCTGTTCTCAGGTTTGTCTTTTGGTCTGCATTTGAAATTCAAATTGCTGTCAAAATGACCTCGTGTTCTTACTTAGCAAAATCGTTTGTGCTAACAAAATGCTTCCTCTGTTTTACTGTAGGTCCGTAAGGCGACTGTTTCGCAAGATACAATATAATCACATTGTAGTAGATGGATAAGGATTAGGCTGTGACTGTTTATTTCCTTATTATTTTATTACTGAAAAGCCTCTCATTTCATGTAACGTTCCCATATTCCTTGGCATGGAAAGGTTTGTGCTAACTAGTTTGTACAGGTAAGAGTCTTGAGTCCGAAGTGTACAGCATGATTCACAGGGAAGAATGAGGGGGAGTAGACACATGTCCCTGATGACAAAGATGAGCTTGGAATGCTACCTGTACTAGCGGGGAGATCACCAGAGCACAGAAGAGTCCCCTGTGATGCACAGTTATTATTTTGAGGGCCAAAAACCTCCACACACGATCTGTATAGCTACAGTGATGCAAAAGGGGCTGAAGCAAGGAGCAGGACAGGTCATCTGCATATTAACAACATAAGTGTTCAGGTAGCCTATGACATTCCTCAAAATGCTAGTAGGTGGTATATGAGATCTTTAACATCCAGCCCATCAAAGGAGCTTTTCTGGTTATCACATGTCCTAAAAATACAAATCTGTCTCCCCTGACCTCTGTGTTCTTTGCTTTCCAACTGCTTTGTGCATTCTACATTCTACGGAGGCACATGGCATTATTCTTTAAATACAGTGAAGGAGAGAACCAAGCACCTGCTAATGACCCCTGGTCTACTTTTAATGATCTCCACAGCCACAGTTGTGAAATTTCTGTTATCTTGGAGAGAAGTCAGAGAATCAGGTAAAGATCAGAATATGTTTAGCAAAAAACCCAGTTTCATGATAACTGAATTGTTACAAAAATAAAAAGCAAAGCACATTCAGATTATATATAACGATAAAGATCTTCACCTTCTTCGGTATGTCAGCTAGCCTCTACTTCTCTCTTTTAGATTTAGCTGGAATCTTTCTCTAGCAATTTAAGAAATGTCTTCGTGCTCTGATTCTATTGGCTAAAATGGTCGTTGTCTTTCCTCTTCCCACCTTTTGTAAGCACAAAAGGTCAGAGAACAAATCTCTTTTCCTGTATTAAGCAAGAATGTAACTTCCTTTCTGGTTTGAAGACTTTCTTCCTTGATCCCTGACTGGTTATTGTGAGGCATGGAATTTCACGGACTTTCATGGAATTACAGTTTACATTTCACATCCATTGCTGTTATTGTATAACCTAGCACACTCCTGATTTTGAACTGCTTACCCATTGCGTTATCCCCACTATCCCTAGAGTCAGTACAGATATATTGATAAAACATTGTATTTGACTTCCTGGATTCTTTTTCTCTGCTCATCAGATAAAGAGAAAACATGATACTGTGTATACTGAGACCAGGAATAGGATAATAGCTACTACTTCCTTGTGTAACTCTTCACTTCATCGGATATTGCAGGAAATTGAAAAGAAAAAACTCTCCCAAACCTTGAAAACAGTTTGATAGAAATGTAAAATACACTAAATAAATGCATATCGGTGTTTCAACTTTTTCCCCTGCTAGAAAGAGCTACTGTGTGGTATTCCATTAACATATGACTTATTTACAAACAAAATAAATAAAATTTTAAAAGTGCTGGTCATCTCCAAAGAATATACAAGCACTGTCATGGCACTAATTTTCAAAAGTGTTGCTAATGATCATTACTGGCTACAGCAGTTTAAGCCAATGACAAGTGAAGAGGCATCTAATAATAATTAAAAAAAAATGAAGTCCTTAAATAAATGCATGAGAAACACATTTTCAACAGCTTTACGCTAGCCCCCAAAAAATGTTTTTCCCAGTGTCCACTTTCTGAACACTCTGCTTCCAACATTATTTTTTTCAAATCCAGTATCACGATCAGAAGATGTTAAAGGAAGTATTACAGCCATGAGAAAAAGAGCTAGAGGTCCAGAGAAAGTCTAACAGCAGAACTCTGAACAAATATCAAGCTCAATTAACAGGGGAAAAAAAGGGAAAATAATCATTCCTCATGTCACTTAATAGGTAGCATTGCTCCAGCATTGTAGCTGAACATTCCATGCTAACAGCCAGGCTGCCGCCCATTCATCCTTCCCCATGATATAAATTCTCCCTGTCTCAAAATGGAAGAAAAATGAAACATTCAAGTGAATAATTCCAAAGAAATTACAGCTTTTTGATCATAATTTGTAATTAATCCGTGTCATTTATTGGCATTGAAAGCTGTTGAGGCAAAGAAATCTGAAAAAATTTAAAAACTGTTAGGATACTTATTTAGCATATCCAGAATAGTCAGAGCTATAATTCCTGTAACATTTTTGAAACAGATATTAAACTACAAATGTAATTGGAAGATTCATATATGAACATTTAATTCTTCCTGCCAATTTTACCCAAGTTATTCTCTGAAATACCAATTTCTGGTCATTATTAGAGATAGGGGACTGGACAGGCTTCTAGCCTGTTGAAGCACGGCACTAATTATGTTCTTCTGTCTCATTGACTTAAAGATGGTGTAAGATTCAAAAGAACTAATTGAAAAAGCCTTTTAAACTACTGACTCAAGTTAAACTTTACAAAACTGTGTGGAGTATTACTCTTTCATATTAATCTATAATGACGTCAGCTTACTTACAACTTCAAAGCCCATGCCTCCTTTTTCTTTTTTTGCCCTTTTCAAGGGCTTTCTTCTTTTAAGACATATATGATATGAAGTTCTGTCAACGTATCAAGTACAGTAAGTCCATGCAGCAAAATGTGTTTGAGCGTTAGTTCTCTCTGGTCTACATTGTTTATAAGGAAAGACAGCTCATATATTGCTTGTTATTAATATCCAAGAGTGCTGAATAGCAAAGAAGGAAACTTTCCACTCATGGAAACCTTTTATCTTGACTCAGCTGAAAGTTAATATACTATAGTCTCAGTTAATAGATGATCAAAGACATAACCCAGTGTGAGGATTAAAGAGAGTTCTGCTGTGACCATCTTCATATATTCTGCACAGCGAGGTATTAATGAAAGCAAAGATAAGTCCAAAAAGCCAATATTGATTTTAAAAATGAAACCATCTTTTCATCTAAAATAGGTGAATATGACAAAATGTCACCGTGCACTTGAGAAACAACAATGAAAAGATAACAGCAGGAAATTAATTAGTTTACAGAAAAAGTGAGAATTTGTTATATCAGGTTCTGATTTAGGAAGCCATTCCTAGTCATCAAAACACTTTAGTGTATGTTTAACTAGAAACATATTCATAAGTTCCGTGAACTTTTATGGGCTATAACACATTCTTAAAGTTTAATATTAAAAGCAGATAGTAATGCCTAATATTGTTCCTGCTAAACTCAATAGTTTTTGCCATGAACTTCAAAGGAAGAATTACACTGCTTTTCATTTCCCTTATAAAGCTAGTGTTCATGCTTAGTCTTATTCTGTTAATATTTTTGTTATCTGAATAGGAAAATAAAGTATTATTACAATATTTTATTGTCTTTATTTACTTCTAGATATTAAGTTTTTAAAAAATAAGGCCGACAAGTATGTAATCTTGAATGTGGAATGTATACACTGGCTTGCTAGAAGACCCATGTTTTTAAATAAAAACTTAGAAATTTTTCTGTTCTTAGAATTATTTCCTCATTTAAGTGCTTTATAAAGACTTTTAACCACTTTATTAATAAAAAAGGGGTTTTTTGGAATAAATGAGACTATCGAACACTTACTTTTGATGTAAATATCATGGATGCATACTTGAATACGTATCTTTTAGAAGAAGTGCGCTGTGGAAATAATTATTGTAGAGAAATACTGCTGTGTGTGGAAAGCAGAGAAGTCAAATTGGAATACCAAGGGGATGGTGCTAAGGAGAAGCTACATGAGGCAGTCAGACTGTGGATGGATTTACAAGTAGCACTGACTCTGTGGGTTCTTATGTCATGGCAAATGAGAGATGGAATCATTGGAAATGTGATACGTTGCCTTTCATTCCTGAAGAAGATGAGCATATGGACAGACAACTATCCTGATGTAGCCAGTGCACTGGAAATACTCACATACCTTAATTCTGTTTTCAATGACTCGATCACAAAACCATCTTCTAAGTATTGTATGTCAAAGATTTATACTCTAAAGAATTCAGGTCTTCCAGTCATATTCAACTGACTAATAAAAATGTTCTTGAACAAGTAGATCTTCTTAAATTTTTAATTTTAACTTTTATGTTTATGCATGTTGCATATATGTATGTGTATACGTGTAATATGTAAATTTTATGGGTTATGTTGTATTATAATATTATGAAGGATGAGATTAGGCAAGTAGAAAAATAAAATAACAACTGTAGAGGCGCTTCTGTTCAGGAATATACGTGTAATGGACATTTCAGCATCAATATACAGTAGTGATAGATGCGGTACACTAATCAAATAGGCAAAGCTAAGAGCAGTAGAGTACAGCAAAGAACACAGCCACAAAATAGACAGCTGTATTTCAGACCACCCTTTCTAAAAGCTAGAGAGGCTTAGATTGGTAGCAGTATGCTTTTTTAAATGAATCCTTCTTTGTTCTTTGAAATTCTCCATGATGCGGCGAGGCTTCAGAAAAGCGTGAAAGTTGCTGGACTTTTGCCAGGGAAAAGCGATTAGCGATTGGAGCGAGTTGCATGTATAGGTTTGAATTCCTTTCTCCACGAGACAGTAGAGTTGCTAAAGACTGCCCAGGGAAAGCAGCGTACGGAACACACTTACGTTTTGTACACCAGACCTGCTTCCAGACCTAAACCAGGCCGCCTGCCACCAGGGAAAGCAGGGGATCTTGCAGTTCAATAGATTTCCCTACCGCTTCTGAATACAAAGGTCCCCCATTCCATTTTTTGCAAGAATTGATTCCTAACAAATAAGACTAATCTTTCATTTGATATCGTCTCAGTTGGTTACTTTATTGTAGCCTCCACTTTCGACATCAAGCTTTGTGATTTCTGTTTGTTATTTCTTTTCAGTTTCTCATTTCCCTTCTCCTTTTACCCACATTTACAGAAATCATAACATGAATCAAAGGACTTAGGTAATCAGAGCAAGAAAGTGTTTAGAAATACTGTATTGCCTTTTTTTTTCCTCTTTGGATAAAGGGTTTGAGCTTTAAAATGCTAGGCCTCGTGTATTTAATCCTTTATTCTTTTTCTGTTTTGTTTGGAGACGTGGATTAAAATAATGAAGTTTAAGTGAGATATTTTGGTAAAATTTTAATGCATCTGACTTCTGTTGCATATATGTTGACTGAGACTTCCTAGGCTGCTCTTCTCACAGAATTCACATAGTTTAGAGGCTCTGGTATATGGTGTAACAAGCCTATTAAATTATAAGGCATATTAAATCTATTATATATTATTTTTATCATTACAAGGAAAACTTATAGTTTTACTCAATCACTCCGTTTTGACTTGTTTTCTAATAAAGATGCAGACACAGATGTCTATTCCAGGTTTAAATTGGGCACCTCAAGAAGGAGGGGGCCCAACTGTTAGTGTTGACCTGGAGAAAGCCCAAATGTAGTTAAATTTTGCACTGAAATGGATGGAGATCATTCACATAATTGGTTACTGTGGCTCAGCTGCTGAGAAAGAAACCTTCATTTTAAGCCATTACAGTTATTACCAAAAGGATTGTTTGCGTCATATCTTAAATTCACATGATTACACATTGGAAAATTTGTGATCCTGTGTAAAGAGTAACAAAATGGACAGGTTCTGTTCCTATACACATGCTGCCTGATTTTTCTCATGAAGCTAATGTTCATAATTCCCTACTAATTGTAGCTCTGGACAATGAGATCTTTCTGCATCAGAAAAATGTATCTAGCATATCAGCAATGGAAGTCCTGAAACAGTGCTTCCATCTAACCTCCTAAGGCAGCGTATCAATAACATTTCCAGAAAAGTTAGATACCTGCGTCTGTCATATTCTGCTTGTGGAAATCACCAAAGCACAAGGAAACATCTCTTATAAGAGAACTTACTTCAACCCGAGTTACACCGACTATGGTTCTTAATACTTTACCCCAATTCTTCAATATAGTTTTCATGTTCTGGACAGAAGTTACAGACTAAAAGGCCTCTTCAGTTAATGAATTGGTGAGAAAATAGCTTATTAGCTACATCAACATAAACATTCTGAGGCTATTGCCTTTTGTGTGCCATGACCCATTTTCTATAGAAGTCACAAAACTGTGAAACTCAAGGCAAGGAAAGGAACTATCATCTGTCGTATTCCTTTGAAAACAGTCCTACATGAACTACCACTTGTTGACTATAATTCTGGATGTGAGATTTCCATTAGAACAGCATTAGAACCACTATTATGAAACCTCAGTTTTAACACAATTGAATAAAAAGTTTCTACCTGTCACTTATGATATAATGAAATCACTGGATGTTTGATATTGTGTACAGTTTCCATATATCTAGGTACTTGCAGTATTTACCGAGTTCTCCAGACATTTTGAAGCTACTCCTCTGTTAGCTTTGGACTAATGCAAATTAGAAGCAAAACATGACCTCTCAGAATAATTGTGTTTCATAATCTACTCTCCACTCTGAAAATTACTTAAAAAATTGAAAAGAGCGAAGCTAAAGTTCTCTGAGTTTAATGAAGACTGTGTCTGTGTTCTCTTGTGCAGACTTTCTTATTCCCCTTGTTTTCTAATTCATTTGCCCTAAAATATGATTCTGACTAAGTGTAACTGTTTCCTCTTTGTGTATATGAGAACAAAGAAATATCAGCGTGCGGCTGCACAACAGAGGTACTATAAAATAAAAAAATCCCATAAATAGTGTCAGAATAAAGAACTAATTATTTGGATTCAAGCAGAATGAAAATACCAGGTGACTATTTACCAATATTGAAATTCTCAAATTATCGGAAATCAAAAAATATAGCTAGATGGGAGCTGGAGAATTTAAACCAAACATCCACCTCCTCAAAGCAGGACTAATAATCCCTAGATGATTGCCAAGAATGTTTAGGTAGTCTGTAATTGAAAATTCTAGTGATAAGGTTTCAATAATAACCATAAACTATTTAGTTCAGTGCTTAAGTGTCTTTACATTTAGAAATATTTTCCCAATGTCCGGCCTGAATCTCTTTACAGGAATGTAAAATTATAATTTCATGTTCTTCCTATTCTGAATGAACAAGAGAGGCAGTTTTTAGCTTTCTCTTTGAAGACTGCTATCACATCTCTTCCCAATCTTCTCGTCTAGACTAATAATACCTAAAGAAAATGATAGAGTAATTCTACACAAACTATTTCAGAGATAACTTGGGGATTTTGCCTTTTTCAGCCATGATGCAAAAATCTTACATTGCTATTGCATTATGATCTTGCTAAATAATTGGCGCAGATACTTTTTTATAAATTGTTCATTGCTAATACTCAGTCATCAGATCTTGTAATACTAGGAACGAAAAATTTTACACATATGAAAAAAAAGAAGAAATTATTCTGGCATACACTAAATGTTGATAAATATCGCCTCTCTGAAAAGTTGATCACAAAAATTAATATTAACTGACATAATTTTGGCCGATGTTCAAAAGCTCATATCATAAGGTGGAATTTATATCTCTTAAAATTTAAATCCAGGAATGCTGAATGTATACTGAATGAAAACTTCTGTTGTAAAGGGCGCATTGAGTTGCTAGGAGTTAAATGATTTTGAATAATTTTGAGGTAATTTATCTTGCCCATTGCAAGAGATATTGACTCACTTGACACTTGTCTAGGTTATCAGGGTACAGCTGACTACCTCGCAGTACTGTTTGAAAGTCATCTACATGACTGGAGATGCTGATCATTTAGAGAGGAGCCTGCTGTGCTTTCATAACTCTCACTGAAGGAATTTCACTGAAGTATCTGTGGAATGATAAAAAGAATTCCTCTTTCCTAGACACCTAACAAATAAAGATATTTTCCGCGTAATAGTGAAGTGATGAAAATGAAGTTAGAATTCAGAGTACTGTTTTGCATTATCAACATAATTCCAAGATCACTGAGAGCAGAGGGTGGAGTTACACTGACATGTGACTGATGAGGTGGAAGTAGGAGTGTGAGAGCCATTGAACACCACGGATTTTCATAATATATCATCATTATGAAAACACCTGTGCTGAAGGACGTTGTGCTGATACACAGGAAATCTCTTTTCTGTGGTTGACAGAATTTTCGTTTTGCCCTGCAATGGTTAGAAAGGAGGACAGCAGTGTCTGCTAAATAGAGTATTTGTAGACTACAAAAAAGCCTTCTACCCTGATAACACATTGCAGATTTTTCTAGCAAAAAGGAGGCTGGAGGAAATCTTCCCCTTCTTTCAAGTCATTGAACTGAAAAAGAGCCTCTTCAGCAGCTATTTTTGAATGACTTTGCAGTTCTAATCTTCTGCCTGTCTGCGAGATGAAAGGACTGAAGGTATAAAAAAAAGTTATTAATGATGTAGTTGGGACTAAGTGCATCCTCAGAAAGTCTGCAGATGATACAAAGCTGCTAAGGGTGCTTGATACACTACATGGTTGCACTGCCATTTGGAAGGACCTCAGCAGGCTGAAGTGATGAGCCACCAGGAACCTCATAAAGTTTAACAAAAGGAAATTTGAAGCCTTGTACCAGGGTAACAGTAATCCCATATGCCCATAAAAGCTGGAGGCCACGTGGCTGGAAAGCAGCTTTGTAGAAAAAGACCTGCTTGTCCTGGTGGACACCAAATTGAACATGAGACAGAAATGTGCTTTTGCAGCAAAGAAAGCCAACAGCGTCCTGGGCTGCATTAGTTAGAGAATCATCAACAAGTTGATCGCTCCCCTCTACTCAGCCCTGGTGAGCCCAAATCTGCTGGGCTCCCCAGTACATGAGAGGCATGGCCGTACTGGAGCAAGTCCAGTGAAGGGCCTCAAAAATGATTAAGGGATTGGGCCATCTCTCATATGGGGACAGGCTGAGCGCTGAGACTGTCCAGCCTGGAGAACAGAAAAGGCTCTGGGAGGACTTCATCAACATGTATATATTCCTGTTGGCAGGAGTGAAGAAGGCAGAGAAGGACACTGGCAGTGGTCCAGTGAAAGGACAAGAGGCACAAACTGAAATACAAGAAATTCAAACATAAGAAAAACCTTTCCTACTGTCAGGGTGGTCAGACACAGGAACAGGTTGCCCAGAGAATTTGTGGATGACCCCTCCCTGGAAGTGTCCAAGGTCAGGCTGGATGGGGCTCTAAGCAACCCGATCTAGTTGAAGATGTCCTGCTTATTGCAGGGGCATTGGACTAGATGATCTTTAAGGTCCCTTCCATTATTTTATGATTCTATGAAAAATAACTTCCCATCCCAGTGTTGCCTGGTGCCATTTTCCTGTTTGGGTTCAATACAGTATTTCTGTGGACTTAAAGAAACATTGTCTGCAACTGTACGTGTTGAGCCCTCTGTGTTGAAAAGAAGACTGTGAAGTACTCCATTCTCTCCAAAGTACATTCTACAAAAAAAACCCACAAAGTAAGAAACAAGGAGGAAAACTAGAGACAGCAATATAAATAAACATGTCCATTCTTCAAAGTTATTTATAGCTGAACGTGCAAGACTATTCCCTGTTTGGGTACTATAGTGATCAAGAAACTACATAGCTTCTTGGATATTCTGATATTTGTAGTCCAGTATCTGCAGAGAGCACTGTAGTGAAGATCATCTATTGTTTTGACACCGTCATTGCTGGATATGATTATGTGTTAAGTTAAAATATTGTCCTCTAGACCGACAAAGTTGTGCTGTTGCTTCATAGATGGCATCTCCCTTATCAGTCATCAGTAAAAATGACATATATCTTACTTTGGAGACATTCAGCAAATAATTTCCAAAAATCATTTCTTTCACAGACTGTGAAATAGATATAGAACTCCCTTTCTTGGATATCAGAGTTTTATAAACCAGGAACAAGGCACTCCCAGCTACAGTATAAAATGGACACCAGTTCAATTGCTGTTCTATTTTGTGTACCTACTATATTCAAACAGTTTTGGTTGATGAACTGGTCAGGAAAAAAACCAAGGAGTTACAGCTATAAGGACAAAAGACCAAAAATCCCCAACAATTTTGTATTTTGTCACCAATACTGCTTAGCTGTTAAGGATAACTATAAAATCAGACTGAGGAGAATTAAAAGATTGCCTTAGCACATCTTAGCGCTGTACATATATGCTGAAAGCAGGACAGTAATTGTATGTGAGCTCAAAATATTACGGATACTTATCAAAAGTGTTAAAGGATTATAAAGCTTTGCAGTCTAGAATTCAAATGCCAGCCATTAACATGGATACAGATGGCTGTAAATCTCCACCGTGGTCTAGTGCTTAATTAGACAGCGACAGACTTTTTACCATTTTATCCATTGCACAGAATGACTGGCACTAATTTTATGAACAAGGATTTCATAATTTTGCTCCTTTATGTCCAAGGTATAGCTTTACCATAATGAGAGGTAGCTTAATTACTTTTTTCATTTAATTTGTTTAATTATTCACTTTTCATATATTTTTATGACGTCCATTGCCAAAGAACCCAGTATTTCTCAAACTTCCCACCAGCTTGTGAGCTAACTATATAAAATTACCCCATCGTCAATCAAAGCACAGATGTATTGAAGTTGTCTCTCAAACAGAAGCATCCAGGGTGAGGCAGCCTGGATGTCAGTTCTAAAATACTTCACTCTTCTGCCATTCATAGCACAGCTTTCATATTTGCATCATAAGGGGAAGGAGGAGATACTTTATGACTATTTCTGATGTGCTCAGTGTCACGTAAGCACTTTCATCAGAGGCCACAATGAATTCCAGTTTCCAGCCAAGAATGAGTAGGAAGGTGGGAAGCTGCCCCTGTTCGTCTTGTTTGATAGCTTGGTAGACCAGGATATGCACCTCCTCCTGGAAAGTCAGCCAGGGGTGTTTGATTCCTTTCAAGTTAAGATGAGCCCAAGAACCAGGTCTTTCCCTTCCAGCGTGGTGCTCTAATCACTAGATATCTGCCAAAGGCTAGATTCTGGACTACAGGAGCCTGTACCCTAGGTGAACAGAGGTGCCTACTATGTAACTCAAATGTTTATCCTTCAGGGAGTGTCAGTAGGCCACCTGTACTTCTAGAGAGCTGTAGAATTACTATGGATTTCTGAGGATCCTTCTCCTGATTTGTGGAGCTCCTTTGATTCATTATAGATCACTCTTTTGGGACACTTTCTCTCCAATTTGACTGTTTGGGAAACTTACTCCCTTTCCTTCATTTGTTCTACTTGCATAAGTCATTATGCCCCATGACTCGTAAATGCCAGCAGAGTCATTCCATAATTTTCTGTAAGTCAATCCTTACCTATACTACTTCGAACTTTTATGAAACCACCATTCTGCTAACGCAGAGTCCATTGCTTTAGACAAACAAACAAATAAACAAATAACATCATACTTCTTGCAATTCTGGTCAGGAGGGATTTTATTAAAAAAAAATTTAAAATGGTCAAGCTAACTCTATTTGGTGCTATCTCTTTTGCTGAAAGCATGCTGATTGATACTTCCCTGATTGTGATATTTACAATTTAAGCACCTCATTCACTCAGAATATGTTTATAGGCTTAAGTGAAATTACTTTTTTTCCTGTGGCAGAGTTCCAGCATATTTTACAACTGATTCACAATAAAAGCTCAGAACACAGCTCATCCACATGCCACATTTCACACAGTGTTTACCTCATTAGTGCCAGTGGAGAAAGCCCAAGAGCCAAGGCATTTTCAATATACTATTTTTCAATAACTTTACACAAACAGATTTTTGACTAGTATAACATGTAGAATTAATGCATGTTGATAGCCAAAATATATCATTAATGCTTTCCTAACTATTCCTTCCTTCTTGTCCTAATGAGCTAACTTCTAGGTTGCTGACTTTCCTTGCCATCACACAAGCAATTCTAGCATCACAGATTTATATGACTCTCTAGCATGACAAGCTGATTCTGCTGATAGGAAGGGGGAAGAAAGATTAATCATGTACCAAAAGATGTTGACAGAATCATTCCCACTCGGTATGAAGGTTATTTGAAAAATAGAATTTTTATTTCTTGGCTGAGTCAACCCACTTCTTTTCAGTTTGTATCTGTAACAGTCAAGCCCAGCCCTGTTAAAAACATGCTCTGCTTGTGCTGACTTCGATGTTCAGCATTTTTCAGGATCAAATACCAAGGTAACAGAATTAAAGATTCAATCCAACACAAAGTTTCCTTTTTTTCCTTCTTTGTCTTTTCCTATTTTGGGCTTCAGCAAGGATTAAAATATGCTTGAACCCTTTACTCATGTCATATTATATGTGTGTGTATGTATATATATAAATTAACCTGAGTGACATTTCCTAAACATACATAGATAATAATGGAGATAAGTCCTTGCTGAATAATACACTGAAATTACACTAGTGGAGGAGATCAAGCACGAATATAAGTCACTCCTGTTTAGACAAATAGTTAAACAGTCATTCAGACAAAAGAATTCTTTTCATTGCAAAGGATTGTAATCTTCAAAATCATCTCTGTTGTGATCTTCTCAAACAACTTTCTCCTTTCAGCTTTTTCAACCTTGTCAGATGACTGAAAAAAGCATGTGTCTCCAGCTAATTGACAATAATACCAATAAAAACTGGATAAAGTTGTTAAAAACACAAAGAAATGTGGATTTTTTTCTGCTTGACATAATTTAATAGTGTAGATATACTGAACATCTCTCTTATAGGATAATACTTTTAGGGCATTACCTTTTACAGATGATCAAGTTACCTTAGGTCTGTGCTCTCTTAACTGATGACTCTGAAAATACAAAGAACGATCACATTAATATAAAAATGTATGATTCATTTTTAACTCAAACTACAAATGTTTGTTAACAATGTATCTTTCAATTTTTAAGTTAACGAGCTTATACTACAGGGAGTCACTACAGAAAGCAGCATGGTATGCAATGAAAGCACATTTGGGTGATCCCTGGTTTTGACACCACTTCAGTAAAACAAAGAAAATGGGAAAAAAACCCATACAATTCCCTCCAGAATATTTGTTGTCAGCCTTGGATAAATTAAAAAAATTGAACACTGTTATGGGAAAAAAATAAAAGAACTGAGCAGTGAAGAGCATTTAGGGCTCTTCTACATGAAATCATACCTGAATAGTCTTGTCTAGTCAAGAAAACTGGCAACACATCTCAGAGCTTATAAAGTCAGCAGACAAAAATGTTTCTTTAAACAGTTTTTATGATAGAAGAGACCCAGAATTCCTGTGTCTGTTTCTATCCTTTTCACTTCTTATCCTCTAGTTTCATTTTTTTCCAAATACCCTTACTTTCTCTTTCTTCATCCTTCCCATAAGATTTGCAAAGACATTAGAAATATTTGAATATGACTCCAGTTTGTTGAGCAAGTCTTTGAATTGCCTCTTCAAAGGATAAATTTTCAAATAAGGGATGCTGACTACAGACAATATTTCGTTTCATCAGATCTATGTTTCATGTCAAAACTTAATGATGGAGGGCAGGGGCAAAGTTCTCCCATGAGCAAGTAAGATATTTTCAAAGAGTTCATTCCACCTTCTACAGAAATATCTATTGTAGCCACCATCAAACTTCACAGATCACCAACCTGAGTCAACTTAGAAAGTCCTGAATTATGCTCATGTGGAGCAGTGTGCAAATTAAATGCAAAGACTTTTGCTCAACCAGTCTAAATAAAATATAAAAAAGGCATATAATTTGTAGCCCAGGTTACTAAGTTTCTACTATCGCTAATTCAAACCTACATGAATTTAAACAGCAGTTTGTAGTGTTCTCTGAATTATTGAAAGTCACTATTTGGCTGCAGAATGGCATGATTATTTAAATAATATTGAAATAATGAAGAAATAAATAACAGCTTATTACATTAGGACCAATTTAAATATTAATTCATCTGTTATAGACTTCTGAAGAGATTTTTTTCAAGGCAGTAGTTTTCCCAATAATATACAAAATATTGAAATAACTATGACTCCTTATAGAAGTCAGCCATCACTTCTATTTCAATTTTTATTGCAATTTATAGAATTAAAACATTTCTAACATCACTTAAATATCAGTTACTTCTGATATGCATAGAGTATCATCATCTGTTTTCAGCATTTCTTGTATGAACATCAGCCAAATAGCAGTCATTCTGAGAATTAAAACAAGAAAACGTTTTAGAGAAAAAAAATATTTTTTTACATCGAAACAGATTGATTGTGTGTGCTGTTCAGGGAAGTGCTAAACTCCATTTTCAAAATATATCCTGTCTGCAAAGCTCTTCAGATAGTGTGTCATATGGGTCTGAGGACTTCCCCACACAATTAATTGCGTGGAGCTGCGAGAGAGTTAAAAATGTAATCTGTACTCTTGTGAAGTGGTCTTTGCTGTATTGACTGTAGCATTTAATTAAACAGAATTGCTTTTAAAAATCTGACTAAATATTTTCTAACAATGGTTGCAACTTTTTAGAAAAAATCCATCATGAGAAGTTTTATTCTTTTCTCTTTTTGTTCAGATCTTTATTTCTCCTGGTTTGTATTGCTAATGAAGTATACTCTTCTACTTCAAATGCGAGGCACTTTAGCAGTCCTTAAAAATGTAATACGCCAAAGTAAATAATGTTTGGAACTTTTGCAATACTCTACTAACAGCATAGATGTTGAAAGAAACCTAGAAAACTTTATAAAAATTGGTCCATTTTTTTCAGTCTTTCTGGAACTAAAAATCATGCCAGTGTTTTCCTTTTTTTAAGCCTGTAACTTTAACTTATTGCCTTTCTTCTCCCTGATACACTCCTATGGGTACTGAAGCTAATCCAGAAGGAAATCATCTTTGTTTCAGAATTTGGATTGTTCCTAACAGTACAAGTAAAACAACCATAAAAATGAAGAAAATATTTACTATACTGGTTGCATCTTTAACATTTTTTTAAACTGATGGGAGGGGACTTCTATGGATGTCCTGCAAGACATTATTTTCCAGTTTCCTAAAGATCACACCCAAGTGCAGCCACAGAAGTAGATCTTTGTCACTGTCATTCCATTGAAGATCCGATACTTGGAATTTCTTTATCTACCCATCTGCTTAGAATTCCTTGTGGAAACGGATTATGAGCCATGAAAATGGTGGTGTAGAATTTGTCTGTATTTGGACTTAAATGGTAGCATGATGCTATATCCGTGAAATTCTACCTGAAATCCCTCAGGCCTCTGAATATGAATTCTCAGCCCTGTAGAAGGGAGGAAAAACCTATCTGGATCAGTGAAATTATTACATTCTTCTACGGAGAGTGCAGCCTGCATGTGCCAAAATGTTCTGACCTTTGTGACTGTTCCCACTATAGGAACACTTGGTCAGGAATGTAGATGAAGAAGAACTGGGAGAAAGCACAACAAGCACAGGCTAAAGAGAAATGGAACGGTGCAAGTACAGTAAAGTTAGATTTCAGATCAGTTTCTAGCCTTGCAATATCTGAACATCTTAGACTTGTAAGAGGTTGACACTGATTGGCACCTGAGTAAATAAAATGCTAGTAATTCCACTGACGGATGCAAATGGCATTACTATCACCCTGCAAGGCTTTAAACCACGTGCAGCTTCTCATCAGTTCCAGTAGATTACTTTCCAATGTTACAAAATGCCTATTAAACTGGAAACTATTAGCAAAACCCTGTAGAAAAGGGTTATTAAAAAATTCATTGTTAATGTTCATACAAGCCAACTTTCTATTTTAGAAGATGTGAAAGTATTGGAAGGAAGGGCAGGGTGAAATAAAGCAAAGAAATTTAAATGGTCCAATTTTGTCTATAACTTCATCACAAAATTTGATTCTGATACGATTGGGGTTTTGCATAGCTGGGAGTTTGAGAAGGATTTTGTTATGATCAATAAAAATTTGGAATGGATTGTATATCAAGACCTTATTTAAGTCAAGAATCCTCATGAGGGTTTTGCTGATACCACCACTCTTTGGAGAGTTACGAGTTGACGGCAGCGCAGTCTCACTGTACCAACACTCTGAGCCTTTTCTGTGGGACTGGCGAATGAAACACGATACTCGTGGCTGTAATAGTCTTGTTAGGTAAAGTCCAACGGCATATCAGTAAATCACACTACCAAAAAATTATCCTGGAATATTTGTGAGCCTTCCATTGAATAGGTGTTTGTGCTGGAAGCAGAATAACAGTAAGTTTCCAGTCTGACAATGGGTCCACATTATTTTGCTATCTTAATGGTGCTGGTTATGCCTGAAACTTAATTCTATGTGAGCATCATTTTAGTATCTAGTATATTACTAGTAAAATAAAAAAAATACTGTGGGCCTTAACAAATAAAATGTAGAGATAACTATTAAGTAATGGGTTTGTAACTGCGTATTAATCTATACAATAAAAACCGGAGTGTATTACTACTCCAAACTTATCACTTTGTATACTGAATAAAGTAAAAGAAAAAAACCCAGATAAATTATAAAAAGAACTCAATCATAAGTGGTTTGTTCATTTTTTGAAAGCTGTGCAGGCTTGACAGATTTGTTCTACGGTCCCAGTTGCCGATTGTACGGCAAAGTTTTAGCTGTTGACTTTGCCTCAGGAAAAATACTTTAACAGAAAAGTCTGTCTGAAAATTCATATATTTCAGTTATCACTACATATCTTTATGGTCATATAGGCAAGATCAAAACAACGTTCAGACATTTAATGGTTAAAAGTTATTTTAAAAGTTATTTTACAGCAGTAAATGAGCAGGAAGGTTCTTAAACAGTCTTTACTCTGAGAGAGCTCCTGGAAAGGTTGCAGCATGAGTCATGTTGAAGAGAAATAAACAGTGGCATCCAGCTACACAGACCTAGTATGATTCTTATGTATGAAACCCCACAGTGAGTTTCTGGAAAGTTCTAATTAATTGTAATGAAACAGAATCAACTTTGTAGTTTCCTTACATTTTGTATGCCTTTTTTAAATTAAAAACAAATATTACATTTTCAATCAGGACCATTTTCTCCTTGACGTATTAAATTTTCTCTGGTGCTTTTTTTGTTTGCCCAATGACTTTTTCATATAAGTAAAACATATATTGGCCCAACCACATAGGAAAAGGTACCAAATAATTCCTGATTTATTGAAGAGATGCAATCAGTTTTAAAATTTTTGTGAAATACCTAAACAATCTACTGCCCTGTACTTAACCCTGAGTCATAGGAATATGCCTATTAAATTGTTGCATGAATTTTTTCAGGAGTGGCAATTTAAGATTACAAAAGCATTCAAGATTATTCCTGAAAATAGTTAACAGAGGAAAAAACAAAATTAAGAGCCAAGCCATGTATCTGTAGTTCCATTTGCTCATTTCATAATTTTGGCAGATTTTGTATAAGGCCAGTTTCCTTTGCTAAAAGCCTCAAGGCCACTATCACGTGCACCTTAAAGACTATTTCTGCGATGATACCTATCAACCACTCCACAATGACACGATGATAAGCACACCAAGCCTTTGTGATTGGTGTGAGAAGTGATTTTTTCACTTTACATTCATCCTCCCACAATTTCTCCCCCTTCATTTCTTACCCCTCACTATATGTTTAGATACAAGCCCACTCACATGCAGTCTTTATTTTTTAACCCCTATAAGCAGTATCATGGAGCAGCATGACTAACTTGACTAACTGAAAGCATTAAGCAACACGAACAATACATGTAAACAATGATCATTCCTTGCTGGTTAGTTGATTGCTTTTTCATTTGATGAAAATTCGCCTCCAATTTGTAGGGGTTTTTTTTGATCAAGTCCTTATTAGTTTAGACAACTCTTAATAAATTGGCTATATTTTAATTAGGGAACTTTGAAAACTATAGAAAACAAAATTTTTCCCTTGAACTGATACGTTTGATTTTCTTTCTAAAGACTTATTTCCCACACTGCTTTTCACTGTGATCACTGTCAACAAACACGTCACTGAGTTTGGCCCAGGAAACTCTGGTGTTTAGTCCCGCTTTGTTGTCGCTGTTGAAAACAAATCTTCTCTTGCCTGCTACAGCAATGGCAAAGCAATGATAAAAGCTTGGGAAAGACAGTGGCCATGTCATCAACACAACAAGCTCTTTCAATATCTCTCATATGATTAAAATTCAGAGATTTCTTCTAGGCCTTCCAGCAAATTTAAAGCTTATATTAGGAAATCCACCTGATCAAAGCTGGTAGTGAACGGTACCGGTGCTGGTCCTGTAAGCACAGATGCACAGGCAGCACAAAGGTAGTTATAACCCTCTGCCTTGGAAATGTATCTCCACGCATGTACTGCCGTGGGGTTCTGTGTTCTACAAGATTTTAAAAAAACATTTTAAATGGGTTCAAGTTTTAGTGCAGCTACAGAACACACTGAATTGTATTCACAGAACATTTACTCATCTCTGGGTACCTAAAATTCTGCTGCTAGAGAAGCAGCTTGGGGTCAATGCCAAAGTTTCCTAAATCTGTAATGCAAACTTTTTTCTCAATTCTTAAAAGCAAAGTGGAGGAATTCTCCTCCACCTCCGTCATATTCTTTCCACTCATCTCTTCAAATAGGTCTTAGAATAACATTTCTTCCCTGTATCTGAGTCACAGCAGATTCCTCACTTTTTTGCCATTAGATAGGGCATAGAGAGAGATGGGATTAGATACAGACAGGTACCTCTGGGCTCCTCTATAGGTGACATTTGCCTTTTACTTTCTTCATAAGATGAATAGAGAACCAGAGTTCAGAAGGATCTGAACATCTTAGCAGAGCTGTACATTCTCTGCAAACAGGATCCACAGTAGTAGTTTTGGTCAACTCTCTTTTGAACATGTGTTTTCTTTTTTTTTCTGGCATGCTTTATTATCAACCAATGCAAGACAATGCAAAACTGAAAACCCATTGAGCTATGACTGTCACATAAGTAAAACAGTACTAAATCTTCGACAAACATTTACATTCACCTGCATTTTGTCACAATATGAAACCATACAAAAAGGAAAAATGCCTATAAGTAATTCTATATTGAAAAATAGATTTAAATCATAAAATATAATTTAATCTTAAAATTAGAAATATATTTAAACCATAACATTTAAATCATAAAAAAAACTTGTGCTAGATCCTCAGGAGCTTTAATCCAGTGTAATTTCAGTACATTTCAAGAGGACTATGCTTACACACATAAACAAATGACAGGTTTTTATTTCTTTAGTTAAGCACTTTCCATACCAAGACAGTAATAATAATAGAATCACAGAATCATAGAATAGCTAGAGTTGGAAGGGGCCTTGAAGATCACCCAGTGCCACCCCCTGCCCTGGGCAGGGACACCTCCCACCAGACCAGGCTGCTCCCAGCCCCGTCCAGCCTGGCCTTGAACCCCTCCAGGGATGGGGCAGCCACAGCTTCTCTGGGCACCCTGGGCCAGGGGCTCACCACCCCCACAGCCAAGAATTCCTGCCTCAGATCTCATCTCAGTCTCCTCTGTTTCAGTTTAAAACCATTCCGCCTCATCCCATGGCTCCCCTCCCTGATCCAGAGTCCCTCCCCAGCTTTCCTGGAGCCCCTTTAGGGCCTGGAAGGGGCTGGAAGGTCTCCCCGGAGCCTTCTCTTCTCCAGGCTGAACCCCCCCAGCTCTCTCAGCCACATAGGAGAGGTGCTCCAGCCCTCGCAGCATCTTTGTGGCCTCCTCTGGACCCGCTCCAACAGGTCCAGGTCCTTCTGATGTTGGGGGTCCCAAAGCTGGATACAGTACTCCGGGTGGGGTCTCTTATCTTGGTACATACTCTCTTAAGATGTGAGGATTTGTAATTAAAATCCTATGTAAGTTGAAGAGATCCACTGCTTCTTAAAGTGAGCACAAGTTTTAGATTTCCTTTCTATTTCATGGCAATATGGGGATCCAGGTGCCAAGTCATGGAAATATTCTTCCAGCAGCAACACAACCTTCTTGTTAGGTTATTTAGAAGTTGCACCAAAGACTTAATTTTCCTATGGGTTATACAATTTGGATTTTACTCTGATGCACATTTTCTTTAGACATAGCATAACTTTTGGTTCCAAGCAAATCCTCTACTTTTATCTGGCCACGAATCAATGAGGCACACAAAATTTTCTTTTCTTATTTTGGCAATAGTCCAAAAGTTCCTAATCTACAGCCAGAGGGTGCAGCTGGCAGTCGTACAATTTGCCAAAGAGCAATAATAGTTTACTTAGCTGTCCTTCCTGACAACACTTCTAAATGTGTACCTTTTCAATTTTAGAAAAATTATCATAAAATCATAGAATGGTTTGAGTTGGACCTTTAAAGATTATCTAGTCCAACTCGCTATTTACTGGTTTTATATTCATCAAAAAGAATAACATTTTGTTTGAAATTATAGTAGCATATACTAAAACCAGAACTGCAAACTTGTCTTTCCACCTGAATAAGAGGTAGAGACATTCCTTTAGTATATGTCTAGATGAATATATTCCAGTACAACGTAGGAGAAATCTGAACAAGAAAGGTGTTTAGGGTTATGTTTTCTTTTTAAAGTTCATGTAATACTCCTGGACCGACATAAAAGTTCTGTTTATATCGCTATGGGACAACATTTAGTGTTTGCAACATAGCTGACTAGGAAAGGGAGATGCTTGCTATTTATCAAAAATTTCAGGTTTTTATTCATATAGGAAAAGATGAGGAATTATTTATAAAATAAAAAATATTCATAAAAAATAAGGGAAGATAATATTTATGCCTTCAGGTTATCTGCTGGATTGAAAGAGACAGAGAGCAATAACCACAGTAGGTAAGAAGAGCCATTGGGGAATGAAGAAAAGAGAGAAAAGATGAAAGAAGAGGTGAAAACAGAGTTTGAGAAGTGGAGAAATTAAGCAGTTAGTGTAATCAAAAAGGAAAACCCTACCTGACTGAAAGCCAGAAGTGATGCATGAAACAGAAAATAAATATTTTTAAATATACCCACTTAGATATCCCAGGAGACAAAAGAGTAGGATGATTACAATGCTATGTCCCAAGCAGATGTCTTCCAAGATACAGCTCATTCTCATTCTCTTTTCTCCCCCTTATCTTTCTATCCACAAACTTATCTATCTATTCATCCCTACACAGCATTTTTCAAATTAGTATGGGATAATTGTTTGTTTGTTTGTCTGTTGAAGCTAGAGTAAAGTAATTAAATAACAGAGACTACAGCTTTATATCTCCTTGGCATTCAGGAAGGGGTTAACAAGGCAGAATTTAGTGTTATTTCTGAGAAGGTAAAACAAGAGGGAAGAGACTGTGTCATCATTAGGAAACTGGGTGAGATTATTCTAAAGCATAGAATGGTTGCAGAATTACACTGTTGGGGAAAAAAAAAGGAAAATACTTTGGCAGAAAGTGAGACTACTAACATCTACTTGTCCGTGTAGCCATAGTCTGCTTCCATCCCTTTAATTATTAAATTCTAAGCCTTCTAGTCAAAATTTAGAAATAACTGCTTCAGCTTTTATTTAGGCCATATTTCTTGTTAAATCCTATGTTATTATGCCTGATTAGAGTTAGAATTAGAATTTATGAAGACTATTCTATGGATTCTAGGCAGAACAGAATTATCAGATCTGTATATTAAAAGATTGAAAATTTTGTAACCTTTATCTTGCAACCAGATAAAACCTACTCTACCCTAGTATGCCTAATGATATATGGTGCAGCCCAATATTATCTCTTTTTTAGTATAATATATATTATTTTTCTTTGCAGAGGTAATTATGTCAGCAAACCAGTGTCAGAGGGAAAGATGACTTGAGGAGTGAACCAGAGATGGACATCATCACAGCCCTGACAGAGGAAGAATAACATGAAATCTACAAACTAGATGCATTTCCTAGTTCTCTGGTCTTGTTTTCTCATTAAAAGTCCTCACAAATTTCTTTGCAATGTCCATTGCTCTCAGGGGATTAAGAACTGTACAAAGATGCAAACTTTACCTTACTTCATTGCATGCTGCTGCTCAGACTTCATAATGATGTGGAATAATTAACTGTTGCTATACACATATTTTTTATGTTTTGCTTCAGAACACCTATTGCAGGCTCCAGTATTGTACAGAAATGAGACATTTAGAAACACAATAAAGGGCAATAACAATCAAAAAAGGCTTTCCACATAGAACTATCAGTGTGATGCATGTTCTTTCCAACAGTAACACGCAATTGTTATGCTCTCTTCAGACAACCCCCTCTCAAGAAGCCCAAGGAATGGGCTTTGAAGTACTAATAAGCTTTGTGAAGTTAAGAAATCTAGATGACAGACCATAAGGGATCGCATCACAGTGAAGACCCCTCCTGAGAGCACCCTGCTAGCATTCATTTCTCATTTACGAAGGCGAAATAAATGGCTTGAAGTCACTCCATGAAATTTAGAAAAATCTAGTTTTGTTTTTTCACACTTATTTTAAATAATAATTACCAACACACCACACACCCCCCAAACAAAAAAAACCAACCTGTTTTGAAATCTCTAATATAAAAAAAAAAAAAGATAATCTATGTTTCCTGAATCAATACTCATCACTCATTGGTGGTGGTGGTGAGGGAGGAACAACAACAAACAATACACAAAATTCAAACTTTCTGGAACACAGTGTAAAAGCCATTTCCGACTCCTTGTTTCAGAGCCTCACCTGTCACAGACCAGCACTCATGGAGTTCAGAAAGATCCCGGTCAAGGCAAGGATGTCAGAGCATCTAAGACTCTTTGCTATCCTAACCTAAGTAATACAACCCACAGGCCGTCAGGGAAGCAAGAATTTTGGAAACTTTCTAATAGCATTGCTAGATACTGGTGAAGTTTTGTTCCTTAAAACCTATGAATGTCTACTCAACATCTTTTTAAAAAGCTTAACGTAGGAATGCTTCACCATTAATTTCCTTGGCCAGTCTAGATGGTAGCGAAGAAAACTGAACTGAAAATCGTTGTATTTCTAAATCATGCAAGAGAATTCACTGTATGATACGTGATCCCATGGTTGTGAGTAGCTCAGAATGCATTATGCAAAGAAGTAACTTCAGATCTTGAAAACAGTATAATTTAATTCATTTGTATAGAATACAACCTTGTGCATGTCAAAAGCCTGTTAAAAACAACATTGAAAGATACACATCACAAAGGATGTTATTGTTACATAGAAGTTTAATCTGAAGTTCATTAGTTTTAATTTGCACTGATTTTATTTCACCTTTTTTTTAAACCATTACTAAGAATTAAATTAATTAAATTTATTTAGTTTTTAATTTAAAATGCTCGTGGTTCATCACTACGTGGTACCGATTTTATAAAATGTGTCATTGCTGATGTGCCTGTAAAATTCTGTGGTTGCTTTGACTGACCCATAAAGCCCTAAAATGTCTCAGTGGGGATGGGGAAGGGCGATGTGCCTATGGAATTCAGAGAATAACGTAGTCTGTGACTGATGTGCCTATGGAATTCAGGGGATAATGTAGTGTGTGGCTGACCACTGCTGCTGTGAAGAAAGCTGACTTTATCTCAACACGGAGGGGACAGGAGGGTGGCCTTTGTTTTAGATAAACACCTATGTCAGTTGAGTGAACATATTGTATCTTCAAATAGGTAAATGTGATATGAAATATTGCACCCTCCAATATCTAAATATTGGAATATCTAAAAGGAGCTGGTCAGAGAGCATTGGACTCTGAGAGACACAGATCTATAGGCTTCTCCCAGTAGAAAATGCACTTACTGGCTACATCCAGCCATTTGAAAACTGTACTATGATATTCCAAGATATATATGTCATTCCTCGAGTTGCTATATTAACCAGAGAGGGAAATGCCTACGCTTTACCACATTGTATTATAGTCATGTTATAGAATAGCACAACCACTTGTTTTTCCTTCAAGAAAAAGTGGTTATAGTAGCATGTGTGTTTAGTGCCTTTTCATGGCTTCTTCCCATAAAATATTTTGCTTCTAAGAGGATACTAGGGAGGTATATGAAGCTCTGCACATCATCTTATTTTTGTATTTTGAAACAAGGAGAATGAACTGAGGGCGACATCACAAAGCTATAAATGGAGCTTCAGAATGATAAATCTCACAAATCAAGAAAGTCTTCCATACTCCTATTTATTGGAAAGGAATATAAAAAGCACCCTAAGTGAAAAGGGGCACTGATATTAAGAAATAGTTATTATGAGGCACACATGCACGTACTATCAGACAAAGATCATCCTGTAAATTCACTTAATGATACTTTATTTTCATATTTTTGCCTCTTGGTACTTTAATTATAGCAGAGCATCAGCAATAATATAATGTTTATGCGTGGAGTATTTATGCACAGTAGAGGGTGCCAGACAGTATGCAAAAATACTTCCTAAGCTAATAATTTTTACAAATAATGATTTAAAGTGATGGAGAATGGAGGTTAATGTAAAAAGATTTCTCAGTTGTAGCTATGTTTTCTGAGGAAAGAAAACAGAAAATCAAGTCCTCTTTTATCAGCTTTAAATTGCTACAACCAACAAGCAATAAAACTGACAGTTTTTTAGGACATAGATATGAGACATTTTTAGGTGGCTGCGTCAACATCTATTTTTCCAGACATGTTAAAGCATGAATGCTTTCTCCATTCTATCGTAACACTACAGGAGTTTGGAGAAACATTCAATAATCTTACAACAATGGTGTGTTTCTGTGGAGAAAATACTGGATTCAGGGAGATCTGCACTGTAGTCCCAACTGAGATCCTGATTATCTTCTTATTCTTCCTGGGGATTTTTAACTCACTGTGAGGTCACCGGATTTGTCAAGTCATTTTCTTGGGGATAATAACATAGAATGCTTGGAAGTACTGATGAAACCTGATACACACAAGTTAAATATTATTATTACCCCTATACTTTTCTTGTTAGTATCTTAACTGCAAACCCACATTGTACCTATATGACTGTGGATTTCTCCAGTAAAAGCAAGGCAATCCAATAACAATAATAAAAAAAAGTAATGCAGAGCTCAAATAGTGCAGGGTATCACTTTTTCTTCTGGAATTTTTAGTCATGCTGAGATCTTCAGGAACCAAGAAAGAGACACTTCTAGGTATTCTGAACTTAAAGCCTTCCAGACCCAACATTTCTTCCGGCTATCCTAGGGGTAATGACCTGGCCCTATTTCAAACGGGCCCATAGCCCGTTCTAAATTTTTAAGCAATTCATATTATTCAGGAGAAGGAGTCCAAGTCAGTTTGTAAAATTCAGTCCAAGACTTCTCTTTGGCAGAGTAAATTTGGGATTTGAGTAACCTACGCTGCACCAGACGTATATTCAGACACTGTCAAAAATACTACCCCAAAATAATTTATTTGCTAACTTATGACATATCTTTCCCTTTCCTACAATCACTCCTACACAGTTAGTAAATTTATTTCTTACCAGATCTACAGATAACTGCTGTATCTGAGCTCTCTACTTAAAATTTGAACATTGAAGGAATCTTTTTTCTGATTACTTATAAACCTCACTTCTGAAATGAGACATAAAGGATCTCTCTGTGTTTCTGTATCACACACAGAATGGAAAAAACAACCTTCAAATCTGCTTATTTTACAATTGAAACTCTGTCAAGCTTCTCTAACCGTCCTTCACCTTTCAATATATTTACACTTTACATGGAAAGTGTAGGTGTGGAGGGTACAGAAAACTGCTGGTGACCATTCCCAGCTTTAAGCGAGTGAAAGAAGGTGGCAAGGTTAATTTTATATTGTCATATATCTCAGCCTTGAATAACAGCAATTATTTTCCAAAATGTGTGATGAGGGTGGGAAATCTAAAGGCCTGGAAGAGGACATAAAAGAAAACTTTGACTTGCAGAAAATGATCAGACTGGCTTAATGCACACAAATGTACTGTAGCAAATTTCTAAACAATCTGCAAGCATCTAGCGGACAATGAGATGATAAGAATCAGTCAACATGAACTTTAAAATTGTGTTGACCTAATTTCTCTTTTTATGAGGTTATTGGCTTTTGGGAGCAGAGAAATAACGGATATGATTAACAGCTTTGTTAGCATCATAGTGTAATACAATCCGACACGGAATTGTCATAAGAAAGAACAAAAGTATGATGTAGATCAAATTACTTTTAAAAGGTTGCATGACTACACAAGAGCTGAAAACCCATTATTACTAAATGTGTCTCACACTGGATTGATAGATCAGCGGGACTGTCACAACCTTTAGCCTCGGTTCTGTAGTATTCATCATGTTTTTAATACATTGGGTAACAGTAAAGTTAAAGCCTGCATTTATAACATCCAGAGATGATGCTAAGCAGGTTGGAGAGTAGTGTTCAATTTAAATATTTCTTAATAAGTTTGTGAAATATCCAGAAAGAAGAAAATTGTATTCAATAAAAAATGCATCCTGAACTTCTACCAGAAAAAAACAACAAATTTTTGGAGTACAAAATGGGAAGTAACAGTTCCGTAGGAAAGTATCTAAGACCACAGTTATAGTGGATCCGAAATGCGGTAAAAGTTGTATTATGCTAATAAAGAAAAAAAAAGTTCATGGATTCTGCATCTTTATACATAAGAAGATTAGTATGTGAGTTTACTTTGTACATGATGCTTTGGCAAAAATACGTTGCAAACCTTCAGCCACAATTTAGAAATATACAGGCAGTGTAAGGAAAATCCAGAAGAGAAAAAAAAAAACAGCCAGTCGATCTGATCAAAGTGATGCAACAAAAAAATACATTTTTAAAAAGCAATTAACTTCTTTGAAGCACTGTAAACAATTATTGATCTATGAAACTGTGTATGTAATATAACTTCATTCAGAATTATTCAGAACAAAATGTTTAGATTTTATTTTAATGAATTGGTTCCTAAACCAAAAGGAATTTTCATAAATGGGTAAAAGAAATTATCTCCCTGTTCCAATATTGATTCCTCCTCAAACATACAACTGACGGAACACTTGCAATGCAAATTCAGCTTTTTGCTCCCAGACATTTTGCAAAAATGAATAAGCTCTTGGACTTTTTTTTAGCTTTGTTCAATATTTATCATTATTTACTAATATTTTATTGAGATAAATGCCAGTCTAAAACTGACACACCTCCTGACTGATCTCAGGAACTCGTCAGTATAAAGAGTAATTGAGTATTTATTATGCATTATTTAACCTAACTGATTGTTACCTGGATTCAAAAGGTTTATTCTTCTGACTAGCTAGTTTTAATTTTAGCTCCAAGAACACTTTTTCTTTGCATTTTGATTCATGCACGCAAATAAGTATGTTCTTTCATGTGTGAATGACCTCCAAATATCAATGTGAATTAAGCCGAATCTAAACTAAATATTTGCAACTTGATTTTGTTTTGAACTGGTCCTTTTTGGTTTTTCCCCTTATTGCCTCAAATGTTTGTAGTTATCTATTATTCCTTCTGTTAACACAAATTAATGTCGAGTCCCTGCTATTCAACAAAACTTCATAGATAAGTGTGTATGCATATAGATATACTTAAAATGGTTAAAATAATCATAAACATGGCCAGTTATTTATCATATTGGAAACGGTGAGAACGAACATTTTCACTCTCACTGTTTGAATTTACGTGTGCCTACTATGATGGTAAAAGTACATTAAAAAAAACCTGAGGGGTACTGAAAGTATGCATATTTTTTGCTGCATAATTGGCAGGCACGATATCACGTTACTGGGTACCGCACGAATTCTGTACTTGCAAATCAGCTAGATGCTATTTGTCACCGCAGCCGTATAACTACGCTACCAGTTACCCAAAGATCAGGGCAAAAGTCAGGGCCAAAGTACACTGCTTCCAACATGTTCTTTTGATTGCCATGCAGGCAGCCAGTGGTTGCGTGTTTGAAGCCTGTTATCCAAAGTTTATTCACACACACGCAGCCATTCTCCCAAATGTTAGGAAAACGTGCTGTTACAACAAACCTGCTCCAGCTCTTATATCGATTCACATTCTTTCTCTAAGCATTCACCTTTGTGAAAATCTTTCTTTTTTTTTTCCCTACGTTTTAGACAAGTAAAGGGCTTAAAGGTAGAGAGATAATTCTCACGGCATATACTGATATGTGTACATGCTTGCAGCAGAAGTGTAAACCAAAAGGATTTTCAAGCCAGACAGTTCTGCAGAAAGTTATTTCTTCCTCAGGTGATGCATACTCCTAGCTTCTGTTATAATACTAACAAGAACTGCATATATGCACTGACGAGCCTCAAACGAACTGAATGAGGCAAGAAAATAAAAATCACAAAATCTCTACTTCTTTTTTTTCCTCTTAATTTTAAAAATAATTGGTAGGCACTACATTTAGTGTTCTACACTTGCCAGATTTGCTAGGGTTGTCTGAGACTGGAAAGAGAGCTTTACAAACACGTTTGATTTTGTGCTATTTAGTCTGTTCCTTCAAGGAAAACTTCAAGCAAAGAAAATGACAAGAAACTCAAAGCTTTTTTCCATAAAATTCAAGCAGTTAAGTCAAGCTTCAAAGTGTCAGCATGTTGACTATGCCAGCTGCATACCGGTGCAAGTGAAGCTTGAAACCAGAAGTACGCATTCAAGGCGATAAACACAATATCCTGGTTCACTGGCGAGTACACAAAGAGTGTACCTACCTGTGAGAGTGCTGTGCTAACACGTAAGCACAGTTCCTTTCTAACACGTAAAGACACCCTCTCGCGCGTTCCTGATAAATCCCATGGGAGGCTTTCTTTTCTGAATGGAGAGAAAGGCATTAAATTATGCAAATGTACTAGAAATTCATGTGGTGAGATAATGCAAAAAAAAAACGAACAAAAAAAAACCAGGTTGTAAAGTTACATGGTCTATTCTTACCAAACTTGAAGGTAACACGGATTTTGGCAATGCCTTTAATGAAACCATATTCTTTAATCTTTGCTGGGTTCTTCAAAGAGAGAGACGTGCAAAACGATGAAGGCATTTATTGAAAATATGTGAACTGCTGTGTGAAAATAATTTGATACAGTGCAAGAGGAGTGCAAGTGCTTGTACCATCTAAACTCGTAATTACCCTTCACGCAACAGTATGAATTGAACGCTGTGTTCTGGCAGTAACAATAGATTTGTTGCTCCTTTAGTAAGCATTTTACCTGAGGAAGTTTGCCTGCCCAAGCCTTACACCACGCACAAGTGCTGCCCAGCCTTTCAGGTCCTTCCAAACCGACATATTACATATTTAGTGAATAACTGGACTAACACGCACATCATTGCATAATGACTGAAGCAATTTTAATATACTAAATCAATGAAGTGAAGAGAGGAAAATGTCTGTTATTTGAACAATAAATTACTTGTTATGATTCTCATTTAGGTAGGCACTGCAGGAGAGGTGAGTTCAAATTCAGATATGTACCGGAGTTTCTTCCAATTACTATAAAAAGTTTTAGTGATGAAATAGTGCATTAGCAGATAGCAGCAAATAAACGATATACAACGATGTTCTTTTAAAAGTTTCCTACTACAGCAGCAACAATTCAGATTATTACAAAGATTATGCTAGTAATTAGTTATTTAGAAATGTCTGCAAAGAAATAGGAACATTTTGCTTTTGAGAGCCAAATCTTCGAGTGATGCATTAGAATACAGCATGGAAATACTATAATCTCTTAAGGAGGCAAGAATGAAAGTATCTTGAATGACAAAAAGGCACAAGTAGAGACACTGTGTAATAGCATCACCAATTTGCAGAAAAGATGCAGACTTTGCTCAACTACTTTGTGGAATTTGTATTGTTTCCTACTTTAGATAACATTGAATGACACATTTACTATTTACAGCATAAATGTCAGTTATTGTTTACTAGTCATATTTATAAAAAGCCTTTCATCACCCAGTCATAAACCAGAAGCAACAGCGTGTGAATCAAAAAATACTAGTGTCTGCTGTGTTCTTTTGTTCCTCAGTCAATAACAGGACATCAAGTAACGTATCCTCAATAGATGCAGAACTTCTAAACGCTACTGAAAATTAAAATAGTTGTCACTGACTACACACTACACATTGCTTTTATCAAGCTTTAATAAATGATTAAGCTATTTAGCTATAATCACATGGCTCATTGAAATTATATGGCTACCTTATATTCTAGGATGCAACTGGAAAAGCGCTTCTTCAGATTAAATTGTCACATTAGATAAATAAATAGGCAAGATACAGCAATAAGCATCCAAAACATGGATATTTAAGTCAGTGAGAAGCAGCATACTAATCTCTGGTATGAGATCTAAATTTAGAGTCTCCAAATAATGAAAGAAAATCTATTAGACCTCAATGGTTGTCGAGAAATTCTCATTGTTCAAGCCAAGTTGAGAGAAACAAGAAAGTTAAAAAAATTTTAGAATTCTTTCTTTTTTAATGTTAGGTAATATTTACAACTCAGAAAAAAAGTGTTGCTATTGTTTTTCTTTTAAGAGTACACATTTGTAAAACTATCTGTATCCCTCACAGTAGGATAATTGTGAGCAGTAGAAATCCAGCTGACTTACACAAAACAGTTCTGTATCCTATGTTAACAAATACTGAAATTGTACTACAGCTCCTGGGTGGAAGATCATTACATTTCATTGTTATCTCCCATTTTTTAATCTCCTTTAGCCAAGAGTATGTGATGAATCAACTGTTCAGATTTAGCCTCTGTTATTTAGGTATAAAGCAGAACAGGATGTGATGACCCTGATGTGTTTGCCATTTATTCGTCCATTTTTGTTGTCCAGGCCAATGGCAGATCTGTTTTCCAGTGGGGTCTGGTTTTTACACAATTGCTTTTATCAATTTCACAGCTGGGTTGGCTGAGGAACAAGGAGGTCAAACACCTTTTCAAAGCTTGCAGAGCCTATGGTTCAGTTAGGATTATAATTCGCTCTGGGCAACTGGTGCCTCTGTGGTTTGCGCTAAACATTAGATAAGGGGCACCCAGATATTTTGAGATGCCTGGGTATATTTATGGATTGCAACGGGAGACTTTGGTACTAATTACTTGCTACTATTTTACAATAAGCTACTTTGTAGCTGGTCTAACTCTGTTCCACTCGCCTGTAATTATTTGTGTATACATGTATTGATCACTGTGACTAAGATTCATGTCAGAACTTCCATGTCTTCCAGACCAACTTAAAATTAAATAGTTATCCTGGAAAAACACGTCCTTTAATAAAAGACGTAAAAACCCTGCATAAACTACCCTTAGGTGAATAATCAGAAGAACTTTTTTTTTCAGGATGTTAATGTACATTCCATGTTTGAGAAGCTTCTCAAATATTCAAAGTGCAAACATTCATACCGTTGCTCAATCAATATTTATAGTTTAAAAACATACTATTGTTACAAATTTTTCAGGTCAGTGAAAAATATCCACTTACAAAGGGACTGCATAGCAAAGGGAAACAGAATGATACGATTTCTTTCTACCACCAACTGAATAGACTATAAGTAATGAGAAGTGTTAAGTTATTAAGTATTAAGGTCTTATCTCTGTACATACGAAAAAATGAGGTTTGTGTGGATGATTGTCTCCTGTTGTGTATTTCATACATTGAAGTTTTTATTTAAACTGTCATCCCTATACATTTCTATATTACAAAAGTCCTAAACCTAGAACTCTTATAACACATATGTGAAGACTACTGCAAAGGCTTTTTCTATACTGAAGTGGGCCTGCATTCTGTAATTCCACTGAGCCTGCTATTCAATTATGTACTGTATGAAAAGGTGTTTGTCCTGTTCTAAGGTAATATTACTTAGTGCCCTAGTTCCAGCAGTCTGAAAAATAGCAAATAATTGTTCTCTACTTGCTCTCAGCATGCATTTCATGATTTTACAGATTTCTGCCACATCTTCGCTTAAAATTACGATTCTAGTTATTTCAGTAACATAAATGACAAGACGTATGAAAAAAAATTAATTAAATTTTAAAGTTTCTTGTACTGACACATGATTTTGGGAAAAATCCTCAGGCACGCTGTTCATTAGTAGTAGAAATGCCCTTTATCTCCTTTGAGTGACTACAAATTCACGTGATTAATTTAACTTTTCTAGAACAGCCTTATTGTTCTTGCATGAACGCTTTACGACACACTGAGATCTATTCACCACTCAGGCCAGCATTCAGTTTTTGTAAACATTGTTAGTTTTTGAAACTTTAGCAAGTCACACCTTTTTGATCTGCCCTGTTGGGACTAAATTTATCTTCCTTTTACGCTCCTCTTTCTCTTGTGCATATGTACCAGAAAACAGTCTTTACTCACATAACCACAATTTTTATTTTCCTAGAAAAAAGGTCTCTACTTCACTCAGTCTGTAGTGTGAAACAGGTTCCTGTGCACTCCAGCCTGGCCAGTACATATTCCCCTATACTACCTGCAACAACACGTGTAGTGAACAGCAGAAACTCTTTCCCTGTTCTCAATATATCTTTTGAGCTTTTACTTGACTCCAAACCAGCCAGAAAATGTCAAAAACCTGTTCAGTCCTTGCTTGGAGTAATACGGAGAAGATCTATTTCTTAGTTTTACAATTTCAAATCAGTAGAGTCCAGAAACTCTACTAAGTAACATAATTTGACAAGAGAGACAAACAGCAAAACGTGCACCTTCGTAAAGGCATTTATTTTTATTCAGTCCCTGAATGCCAAGTGTCAAATCCCTAATTCATAGTATGATGGCAGAGGTGTCTTTTAGCAAAATGATTTAGCATGGACAAAAAACCCTTTTCTCTCATCAAGCTCATCCTGAAAAATGAATGTTTTGGTCAAACTTTGGTAAAATAAATTTATACAAGTGATTAAATAGTTGCAAATATAAAAGCCGTTGAAAGCAGTTCTCTATAACAGGAGATATCAGACAAAATTTGTTACAGGCTTTATACAAGTTTATACCTTGAATTGACATAGCATCATGTGTCCTTGATTCACAGACACGCAACAATAAACAGACCATTAAAAATAGAATAATCGGGTGCTTATTTGTGCTTTTATTGATTCCCTTTGTCACTCACACTAACTGGATGAAGGCTAGGCTCTAGTCTCTTTGCTCTGTAATGTCAAAGTAGCTAATAAATCCAAACAAATTAGTGAAAGACAGCACAGATCTGTCACTATCTACAAAACATACACTTTTTTTTTTTCCTAAAAATGTTGCAGTATTGTATATCTAAGTTGGGAAAATTGAATCCTTCCTACATATTTGTGATTAATTCAGATGCTTGTTTAAATCATGTGGGGTTGGGTTTGTTTTGGTTTTTTTTCTATTTACTTTATTGTTCAGAATGGATAATTCTATCTTTTCTTGGGAACTTTTTTTTGTTATGAAATAGAACTTAAAATTCATATAGCTCTTTTTTATGAGTAATACCATTTGATGAAATATTACATAAGAAAAAAGGAGAATAATTAAGTCAGAGAAAGGCTCGGAAATAAACACATCAAGAGCTAGCTTTATTTGAGCTCATCTGCCAGGCTATTTGCTCTGATGGAGTTATACCCAGAGAAGAGGGATCTGTCGTCTCATAGATCACTGATGAAATGCCAGTAAGACCAATGACAAGCTGCATTAATATTGCAGTATTAATCAAATTGCTAGATTCAAATATTTTTGAGTGTAGTATGAATAAGTATTCTTTATCTGACACACAAATGAAGTGGATATTAAAGTTGCAAAAAAAAACCAAACCTACTTCTGAAAACAATTTGGGGATTTGCTTTAGGAATCCCACGAGCCAGATTTAACATAATAGCCAGAATGGCGATTACAAATAGTTGCATTCCCTACAATTCTGTATCTCAACATACTATTGTCTATCAGAAATCCACTGTTCAATCATTTTAATTGAATGCATTCACATTAAGAAATAAGGATCTGAAAACAGAGGTTGCTAAGTCATCTCAACTCATCCTTTGCACGATTTAAGAGTTCTGAAAGATTAAAATTGGATTTTTACATAAAAATGAATGTCCCTCTACTCGTCCCAGGAACAGTGATACGCTTACTGATGTTCAGCTATTTCTTTCCTTATTTTCTGATGCTTCACTAAACTAGATTTAGTTAGATTGGCAAGGCAGTCAGCAACTCAAACCCCAAAAAGAGTTGAAGGAAGTACCCTTGACTAACTGTTCCTTAACTTCAGTTTGTCTTTTTATGTTCATGTTCTGAAAGCATTCAGTTGTTCAGAGTTCACTGGGTATACTTTTGGCTTGATTGCTTGAGTATTTGCTGAAAGTAAATTTTAAACTGAACATCTGATTATCAAATTTGTAGTTGCCTTCATGCTGGGTTGGTTAGTTACAATGAGTCACGTGATATCTGGATTTTGATTGCCTGGCATACATTGCCAACACCTATTATAATCAAACACAGTTGGAAATTCAAACTGAATTGCTTAAGTTAGTCAAATACATGTGTTACTGCACAGAAGTTAGAGCACAAACTGATTGTAATATTCATAATTCACAATTAAAATGACACACTAAGAATTATTTGCTAAAGGAATTACTGAATCACTCTGAATAATGAATAAATCTGAGAAATGAATCACTCTCAAAGAGAGAAAGGTGAAATTCATCAAATTATTTGTTCTGAATTACTTTTAATTTTCAATATTAAAACTTCGTGATAATAATACCGGCCAATCAAATAAAGGGTAAAAATTGGCTATAGAGAATGAAGGTAATACTCTGAATACTCCAAAGTGCAAGAGCAGAAGGCAGAGATTGACAACAGAACTACAGAAAATCATAAACATTTCTTGCCCTGAGCTACAATGTAGATGTTTTAGTAATTATCTACCTATAGAGTTAGTTTTTAGTGGGAGATGAAGGACATTTTTTAGTCTTGAATACCTTCAAAAAAATTTTATCTGATGTGTAATTGGTTAGAAATATATGCATTATGCAACTTTACTTGATGCCCTAGAATGAGCGTGTAAATATTGCTTTCCCAGAATTGTCTCTCGTGTAATATAGACTAAATCCATGGTAAATACAGTTATTAACTACTTGCTGTCTCATGTAATACACTATGTAGACACTTCAGACCATGCAAATATGTTTGAAAAGTCCGTAATGGAGGATAGATCAGTTGCAAATTGCAACACTCTTAATAAAACTTCTCTCAGGGTCAGGCAGACTCCCCTAAATTAGACTCATTCTCTCCACTACTTAATAGTTACCTGCAAACCATCATTGAAGTAAAACCCAGTAAATCTGCCATTGTTGTCTTCAACAGAACTAGCTAAACCTTTATGATGGAATATCTGAACAACCGGCAACTTGGACAGAATCTGTAGAGACCTATGGTTCTATCTTTCCAGTTTACAGATAGAGCTAGGAGTAAAAAATAATTATTTCAGAGCCTGAATTGAACTAATTTTTAGCTGACAATTATTTGATCATTAATCAAAAACATAATTCTTTAAAGCAACCCATGCCCATACAACTTTATACTGAGGCAACAGAAATGACAACTTCCTCATCAATATAAATTATGTACAGCATCATGTGGAGTTATTCAATCAACAATTCCCAGAGATCATCTTTGCTACAGAGTATGAAAGATCTGGGAATCCTTTTCTAGGATATTAGGCTTCATGTAGAAGCACCAGCACATTTGCAAGTACTTGATATGAAAATGGTATTCCTTCAAACACGTCAGGGAGCATTTTCAGCACAACACACTGAGATTTAGCTGCTTGATTCTCATTAATGTTAATAGGAGTTGCATGGCTACATCCCAGTGGACTTAACTAAAATGTTGCCCCTTCCAATTCGCATCTGCATACCACATGCCTGTTCAGTGCAGTCTGACTGTTGCACTAGTTCTTCACAGAACATACAATAACAGGAGCTCACACTGTAACTGAATTCAGGTAGAGATCTCATGAAATTAAACTTTAAAAAAGTCATTGAGAAACACAAGCCAAGAATAATGCAAAGTAATAGAGATGTCTCCAATAAATGTGGATAGAATAATAGAATCATAGAAACACTGGGGTTGGAAGGGACCTTTCAGATTATCAAGTCCAACCATCAACGTAACCCTGACAAAAACCATCACTAACCCGTATCTCTAAACACTACATCTACCTGTCTTTTAAATACCTCCAGGGATGGTGACTCCACCACTTCCCTGGACAGCCTGGTCCTACGCTTGATAACCCTTTCAGTGTAAACATTTTTCCTAATATCCAATTCAAACCTCCCCTGGCACAACTTGAGGCCATTTCCTCTTGTCCTATTGTCCATCACTTGGGAGAAGAGCCCGACCCCCCCTGGCTACCCCCTCCTTTCAGGCAGTTGCAGAGAGCGAGAAGGTCTCCCCTCAGCCTCCTCTTCTCCAGGCTGAACACCCCCAGCTCCCTCAGCCGCTCCTCACCAGACTTGTGCTCCAGACCCCTCACCAGCTCCGTTGCCCTTCTCTGGAACCGCTCCAGCCCCTCAATGTCTTTTTTGTGGTGAGGGGCCCAAAACTGGATAGTTGCACTTTAAACAAAAGTTATTATATGAGGCAGTGATTATAAATGGTATCTTGGCTACAGTGTACAGCAATAGGCTAGGGCTAGGATGACCTGCTCTCCATTCCTAACTCTGTGAGACTTTGGATAAAACCTTTCATTTTCTCTGCCTTGGTTTCTGTAGTAGTGAAACAGGAGTAGTGAAACTCGCCTCTTTGTTGTATCGCTTATGAGAGAACTCTATCAAAAAAGGTATTATTTATCCCTGAAACAACCAAATGTTCGTGTTCACTGGTGGGGTAACCTAAGAGAAAAATTTAGATATATTCAATGTTAAATACACAGAATCGTTGAAACCAAACTCCTCTCAAGTCACATTCAGACACAGCAGATGCAGGGTTAGGTTTAAAGATAGTCCTATACAGTCTACAAAATACATGCTTTTAACAGGGTATCAAAAATTTCAATTTTTAACACAGCACAAAATGAACGTGTCTCTATTCAGAGTTGCAAATATTCCTTAATCAAACTGTTTAAGAAGAAATAAAGAACATAAAAAGCTTAACTTGTGGGGAAATAATCTGGGAAAACCAAAATATTAGAGACTTTAGAAGAAGCAGTAAGTATGTACTGTTTGTCTTGAAGACATCAATTACATATTGGGATTTTATTTAGGTTAGCAATGTTACATCAAGAATGAGTGCAAATGAACTTTAGAGGACTGTCTCTTCTTTATGATGTAACTTGAGAGTGTTTTGCAAAGTTATAGCTTTCATTACATGCCACCCATTGTTTTGATTAAGAAACTATTGTCAGTTCTGTTGGGACCTCAGACTTTAAGCTGCAGAGTATTCTAACTCCTGTTGTCTGCAATAAGTGCCAAGCACCATGCACAGTCTGATTCCTAAGTATTAATTTTTCAGCTTCCTTTATTTATGTCAAGGAAACTAGATATTTAGACAGCAATTCAGAATTACATTTACAGTCTCACAGCAAGTACTTTTGCAATAAGTACTGATCATTAAAACACAGGTCTACCAAACAAACAAATAAACCATTCATAATTAATTAAAATCAATAATTCTGGAAAAGACTTTGTTGTCCCTCACCCCATTTTCTTAGAATACTTGGGAAATTTTGCATGCTCTTGTTTATATTAGTTTTGCATTAGTCATAGCATACCATAAAAACAAGATCATTACCCAATTCATTGGAACACGATGAAGAAAAAGATCCACATTTTAATACTAATGTTACCAAGCTTATTAAATCTTGCAGAAAATAGTTGAACACCTACACAATAAACAATGGGAACCAGGTACACTTCTGAATAATGAAGAGAACAGAATATTGCACCAAGAGTTCTTATGCAATGCTATAAATCTACTGCAAAAAAACTTTACGGATTGAATAGGACTTTGACCTGTCAGCTTTCATTATTCCTCCTCAGTAAAACTGCTTAGACTTCTAACTTGCATAGATTTTTAATTGCTTTGAACCTGTACTGATAGCCATAGCTGTTGCTCACATGGGAAATTTACAATAACGAGGCAACTGTACCCCAATTATTCACAACAAGCTATCTGCTTGCTAAATATGCTGGGAATTTTTCTCAAAAATTGGATAGATTCAGATGTACGATTTTGTATATGGTGTTACTTGTTCTTAGAGGAACAGAACTACAGGTGTGTAGATTTTGGATATAGGTCATCAAAGTACACAAACGTTTTGATGCACGCCTAAAAGAGAGCTAAGCATTACAAAGTGAAATTGAAATAATGTAAATTTGACTATTTGGACACTGTTGCAGAATCCATGACCCTACATTAATTGCTTAGGGTCTGTATGCAATTTATGAGTAAAGTTACCTGGTCAGACAGGATTTATTAACATCTTTTGGTTGAGAATGGGACTTTCTAGTCTATTTACTAGGGGAACACTTGAAAGAGATATGTTGGCCTCATGTACATAACATGCATTGTCTGACATTTTTCCCTCTGCTGACTTGCTGCCCAGAATTCATTGATGAAACTAAGCAGCTATGAACTTTTTTTTAGGACCAGAAGAATTTACCCCTATCCAACTGTAGAGGAACCTTCTCTTTTTCATATATCCCTGATTTCCCCACACATGCCACTTCCTCATCAGTTCAATGGCAAGAGTTATTGTCAAACACGTGGTAGATCTCCATTCAATTTCTTCCACTGCATGTGTTCATAGCCTGCCTAGAAAATACCGTTTTCCCCTAGAACGCTAGCTTTAGGCAGGTTTTGTAGGGGAAGCTGTTGTAGTATTATTTCCTTTTACTTGTCTTCCACTTGCGTTCTATTTTTATTCATTGCACCTTGTGCGTGCTCCCAAAAACACACATCAGCTGAAGCCCTCCACGTTCACATGAGCAAACTTTGGCCTGAATTAAAATAAAAAATAAATAAAACTGCTCAGCTCAGTAATGTCATCTCAGGACTGAAATAAGAAAATCAGACTCCTGTAGAATTCTAAATTTTGGAAATAACACTGAATTACACCTTAGAATCAGTTGCCTACATTCCAGATTCTATTTTTATTTTCTTTTGAATCTGATATTATTTATCAGAGTAAGGTCTCATTAGGATAGTTAGAATATGCTTAACCTTTCCTATCTCTTCTTGAAACCTCTTTGCAAGGAAATGTAATGTACTTTAATACCTGATATTTAGTATATATAATAATATAGTATATATAATACTTGATATTTAGTATCAAATTTGGCTCATCATGTCCATCCTTAAATTCCACGTGGAATGTACATGCTTTATGAAGCAAATGACAAACCTTGAAAAGGTGATATCTTTACAGTAATCTGCCCCCATCGCAGCCACTTTAATACAGTAGCATGTGTTAAAATAAATTTTGCAGTTTTTAAAATACATATGCATACCTCCCACTGTCACCGAAAACTAATGAAGATTATTTGAACTCAAAAACTGAGATACAAAATCATGTGTTACTTAAACATCTACTCACTTTTTTAGACCTGAACTATTACCAAAAGGAAAGTTAATTTTCCAAATCTTTTTTTTTTGGAATAGTGTGACTGTTTCATTAAATTCAGGCCAATCAAGATATACTCTGACTTCTCCAAAGGATAGATAAAAAGAGTATCAAAATACCTCTTCTATTTCATTTGAATGAAAACTATGAGCACCATTTCTGTGAGACTATGTTGGGAAATAGCTAAGTATTTTGGCCCAGAGCCTGTACAGATCGTGCTCTGATGTCTGTATAGCATTTTCCCGCCTCGATCTCCACCCAGCTTAAAGATCTGATTACATTTTGAAGCAGTGTCTTCATTTAAGGTCAAGAAAAATCTTTAACATGTTAATCAAAGTGAATACTTATTGTCATATCTCAATTCTGACATTTAAAAGAAACTTCATGCAAATGAGATATGTGATTGAATTACTAGAAAAGTCTATCAAATACCGAACACAGAAACACAATGAACCTCACTACATTGACTGAAGTCCTTCATGTGCCTCCTCTAAAGTGCAAATTAGACTGAGATTTGTGAACTTTGAAGTTTAGGAACCCTTGGATGTATGTTCCTTAGTGCATACTGATGTCTACACTAAATCAAAATTGAAAGTATACCATGAAACAAAATTTCTTGCTGTTGTGTTTCCTGTGCTTGTAGACTCAGAACTGAAGAGCTGGTAAGTTCAATAAAGTTTTCTGATAACCCTGAAGATTGTCTTTTAAAAAAAACACCATTATTTTGCGACGGTTTCCTTTTTGACTTTACTACTTTCCTCTGATCTGATTTTATTAAAAAGTAACATATTCTTTAATTCACAGGCCACTTCCTTCTACTATTGAAATAAATATTTTATCAAATATGGAAGCTAGCTTTCTCATTTCAGGAATGAAAATGTACTGCAAATGTAAAGATATTTGTAGTAGGCAACAAAGGGCGACATTAGTGAAAAGGTGGAGTGTTACAAATTGATTAAATAACTTTACATAGTTTTCTCATTTTTAAACTTCAAGAAATTTAAAACACCATTCTAAATAGATGGAACTTGATCCCATAGAGGTTTTTCATTCGTACAGATCCAATCTGCTGGACTTTTACAAATCCCGTCAATTGGTAGACAAGGGGAGAGCAGTGGATGTTGTCTACCTTGACTTCAATAAAGCTTTTGCTGCTGTGTCCCATAGATCCCCACAGAGAAGCAGAAAAAGTATGTGCTGGATGAGCAGACAATGATGTGGATTGAAAACTAACTAAATGACTGGGCCCAGAGTGTTACCATCAGTAGCATGAGTGTTGGCAGGTGATCCTTCCCCTCTGCTCAGCGCTGGTGAGGCCACACCTGGACATGGAGCTACTAGACAGAGTCCTGTGAAAGGCTACTAAGATGATTAAGAGACTGGAGCATCTCTCAGATTAGGAGAGGCTGAGAGAGCTGGGACTCTTCAGTCTAGAGAAGAGAAGGCTTGGGTGAACCTTATCAATGTGTATAAATTCCTGAATGAAGGGTGTAAAGCAAATGAAGTCAGGCCCTTTTTAGTGGTGTAAACTGACAGGAGAAGAGGCTACGGACACAAAGGGAGGTTCCATTTGAACATCGGGAAACATTTTTTTAGTGTGAGGGTGACTTAGCACTGGAATGGGTTGCCCCAAAACGTGTAAGCTCCATCCTTGGAGATAGTCAAAAGCCATATAGACGTGGTCCTGGGCAGCCTGCTCTAGGTGGACCTGCTTGAACAAGGGGTTGGACTAGATGACCTCCACAGGTCCCTTCAAACCTCATCCATTCTGTGATTCTCTGAGTCTGTGTGATTCTGTATTTCTGATCCTGTAATTCTGTTTTACACCGCAATAAATAAAAGTAGAAGCAACTAAGAACTACCTTACAATGAACTACAAGTAAAACATGCTAAGATTTGAGACTTGGGCAGTTAATTTAATGTCAAAGCCACATGCAGATTTGGTTCCAGATCCTAGCTATAAATCTGGAATCTAATTTTGCAAGTCCCAGGTGAGTTCTTTTAATTCTGGACTTAGGGTAAAAAGGCAGCAGCGACATTGCATTTGTTCTTTGATAAGACTGACCAAATTTCTGCTGTTAAAATTTTCCAAACAACTCTTGAATCTTCAGCAGGATTATTAATGATAATATTCCTGTATCTCCCTTTCTGTCACTTAATCTTGCAGAGCGTGGAAGACCTCCTGCTGAATGTTCGTGCCTCTCACAGGTGCCAGTGGCGGCTGATAGCATGCAACAGTTCACAGATACACTAGTAGCAGAAATACTTCGCAGGTCTGGCATCCAAGACAATTTCAGATAGAACAGTAAAAAATAGAAATCAAATGGTTACATATTCTTATTGAGGCACCTACTGTACGATTTTCATAAATTAAAGATTCTTAATGCTCCTAATTGCTCAGACCAATATACTCAAGGGTGTAGCTTCCCTTGGTGTATAGATCCTTCTGTTTGGTGCTGCATATGAACCAAAAAACTACACTGAAGTCTCCTACATAAAACAGTTAATTCAACTAAGAACTAAGTTCAAGTTTTCTTCAATTGTTACCTCTAATTAATTAGATAAATTTTTTACTTGTTCTGAAGGTTCTATTAATGGGTAATAATGAATGTCACTCTTTTCCTTAATTAAATTACCCTTTCATATACTTCAATGTCAATTGTTGTTAACTATGGTCATATTATCAGCAGTAAATTAATTACAGCTAGGTGTTTGGTAATATTTCATCTTATTTGTGAACAGTAGAAAATATCCAATAACATTAGTGTCAGTTACTTAAAAGCATTTACTATAAAAATGCTTTTCTTTTTCTCAAGGAATCACAGCTTTTAAATAGAAGAATTTTACTCCTTCAGGAGTATAAAAAATTATTTATTAACAGTACAGTTGTGACGGTTGGAATGAGAGCAATCACACAAAGAGAAGCCAGTAGAAGCTGTGAACCTGTAGGGCTAACAGAGGGCTCTACCTTAAAAGCTAACTCTTCAATATACACTCACAGATATTCTACACAATTGGAGATTGTGAATGTGTATACTCTGGGTTTCAACCTGAGCAATTTATCCACACTTAATAGTTGTTTTTTGAACCAAAGGAATTTCCTTCTGTTGAGATTTACAAAAAAGGACTGTTGTAAACTACAGAACCTCTTTCCAGTAAACACTTGTATCTCAACACAAAATACATTAGTACGCCTAAGATGAAAGGTAATTAACAAAGTTGGTTTTGGAAAGTCATTGCACTGTACCTGTAAGCAATAGGAAAGTCATTAGAAACAGAACTCTGGTATTATTAATAATATATCATTCCAGTAAAGCAAGCAAAAATATTTTTTAATATATTTAAAGACCACTAAAGCAATCTTTTCTTTTTTTTTTTACCAGTTTTACAAAGTCTAAGAGGAAAAATGGTTTTTATAGTCCTAATTCTAAAGGTAGAAAGATTTGTATAAGATGAGAGATAAAGGCCATGACAAAAAAAAAAAAAGTGAGAACATTGCCAGGAGTCACTAATCTTCTGCTTTGTTTGGACGAATCCGATTTGCTCATCTGTGAATTTATAATACAAAAATAATTCCTATAAATTCATTAATACATGGCTTGCAAATTCCAAGTGGATTGTCTTTTTTCCCCATTCTTTTCAGCCAATAGTCTTTAGCAACACTTAAAGGCTTTGCCGGGGTGATGGAGGAAGTTAATTTAGAAAACAGAATCACTTGCAGAGGCACTGAGACTTTACTGCAATATTACACAGATGGCTGAGCATTGCACCAGTATGGACATGTTCTCACCAACTCTGCAAATTAATAAACACGTTCATCATACAAAGATGATAGAAATCTGGGCCAATATCCCTATTTCGCTCACTATCTAGCATGACATAGAATCCTGGCTTTAATTAAGTATCTGAAACATACCATCACTAGCACCCTTTTCTTTTTGACTGCCAAAAGCCTCACATAACCTTAGTCACCGTGATATACAATTATAAAAGTTTTTTTTGCAGATCACCATTCTGTGATTCTGTGAAAATACTACGTCTGCAAAATTGCACATCATGATGTTTCTTAGAATAAAGACAGAAAAATCTAATGATTTTATCTCCATGTACTGGTTTTGCCTGGGATAGAGTTAATTTTCTTCATAGTAGCTTGCATGGGGCTATGTTTTGGATTTGTGCTGAAGACAGTGTTTGATAAAGCAGGGATGTTTTAGCTGTTGCTGAGCAATGTTTTTTGCTTCTTTCTTGTTCTGCTTCTCAGACTGCCCCACCAGTAAGCAGGCTGGGGGGGCACAAGATATTGGGAGGGGACGCAGCTGGGACAGCTGACCCAAACTGATTAAAAGGTTCACACCACACCGTACAATGTCATGTTCAGCAATAAAAGCTGCAGGGAAAAAGGAGGAAGGGAAGGGATATGTCCAGAGTGATGGCATTTGTCTTCCCAAGTAACCATTACACGTGATGGAGCCCTGCTTTCCTGAAGATGGCTAAACATCTGTCCAGGAAATAGTGAATTAATTCTTTTTTGCTTGCATGCCTGGCTTTTGGCTTACCTATTAAACTGTCTTTATCTCACCCTACTATTTTTTGCACTTTTACCCTTCTGACTCTCTCCCTCATCCCACCGGCGGCGAGGGAGCGAGCAGCTGTGTGGTGCTTAGCTGCTGTCTGGGGTTAAACCAGAACACCAGAATAATTCTGGATATGTGGGTTACATAATGCTTACATTTATCTACAAAAATGGTAATAACAAGGTATATTGGCAATAGCCACAAGTATTAATAGCTTTCAAAATAGAAGGAGAAAGGTCAGATTTGGTTTTACCAAACAGCAAAATTCTCATTTGATATTAAATACTTTAAAAAATAAAAGTAAGTCTGTAAGAAGGAAAGCAATAATGAGCCAGATCACAAATAGTTAAACTGTATTCTCCATGCACACAACTACCTGCAGAAATGCCATTTTACAGTTCCATCTTTTAAAGTTAGATATAGAACCCATATAGATTTATATGTAAACAGCAGTTTCATATAAACAGTGGATGAATCAAAGATATATAGTATATCAATATCATCAGTATATATCAAAGATGTATACTAGATCCATACAAGAAGGGTGAAGTAAATGGCTTGCCAAAAGGACCCAGCTACAGTTGCAGGTTTTTGATGTCTAGCAGATTGTTTGAAAAAACCTGAAGTACCTTGGGATTCAACGGTTTCCCAGGAAGGCAAGATTTAGTAGAAAGAGCACAAGAAGGACGTGGACCTGTTGGAGCGGGTCCAGAGGAGGGCCACGACGATGATCAAAGGGCTGGAGCACCTCTCCTATGAAGACAGGCTGAGAGAGTTGGGATTGTTCAGCCTGGCAAAGAGAAGGAGGAAGACCTTCTAGTGGCCTTCCAGTCCCTGAAGGGGGCCTACAAGAAAGCCGGAGAGGGGCTGTTTGCAAGGGCATGTAGCGACAGGACGAGGGGCAATGGTTTAAACTAGAGCAGGGCAGGTTTAGATGAGACATTAGGAAGAAGTTCTTTACACTGAGGGTGGTGAGACACTGGCCCAGGTTGCCCAGAGAGGGGGTGGAGGCCCCATCCCTGGAGACATTCAAGGCCAGGCTGGATGAGGCTCTGAGCAACCTGATCTAGTTGCAGATGTCCCTGCTGACTGCAGGGGGGTTGGACTAGATGGCCTTGAGAGGTCCCTTCCAACCCAACACATTCTATGATTGTATGATCTTTGAACATGTTTTTCTTCATATTTCTGCTCCTTTCTGCAAAATAAAATGATAGTTCATCTATGTAATGCATCTGATATAACTCTATAACTACAATTTTATATCAATGATGAACAACATTGCTGCCTCAGGAACCAAATAAGCTTTTCTTAATTGCAACAAGGGACATGTGATATTCACCTCAAACATATTCCAAGATAATTTGGGGAACTTAGAACTGATACAACTATTTCACTGCAAACACAAAGAATAAGCATTTTAGTCTAGAAGACTTTTTTCAGTACTCGTAGCAGCTGCCCTTCATGCTTTAAAAAAAAGAAGTAAAAATGACAGACTTTATTAGATTTAATTAGTTTTGCACCATTGCTACTGTCATGTCATAATACAATTTTTGACAATTTATACTATGACATGACAATGGAAGCACACCATCAGCTAGATCAAATGCACTGCACAGAAAAATAAAGACAAAACAGTATTATAAAATTCTTTAAGTTTTTAAGACAAAGAGTTCTAGAAAGCAAAAATGAACGATTTCAAAATAAATGCTTTCTGGACATGTTTCCAAAAAATGTATAGATTTTTAAATGCTGAACATTTTAATGAATGCAGAATTTTTCATGGGGAAAATTCCTAACTTTCTGACATACGAAAAATGAAACAGCTCCAGTGAGAACCACTTTGGGGTTGCCTCTGCAATCAACAGAGTACATGTTGTTTTACACACAAGGTAACATGCATTAATTAGCTGATGTAATATTATGACTAACAGATGGGATGCATAAAACGGTGCCAACAACACTTCAGCAGTTCTTATTTAATACATTCACCTTTAGGAAAGTCATGAAGATTCAAGGATAATGTCATTACCTTTTGCTTTTATGTCTTCAAATGCCCTGCTTTGATACTGATGTTTAACTGTGAGAATGATGTTATTCAGGACATTGCCTTCATTTGTTCAGTCTAGTTGTTAAATTATGCCTGCAGTATAAAAATATTGGTTATTCAGAGCAAAAATACATGTGTTACTATAATGCCCTAATTTAAATTTATATCTTTCTAAGAACATTGCGCTCCTCTTCATTTCCATCATAAATGTTGGTATAGACTTCAAATGCAGAAGTGAGCCCAAACTGTGAAACTTTAATAGATGTCTGTGCTTACCCTACTGCCCCTTAAAGAGGTTTCTGATATTTTTGAAACAAATAAAAGCCATGTTTTTGCTGGCAGTTATTGCTGCACTACAGATGGTCAAGGACATATGTGGGTAAGAGAAAGTAAAGAGAATGGACTAAAAGCTGCAAATCACTATTTTTCTCAAAAGCTGTAGATAACAAGTAAGCTCCATGGATGATTTCAAAACATGTCTATCACACTAAAATATTTATTAAAATGGTTCATGCAAACATTTGAATTTTAGAGAAGTAGAGCTCTAAGAAAAGGTTGCAAAACCCTTGCAAATTATGATTTTATCCCGTGACTACTAGGAAAACCAAATATATACAATAAAACCTGGGAGTGGAGATCACACTTTTCCCTTCCAAACTACAGCCCACAGACTAAATGCATGTTCTTCTTGGGTGTCATGTTCCAGCCCCAGTTTGCACACTGACAGAGGGGTGAAAAGAATGCTCCAATCTTTGTTTTTCGCTAACTGTGAAAATAGCATAGGGTCACCCACCTCTTGCACCCAAACTACAGAATGGCCTGCTTGAATTACCACTGACATGTTACATGCGATCTCGGTGATCAACAAAAGCAACACACTGCATATGCAAAGGCAGGAGTTTATTGTTAATCTAATTAAAGTCCTTGTACTCTAATCAAAGAATTCTTATTCGTTCATTTGCAACTATGCTAACATTGATACTTTAAATAACACAGAGCTAAAACGATACAAACTCAAACTATCTAGTGTCTACCCCTTCCTTTGGTGATATTTACTCCATCTCCACTGTCGCATTGGGCTTTAAGGTAAATGACTAGTCTCGGGTAAAAGGCCGTATAGCTAGGCATCAGCATCCTGATTCCATGAGATTATGTTACGAATGATGGAAAAATCTCTATTTCTTCCAACTACAGCATTTTCTGCATCTAGATATCTTTGTTTCAGGAACCTACTCAGGTTTAGGTTTGATATAGGCACCTATAACAGTTGTGGATATGCAAAAATACAAAAACAAAACAAAACAAAACAAGAAAAAAAACACAAAACCAAAACAAAAAAATACCAAAACAAACAAACAAAGTTCCCAGGACACACGGAAGTGTAGTTTCAAACAAGGATGAGGCATTTTCAGCATATTCAGCAATTGTCCGGTTTTGACTATTTATTAAATCTTGTATTAGGTAACTTTGCTTTTGTTGGATCTACTCACAAATAGGTTCCTGTTTAAGATATGGGTGTTAGATTCTGTATTAATGTGCTTACCTCGTCCTGCATTTGAATCACAAAATATAATCAATTGTAAAGATTTTCTCAGAATGATAAAGCTTTTTTTTATTGGTATTAATTTGCACTGCATTCATTTCCCTGGATTACTGCAATCCACAACTAACATCATTCTACAAAACTTTGCATATTTTAATCTGATGCCACTTTAACATGACAAAACAATGTTGATTCAAAGTTTTATGTTGTTTAGAAAATGGGTTTTCTTGAAGACATGCCACAGGACTGCACACATATAATAAACTACTTCTATTATACTGGTCTTGCACACTGACTTTTTTTTTTTTTTTTAAAAAAAACATAAGGAGAAGAACAGAGGTGATCACTAGTTTATAAATGTTCATGAAATGTTTGTCTTTTTGTAAAGCAGCTCTTTGAGCAATTCAGTTTGTTTTTCATGTACAGACAAATGATTACAATGTAAGAATTGTATGAATGTAAGAATCAGTACAGCATTTGGCTGAACAGCCTCTTGAAATACCATCTAAAAACTTTTAATTAGGTAGAATCTAATGAATTATATCATTTAAGTTGCGTTAAATAGCTGCTTTATGTATGAATTTGTTTTTTACCCCTTTAATGCTTATCCCATTGATGAGGATAAAATAGCAGAGCATTTAAAAAAAAAAAAAAGAGGGAGAAGACATTGTATTTGTCCCTCTTAATGGTAAAGAATGTATGTATTTTAAAGTATGAACTGTACTGCAGAGCTTTAATTTCAATTAATAATTAAAATCAACTTAAGCAAGATAAAAGGTAAAACAGATGATTACTTTATTTATTTAATGCATATTTTATGCCTTTTTCTTAATGAAAAAGAATATATAATTGTCTTAGAATGGCAGGCAATACAAATCAATAGCTGTCAGATATCTAATGAAAGTCCCAGTTCAATTTTCTGTTAAAACCTAAACCCTTATTTTAAAGGCCTGAGATCACAGATCATTCCAATTAACCAGAATATGCAGGACGTTTCCCAGTTCTGGCTGAGATTTTCTTCTAGTTGAGCACATTAGACTTACAGAACTGGTTCTATAAGAGGGTAGAATTTGGCAAATTTTTCACAATTTCATTGATTTCTATGTGAAAAATAGGTCTGCACGTTTTATATCCACTGGAGGAGAAGAGCTTCAGATGGACCAACTGATGTATGTTATAATATAAAATTATAAACCACAAAGTTGGTTTCCCCTATGCTATTACCACCGAATACTTCATTATTTAAATTTTGATTCACGTTCAAAATGTTCCATTCTCAGAATTTACTTTAATACCAATTTATTGCAAGGATTTCTGGATTCTGACTTCCAGTTTACTTTGTGCATTTGTTTCCTTTTAATTGTTATTCCATCTAAAAAATAAAAATATCCTTCAGACACAAGAGATACAAAAGTCTTTTCATTTTATAGACTCAAGAATGATGCACAGGGAAACTAATGATATGTCTAAAGAGACAAGGAAAGCATTTGCCAGACGTATGGGAAGGATTTCCCAGATTTCCTGAGCATCCTGTCACCAAAGTAAAATAGTTACTAAAAATACAAAACAGCCTAGGAGAAATCACCAGTTGCCTCAAGACCTGAACTTCAATCCATACACCTGGGCGGGGGCAACCCCCGGTATCAATACAGGCTGGGGGACGAAGGGATGGAGAGCAGCCCTGCTGAGAAGAACGTGGGGGTACTGGTGAGTGAAAAGCTGGGTGAAAAGGTGGTGAAACACTGGTTGCCCAGAGAGGTGGCAGATGCCCCATCCCTGGAAACATTCCAGGTCAGGTTGGACGGGGCTCTGAGCAACCTGATCTAGTTGAAGGTGTTCCTGCTCATGGCAGGGGGCTTGGACTAGGTGGTCTTTAAGGGTCCCTTCCAACCCAAACTATTCTATGATTCTATGAAAACGTAAGCTTTAGGACTGTACATTTAGACCATACCATCACGAAGCTCAAATGCACAAGGATATAATTCTTTAAAGGTGAATTTGAAGTTTAAAGCAAACATCACTCCCCAAACATGTCAAAAGTCTGTAAGGACCTCCATTTTTGAAATATGGTAAATGCCTCAATGTTTGCTTCAGTAAATACATCAATTCGCCACATGAGAGACCTATCATAGGACCAAGATCCCAGAATCAGATCTTCCTCCACCTGAGCAGGAGGGAAAGCCTGATCTGAGGGAGGGTCAGTGAATATTGGCCCTGCGCAAGCACAGAAGCTTCCAGAACAATTCCCATCGGAAGGATGCCCTGACGGAGTCCATTTTTTTGTAAAACAATTCACTTCTTCCCAATAAATGATTTAAGAAGTCAGTTATGCAATGAAAACTAACAGCACTTAAAGGATTTTTTACCTCAGGAGATGCCCAAGGCTTGGGCCTGTCCAGGCAGAGCAGCTGGGCAGGACACTGGAGGCTGCCCTCTGGGGCGGGCGGCCATGAGGCAGCCGGGCCGTCACCTCACCCACAGGCACTGTCCCATGGCAGGCAGGGCACCCAGCGGGCCCGATGGGCGTTGGGAATGACGTTAATAACCCATGTCCGAGATCGGTGCAGGAAATCAAACTGCCCACAGACAGAACGCGGGGCAGGCAGGGCTGGGGGGCTGCTGTGGCAGGGAGGGAAGGACCCGGCTGGGCTAAAATGGTGTCTGGGCCTGCAGGGCATGGGGCAGGCCTGAGGGAGGCGGGCCTGGACCAGGAGGGCCCGTTACTGCACTGAGGGCACCAAGGCAGAAAAAATTTTTACACATATATCTCCGATGGTCCTAATAGAGAATTCGTAAGAAGATACCCGGTCAAAGCATTGTTTGGTCAGCTGGCAGGATTTCTCCTTCAGGTATACATCTTTTTGACATATATATTTTCAGTCAGACAATCCAGCCTGTTTTCTTTTTTTTCCACTCAAAGATCATTTGCTGAAGTAGGGACTTGCCTTACTTGCACACAAAAATGTTAATTACTGTGAAATAAATTTTCAATAAAACTACATTAATATATTTCCTTCAAAACAGACTTTCAACCACGTTGAAACATTACTTACAGTTATCTAAATACAGTTCAAGAAGCCTACCTCGAAATGTTTGTTTCCCAAAAGTGTTAAGACTAAAATATTTGGTTGTGAAATGTAGCTGGATGAAAATGTTTACTGCCTTTTTTTTTTTCACTGATATAGACATAACAAAATCACTGGAACTGAGACATGCAGACATTGCATCTGTTTTACTTATATTTGAGTTCAGAGTTGTAATGAAAATTTGAATCTAAGAATCCATGATTTTTATCTGTATAAATATTTATTAGTGGTTTAGTCATAGATAAGATACATTTACAATAGTTATTGCTTGTATATCATAGAATCATAGAATCACCTAGGTTGGAAGGGACCTTTCAGATCATCTAGTCCAACCATCAACCTAACTCTGACGAAAGATTAAGCAAATAAAATCTAATGAAATATTAGATCAAAATAAAAGGCGTGTATTTTATCAGACGTGAAGAACAGAGAGCTGGCAGTTACGTGGATCAGGGTTTTGGTGGCAGACCAGCATATCCTACAGCAGGGAGGAAAGGGGAAGGGTTAAACAGCAATTCTCAATTACTCCACACTTCTATTTTGAAAATAAACATATCAGTGTTTTGGGGAAGAGCCTGCATTACAGCTTGCTTCTAACAATTAGACAAGAACTAACATTACTGAGAAAGGTGTCAAGAGAGCTAACTGTTGACTCTGGAGATAAATGTTGCAGAGGTTCCTGATTCATAGCTTTCGCTGCAGCTCCATAAGAAAGCAGGATTTACTTCTACTAATGAACTTAAACTGCTACCCTTACATTTCCCCCCTCCCGCAAACACCAAGAAAAGAATAGGAGTTTTCAAAGCAGGATTTGAGGACGCAAGACAAGTTTCCTGTTAATTAATCAGGCAGGTCTTTAAATACCATTTTCATGAGGGAATGTTTTAAATTAACAAAACTGATTTCACTGAAACACAGAACATCACCGTTTCTTCACATTCCTATTTAAAATGATAAGTGGGTAATTGTATTTCTTTTTTACAAGCAAAACTTTTAAACATATGTATCAGAAAAAATATATAATGAGTTTGAAAAATGAGTTGCTGTAATTGGAAACATAGTATCGGTAGTTATTCAAATGCAATTTTTCTTAGTTGCCATATTTGTAAGGTAATTTCAGCTATTAAATCAGTGATACGTTTTACAAACATCCCTTTCTATGTTTGGTGTACCCATAATTTATATTCTCACTTGCATCTGTCCTTATGGTATGCAATGCTTCTTTCTTTCTTATAGCCTGAATCACATGAGCTGACTTGAGCATTAACCTAAGCCATCCCACCCACCTGCAGAAGACAAATAGCTGCCAAAACTTCTCCTTATATTGAGGTTTAAACTTTGACCCCGGTCTAACAGCTCAACGACAAAACCAAGCCAAAAAGCCTTGTGCACCAGACTAGGAGGTACGATCCTTTCTATCAAAGATTAATGCTTTTCCTAAATTCTTTGCCTTTGTCTTCCTAGCTTCTATGTGTACGTTGATAGGCTACCTAATACTGTCTGATGAATGCTCTTGTCCCTATTGTGTTACTTCTACATGTAAAAGTACTGCCTTACTAGTAGCTAGGAAAACTTCTGCACTGTGATACATCCAATAGTTGTAAAAATGAAGATATTATTACATACAAATTCTGTAATAAAATAGATTGTCATTTGCATGTATAGTATTTTTATCTTCCCACCTGAACTACGGCATCTTATCTAGAATACTGTGTCCGGTATTCTGTGTCCGGACTCTCCAGTACAAGAGAGAAATGGAGTTACTGGAAAGAGTCCAGCAAAAGACTGCTAGCACGAATTAGGGACTGGAGCACCTCTCATAATCAGAGATAAATATTATATTGTACTGTTCTCTCACTTTGACAAGTCTAGAGCTAAGCGTCTCTCACTGCCTTTAATTTCCAACACTGATTTGAAAAACAGATTATAATTCACATTAAGTTAAAAATATAGCATTAATTTATTGCTACAACAGAGAAATTATTAAAAATAATATATAACTTTTTCTATACTTTTAACACAATAGGGAGCATAGCAAGATGGTAACAACATATTTTGACTCTAAACTATTAACAAAATCTTTCAAGAACATGTATTTTGTGTATCATGTGTACCGTTTTTATTAGCAAAATATTCTATTATACATGTTCCTTTTGATTTTCCAAATGCTTCGGGGTCAAACAGTAGGATGCAATATGAATCATGTTAAATAATAATAATTAGAGATGCAAAACTAATTGTTTATTTTACCTACTAAAGGTGCAGTATTTTTCTTGCATATCTGAGATTTAGAAAATTCTAAAATTCTAGTTCTCTGTCAATTGTTTGTCAGGTACAGTATATGTTTGTGTACAGATAGCTGCCCACTAAAATCTTCATTGTCACATTAGAGTCTTTATCCCAGTGGCTTGTTCTATATGTACACTAGTGTGGAAAAGCTTATGAAAACAGACAACTATTTATCTGTATATGTATCTTCCAGCTGCTTTTAAAGAGGACAATTAATTTGCATATATTTAAGAAAAATAGTAAGTGTAACAGACAGAAATGAAGTTAATTAACATTCTCCATCAAAGGAATGGAAAACGTTATGAGGCCTGAAGAGTTTGTGTTTCTTTTTTCTTTTTTTTTTTTAGCAAAATTCAGACTGAGAGGGGCTACGACTGCTTTTTTAAATACATCATTGGGTAACCACTTAGGAGGAAAAAGAGCTATAGAAGACAAAGCATATTTTTGTCACGAAAACAAATGTGTAAGCACTAACTAAGAATAAATTTATGCTAGAAATAAGGAAAAAATCCCTCCAGTCATCAAGCAAGTGATTCTCTGGAACATTCCAAGAATAATACCTGGTGACCCAGCAGATCACTCCTCATCCTCAGTCTTCAGTTTTTATATGTTTAAAACATCGTGGGCTGTGGTCTCCCAGCCCTCCCAAACAGCTGTGGCTTCTTGCTACATTAGCTAAATGTCACTTTAAAGTGTACAGAGAAATACAAAGGGAAAAGAATTCATGCAATACAAAAGGAAAATATATTTTTAGAATAACACTAAAGCTGAAAACTTCATTTTTATGGATTTCCAACTACAGTTTTTCAAGCTTTTTAAGTATTTTGCCAGTTTGTCAAAGGTAATGTTGTCCTTGAGGATTTGCCCTGCAGTTTTATAGCTGCTAGCTTTCCTTATTTACAACTGCATTAAGCAGGTCGCCTGATAGTAGCATAAATGGGTATGAAGCAGTGGTGATATTTAGTCATTCCTAATAAGAACGCTGGCTAGGAGATATGTGTTCCAAGGGGCCAAGAGGATATAGATGAATTACGTTGTGGAATACAGAGCATGGAAACTCCAGGTTAACAATTAAATTCTCACCATTTCAGTGGAAAGAATTGTGGATTATCAACAAGATTAATTATTCTGAAATGCTAATGTTGAAATCTCTGGTAGACTATTAGATGTTGTCTGTGTTACAGACAAATTTACTGGGACAAGGAATGTGGGAAAAGGACAGGTTTATCCTCCACGCTAGCACTGTTTTTTGACAGGGCTGCATAGCTGTTTATGCCTAGGTATCAGCAGCTGACAATACCAGTCTCCTCTTTATAAACAAGCATTACTGTTATTGTAATCACCACTATTTATCTTTGGTTGGTTGGTTGCGTATTTCTACCTAAGAGGACACCTGGCCTCCAGAAAGGTACTCAGAAGCAAAAAACCTGGGTATTGCCTGGAGAAGGCAGCTGCACTGTAAGGGCACCGCAATGTCTGGGTCACTCCATCCATCTAGGAAGGGGCTCACAAATTACAGGAGTGGAGTTATGGAGCAGCTCGACGCAGAGCTGCAACATCCCTCAACCCTTCACACAATCCAGGAAGGACAAAGGCGGTGTGAAAGCACCTTTGTGTTCCACCTACATACATTTTCTGGCAAAAAATCTCAAGAGGATGTTAGCAGCACTCGTTTGTTCTAATGTACAGCATCTGCAAATTTCACTCCCCAGGGTCATTGTCTTAAAGAATACAGTTTCCCCACCCCCACCATCTACTTGTATTTTCAGACCTAGAAATGTGCAATAAGCACTGTAGTTGCAATTCTTAACTTAATTGGCAGTCTTTCAAGTGCAATTACATCTAAAAGGTTGGCCTTTAATCTTGCTACACTGCTACTTAAAATGCCTGATTTTTTTTTAATACACTGACCATGTTCACTCATTTTAAATATCACTCTGACAGCTCTATACAACAAAAATCACTGCGTTTGAGAAGTTCATTCAATAAATGGTTTTAACATTTAGAGTAATACAAAGTAGATATTTTTGCCTGTAAAAACTTATATTGTTTGGTTCTTTCACCTAATTAGCATGAAGTCAAGGAAGATAACTGAAAATACACCTTCTCCTTTATCTAGCCCACTTTTGAAAATAGATATTTTCCTTACTTTCAACTAATTTTAATTTACTCTAGCAAGATCACTTATTTCAGAGAACACAGTTGCTGGGAAGGTCTCTCATGTTTTTTCCACTTGAGGGCAAGACAGATAAAATATGGCTGCTATTCATAGTCTCGCAGTCGCTGTCAGTCTCTGTACCTTGGCCAGATTAAGCATAAATATGCTATCTCTATGTTTCTTTAGTCATATTTGCATCAGACATTCAGTTTTCTTTGAAAGGAAAGAGAAGGATGCTTGAAGCCCTGAGTTTGAAGATATTTTTTTTTCCACCCTAGAGAATGTATTTAATCTAAACAGGTAACTTCAACCTGAAGACATTTTTAATGAGACCAAAGTATTTCGTTCCAATATAAGAGAAATGTAAAACTATTAATTGCACAAAAAAGCATTTTTACAGATCCAAAATATCTTTTAAATGTTTTTCGAGTTAAGAGAAATAGTCTTATTTGTCTTTATTCATAATCAAAACAAATGAAAATATTTCTGAAATTTCTACAAAATTATAATTTAATTTCCTTTAACAGCTCAAAATAATTTGTATGACTAATGCTCAGGGGTGTCTGCAGAAAGTTGAAACCCAAAATTCTGCAAAGTGTAAACTGACATATTTATCTCACGAGTATGTTAATTCCTCAACTTATTAGAATTCGTCAGCCTATTACAGCATATTATAAGCCTCCATAAAACTCCAATAAACAACTCCATAAGGAATAAAATAATAAAACCAACATGAGCAACCTCCTTAAGCAGCATGCTGATACCTCTCTGCCTTTGCAGGGTAGAGACAAACATGTACGGCAAGAGTCAAGAAGAAAACTGAATGTTCTTCAGAGACAGACAGATGTACGTCTGTGCAGGTGGTTTGGTGAGTTTAATTTAACATTTCCAAATCTTCAGAAACAGAAAGAGAATTTATCTACTATCCACAAAGTTGTGGCTTTGTTTTACCACCTTCTGTTCATTTTCTCTTTTCAAAGAGGTTTTATTCTGGCATTTTCATCACATTATGCCCAGTGCAAGATTATAGCGATGGATGTGCTGCTTTTAAGCATAGGAGGAATGATAATTTTAATAGACAGCCACATGACATAAGGGATCAGCAACAGAGGTTGGGTTTTGTGCAGGTTATTCTCCATGATCCAGCAAGTACTAAGAAATGGGGGTGGGGGGGGAAGGAAAGAAAAAAGAAATTTTCTAATTTGAAAGAGCAGGAGTATATAAGAATGGAAAGGAAAAGACTCTTAATTTGATAAAGGTGATGAAGTGTTCTGAGAAAGATAGCATCCTTCTAACATACCAATTTTGCCTTCCAAATAATGTGTATGATGGTGAGCAAGAGATGTGGAACCACTGGGTTTACTCCACATACTAGCAGTTTGTCTCTTCTTGAATCTAGTTGTTTAGGGGTGTAATGAAACTGTGGTAATGGAGTACCACAGTTAAAAATAAAAATATCACTTTGCGGTTCCATTTCACATACTGTATTTGCCATGAAAGTCTTAAATTCTTAAATTATTTATTTCTCTTTCTGTGTGGCTTAAAGGAACTTAACCCAAGGCAGACTCTAGTCTGCTTCAGAGTCTACTGTTTCAGAGATTTTGACGAGAAAGTGGGAAAACTTCAGAAATAATAATCATGAAGACTATCCGTTCGTCTGTAAGAGGTGGCAATAAATGGTTTTTCTGTGATCAAGTATGCTTGTTCTCAGGAATTATGTCTCTCTTGAAAAACCTTTCTTGAAAGGCTTGAATAGTCTGATTGCACTGGATTCTACAATTTAACCAGATTTAGCCATATATCAGATATTTAGAAACATTTCCTCATAAGGATTCCAAATGTAATGTCATGTAATCCTATTATGATATCCTTACGATCAAAGAATGAAACAGCCAAGAGCGTGGGCTGACTGACTTGCAAATATCTCTAGCTAAGGTTAGTATAGAAGTTGTTCTTGAATAGTTTCCCAGAAAGTATCAAAAACAACTTGTTTTAGAAAGTTAACTAGTCTCATCATACTTCACTCTTTTTAATTGTCTCTATTCATTAATGTTCTTGTTGACATGTCAGCAAGAACAGACCTCACATCCTAGGTCACTTGATGCAAGTAGTATGACATGATGCCTTCAAGGCTTTAAGCGTAGTACAAGGAGTAAGAGGTACAGTGTAATATTTTTATCTTCCTGTACAAACAATCAAAGCGAACACATCAATGGAACACACTGTGATAACAAAAATTGATTAATTATTATAAGGTGAAAAAGCAAGCTGAGAACCAAAATAACTGGGCAATGTTGTCAGTCTGGGGCATTTTGTTTCAAATTTTCCAGCATTTGATGTGTTTCATAAATGCTTAAGTCCTGGAATCATACTGTCATAAGAGTCTCTGTTTTTAAACTTTTTTATTTATTGTAAAATAAGATCTGAAGTTCTTATGATCGTGAAAACAACCTTGAAAGCTAGTTGCTTTGAAAACAGAGGGTATGTAAAAAGATGTAAACTTTTCTATTGGTTTGAGTGCCATGAGACGTAAAATATTTTTGAGAATGTAGGGACTTGAATTACTACGTTGAGCATCAACTCAGTAATGTGAATAATAGTAAACTTCTTGCTAAGTACCTCTTACCAGCAGGTAGGCCTGAGGTTCTCTTGAGCTTTTAGGAAAGGAGGTGACTGAAATATGTAGATCTTCAAGGCATCTCCTGCCTCATCCCGGAGCTTTCTGGTGCAGTATTTATCTTCCCCCATTTCCTCTGTTCAGGAGCTAAATTCAACAGGCAGAACTTAGAGGATGAGGCTCTGCATAGCTGCAACAGCGTCTAGTGAGCTGCTCTAGAATACTGAAGAGAAGTAAAGGTTGACTGTACTGAAGCTAGCAACAAAAACCCAATAATTTACTGCAGCTGGGTCAGAAGTGATTTCTCCTTGCTTTGCGATTACTACGTGAGAAAAAGGGTATTTCACAGCTAAACAGATATTGTGATCATTCCACATATTGTTATATTTTCCTGGATAGTGATGTCGATGTTGACAATAAAATGGCCTTAAAAAGAGGGTTTGTGTAGTATTAGTTAGGGAATACATTATTTAGATAGAACTGCAATTTGTCATAGAATAGCCCATTCACTTCTAATTAAAAAAATGTGGTCAGCTTGGAAACGGAGCACTTCTAATCTAATGGTGTATTTGAGAACAAGAGAAAGCATCACTGAATATTTTTATTGTCAAATTATTCAACCCATCGTATTTAAAAACATTCAGACTCCAGAGAGCATTTTACATATGCAATAACTGCTGTTGTTGCTTCTGTTACTATTCAGTTGTGTTTTATCAATAATCTTACATAATATTTAGCTAAAATGCCAGTCCAAAGGTTACCCATAAAGAAGTACAGGAAGATTTGCATAATAATTACTCATCAATTCAACAGGAGAGAAGAAATAATGAGTCTTTTAAAAACCTGAAAATTTCAATGAGGTTATAAATCCAAATCTACTAACAATATACTTAATATATTTTCTTCCAAGGCTGCCCAAAAATTCTTTTAGAAATCACAGCACAGTATACTCTTAAAAAATAAATCACCTGACCATAATCATTCCTTTCTTGTCTTGGGAGATTCTTTTAATTAATTAATAATGATAATAATCCACGCTTCCGTATTACTTTCCCTCTATGATTAATGAAGTGTTTCATAGGCATTATTAAATTAAATCTCCTAATACCCTGAGAGATGAGTAAATACTCTTATTTCAGCTACAACATAGAGAAGAGAAGTTAGGTATGGAAAGGTTAAATAACTTGCCTAGCACAGAGTGAATAAGGATAAATATTAGGAAATTGGGAGTAATTCCCACCCCTAGAATTATGAGGTGGGTTTAAAATCATGTGGGTTATATTTCTTAATGCAATTTTTTATTTGCTTTTGCTCCCCTGGATTTTGGCCTTCAATTCTTTTCCTAATAGTTCTTTTTAAAGGTTCCTCTCTACAACCATGGATTCTGGAGACTTTTTTTTTCTTAAACTAGAGATAGAAAGCGGTAGATAAAATTCTCACATAAAAACTCATCCCCGGGGGCTTAGACTTCAAGCAGAGCAACAAATAATTTGAGATCGAAACAAAAAAAAGCAAACAAAAAACCCACCCCAAGAATCCAGTGCAGCAGAACTGAAAACAAATAATTTCTTAATTTTTTTTTCTTGGTTAGGTCCTAAAGGCAAGCTTTTGCATCCATACTCACGTGCCTACAGAAGTAACTTGACTTTTGCAAGCTAATCATACACACAGTGCTTTTCCTTGAGTAAACTGAAATTTAATGAAGGCTCAGAACCATTGAGCACCCAGGACGCTTTTTAGGTCTGTAATTAAAAGGTTCTGGGCTGAGCTTTTGGTTCCAGTTTTGAGAAATCTGAACCTGTATCTCCTGACTTTTACTCTTGGCTTAATGGCACATATTTCTTCTTCACATTTTTATTTATATTGCACTTGTCACCATAGCAGATTAAGGCAAATTAAATTCCACAATAATTCACCAAAAGCTGTGAGTTCTATTTTAAGATTAAGAGCAGTTGGTTCATTATAATAAAATATTTCCATGTTAACTGCATAGTCTAGGAAATGATGAAATTATTTTTACAACAAAATTAACACTTTTGACACATACAGCACAGGAACCATAAGTAAAGGAGAAGTTAAATAAAAAATGTTCTTCCTGAAGCTGTAGATGCTTTATGAGACCTTTGTTTAAACAATTCTTCTTAATGGATTTTTTTTCCCCCACAATGTTCTCTGTCGGATTAAATTCACTTTCCTCTTCTGCAGTGTAAACAAAACACGTGCAAATTCAGCACGTTCAGTATAATACCTTTGGCAGAAGTGTTCAGCATGGTGATGTCCTTTAGCCTCAGTATTCCCTTCAGCCCTTCTATTGTAAGTTCCTGTGAAATGAGGAGCAGATAGCTTAATATTTTTGACCTCCAGCAAAAGTTTGAATGGAAACTACATGAGCTCAAGCACAATTAAGCACTAATATAATTGTCTTCGTATAGCAGAAATAAATTGTCCTTTCATTGTAATACTTCTGTTTTATACTTGAGAGAAAGGCCAAAAAGGGATAAAGAATGATTGCTTCAATGAGCATATAGATCAAATATGAACTTTAGCATGTAAGTAAGCACATATCTAAAGGATTGTGCTCTTTGATTTACTCCTGGGCCTAGCACTGTCATAAATATAAGGTCAGTCTCTTTTTCAGTGTCTGAACCAGACATTACTTTTTACTTTATGAACTGCGTACTCCATCTCTGTACTGTACAGGACTAAACCTCATTTTTCTCTGTTTCCTAAATAATTGATACACAGCCATTATCGCACCAGAACTCTTCCACTAAAGGGTTTTCCAATGCAGCCTCTCCACAACCAATTTGACCTGCGCTTGCAAAATAGTGAGGTAATTTGTAATCCATTGGGCCCATTTTCCTTTTTAAACTAAAAATACTTAAAGACAATATAATCCAATCCAGATGCAAGAAGAAACATCTGGCTGTAAAAAAATAGTCTGTATATTGTAAAAATTATAATATATTGAAATACATATTTTAACTTGCTTTCACTTGGAAAAATATGCTGTACATAATGACAGTACAAACCCGAGTTCAACTCTTTTAATCAATATTTAAACAGACTTTATTTAGGGATTTCATTGTTATCTTCTAGGGTTTGGGGCAGGTGTGTGTGGGCATGGCATTTCAGGAACATTTTGCGAATGGGTGATATTCCCAAGTGATCTATTTGTTTCTTGGATGTGTTTCTTGGTGGGGTTGGAGCTTTTCTTTATTTTTTTTTTTTTTTGGTAGGGACTATGTGGCAGTGACTAGCAAGCTGTATGGGTAAACTCAACTGAAAACAAAGAGATTGTGAGCAGGCAACGTTTCAACTAAATAGGGAAACACCACAACTGACTGAGTGATACATGCAGCACCCTGCTATGATCTTTCCCCCTTCCCATACAGTAACTATTGATTGTTTTTTCCTCTTTTTCTTCTTTCCCCACCTCTTTCCTTCTTCATTGCTGTTGTTCCTTTGGTCATGCGTTTCTTCCTCGGCGTCATTCCATGCTCTGTTCCCACGTCTTACCTGCATTTCCAGAATTGTCTACTTCCTCCAAGCTTGGTGATTTACCAGAAGTCATAGGGAAATATCATCATACCTCCAATTTACAAATTAATGTAATTTCACTGCATAGGGCTCTAACAGACCTTCCTGTAATACTGTAATATCGCTACACAACTTGCAAGATCACCTACTACACAGGCATGCATATGTGAGCACAAAACATCTTTCCAAAATATGCAGAGATGCATTCTGCATAATCACCTCAGACAACAGGATTAAGCACTATAACTTTAACCTCTGTGAGTGGTACCATAAGGGAAATTTTTAAACTGAAATATTTAAGTGTCTTTAAAAGTCTCTAAACCATGTTCTTACTATCTATGCTGATAAGAATTCAAATGAGGATTTAGCTTTTAGCCATATATACATATATTTGGTTTTCTTGTTTATGTTAAAGGTTCTGCAATAAAAATCAATGTGTGGAATGGTAATACATGTAACAGCATCAATAACAATAATTCTTATATTCTGCTAAAGGCCAAACCACTGTCAAAGTGGGATTTCATATTATGCTTTTGTCTTCTTTTAGATAAAAAACTATCCATTTCATGTCTGTAACACATTTATTGTCGTTTGTTACAGCTCTGCTGCATGTGCTACTGATGCTGTTTAAGCATTATCTGTTACAAGAGTAACCTCGTCAGCTGGAATGGGATATATGTGCATATGCTGATAAACTATATTATTGTGATTTAGCTGTAATTTATTGCATCCAGCATAAAAGGAAAAGGTAGAATATAGGACAGTCTTACAGATGTATTAAAAGCCTGAACTAGATTTGCCAAAACCTGATATATTTCTGAGTGCTTTTCCTTAAAAAAAAAAAAAAAAGCTTTATATTTAGCCCTATTTTATTTTCCCTAAGGAGGATAATATTTATTATTAACCATCGATGTTTTCAGCATGGAGTTATGCACAGATGATTCAATCAAATAAGCAACCTCACTGTCTTGGATGTTGTACAAATACACAGGGAAGACAAACTCCAGTCCCATGTAAATTAAAATCTGCAAAAGTCTAGAAACAGACAGAGGCTGGAGAACAGACAGTTTAGTTAAGCAAAATAGTTGGGATATAATGAATACAATTGGGATGTAATTAATAATTTTGTATTGCATTTGTTTCCTTCTTTGCATAATGTATCCATTTCTTTTGTTAATCCTTGCTCAAGACTGATTGGGTGAAAACTGTTAGTGGTAATAACAGATGGGCATGGCAATAGCAGATACTATGAAAAGGGGGAGGAAAGTACAAAGTCTGGCAGCCAGAACTAGTCCGTTGCTGTATTTCAGTCTAGCTGTATTTTAGTGCACAGTAAATTTTTCTACTGGTGTTACCGTTGCTTTTCAGTGTTGCTAGAAAAACTCACATTCTTTGAGATTCTGCTTAAGTCGTGTGGATAAACAAAGATAAAATCTGCTCCCAGTCTACCAGCTTTTACCTTTCCCACCGTCTCTGTATGCAGACAAATAAAGTTACCTCCCAAAGAGTCTAGGTAGCAAGGAAATGTTTTTAATGGCTATCTACTATCATTATGGAAGAAATTTGAGATATGTAAGACTTCATACAAACTACTAAGTGTGGTTTTGACATGGTTTTTGCGGACAATGCAATTATTTCTTATTTTCACCTACTGTTGACATTAAGAGAAATAGCCTTTATCCTCTTCCATGTAATCAATATAAAAATATTGCTACATCTCTCTTTCTATGACCTACAGCAGATGCTCCTCACTCTGCAAACTTAATTAAGCTGCTCTCTAGCACCAGAATGCAACAAAGGCCATTCTGTGCAGCTCTTCTTATAGTATGCCAAGACACTGGCATGAAAGTATTATTTCAGAAGCACCAAACACAGTAATGCTGGTCAGTTTAAATAAAATTTTTAATCGCTATATAAAGCCAGAAAATATATGTAGACTGATTAGTCCTCCTGGTTTCCAGGAATTGTTTAAAACAAGAGGGAAAAAAACTCAAAACTGAGAAGCTACACACAAATGAAAGCCAAAAGGCTGTGATGTCTATATATGACATAGGTGTGTATCATTTTACTTCTTTAAAAATATTCTCAGTTTCACGGTGATAACTCTAGCAGCCAGCTTTGTGTCACAGAAATCAAGATAGGCCAGGCAATCAAAGACCACATCTCATTACTAAAGCATGGACTATAGAAATTAAGATAGGTTAATCAGAATGTCTGCTTTTACATGACTTTTATGTGGTGGACATCTTGGAAACTTGTTGGAGAGATAGCGAGTGAGATAACGTGATTCAAGGGAGCAAATTAAGTAAGAATGACAGAACATTTCACAGGAGCGTTAGACTAGCACTCTGCATTAAAGATTTTTCTGAATTATTCCTATATAGCTTAACAGCATTTCTCAGTCATGCAGAGAAATTAGATTTCTCAGTTCAAAACTGATACATAAGCAAGAAACTATGGCAGTCCTGTCATTTTCAACCATGGAATTTTCAGAATATCTATCATAATTCGTATCTCTTGACAAGAGGGAGCTTTTCCAGGACATGGTGGATGTCTTACACAAACTCTACAACATCTCTCAACACCCTGTGTCAGTGTGGACTATATAATTTGCATATCAATGTCCCACATCATGGTAGTATTGTTACCTGTCTGAAATATCTACAAAAGACCAACCTTCAGATTGTCAATCCAAACATATTCAAGCCAATACTCCTCCAAAATTAACTCACAAATGTGCCATCGGTACGCAATATTGTCTCTAAACAAAGAACCACAGCTGTGAACATGAAGACGGATGCATAGTGTCACAATATTTTCATGAGTTCCCTGAATAATTCCATATACTTGAGTACAAAAATTATTCTGTATGTAAGACACATAGACAACATCTTCATGATCTGAACTCAAAATCTGGAATTTCTCTATCTAGCAGAAATTCAGTAATTATGATTCCCTTGTGGAACTGTCTCTGGAAGACTCTTAAAATAATGTGACCTTTCAAAACATCCTGAGCCATATCAAAATGGGAACCTAAAAACATAAATATACAGAAAAATTATAAAATCATAGACCAGCAGACAAAATGCAAGATAAACAACGACAGCAAAGAGTACTGCACACAGAAAACATACAGCAGGATTGACTCGAAAGTAGCCTTTGTGACTGTGAGAACATATTTTGTAATCACCATGGGCAATTCTTTGAAAATGCCACCTAAATATTTAGCAGTAAGCAAGAAATTTAGATAGAATGTTAGGGATTATTAAGAAATTAATACAGAACAAGCCAGAAGATATCATTGTGCTAATAGGTAAATCCACACTACACCCACATTTTGAACACTGGTTGTGGTTATGGTAATCCTGCTTTAAAGCAGTAGATTAGAATTTGAAAGTGTCTAGGCAACCACAACAAAGATTATCAAAAAATCTATTAAAGAACAGTTTTGACTCAACTATAAACTCACACATCCCTCTCACTGACTGCTTGGAGTTTGTGGGATCACTTTGAGCTTAGTGCTTCATCTGCTTTTTCCATAGGCAGCCACAGTTGGCCACTGCCAGAGATGGGATACGGGTTCATAGGAAGTTTTGTTCCATTCTCATGTTTTCCCTTCTTTCTTCATCGTTAATCAGATTTCAAATTGGAGGTCAAACCCCAATTTGAAGCGATGACAAAATGAATGCGGTTTGTTTATATAGCACATAAGACTAAAAAATTCTCATCACTTGTGGGATCTTGCAATTCTGCCCTTTACAAATAGTTAAAAAGGAGAGTTTGGGAAGTTTCATCAAATATATATGGCCAGCTACTATCATAGAATCATAGAATTGTTAGGGTTGGAAGGGACCTTAAAGATCATCTAGTTCCAACCCCCCTGCCCTGGGCAGGGACACCTCCCACTAGATCAGGTTGCTCCGAGCCCCATCCAGCCTGGCCTTAAAAACTTCCAGGGATGGGGCTTCCACCACCTCCCTGGGCAACCTGCGCCAGTGTCTCACCACCCTCATGGTGAAGAACTTCTTCCTATTCATGCGGAATCTTACGGTATATTCTCACAAACCCTCAAACCTTTTTGCAAAAGAACAAAGGAAGGTTACTAAAACATGTGAACGGTAACTCATCTCTTTCTTGTGAAACTTCTTTTTTTATACAGTGATCTCGAAGAAATATGGTCATTAGTATCTAGTATTTTAGTAACTAAGCATTCCTTGTATATAAAAATAAAAAATATTAAACTATAAAAAATATTAAAATGTTTTTCTGATGTTTTAGTTTCTGAACATATACAGTAGTCAGGGCAGAATAGTACAACAGTCATTTACTAAGCTACAACTTCCACGACTGAGCCCACCGAGACAGATTGTTCACAGTTGCCAGAATAATACCCCAACAGCAACAACAACAACAACAAATCCACAGCTGAAAGCTGTGTAGTTTTGCTTAGCTGCTTTGTTAGATATTCTTGGATAGGAACTTACCCTGAATATTTTACAAAGTATTTAGGGACATGGTTCTGCAATTTGAGCATGGCAATTTTCAGTTTGTGTAATTTGTCACTCAGTAAGGTTTGTCCTGCCTTGGAAATGTATGAATGAACCAGAATTTCTTCTGTAGTAATAGACTGTCTTAATAGCTGACATAAGGTTTTTGTTTTGCTTTCCTTAAAATTCAGGTCACCTTTTGTCACGGTCCTGTGTGCAGGGTTATGCCTTAGTGGTTCTGGCCAGCCTCACCTGGAGCCTCCCCCTCCCCTTCTGCCCCCTGCCCATGTGCCCAGTACCCCATTGACAGGGAAGGGCTGTCTCTGGTCCTGCCTCCTCAGTGGACCTCAGCCCTACATGGTGGGTACTTGTCTCTTGGATGTTCCTGTCAGAGCTACATGGTAGCCTTGTCTCCATCCCTGTCCTTGACCCCGTCCCCTTTTGCTCCTGGCTGGGCTCCCTGGATGTCCCCTGGACCTGGTCCACCATTTGCCTTATTGGGGTCTGGATCAAGCTCGGCTACCAGCTCCCCTTCTTTGGAGAGCAGCCAGCCCTCACTGCTCCCTGGCAGTGTCAGCAGACCATCAAAGAGCCCGAACGCGTACGTTGCCAGAATTCTTTTTCTAGGTGTAGACCCCAGGTATTGAAAAAGGAATTAACCCAGTTGAAGAATCCCTGGAGGTATTTAACAGACACGTAGACACAGTGCTTAGAGATAGGGTTTAGTGATGGTTTTTGTCAGAGTTAGGTTGATGGTTGGACTCCATGATCTGAAAGGTCCCGTCCAACCTAGGCGATTCTATGATTCTATGATCCCTAAGAAGTATTTGTATTTGTATTTTCAGCTGCGTTCTAGTTCAGCTTATAAAACTGATCTTGGATTTATTCAATTTCTTTCTTGATCTTAATTTGAAAAAATAAACCACTATAAAATAAAGGACCACCGAATTAGCAGCAGATTTTGTTCACCTGTATTTGCTTATTTTCAGTACAGATACTCCAGAAGTCAGTATGTCGGCCTGAATGTACACACTAATCATATATACTTAATTGCACACAATATACTTGCACTAGAAATATGCAAAAATGTAAATATTAAACTATCTGAAGTTCTTGAGGAAAATGTTAAGCATGTAAATGAGCATTTAGAGTGTTTCTTTGTGGACCATGATACACCTAGAAAACTATATCAGTGTGCCTATACTCTAGAAAGTCCTAATGTCAGCAATTTCTCTTTTTGCCTAGAAAATTCCTCTTAAATTCCTATTGCATTTTTTATTCTGTCCTGAAGGAATTTCTCCCAAGATCATTTTACGTCTGCTTTTGTTTTACCAAGCTCTACAATTTCATCAGCTCACTTCATAAGCAGTTGATACTTACCCTTATAATTCTACACCTTACAGTAAGCAATATAAAATTTATTTTATACAGATAATTGAGCTAAAGCTGAATGTACACAGTTAGACCTTTACACAGTTAGACAAGCTGAGAGTAGGGAGGTGGAAAAATAGCTCTTCCATCTTGGTTTTGAGGTATCTCATGCCCTTCTCCAAAACATAGCATATTTCTGTATTTTCAAAGTCAAATGTAAGCAAAGCTTCTTTTACAGTACCTTTCATGTAATTCAATTTTTAGTCTCTGTTGCTAGGCAGGTAAGCCAGTTTCCTCAACCTCTACCTGTTCTAATCCAACTGTAACAGCAGAATATTTTACCTCCCCCTCTTTGTTACACATACCTTGATTTTAGTCCATTGTTCATCTTACTAGTCTTTGCTTTGTATATAACCTACTTATCCCCATAAATACGTTCAGAAAGATTTCCTGTGGTTACAAAACATAAATTGGGCAAAGTTGTCTCCATCCTTCAGATAATGTCATGAACCCAATTAACTCTCCGCACAGAAAGGAGGAAAAAAAATCTATCTGAACATTAAATATTATTTGAATATGTTTCTGACTGGACACACTAGTTTTCAACAGGAAGGTTTTGTTTAGTTTTAATTGTGCAGATATCCAGCAACACTAGCAGCTACTATAGGACTGCTAAAAAAATCAGTATTTTCATTTAACACTTACATAGGTGTTCTGCTAATCCTCTTTATAGAAGAATGATCCAGGTTACACCTTTCCCTAAATATGAGGCTTTTTCCTTTCAACCTCCTTCCCACTCGTTTTTCTAATCATCAGTCAGATGTCATGTAATCTACAGGTTCTCAAAACAAATAAAAACAAAGTGGAACAAATTTTTGTTTGAATCGTAGCTGGAAATCTTTACTGGTGTTGATGAATTTAATTATCTCATCCCCAAAAAAGAATAGAATAATTAAAAAAAAAAGAAAAAGAAAAAGAATAGCATACCAATTATGATTGGAAACAAAGGAACACCAATGGGTCTGTAGGCGGCTGTTATTTAAATTATAAATGTACTTTTATAATTAAGGAATGGTCGTGAGTTTACAGTTACTGGTCAGGTGGAAAACACACTCCTTTCACATGCAGGGGAAATGGCTAGATGAATGCAATGACTCCACACCACCTACCATGCAACCTTCTCACTGCCTGCTGCAACCGCGGGCAGCTTGGAAGGACTAATGCTGCACCAGGAAGGAGAAAAAGTCGTCTTATTCTGTTCCTCCTTGTCTTCTCTGACAGAATTTATACATATTTCTGCAGACGTTTTCAAGAATGCAGTAAGAATATTTGGTCTACAGGTTTAAAATCACCAAAGCTCATGTTAAAATAAAAATAAAGGGAAAAGGGAATGAGGGGCACAAGAAAGAAGAATAGAAAGACTTTTCATGCAGTGGCAGAGGAATGCCTAGAGTGGAAAAGACAGGTTGGGAAACGGACAGGAGTCTGGCGTATGTTAGAGAAGACCCCTTATGACTTGTCATCAGTTTGATGGGTCCTGTTTGTCGAAACATCCCTAGCAGCTAGCATATCTAGCATTCACATTTAAGTGGAATGACTTGCCTGAGTGTGTAAGAACCTGGTTTTACTTGCATACATGAGTAGAAGGATTTAGAATTCTTTAAAAGCCCAGGCTTTTCTGTTTGTAAAATTGTATTTAGTAATCATCAATGACTCAGACCTTATGAATAATAACCACTTCAGTTCGATGAAACCATTAACTATGCTCTTAAATTTGAAACAGTTTCATGGATTTGAATACTCCTTTACCTCAAGCTTTACACTGTTGTTAAATTAAGCTACAAGAGTACAAAATCCCTTGACTTGAAGGCAAACAAGCAAACAACAATTGTTTTTAAAATTATTTTTCCATTTGATAGAAATTTCTGATTTTAAGTGCTATACTTCAACTCTGAAAAAAAATCCGTCTCCTTAAAATAAAATTCACTTTCTAACAGTATTGAAACTGAGAATGGATGACATTTCAGAGGAAGATGTATTTGCTGCTTTTTCTCCGTTCACTTTCTTTTGACAGGTTTTCGGTGTAGTTTCTTGGCTTGTTTTCAGTTACGATAGTCTGTACCAAATAATCAGGGGGTTTTGGTAGAGAGATCATCAGTAGACTCCCACTAGACTTGTGCAGGGACATATGCCGTTCAGCATATTCATAAATTATCTAGGGAAGGCGATGAATTGTGAAGTAAGTTTGCTGATGCTAGTGAGTTACTCTGGGTATTGAAAATGAAACCTGACTGAAATACTGCAGAGCATCTCATGCTATTGAGTGACCAAGCAGGAAATCCAAAGTTGCTAAGTGATGGGCATGTGGAAGAAGCTGAGCCCCCAATTCTATATGCACAGAATGATGGAATTGTTCAGGTCGGAAGGGACCGCGGGAGGGATGTAGTTCAACCTCCCGCTCAGAGCGAGGTCTGCTGTGAGATCAGAGGTCAGCTATGAGATCAGTCACCCAGTCACTACCCAGATCATCTAATCATTTCTCGTGCCCGCTAGATATTCAAGGCAGGATTCACCCTTCTGTTGCTCCTCTCGGGGTTCCAGGAGTGTGTTTCTTTTGTCAAACAATCTTGCGTTATTCAAAACTATTTGGTACCTTCTGATATCAAAAGGTACTGACAAAACATTGTAGATTTAAAGCAGGTATGCTGAAACTTTTCCAAATCTTATATAGGACGTGCAGAATTTCAAGCCATGAATTTCACATTTCCATTTTGATATGAGATTTTTGTCTTCCTTTTTTTTAAAATTTCATCATGCATTCTATAGTATAAAGCACATATTTGCTACTGGTTTAGTTCAATGAAACATTGACTATTAGTGCAAGCATTTCTTTTGAAAGCACATTTGAACCAGTATGCATGGTGCCTAAATTCCCGTCAGGTCTCAAATGTTAAAGTATTTTTAAGAAATCCAACCAGCTGAAATATCTGTAACTTAAGATTCATAAAAATGGAAAAGCTGACAAGGAGCTTCGATAAGTGCAACTTCGCTCACAATCTTTCTGCTTTCACCAAATTTATTGCAGTTTCCAACGTCTTCAATGCAATCTGTGCCAAACAATGCCATTGATAATCAGTTGTATTGAAAATATGAAAATGAAGGTCACGTCAGCCTGTATATGAAAATAACTAAGTGATGTATGTCAAATGAAACAAATACTTCAAAATGTGGACAAAATGTTGCTTGGCAACAGAATGCTTGGCTAATGCTGGGGTGTCTGTGAGACTTATGCAGTTGTTAAAACAGTGCTGCTTAAAAGCAGGAGGGAAAGCATGGTAGTAACAGCAATGAACACCTCAATAATCATTATTTAAACATCCCATACCCATCCGTTGCTACTGAAGAAAAACAGCACTGTGAAAACACAGCAGCTTTAAATCACAGTCTGTTTTCATTAAGAGCAGCTGCATTCATGGCAGGTATTAAGGTGGACATTATAAGAATTTTATTTTCTTTTAGGTTTTAGATTCATTTGATAATTCAGTTTACAAAAATAACTTAAACATCCCACAAATGTTTGCTCAATTCAGATGCAATCAGATAACTTATTTCTGATCCAAATGATCGACCTAAAGATAAGAAACCTGTGAATAAATACAATATTTTCTGCCCAGCATTTTACGTAAGATACATTTTTAGAGTACACACCCACAAATTACATTTAATTTCCAGGCATAGACTAAGAAATAGGGTCATTTTTAAGGCCTTGAGCTGTTGGAATATTTGCATTAATCTGAGAAGGTGCTGGAGGTAACTGGAATGAACAATGGGCAAAGTTCTGCTACAGGTCCAAATTCAAAAGAAAGCCTTTTTAATGGAAAATTTAATTAATTTTAAATTGACTCAGCTCATAGAGCAGAAAGACTTCAGTGCGCATTTCTGTAAGACATTTTATCTACCTTGCCTTCTAGAATTTAAGATAAAATTCTAGCCCTAGGGCACTGGGGTACCTGCCTGTGTAGAACTGCTAAAATAAGAATAGTTCTCCTAAAATGTATAATCTAAGTTTATCTCCATAATAGCAAGTTTGTGTGTTTCTAGCTACCTGCCTTGAAATAACTAAATACAGCCCAATTTAATAAGCTAAGAACATTCTGAACAATTTCCCTCTTTAGAGTATTTTAATTTGGGTTAAAAAAATCAAAGTTGCTTTTGAAATGAGGTTGTGTGTGACTTCAGAGTAATGCTCTTCTATGGGGTCGTAAAATATATCAAAAGATAATGTGTTCCTATAGATGGTAAAAATATGCTTTGTATACCATGACTATATACCATGACGTAAATTTGAAAGGGGTTGTACCTGTACAATGTGACTGATAATGGAGTAATGATTGGTATCAGAAGTTACCTCTGAGTTTATTTAAGGAAATTTGTTTTGCACTTCTCAATATTCCTTCAATTTTTCTTCATACTTGTTTTGTATATGTCTTAATTAGGCCAAAAAAAAAGCATTTAAATGCATTTCTGGAGAATTTAGCAATTCAGAGCTGAAATCGAAAAGCCATTCTTATCTACCACTACATCATAAACTCTTCTAGAGAGATACTTACCTCAAGTAAAGTATTGCAATATCTAGACACAGCAAGATCACTAAAAACTGAAATTTTGATTTCAGCTCTGAACTTCCTTCCTGTTATGGGTTTATATTAGCCAGCATTCAGTATTACTTTGATGTATTGTAGGTCTTTTTGATGCTTCAGTTGTTAAGTGACCATATGTAAGTGCATGTATATACAGCAGGACTATCCAGTCACAAATTACACACATCAGTCACTCCAACAGCTCCACTTCCAACATCAGTAGGGAAATGAAATCATCGCAGGGAAAACCAATAATCTGTGGCTAGAGCAAATGTGTTGCTCTAAATACAGAAGTTTCTTGCCACGTGCACTAATCTTTTCTTTCATAGGAGGAGGAATATTTCGCCTAGGTGTGTTACCCTTCCTCCTAGGGTCATTTTTCAGGCATTTCGAGCCCTGCACAAAGAGTGTCTGCCAGCAAGATATATATAACTTAGAAGCATAATGCAGTTATTTATTGGCTGATGCACACAGAGATATCTAGGATTTAACAAGCTGCTAGACTAAGTACTCATGTGCGCGCTGGCATGATAAGGCACCCAGAGTCTCCGCTGGCCGGGCAGGCACCGGCCTGGAGGGGAAGGGCCAGACTCCACTGCCCCTGACACAGATCCTTTTTCACTGACTCCGTTTTCTTCCTTCAGGATTTTGTACCATTTCATGCTGATGTTCTTCCTCTTGAAACCTCGAGCTACTAATGATCCAGTCCCAACAATCCTAGTCTGTCTGCAGTTTTACCTTTCTTATCTTGCATACCTCGACTCCGCAGACTTCCTCTCAACTTAGCACTTTCCTCGCAGGTCTGAGCCAAGGTTATGAAGCTGAGCCACATCCAATCTAGGTCTTCACAGGCAGCTGCACCCTGTGGAGAGTGAGGAGGCGGTTACAGAAGGGATCATAGAGAGAGATGGGTACAGGTGCAATTCAGTTCATGACCAAAGGCCGCAGCAAAAGCAGGCCTGACCTCAAAAAGCTGTTAAAACTGCATGGCTTTCCAAAGCCCGCTGACTCCGCTTTTATACCCTCCAAATCCTCAAAACAATCAACGCTAACAGCACTCCCCGCCTCGGTGTCATCTGCCCCTGCACACGCACTGTATCTCTTTCAAGCGCAAGGAAACACCTTGCCCACAGCCCCAAACCCCAGGTTTCGGCATAGCTGATCTCTTACTGGATTCTGTTATTTCTGTTTCAAATACTGCCATGTGCACCACAGTACCAGAGATTAAAGCCTGTATGGGAAAACACGGTTTCATTCCTTTTCCCTTCAGAGAAGAGAAAGAGAAAATATTTTTGTTCTTTACCCTCCATATGGCAAAGAAAGACAGTTTGGAAATAATGAGATCTTTCATCCTTTCACCTCTTTCACCTCTAATAGGAGGCAGGGATAGGAACAAATGGAAATTCTTTTTCTTTTGGCAGAGATGTCAGTCATCTCTGAGATGGCTACATATCTGGAGTTGCTGCAAGCAACATAAACACATCTTTTCTGATTAAAAATCTTCTAGCTAGTGAAGGTCCGGCAGTTTATTATCTCCTACTTAGTTCTACAGTGCCCACCCTTGAAAATTTGCGAAGGCTTGACCATGAGGAGTTTAGCAGTAAGTGGGTCACATTCCTCAAAATACAGATTTTAAAACAATCAAGTTAATTCCATCAGGTAATTTTCATGCTCATTCACTGTAGCCAATACAGGTGAAAAATGAATGCTGTGCCCCAGATACACATGCCGTCTGAGTTTCAGAGTCAGAATGCGGTCCAGAGGATGAGGAACTTTGTGCAGCTATTGTGTAGTTAAATTATCTTCATTAGATAGGAAGCAATTTTGCTTGTTTGCAGGAGTATCTAAGATCACAAATGAACTACAACAGACCAATTATCCTCCCATACCTTATCCCTTCCCAGTTTTAGCAAATGCCAGACACTTCAGACAATTGTGCAGACAGTACTTTCCCAGAGGAAGACAGCAACTTCAGTTCACGTGTTTAGCTCTTCTTATAGGCAATCAAATAATTATTGTATTACGCTTTATTTTATGTCCATCCAATTAGGCTTGGTTTGGACATGAATAAGTGTTTATTGACTAAATCAATAGTCTTAGCCATGTTACAGTGCACATAAAATAGTTACAGGAATAAAATCAGTTGTTATATTAACCACTTGCAAAGAATGGTCAGGCTAAGCTTTGAACTAACATTGCCTCATTAGGTTATATTCAGATTAAGAAGTAGACAGGAACAAAAGGAAGCAATTTTTTTTAAATTTAGTCTTCCATTTCCTTTCCACACTTTAGATTAATTAGAATTTACCACTAAAAGAGCCAGACAGTACAATTAAGTTTTACAGCAACCATATTAAAGTTTTTAAAAATTGAGCTTCGACTTCCCCATAAATCCCAGGGGTACTTACAATTAAATTAGGCTTTGTCATCTGAAATAACAGAATGAGATACATAATATGCCACACGCTCTCTGGTACAGGAACCCAGCTAATCAAGGCAGTGAGCTAGCAGATTGCAACTTCAAAATACAGCAGCAGCACAGCACGGCTCGTATATCTGGAAACACCTCTCTACAAAGAATGTATGCATGTAAAAGTTATTTCGTGTTCCTTCTGCTTGACATCAGCCCTGAGCTAGAGCAGCATGGACAATGATGTACGACAAATAAGATACAGAAAGGATTTTGCCTCTTGTCCCCTTCCAGTTGTGGCATGTCCATGAAGTGGCCAAGTTTCTTCCACAGGTATTAGGTGTTGAACAGAATGTGAACAATTTCCCTCCTCTGATTTTCTATTCTGAACTCGTTGTCAAAAGCCCGCATTGTATTTTCAGTTGACAGCTCTTCTCTTCATGAACACGACTGCTAGAATATCCCTGTAGTTCACAGACAATATCCAAATTAATAACTTGTTAACAGAATTATTTCAGAAACTTGGTAAGTGACTTGGCTCAGCTATTTTTCTGAGACAGTCTTTTGGTTAAACGCTGTGTCTTGACCAGTCCAGGTGAGACAAGTCTGTTTGCATGCCTCTGCTTTACACACACTGGGCCCTAACCTCTCTGAAATAAATTCCTAAGGGTGTTGGAGTGTATCCTGGCCTCTACATCAGAAAATCAGTTACAGGAAAGGATCAAGCCAAAACGATGAGCCCAAGGCAGCCAACAGCAAGCACTCTAAATTCACGTCAAATCCTATTCCCCTCCGGGAATTCGGTGACTTCACCTAGTGGTAGAAATCTTTGTGTTTTCTTTCATAAAAAAAAGCAAGAAGTATGAGATATTTCTTTCAAAATATGACCAGAAAAAGACTGTGGGGATAGTGCAGCCCCAAACAGCATTCGTCATTTCCAAAGGTAAAAGCTAGAGCTGCTTCTTTGTCTGATAAGATATTTCACACCTCATGGGAGAGCAATCTACCTTTCAGGATAAATTATTCAGAAGTAGAGAGGTTTGAGATGAATACTCTCCTGTTATTCAATTAATTTTCTATTGATTAAGCAATTCAGTTAATATTAACTTAGGCACGGAGAGATGTGAATGGGAGTTTGGCATGATACACCTGTGCTGACCTGCTCATCGCAAGCAAGTCTGAGGTATGTCTCAGTATGCCCAGAAATAAAGCTTTCAGCTTCTGGACAAATGTACAGACGTTGCACGGTGACTTCAGCAGTGAGCTCTACAAACCAGAAGCAAAGCAACAGTTCTGGGTTTGAATAAAGTAAAGAGGATTTAGGAGAGATAATCTGCACCTTGAACAATCTCCGAGAAAATAGTCAGGTATTGTTAGTGCTATTTAGGTTGTATTTAAACTTTTACATTCTGATCTGGTTGGTTAGTTGATGTGTGGGGGGTTTTTTTGGGGGGAAGTGTTTGTTGGTTGTTTTTTTTCTGAATCGGTAATGTGTATTCTTGTGACATTAGGCATGGAACGTTTCTACCAAATCCTTTCCAAACTTCTAGCAATTGCACATTGCTGGTGCCCACAGCCCCTACCCAGCTGCCTTTCCAGGCACTTTTCTTTCATCTCCTGGTTATCAGAAAACAAACACTCAGATCCTGCATTCTTGAACACCAGTTTGCTATGCATCCTTCAGAAACAACTATTTCTTGAAGGTACTTCTGCTGCTAATGCAAAATAAATAATACCAGGGCACAGCAAAGGTAAGCTAGTCACCTAAGAGCTGTTGATGTAAATTTCCCAGAAAATCCTTAGGAAAGAACATTTGCTTGCAGTGTGGACGCTATATATTTTAAAGACAGATTGTTGCAAAGAAAGTTTTCCAGATCTCACAGTGAAAGACTGAAACAACAGCCAAACACAATGAGAGATTCAGTGAGTTTGGTTCCTCTCAATGACATTATAGCCCAGAAAGATGCAGATACCTGATTGTCGTATCTGGAAAATTAGAGAGAGATTTTACTGCATACGTGTTTGTTGCCTTCCATAATTTCCAGCACAAACAGTTTGACCGAGGCAGCTCTCATTCAAACAAAACCTCAGGAGAAAGCTCTGAAAATTGGTATAAAAATTTAAAGAAAAAATGTATTGTAACTCCTGCTTTGACAAGAAAAATACAGAATATATGCATCTTTGTTTTCATTATTTTAGTATGAGTATTTGACACTTCATAGATTATGGATTTTTTTTAAACAGTTAATATCTATCACCCTTGAAATTATATTTATCTGCTGGCATCTGACACATCTCTCATGCTTTGCAGTAGCTGTTTTCATTTCTGTAGTCTCTACGACGGATGGCAATATATGATCACCGATACAGCACCTTCAGAAGAACCATAAACAAGCACTTAGGAACTCAATGAAAGATTATACCATTTTCTAGTGGACAGAGTGCTTAACTCCATTAGCGTTAGAGGTTGATTAAATCATCCTACATCACATTTCAAATGCACTGCAACCAATTAAGTCAGCCCCTTGTAGCTCAATACATCTTTACATTTCAATGGTCGTAAAGATGTTGTGAAAAATTTTCTGAGATAGCCTGTGAGTGACATGACTTATTGTGCTATAGTTATGCCTAACACAGTTTTTGTGGAAATAAAAATGATTAAAATATCTTCAATCAGGTGGGTTTTGTACAGAGAATAACTGTGAAATGAGTCTTAATTGTACATTTCAGAGGGTTTTTCTGCACTACAGCAGGAAAGTGAAGGACTATGCGAACCAACCAACTGGAACAGAGAAAGAAATAAGCTACATTCATTTTCAGTCAGGTCCCTATTGTGGCAACATCTCCTTGTAACTTTAATATTTCACCCAAATGATAATATCACCAAGAAGACACTGAAAAGGATGAATTTGATCCCTAGTGTAACACCCATCTAGATCCATCTAGCCAGCGCATTTCAAAAGCATTTCTGATTATTCGGTTGTTCAGTTTATTTCCACATTTCTTACACCACACAGATGCTGCACTAGTATCAGAGAAATTACTGAATGCTTTCAGCAGTATCTCTAGGATTCATCACATGCTCACACTGAATGTTATTTATCACAGGTTCCTGACTGAAATAAAAAAGCAGGTCACAAGTGTACATAGCGGCCAGCAAAGATAGGAAGTTCAGCACTAGGAAATGTTAAGTTTCCTGACAAAAAACAATTCTTACATTCAATACTTGAATTTTTATGTGGGCTAGAAAATTTTAGTCTCTCTACTGTCTCTCATTTCTTGCCGTTTTGCAATCAGTCAGTGAAGGACCAGCTTCTAAGACATATCAAGACTGCCTATCCTGCTCAAAACAGAAATATAATAAATCCTCTGTCATACCCAGACCGACTTCCACCATTATGGTCTTCCACCATTATTTCACTACTTTTTGCGATCTTCCCAGTAGGATCACTGGAACATACTGTATGCAGGCTTTTCATTCACAGAATTCTTTAATCTTATTTTGATGGCAACTGGATGGTGTGTTTGTTAAAATGCCATTGCTTGGGTCACATAAACATATTCGTTATAACTTTGCTTTTAATGATTAAAAGTTTGTTACATGACAAGTTTAGCGGGTCTGGCTGGGATGGAGTTATTTGCTTCATAGGAGTCCGTACAGTGATTTTTAATTTCATTTCATTTAATTAATTTTTTAATTTCAATTTGTGACAATAACAGCATTGATAATACACCAGTGTCTCCGCTATTGCTGAACGGTGCTCACACAGCATCTGTTTCTCACTCGGTCCCCATGGCAAGTAGGCTGGAGGTGGGGGAGAGGTTGGGTGGGGGCACAGCTGGGAGAGCTGAGCTGAATTGACCAAAAAGGTCATAGAATCGTCATAGAATGGTTTGGGTTGGAAGGGACCTTCAAGATCATCTAGTTCCAATCCCCCTGCCCTGGGCAGGGACACCTCCCACCAGACCAGGTTGCTCCGAGCCCCATCCAACCTGGCCTTGAACACCTCCAGGGAAGACTATATGAGGTCTCACCCAGCAATAAAACAGCGGGGAGGGAGTGAGCAGCTCATGGTGCTTAGCTGCTGACTGGGGTCAAACCCACCACAAAAGGCCTTCCTTCATCTTTGCACCATATTGCATGGGTGTCCCTGCCCAGGGCAGGGGGGTTGGAACTAGATGATCTTTAAGGTCCTTTCCAACGCAAACTATTCTATGATTCTATGATTCTATATTTCAGCAGAGATGTTTACTAGGAAGATCTTGCCCTTGGATTACATTATACCCTACCCAAAACTCTGAAATTCTGTTATGTAGTAGACATATCATTTTACGCATTAAAAGCAGAAATGAAAAGGACAAGGAAATATACAGGAAGGTGAAATACGCATGGATTGGATACCTAATGCAGTCAAAGTGAAATCCTACCATCCTTAAAGTTAATGGCCACATTCAAACAGAGTTAAATGAAGCCAGTATTTCAGCTATGAAATTTCCCATCATTCCTATAACTCTATTCAAATAGCAAGCAAATAGGGAGGAAATGTCAGGTGTACTGACACTAATCCCTGTGTCCTGAAAGAGTGAGAACACGTAATTGTCTTAATTTCCAAGATGCATAGTAGCCTTGGCAATGTTGGGAGTCAGTAATACGATATTGCCTGATGTATGACAGGACACAGAAAAGTATCTGATCAAAGTATCAGTAGCCAAAGCAGAACTAACATCAAAAAAAGGATATTTTCATGTTGTATTTAAGTAGTATTGTGTAAGTAGTGTATAAGGAGGTCTTGATGGCACCTGAGAATGCTGGAAAGTATTTTCTTTAGTTTTGGATGTAGGGCTTCATTCAGCCTGCCCCTTTTCCCCATGATATTTCTGGTTTTGTAACTGGAGGTGCACAAATTAATGTGCTGCAAAGGTAGTGATGGTTTCAGGGTAAGACTTCTTTAGTTTATTATTTATAGTTTGCACTGTGGGCCAGGAGAGAGAAGGAAAGAGAGAACTTGCATACCAAAATCAATACAAATAATAATAGCCTCTTACAAGAAAAGCCTCAGGGGCTGAATATCTCTGGGTTCCTTTTTTTACATAAATGATCTCGGTGGATTATTGTTTCAATGTTTTGTGCTGTCAGTCACAGTCAGCTAGCAGCTCCCTTTTTGTCCCATGGAAATCTTCTCACTTCTAGGTGCCAAAATAAAACAAAATTGCATAGCAGCAGGTAGCCCTTGATGGCTTTCCTGCATGTTTCCAGCAGAAGAGTATTACGAGAGAAGCAGTGATCCGTGCTCTTCATCCAGGCACTTTTTCACCACACACCCTGTCGATGCTGAAGTGGCCAAATGGGTTCCCACATTGTATCTGAACTTTCTTATTCCAGAGCAACTTGGGGCTGTGGCTCGATTATTTGTCTTGGTTTATTTCCACTTATTTTCAGCAAGCAAAACCCATTGAAAAACAAAAAAAGTATTCATTTGGGCCACAAGAACATTCATATTTGATAACAATACTGTCAGTTTAATAGGTATGTGCATTAGGATTCTGCAGGGTTCTGAATACCTTGATACTAGGTAAACCAAAGACATTCAGATATCTCTGTATTTTTAATGTGTGTATATAATAACAATACTTAGTGCCTATATTTGTCCATAGACTTTATTTTTTTTTGCCTCAGTAACTCACTTATTTCTGTTATTCCACTTCCTATTGTGCTATGTACAGAGGAGAAATGACAATTTTTCATAATTCTTTTTGGCATCATCATAAGAGTTTTTTTCCTATTAGTCATCTTTATTTATCTACATAAATATTCAGTGAAAATATATTCATATTATTTCTAAATGTTTATAATTTTTATAATTGTATAATTATATTCAGAGGGTACAAAACCTCGCATAAAATAAATTATATCTCTTTTTTAAAAATAGATTACCATAATCCCGTTTACTGAATTATTCAGTGCTCATAGAGAACATATTACAATCTCTGCATTTTTGCTTTTTTATATTACTATTTTACTAAAACAATAACATTGGTTTGCAACCAGAGGCATATTTTCACTGAATTCCTTTTGAGTTTTTGGTTCCCTTTCGTACTCAGGTAATTTAGGAACATAGGAGGGCAGTTCATTAAGATGTCTGCATTTTCTGGATCTTGGAAAGAAGTTGAGCAGTTGGCATTTTTACTCATTTTTGACAAGTAAAAAGTTGTTTTCTCTCCAGGGATCTTTTCACAGTAACTATTTGGCTTAGTGCAGAAGTTGTGGGTCATACGCAACAGCGGCAGTTTTACAAACCTACCTCAAAAGAAAATGGACAGAAAAGTAGAGGTTTTACCCAAACCCAGAAAATTTGTTGAAAGACAATGAAAGAAAACAGTCTTACTGTATCACCCACCCGCGCGTACTCACACGATGTTGTTTTCTTAAGACCACATCGGCTGGAGAAATGGAGGAGTTCTCTGCCAGAAGCTACACAGTGAAACTAAAAAGTAGGCAATAGACCAGAGTATCAAAGACATTTTGGTACCTTTGCCTGGACCCTCAAAGCTGTATTAATGCCTAACTTCCGTTGCAAGCAGTACCTTAAAAACAAAACCAAAACTCTTAAAGCAACAGAGGGCCTGAATGTGTTTCAAGCACAAAGGGTAGGAAAACAAGAGTTCTAGACCTTAACATTGCAGTGCCTAGAGATTGTTATTTGCCTTTCTTCCTTAGTTCTAGGAAAAGAAAGAAAACCTTATCATCTCACCATTGTTCTGTGACAGGCTCTGTGCTGATTGATATTCACGGTCAGTGTCTGCTTTGACAGAAGTGCACATGACTATTGAAAAACATGGTGCTTTTTCTGTCCGCATTATTATCATAGCTAATTATGCAAAATCTATTTTTTCCTTTCTATTTAATGCCTTTTCCATTTACTGAAATCTTTTCCTCATGCAGCCTATGCTATGCTACATTTAGGAGTCACGTCAGACTTTCTATGTTCTTTATACTAATCACAATTACTAATGTTGTCATAAACTCTGCAGCACAGTTTGTACTTCACGGTTATATACTATGTCAAATTATTGATACTTATGCATTTCTTTGCATTTAAGAGAAATCCAATTTGTCGTGCTCTGCACAACATTATGGAAGTTGTATGTATAAACCAGTAAAAGGTAAATGCTGTTTTTCTGTGGCTTAATGGTAATTTTAAAAGAAGAAAAAATAGCACTAATTCTCACAGAGATGTTTTCAGCCAAGCTAAAACTAATGGCGGATACTGTAACTTAATTGAAGTATGAGCTAATTGCCTTTCTTTTCACTTAAAGCCTCTAGTTACATCTTTATCACAATAAATACAGAATTCTTTCCAGTGCTTTTTTTAATCTTTAAACAAAAAGTGATAGTAATTTACTTTATTCCAAGATCAGAATGCAGAATGCCAAAACCTTTTTTATTACAGTAATATTACTATAAAAATTTTTTGTACTCTCACCAGTATGTTAGAATAACTCTGTCTTCTCATATTGTCATCTCATTTTCTAAGTCTGTAACACTTTGGGCTTCTCAGATAGGAATTCAGGGGTGAGAGAGCCACAAGAACAGAACCACACCACTCACTGAGAAGTCCTTTCCAAGCAGGATGGTATAGCTGAAGGGTGGTTTCTAATTAATCACAGGCACACACATACGCCCACACGGTCCGTACGGAAACACGCTCACACCCGTCAAAGCCTCCACTCTGTGTCTGGCACCATGGACTTGGGGGACGTCTTCAGATGCATCTTGGCATTTTCATTTCTTATTGTTTCCGACTTAGGTGGTTGGCATGAGTTGCCAATGGTCGTCTTGGTCATATCACCCCATGACGGTGTCCCATGTTTAAAGCCAATTAGCTGTTGTTGCATAGGTTGGGATCACCTTCTGGGTGTAGCTGTCAAAAGTTCATCTGCCCTCCTTTGGTTTTCCCCTGTGTATAACCAAACCAATAGGAATGAGAAGCTGTAGTTGGACAATCCTCCCCCATAACCACTCTCTTTGGTTTGTTTTCCCAGTGCATACCAGAATCCCCTAAAGAGTGAAGAGGCAGGCAGATGTAGTCAAGATATTACTTCTCTGGCAGAAATTTTAGCTGGTGTTTGCCTTGTGGGAAGGCTCTTACCAAATCAGGGAAAAATCTGAATAGTTTGAATTTATAAAATTATTGGCCTTGGAATTTGATAATTTTGCCAATAATTTCTGTAGATTTTTTTTGTTTTGCTTTGCTTGCATGTGTCCCAATCTCCACGTTTCAAAAATTAAATCTTTACTGAAATGTCTCAATATAGACCAGTTCGGTTTTAGTATGGCTACAAAAGAAATAGTGGTCTACCAAGTCTAAATCCCAAATATTTTGCAATATAGCTGTGTATGGCACAACCTTCCTCTCTGCTGGCCGGCTGACTAAGTGCCAGCTTGCAACTGGTATTCTGCAGCTTCACCCAGCACCACCTATGGATGAAGAAACAGCTGCTCAGAAGATTTCAGTCCACTGAAATCACTTGTGCAGTCACTTGTCTAAACTTGTCACTTGACAGACACTTGTCTGTCACTTGTGCAGACTCTTCGCTGTTTTGAGTGATTTTGAGGCACCTGCAAAGCAAGATTTCTAGGGGACGTGTCACCTGCAGACACTGACCAGGGATGTCTACAAAGCACAGATTCTTCTTACGGCTCACTTTAACTGTTATAATACATTTCATATTCGACTCTGCTTAGCAGACAGATGCTTTTCCCCTGCAAAGACGCAGCGAGTGGGGAGACATAACTTGTTAAATGTATGAAGTAAAATGGAACTTGGTACCATGCTAATTACACTGACTGATAGCATTAGGCTTTTCTGGGTTCTTGGCTGTTTAGGATGCAGTCCTCCATGTGTGGGTGTCATGTCTCACTGTCAGTAAAGAGGCGGGATAAGTGACTTCAGATGCGTAAATTCCCAACAGCGCAGACTAAAGTGATATAAATCTCAAGGTCCATATAGAAACATTTATTAGCTTACCAAAATGGTTAGTATAGCTCTTAACAAGTCCACGATAACTGGTCAGGTATATAACAAATGATGGCAAATGGTGAGGTATGCATTGTGTTGCTTAACAACAGGTATAGGACAACTTATGGCAAGCGGTACTTAAGGTCATTCTTACGGTTGTTACTTAACAACTCTAAGAGAAAAAAGAAAATGAGGGATAGAGAAAGGAAAAGATAGAGAAAAAGACAGAGATAAAGAGATCACCCATCCTGGTTCCAGCGTCTTTTTCAGGGAATCTTCCCAGGCATAATCTTCTTTCTTGGAAAGAATCTTCACAGGTATGGTCTTCTCTCTTGGGAAGAATCTTCCCAGGCACAATCTTCTTCTGTTTCTTCTTTTGTTTCTTCTTTGTTCCCCCTTAGGGGCACTTATTCTCCCTTTTTATGTTTGCTGAATTACCATGGTCCACACCTTTGCCAAGGACAGCCTTGTCTTGGGTTTCTCCCTTCTCCCAGGTGACGTGTAGCGTGATTTGGGTGGAGAGACGAGTGCCATAGTCATACATGTTTACCATGATGTCTATAATTTTTGTTAGCATATGCAGGGGTGTGCACTTTCATATGCATTTCGCGGATAATGAAGCAAAGGTCACTTATCGGACACAATGACCTCGTGAACTAGCAAGCTCACCACACAACTCGCAGAACCATCCTGTCTTCACAAGACAGTTCTCCCACACTTTCAGGCACCAGAAGTGTGAGCCTTATCAGTTCTTTGAAAGCCAGGCCTGCGTTATTTATTTCCTTGAGAGTGTTTGAGGCATTCCATTGAAGGCTTGGAGGGCCTTCTGCTCCTCCTCAGGGAATTTACAGTCCGTCTCTTGCAGTGGGCTTCTCCATCAGCCTGCGCGCACTGCCCTGTGGGCAGCTGGGGGTTCTGGGCCTAAGGTCCATGGAGGCAACACACACAGTCGGGGCTGCTGCCTAACACTTAATGATGAAGTATGCACACACCAATATTGGTGGGGGGAACAGACAGGAACTCTATAATTGAAATGTAATATATTTTATGCATCAACAACCTTTACTTTTCCATTTACAGTGCTCAATGAATGTAAAATACTCGTTGCTTAGGACCTTTCATACCCTCTTGGTGACAACACAAAAGAGAATCGTGTGCCAATTTACACTCTACCAGAGGAAAGAGGGGCAAATTTGCTCCTATCACTTCAGAGAGAGCATATTTTAATCTAAAGTAGGGTGCAAAACAATTTTTCTGTCTCTTGAAGACTTTGAAATTTATGTATTTCCATTTTTGTCAGAGGCAGATAAACAGAACGACTGGAGCACTTTAAATGAGGCCACTTGGTAACCTCATGCAGCTTCTTCTCTCATGAGCCTCGCAGCTTCTTCAGTACACATGAATGGAACTGCAGATGGTAGCTGTCTCCTCAGCTCCTACTTTTTCCTGATATCTAAGAGATACTGAGCTCCTTACCACTAATAAAGTGAGACGCATTCTTATTTAGTCAATCCTATCTATTTAGAAAAGTAAACAAATATTAGACAAACTGCCCCCATTAAGCTGTGCCTCTTAACTAGACTGCCTGCACGTTTTCCTCTTGCTTTGCTATTTCTGTCCTACTTTTGCTCAGTGGGTTATTTCAGATAAGATTATAAACTCTTAGACAAAATGCCTTCATTTCCACAAGACACCTAATACGATGAATCTCTAATCCTAACTACAGTTGGTTTTTATTATTTATAAATAATACAACAGTTTTAAGCTGATACATTCAGTTCAACCAAGGGCAGTTTAGCACTGTCTGTATATAGTATCTCTTTATTTTCACTCATTATTCTTAATCCTTAAACAGGTCTTACAGCATGTGGGACCAAAGGTAAACAAGGAGAAAGAGTGAGTGAGGCAAGAAGCTCACCTGAGCTATCCTAAGTTGACATTTATTATGATCGTTACCCATGATTACAGACAGCTGTTCCATCCAGTTCAGTGCTATCATAATTTCTATTATGGATGTAAAATTCTACCCTGTTAGTATTTAGATCCTGTCTCCTGGGGGAAATACTCTGTATCTCAGAGGTGGCAGTGTCTGGCCCTAAACATGGGTCAGATTCACACTTCCATGTTGTGGTGTACAAGAATTTTATACCTTTTACCTTCCCCCCCGAACTTTAAAAAAAAAAACAAACCCCAAACAAAACAAACAAAAACAAACAAACAAACAAACAAAACCAAAACAACCAACACCATTCCCTCAAGCATTTATTCTTTGTGACTTCTTCAAGACTTCATGTAAGTTCTGTATTCTCGTAATTTTCACTTTTATATTAAAATTTTCTCTCCCAACTTTAAAAATGCTACTTAGAAAGTGCGTAAACAAGGAAAACCTTTGTCTAATCATCCTCTAATATGGATGATAGAATATAAAAAATGGATGAGAAATAGAAAAAAATATTTAATTTGAAACTAAGTAATAAGAAGTAATACTTCTGAGCAGAGTAAAAAGAAAACAGAATCCTCAGGAATATGGCTGCAAGGAGGAATGAATGGATGGCTCTCCATAAGCACATTCCAGTAACCTTGCCATTTTTTGTGTTGCAGACAATTAACATAATATAAAAAGCTTAGTTTTCTTGCTGCACCACCTTATCTCCAAGTGTCAATAGTATCCATATCTAATTCGAGCCAGTCTGTAAAGTTACACATTGGATTCTTTCTAAATTTTAAAATGTCACTTATCATGACACTGGGAGGCTGCTAACAAAGAAACTGTGTAATGGTTCTTTCTGATGCAGCCCTCAGCCTTTGTGAATTGCTGAATCCAGGGGAAGATGAATTCTAGAATCAGGCACTGAAATTCACAGCTCTTAAAAAACCCCTCGGATCAGCCATTCAAAGGGTTGTTTAGATTTCTATACCGTCTGTTTGCTCAGCCTTGCACAATTTGAAGTTCACCCATGCTCCTGTTAGAAAGCTGCAGACATGCTATTGACAATTCCTCTTTTTTAAGCCCCTACCACGACTTCATCAACACACTTTTATGGTATCCCGTGTGATATCGTGTTGAACTTAGAGACGTTAAATGACAATAATGAACGACTTTATTTCCTGAATGCATTTTTTCCCTTGTTTAGCACAGTGTACTTGGTATAAGAAGTGCTACTCTTATTAGAGCACCATCAAAATCACATGAAGCATATTCTTTTTTGCAGGATAAAAATTCAAACTCAGTCATTTGTTGCAAAAATCTTATAATTTATTCATTATTATCTCATTGTGATCATTTCTAAACAATTGTGATCTAAAGTATTTCTTTGCATTGTAATTCAGAATATAATGCTAACCTTGAAAACCATTCTAATACATCACATTTAGCACAGTCTTTACAGTTTATTAAGCCCCAGTCTTAAGAGTAACAATCTTTTTTGGCTAACTATCATTTGAGAGTATTGTTTTTGTGACCCCTATCCCTCAAGTTCCAGCAGGCAATATTTAGGTGTGTATAGCTTGTCTTGAGAATTAAAGCATTATGAAGTTCTAAAAAAAAATCCTCAAGCATAATTAGCAGAGCTACATTTACCCATAATAAAGACAATTTTAATTAAAAGGAAAACAGCACATTTGAAAAAAAGAAGAAATCATTAGAATGCAGTGGATGTCAGACCTGAAAAGGCAAAACAATGATTCAGTGGAATTAATTTTCACTATTTGTAACCACTTACCTTGAAGACAGGATGCCTGTGTTTCAAATGAAGCTAGAATATTATACACAGCTGTCTTTTAAGTTCTTTGTTGTGTCTCCTCAAGCTCCATCATCATAAAGTCTTCTGGGACCTCTTTCAAAACTACCAATGCTAACGAAGTAAGGTAGACTTTTCCTCAGGAAGCAGAGAGCTGGGCTAATGAACCGATACACCAGCTCGTGTCCACGAGTCCTCTATGAGATCAGAAGCAGTGGCTGTGCAGCTTAAACATCGTCTAACCTATTCTCAGATAAAATCCCCATTTTCCTCAAGCCCTTCTCCTTTCCCACCACCATCAACATTTTCTCACCAAAACTCCAATTATAGCACCAGTGATTGCAAAAATACTTTCCTTTGCTTTAAGAAGAAACTCCATAAACAATATAAGCCAATATAAACAATTATTTAAAAAGTGACTTTAAACGGAGACATTAGAATGAATGCCGGATGAGTATTCAGCATGAATGCTGAATATGCAAACGACAAAAATCTATTGGCAAGAAGTTACTAAAACCAAATATTTTTTTAATCTATTGTTTCAGAAAAACTTCTTTCCTGATGAAATGAGAAACAAGAAAACAAAAAAATGATAAAAAAAATCCTAGCTGTAAATACTCTAACTCTGTAGTTACCTGTGTGCAATACATCTGCTAAATCTTCGTTGTGTCCACAAAACTCGTGTCGTTGTGTCCAGTATCTGAAATAATTACAAATGTAACTGGTTTCTTTCTCACTTTATTGCAATGACAAGAGTCCAAAATGCAACTGATACACCTGTAACTGTGATTTGTAAGATATGCTTTCAAATGAGCATAGTCACTACACACTAATTATAAATTCAGTGTATCTATCTATGTCCAAATTAAGTGTAAACAAAACATGCAATAAGCTCACTAGGTTGCAAACCTGAACCTAGGAGATTTTGAGCATCACTGCAGACAAAGCTAGACAACAGAGGAGAAAAGAGGGTGCTTGATCTATACCTGAATTTGGACCTTCTGCATTTCATACAGAAGCAAATCCAACACATGCAAAATTTTCACAAAAAAAAAAAGAAAAGAAAAAAGGATAAAGCAAATAACCTGCCAATGACTTTTATTCTCATTTCAGATGTTATCATTGTTGCCTGAAAAGGGACGAAGCGGTTTTGGCAGAGATAAACCCCCTTGCGTTCTAACACTCCTCACCGAGGTGGGAGGCCAGGTGCGGCTGGGTTTAAATTCTGAGTGATGCCCAATTCAGCACTATCAGTCCAGTCGCGTTTAACATGTACGAAACTATTACGATTTGGATACACTAATAGTGGGCTGCACCTTCCGTCTAGTCGTGCTCCTGAACTAGCACGGCCACTCTCCAGTCTTTGGTTGCCTTCAGTGAGAAACCAAAACAACTGGCTACTTAAACAGTGCAGTTTATTTTAACAAAGGATATACAGGTTCTTAGGATTGCCGGTGATAAATACACTGTCTGCAAAGCACGTGCAAATAAAGATATCGTTAAATATACAAAATGCGTGACAAAATTGTAAACGATACAGCCTGGCTATAACTGCAGGAGAGAGGTTCTCTAGAGAGATTTCTAAGTTCCCCAAGGAGACCCTCGGTATAATCGAAGTCTTACCCAAAGGCGTCCCTATGGGGGGGCAGAAAGGCTCAGCCGTCGGCTGGGCCCACAAGTCGGTGACGGAGTTCTTCTCGACTGGTTCGCGATGGTGTCTTCCCTGATATCCCCTCTCTCTCAGGCTATTTTTATACTATTTTTTATCTTCAATGTGGAGTTTGAGAGACTTTAGTCGTACATACTTCTATTACGATTGGTGTACTTGAGGAGGAGTGGTCGCACCTTGGAGGTGGGTAGCCTCCGGGATGGAGGTGTGTTTTGGTACATTATGATGAGCAACGTTTGCACAAAGGACAGCATCTCATCAAAATTTGATGAAATGTTGGCTCAGGGTAGCGAGTAGGCGGCTTTTTGGTTCCGTAGTACCATCTTGTTCCCATATCTTCTATGGGCAAGGCAAGGCCACGGAATAACATTTCGTTCCATCCCTCATGTAGCTTCGCAAGCAACCTTGCACAGGGAACTGCAGATGTTGCATCCTGCCAGCTGCGGCTGTTTTCTACCTCAGAAGCCTCTTGATTTTATACTTTTCCTTAATGTGTGAACAATGCTGTACTTTTGTATTCTTAGCCAATTTAGTAATTATTCTACAATCATGGACCAGTATCACACATGTTAATTGTCTTCCTCACTTTCTCCACAGTGCTGCATTTCTTTCCTATTGCCCCAGACTTAATCTTCCTTCATTTTTTACTAGTTATTTTTCTCAAATCCTTAGTTTGTATAATTCATTAAAAAATTAAATTTTATGCTCTCTGTAATAAAAATATTCACAATTTACCTCTTTATTAAAATATCTCATTTTTGTTCACAAATTAATGATGGACCATTCATCTACTTCAACTATACTAATAACAAAACCTCATCCAGTCTGCCAGCCTTTCTTTTATTATTTTTAAACTTGTAGTTATTCGTAAAGGTACATTATTCAGGCAAAATGAAGGTAGGAGCAGGAAAGCTTGAATGCAGGCAGGGAAGAGCTTTGGAAGAATGTTTGGTTAAAATGATCTCATAGAAGACAAGACAAGAAATTAAACCTATCAATCATCTCAGATTTTTCAGAATACAAGTCTTCAACCCCTTGCACTCAGTTCTGGGAGCTAGTGAACACAGTACTTACAGACCCATATAGACATGGTGATTGGTTGAGAAAAACAAAGATTTCCACACGTTTACACAGCTTCATTACATGGTTCATCTGCTCATTTTCAGGGAGTGTCTCAATTGAGTGTTTGCATACAACTGAACTGCAAAATATATCAAGCAAGTCAATTTTTACTAAAGAATTCTAAAGAGAATAAGTGTTCAGATATTGGGAATTAACACACATTTTCATGTGATAAATCTCAGGCTCATGAAAGTCTAGAAGATACCCTAAAAGCCCAGGATCGTAATAGGCCAATAGTTCGATTTTGGTAAGTCATAATCACCTAACTTTTTACCAGATATTTATATGTAAAAGAATTTTATCCAGTTGAAACCGTCAGCAAAAGATGACAAGCTTTAAAGTAAAAGACAGCAGCTACCTGTTCAAGATTACAGTGTATGAGATTTCAGAAGGGAAATCGAAAAAAAGAAGTAGACAAATGAAAGCAAACCATCAAACTTGCTTATAAACCACACTAATGAGCATAATATAAAAATTACATTGGACAAATTAAATATAGACTAAAAATATGTTATTTTTCAAATGTAAAATTAATCAGGATTTTATGGCTAGAACTTCCAATTTTTAATAAATATTTCAAGTACTCTTACAGCAAGAGGTCATCTTGATTTCAGCTGGGTAATCAAGCATAAATCATCTTTAAGACTTCTTTTGTCCTAATGGCATGCAAGCATAGTAATATTATTTTCTCATTGAATTTTATACCATTTCTTGAAACGTTGTTCTTCTTTTACGTTTTTTCTTTTTGTTTTCTTATGTTCTATAAGCATTAGTTTGTATTTCCTACAATCAGTTTCTAGTTTGCAGAACGAAAGCCGTTGCCGACAGTAGACTCTTCTACCCATTGCACCGTTTCTGCTTATTACATAGATGAGCAAAATGAAGATAAATTATCCCCATCTCAGGATGGCTTGAGATATAAGTTATCTTCTTTTTATTTGGAACTTAGCTTCTGATCATTTATTATTAATAGAATTCTGTAAACATTCTAAAAATTATACATGTGTTCAATAAACCTTTACAGGTACTTCAGGAGATGAGGTGAACTCAATTTTATGACTGTGAAACTTTAGGAGATTCCTTGTAGCCTATATTAGGAAACGGTAGCGTAGAAGCCAGGGAGGACAAAGCGGCCTGGCTTGGAGTACTGATAAAGGATGATTTTCAATGGTATTTTTACTAAAAATTTAGTGTATTAAAAGTTCATGGCAAGCAAGATTGCTAAGCATATCAGGATACTGTATATCCTTAATACATTCATGGAGGCTACTTGAAGGGCACTTTGAGCGCATGGACCTGTATACATATTACGGCCTTTTATTGTTGACAGAGTCTAGAGCCCTCTGAGTATTTTTACAGTACATTATTTTTTAGAACCAATAAATTACTCATCTGAACTATCCAAGTATAAACATGATGACTTTTTGTCAGGCTTGACTATGATACTATTACAATGAATTATGGATTTTAGCGGTTATCTGCTTTTGATGTGGTGCAATAAATCATGATCATTTATGATTGGTTCTGAACTCCGTATCGGTTTTTCATATAGTCTGTCCTGCATTTGTAAGGTTCCTCAGAGTTATACTTTTAAAGACATCAGACAATTTCAAGATAGCATTAGACTGATTTAAAATTCTTTGAAAAGCATAGACCAGATAAATAAAAAGAAATTTAAACATATTTTCAGACATCTTTTCTATTCCATACACAATTATAAAACCCCCCAAAATAAACAGTGAACTCAAAATTCCTATGTTTTTGTTTAAGGACAAGAGACAGTGAGTTTAATTTAAAAAAAAAAAAAAAAAAATTGGCCTATACGCTCCAGTTACATGGAGTAAATTGGAAGCTATTGGCAGACAATTCATCTGACAGCAGCCTCCAAGATTTCAAAAAATCAGAAAGACAAGACATCTGTAGGCCATATGCGAGTGTAGCTATACTCCATATCACAAACATACCCCAGAGGAAAGAGAAGGAAATCTTCCCTTAATCTCACCTTCTTTACGTCCAGTCTGTCATCTTTTCTTATATCCTCTGTATGATCCAGAAATGGCATCACTGGATTAGGAGTTGAGCCAGTCCCCCAGTGGAACTAAGATTTTACTCTAATTCTCTTTTATCCTGATTAATTATTCTCCTGTTCTACTATCTACCGCTGAATTTCTACTTTTTTTTCTCCCGACCTTTTATATTACTCCTGTTTGGCAAGATGTATCTTTCTTCGCTTGTATTTCTTCTTCCTCATTTGTCTACCTTCTCCTGTATTATACTGTATTTTGTTACTTATTACTACTGGGACTACGCCTTTCCTTCTCCATAACACTGAAGTTAGATTTAAGGGATTCATCTGGTCACTACAGTTAAGGAAGAAAAAAATTTTTTTAAAATATTATTCTAACAGTTAAGTATTCATAATAGAAAGTGTTAAGTAACTTATTTTTTTTTTTAAGAACTAAAAAAAAAGGATTTTTTTTTTGTTTTTTGCCCTGGATTGAGCAAATTCTTGTATGTATTTAAAGTTATGTAGGACACAGAGGACAAAGGAGTGACTTTTTTCCCTTAGGGAAGCATTTGTGCGGACACAAAAGAAAGATGTTGTCTCCTTGCCTGTCATCTCAAAATTTGCAAGAAAACTCACCGTTTTAGCACCAGGAGCATCCATCTCAGGTGTTTTGATGCCCTTCTTTTCAGAGAGTTCTGGGTGACTCAGTCACCATGACAGTCTTGGTGTTCAGCATCGTTGAACTCACTGAATTAAAATGAGGTAGATCAGAAGTTTCTCAGACACAGTTTATCGCTGCTTTACTTCTACTATAGATCAGCACAGGCTACCCACGAAACATGCTACCTACAAGTTCCACGAAGCAGAATTCTTTAAGGAAAGGAAAGGAAATGATGGGCCTTTTCTTGGTTTCCTTCATTCCTAACTCAGTGAATAAGCCTTTTTCCCAGTTCCTTAATATGATTGCCCTAATAATCAGAGACGGGTTTTACGCTCCAGAGAATGTCTAGGTTGTAGATATGTCTGGATCCTACATCAAAGGGAGAGGAGGGAAACAAAATTCCCCTAAACCTTTCTAATACACATACAGGGTTTTTTGGTTTGAAAATTGTATGTTGGTATCCTTTTGAATTTTTAATCACACTGTGATTTAAAGTAGCTTTTCATGCCTTTTGTTTCACAGTAACAGAATTACAGATCTGCAGTTTTCACCTCTTTAGTCCTCCTGTCCTTCAGTCCTTCACTAACCCTTATGAAAGAAGGGTTTAGTTTATTAAAGAATCTTGGGAAAAATCCTCTTTAAACAAAGCATTACATTGACGTTCACCCCAAGGATCCAACTAGGTCGGAAAGAGACGTTAAACAGCAAATGCCTATTCTCTTTAGTTATACATTAACCCTTATTTTTTCATATTTCATCATTACAACAGGAATGGTCCTCTGTGTTGTCTCTTACCTTAAATTCCCTTACCGTTGTAAGCTAGTGACACTGCTTTACCACTGTTCCCCGTGAAACCAAGCAAAGGACCACTCTTTGGAGCAGGAGAGGAACAGCACTGGTACTGCTATGTACCATTCTGAGCTGGGAGTGAGAGACAGTGCAAGGAGAATAAGCATTTGCCGAGCTCACACACATTTCAGCCACAATATAGCAACTTAAAACACTATTTTCTACCTGAAGTCTATTTCCTGGCAGGATCAAGCCTACGAAAAGATGTACTAGCACAGTTAAGCACATTCTCCATTCTAACTCGTTCCACTGCTGAAAATTTAGCACAAAACCACCAAGAAAACAAAACATGCTGAAAGGAAAACGCATCCAAGCAGACCCCGGTCTCAGCAGAAAACCAGTCAATATGACCATTGCCTCCAGCCTGCAACTGCTGCCCGACTGCACTGTTTGGTGAGCTAAACCCTCCGGCTGCAGGCAATAATCTCTGCTGAGAGATCGCTGGGACTCTGAGCTTCTGCATCCCGGTGAGCCTGGTGTTTGCTCCTTCCCAGCTGGAACATGAGACTCGCCAGAGCCCCAGCTGCTGCATGTCAGGCATAGGGATAGAAGCCAAGTCAAAGACTCCGTGGGAGTGGATGAGTCCACTGTATTTATTGGCAAGCCAGTCAGCCTCTCACCTGGGCAGGCTTGCAGTCCGTTAGTGGTTCACCACCCCTAGGTTCAAGCCTGAGGAACATAATGTTTTGTTCAAAGTGGTGAGAGCCTGAACGGTTGTTGAGCGGTTTGGTTGTGGTTTAGATTATTCTACAATATTTTCTCATACAGAGTCTGCAAAATCTTATTTTACTAGCTTGAATCCTATGGAATGGAACCAAGCAGGACCATTCTTTAATTGATAGCTCTTCACAGCGTTTCCTTAATATGACTTAGATCTGTCTCTATTTATTTTAACAGTCTCCAGGACTTAACTCTGCATTGTCAAGCAGATATATCAAGTAAATGATTAGAAATGTATGTGATATTTATAAAGCGTAATAAGCACATTTTATTCTCTTCATGGTGCCATCAGATCGCAATTTCTTGTAGTGAACTGACAGGTTTGCAAAGAATTAACTTCACAAAAATCTGAAGCTAGAAAGGTACTTGGACTCCAAGTTTAATTTTAAAAATCCTGTAAAACAGTTTACAGTGCCCCTGCTTCTTCACCCATATACAATAAACACTGCAACAATTTCCCCAAAGTAGCACTCAAACATGTGACTTGCTTTGGCTCATGATTTTATTAGATTAAATATTTAAAGCTGACAATAAGCTACTGTCAATAATTCCTTAGGAAGCTGAGATTTTATATTATGGTTTGTATTACCAGGACCTCTGATTCCCAACCTGAGCCTTCCTGATGTGTATTGCCAAATACACAGCATCTGTACCTCTAACGGCCTCCAACAAATATTACCATCAAAAATTGCTTGCAGCTCACATCTGAGATCCAGTGTGTGTTAAGAAAAGAGCTGAAAGAGATTTTTTAGTATTCTGTTGGCACTTGCAAAATATAACACATCTAAATCATGATATTCCCTTTGGAAGAAAACATGTAGATTATTTCACAGTTTTCAGTGGCTATTGCAGTACCTCAAATTAGAGTTTCGAACTGGAAGAGCTCATGGCCATGGGCATCCTCACTTCACACGGCGCTAAAAGATGTTTACTACCTCCTAAATAAATACAGATAATGAGATTTGTATAATACGTAACTTTTGTACGCTGCTCTGAATTTTGTTCTTGTTTGCTAGCAGGTAGCCTAAGGAATGCGAGTGTGACAAATCTACTTCATCTCCAGCTGCTGGATACTTTTACCAGCTTTTCTTTTTTTTCTATCTGACTGGAAATTAAAAAAAAAAAAACAACAAAAAACCAACAAAACCCAGACATCTTAATCCCATATGAGGGCACAGAACACATCATGATGATTACATAGTTGTGGTACACATGGAAACAAATGAAATAACCCATGACTAAATTAATTACTGGGTCAACATATCTTAAGGCCAGTAGGGGCCCTCTATGGCACTACAGACTCACATTAAGAGTCTGGGCCAAGATTTTAGCTCCTTTATGCGCCTGCAAAACTCGTGAATGTGGGAAAGGTTGTTTTTCCTCCCCTTAAAAAAGAGCCGTTCTTGCTTTTGGAAAAATGTCAAAACCTGAAAGCACACCTAAGCAGAGAAACACAGATGTGAGCCAGAACAGCAGCAGTCTTGCCTTCTAAGGATCTATTGGATGTCAGTTTAGGTCTGTAACGTATGGCCAGTTCTTCAATGGGCCCTGCTGATGTCGGAGATGTGTATACATTCCCAGCAGTGCCTTATGTGGAAGCTTGATTTTTGCAAACGGCTGCCTGAAGATAAGCTCATTTTGTGTGTGGTAAAAAGATTGTATCAAACACACCCTGAAAATCACAAGGTGAAAAATATGCAATGTGATATAAGTAATAAAATCTACTATTTTGTGTTGCTTTTATATATATAAAAGGCAAGAGTGATGGTATTTATATAGATATTACATATGCATATGTATGAAAGGTTAATAACTGAACAAGCTCTAACAGTAATTCAGAACTGTAGATATAATAAAAAAAATGTTATTAAAACTCTATAAGGAGTTCTTCTAAAAGAAGTTTGAAAACTCAAAGACATTGCAGAATGCATTAATCTCAGTTGTCAAAGTAATCATAGCCATGAGTTTCCTGGCAAAGTTTTTCCAGCTCACTAGTCAACACCTGCCACTACACAGACAAACCGCTTCTTGATGCTAAATGCAGCAGTGCTAAAGCTTAGAAAAGATGGACTATGGCCTTTTCAAACCATCAGTGCTTCGAGGTTCTTCCTCAGAGCATACTCATCACCTCTCCTAGCGGCTTCTGTGGGAATCAGTTCAAGTAGAGAGAGTAAAGACCAGGCAACAATTTCAGAATATTTAACATCTCTCAGTACTGAATAGCAATGATATATTATGAACAAGAAGACGTAATCCTTGTCCATGAGTCCTTCAGGACTCACGAAATAGAAAATGACCTCAAATGAGCAGAGAACAACAAGGGGTGCAGGCAGAGGAAGGAATATGAAAGAAGTACTGCGTTAGAAACTTAGGGAGAGGTTGCAGCTCGCCAGCAGCACAGCAAGTGAAGTTACAGTAATTCTGCTTATTTTCTGCTACCAATACCATGTTCTATCAGAACAGGATTCCACCTCTAAGCTATTCTTCATGAACAGAAAACTTTTCAAAGCTTTTAGTGTTATAGGTAGACCAACGAGGGCCCAAATCCTAGAGATATTGGAGATGTTGAATTCTCAGGGGTCAGGTTATGTGCCAATCTAGGAATTTAGTACCTTCAACACTTTACGTCCAAGTTCATCCAGGCAAAAAAACAGTAATGGCTTCCACATTCATGGCCATTTTCCTTCAGCAAATACATTTTAAAAAAAAAAACACTCACGGAATAAGTAGGTAAATAAGACACTACATTAACCGTTAGTCATTTACCGGATTATTTTTTTTAACTTGTCTTTCACACCCAGATCAGGAATCCACCGTGCGCTACTAACCGTACATTTTAGCTGACAGCTGTTATATTTAGTAAAACTTGCTTGTGATTCATTATTCATGTTCTCAAACACCCTCAGAGATAAACTCCGATGAAGCTCAAAGCTTCATCTGAATGGCTGCTGAAATGACACACATAGGAGTGTGTTGAACACGTCTAGGTAAATCTGAGGCTATGTCATTAGAACGCTCTTATAAAACTTGTAAGATACTCTATTACTAGTAAGATGCGTGTTATGCAAGACTGTCATCAAATATAATTATCTTCAGAGGAAAAGGTAAAGGCCAAAGTATGACAGAGGAAACAGATTTGCTGGAAAATCTGACTAAAAACCTATTGCCCGTGGAGGACTGGCAAGATGTTCTAGAGTCCAAAGGCATAAGAAGCTGCCTTATCAATCAAAATTACTAAGTGATGGGCAAGGAAACAACCCATATGAAACAAAACAAGCTGTTTATATTCAGTGTTTACAGTGTGAAGTGGTGTGAAAAAGTTAATGTATTTTGCTTGCTTGCTTTGTCTTTTTCAAGGCTTTTCTGTCTTTCTGTGAAATGTTTGTCTCTAGCCAGTAACTTCTGTGGGTAGGATCTGTAAGAGCATCATGTGTGTACAGAGTCATGTTTCTGTCAAAGGAAGCCTGTAGAGAAGTATAATTCTGTTCATGTTTACCATGCTTAAAAGGTAGGAATTTAAAATCTCTTTAAAGGACTGCAGAAAATTTTTAACATTCATAGGTTTACAATACATTCAATAATTTCTTCAATGCTCAAAATAATCTCTGCATGTGCTCTTCCAAACATGCATGTCCAACCTTGCTTATACATATAAAGGCGTTATTTTTTGTTACCATAAATATGGATAAGCATATGACTCAGTTCAGTCTTCGAACAAATGTTCTCATTATGACTTCCTGCATCTGGGGATGAATCATGGCCCTCGTTCTTCCTTTGCATCGGACAATGAAGGCTGGAATAGCTTTTAGTGTGGTTAATGGTCTAAGAATATGGAAAGAAGATAGAACTTCTGCAGAATCACGGGTTTGAAATTTGCTGAATCGTCACCCCGAACACAGCAAGGAAACATGAGCAATGAATATGATGGCAGCCCGGGGGCTGCGCATAAGAAAACACAGTATGCACTTTATGCAGATCTCTTTCTGTACTTATGTAGGTTTAATATTATCACAAGATACTTACATATCGACAAAATAATAATGATAAATTATGTAATATTTGCCTTTTTCATGTTATTGACATGACAGAACTGTAAGACTCAAGAAGACAGATTCTTCTTTAGCTATATATTTCAGTAATGCCGTATTCAAAATTCCTTATATTTTGGAAATTATTTTCAAAGTACTCTAATTTGAGACTTCTATGGGCCGATTGGGTTTGGAGTACGTTTCAGTGGACGCAGTCTCCTTTTTTTGAATTTTGACTTGCTATAACAGAGCTACTTCTAGGACTTTATAAACGCAACCTTTATCAAGCAGTTACCCAACTGGTAACTGCATGAGGAGTATTTGTATGTGTAATTGGACAAGCCCATCTACAATTGTATTTCTGGTTTGAGCACAAGTCAGCAGAACAATTTAAAAAAAAAAATAATGTTTCTAAATACTTCATGAAGAATTGTGTTCTTTTCCTATTGAAAATCTATTCTGTGTGATTTCTTTAGTGCGATTCACTCCCTGCTTCCTCTTCAACATCTCCATGCCTTCCACCTGTGGCACAAGAAAGCTATTTTAGTTTAGTTTAAAATGTGTCTGTTGGTTGATAATCTCAATTCCCAGAAATATGGCTTAAAGAAACACTGTTGGGTGAATACTTTTATCAAGTCAAGACCAGTTCTACACTGCTCCAAATCCCACCTTTCAGAGCCCAAAAAGAAAAATAAAAAAATCTATGGTTCATGTGGATTCATGAATAAACCACCTTTGAATTACTTTGGAAATCATTCTGTTTAAAATCAATTGAAAGTTTAGTGTACAGAGCAAAGCTGCTAAACCCAGCTCTCTACGATCAATCTGTCACCATTAATCAGCACTAGATCGTACACTCCAGAGGATGGAACACGCTTCAAGTGGCGCAAGGTCTGCTGAGTAACGATGAGATTGTAGGTGGATGATAGTAACCTAGGAATCTTGGGACCGTCCCTCCTGTTTGTATCGAAACAAAGGGAAAGGTGCAATGCAGTCATTCGTCTGCACTACCTGTGGGGTCTTGCGCTACCCGTTCCATTACCAGAAAGGGTTTTTTTTTTCACCAATCACCTCTAATACTACTAGCAACAATTCATTGTGTATCTCCAGACAAATTAATTATGAACATACCTTAATTGCATTAGTCATAATAAAATCAATTGATAAGCATAGACTAGTCATAATCACTTCTAAAGAAGTTTCATTTTAATTCAAAATTCATTAAGCTGACATAGATGGGCACTTTGTGTGAAGTACTTTTACTTAATAATGAAAACAATTTCTTTGATTTTGAGTAACAGTTCTTTTGCCAGCAGTTTATTTCAGAAATGACTGGTTTTCTTGTACTGAACACTTTTTTATTCAACAAGAGGTTGTCTTACTAGTAAAAGTGGTAGACACTTAGAACCTCAGATAGACATTTACAGAAAATACACTTGTGATTTTGCCAGAAAAAATAGGTATTTGAGACAGGAGAATGGAAAACAGAAAAATTCTAGATTCTCTTTGGTCACACTGCATGTTTAAACAGTATCCCAACCTTAGGACAATCATTAAAGGCACATAATTAAAACATTTTTGATAGTACCTTACATTATGTTACACTACATTACATTACACTATGTTATGTTATATGCTTACTGTGCCCTGTAGAGTAGATTTTAATTTTTTTAGGCCTCAGCCTAAAGCATAGTCTTTAAACTAAGGAAAACATCAATAGGCACATCTGGTTTTGCTGGCATAAGTATATTCCTTGAGGGAAGTGTCTGCTCATGTAAGGAGCTGTAGCCATGAAAAACCTATTGCAAAGAGAGCTACTAGCCAAACAAATAATTTAGCAATCAAAATATCTAAACAAGTTGAAGTGCAACTCTGACACAACTGAACGTATTTAATAATCTCTGGAACTAGATAGGCAAATATATAGATTACATCTGTTCAGAAATTAAATTGCCTGAAAAACTTTCGGAGGCTCTCTAATGAGTGGTAGAGTCTTGCATTCTTTTTGGTTTAATTCAAGCAAGTAGAAGTATCTGTCTGTAAGTATTTATGGAGAATATTATTACTATTTCCTCTGGAGACAGACTGAAAGTACAAGAATCAATTCTGTATTGATGTATTCGGATGATGTCTAGTAACTACCCTTTCTTTCAATGGCAATATAATTATCTGCTTCTGTTAAGAATAGTATTTCTTTTAATCTCATCATGAAACTCAGTCTAAGCATGAGATTACAAACCTGGTTGCATCTAATTGTATTGTATAGGTGAAGTTTAGGAAACTATAATGTCTTACATGAATGCACAGATGGAAAAGATTTAGCTTACTCAGAAGCCTTCAGAGGTAGATTTTGGGCAGGGAAACATCTTTTCCTGTTCCTGAGAAATTCTGGAAGTAAAAAAGTCTTCTAAAAGTCAGGATGAAAAGGCAAAGATATGTTTCATTAAGAGTAGTAAAATCAAAACACAGTTTCAAAAAGGAATCAAAGCTGATCCTGTCCCATAAACCACTGTTTAATCTTGATATAAAAATTCTGGACAGTTAGCACAAAATAGACAATAAATTGTAAAACTTAAAACATGAACTTGTTTCTAGGTTCTTTTATTAGAAAAGATATTGGATTTCTTTTGAAGTTATACTTAAGTCACTAATAATAGAAGCAGAAAGTTATGGTAACTGGGAAATGAGAATGAACTGAAGATTGAAAAGTTCCACTCAAATTATAGTGCAGTTCTATACTATAAATTTATCGTTCTATGATTTTTAGCTTATTATCATTTGTTTTAACTATTGCTTCATAGTAAGGACCTCCTTATAGATTTTCTCAGAGTTCCTGAACTTAACCATAGAATCATAGAATGGTTCAGGTTGGAAGGGACCTTAAAGATCACTTAGTTCCCACCCCCTGCCCTGGGCAGGGACACCTCCCACCAGCCCAGGTTGCTCCAAGCCCCGTCCAACCTGGCCTTGAACCCCTCCAGGGATGGGGCAGCCACAGCTTCTCTGGGCAACCTGGGCCAGGGGCTCACCACCCTCACAGCCAAGAATTTCTTTCTGAGATCTCATCTAAATCTCCCCTCTTCCTATCACTACATGCCCTTGTATAAAAAGTCCCTCCCCAGCTTTCCTATAGGCCCCCTTCAGATACTGGAAAGCTGCTCTAAGGTCTCCCCAGAGCCTTCTCTTCTCCAGACTGAACGCTCCCAACTCTCTCAGCCTGTCCTCACAGCAGAGGGGCTGCAGCCCTCTGATCATTTTCGTGGCTTCCTCTGGACCTGCTCCAAGAGGTCCATGTCCTTCTTATGTTTGTGGCCCTAGAGCTGGACACAACACTGCAGAGCGGAGCAGAGGGGCAGAATCCCCCCCTCGCCCTGCTGCCCATGCTGCTGGGGATGCAGCCCAGGCTGCGGGGGGTTCTGGGCTGCCAGCGCACGTTGCCGGTTCATGTTGAGCTTAAAGAGTTGTCTCATCCCCAATGGCTTATAAAAGATATTCTTGTTTACTCCTACCCTTTACTTTGTGAATCTAGTTGCATTCTGTTAGACCTTTCATATAAGATATAATTTCTATGCCTCCTATCATCCTACCAGCAATTTGAACTCATCTTTCTTGAACATCAGTGATCACAATTTGTACTTGATATTGTAACTATCCGAAATAGACAGGCCCAAAACTGGAATGTTTGGGTAAGAAATTATGAATTAAGCTTTTAATATAGATATAAGAATAGATTAATTATTCTGAAAAAATCTAAGGCAGCACCTTTACAGATGGTAAATTACATTATTAGTTGTTCTGTCTCCACCTATAGACAGAGCGTGGAAAAACTGTGACTAAGATCTAAGTAATTAGCGAGAGACAAGTTAGATGGCAGAATGGTATCAAAGGAAGATCATGGCTATAACAAAATCACCTTACGTAGGTTTAAAAATGCATAAATGTATCACATGATCATAGGAATGGTGAGGGCATCGGCACAGGATGGCACAAAATCTGTCAATAGCTCTAATGAGCTCAGCACAGGTGCTGTTAAGTTGCATATTGTTAAAGTAAAAAAAGGATAGTTAAAACTATTTAACTTTTTGACATTCAAGCTGTTAAAGATGATTAAATGTAATGTAGCAGTAGCTATAGGGCATGTAAAGATCATAAAAAGATGAAAGAGACATGGCGTGATAACCCAACAGTGCATCAGCAGTAATGGCAGAACAGTAATAGTCTACATATTCTTCATACAGCTCCCTTGCTGCTCAAAATCCTCTCTGTCATGGACTAGATTAATGAAACTGAGAAGAACTTTATAAAGGTAGCACTTTGCTGCTAAAAACTGTTAACTATCTAATCTTTCCGTGACACTAATGCTACCTTTTTACGCTGTAAATTCTCTCCTAGAAGAATTCTTCATTTTCCGTGTACCTAGAGACCTTGCTTGTTATAAATTACTTGTGCTGTATACCTGGTAATTTTGTTTAATCCTAGCTACTTATTCATCTGTCAGTCAACACGGGAAAAATCCCCACACAAACCACCACAAAACAAAATCAAAAGAAAACCATGCAAAAGAAAAGACACGCAGGACTGGATTCTGACAGCTTGTTCCCTTCCAACTAGAAAGTTGCAGCCTCTTTCTGTAAACTGGTTTGAATTTTCTGACTATCTATTACTTCCTTATAATTTATATTTAAATGAAAACAATATGTTCCTGCTTGAAAACAATCACCCCAACATTTTTTCAAAAACTTTAATGTTAGAAAATAACTTTTTCACAAATGTTTAGTGGATGGCGTACATGACTTTCATAGATTTCTCCAAAATTAACCAAATGTTCTTTAAACATTATTAATCCTAATATATCCTTGTGGCAAACAGGAAATATTTCATAAATCTGTTAAAAGTCCTGTGATACTTCCTCAAAATCTATAGGTTCACGGACTCTGACATGAGCAGATCTTTTGACAGCAGTGGAATTACTAGTATAAAGGCACTCAAGAATCCAAGTTTTATAGTACCAGCCATAAATTCTTGTAATACTAAATCTCACTAAATACAGAAGGCGTTTAAGGGATTGACCTTACGAATAAAAATAGAGAACCAGAATTGTCTTCCACGAAGAACTGAATGTCAGCATTTTGTTTTCACTTAATTCTCTCCTGGAGTCAGCATCTCTTCTACCATTTTTTCTCTATGGAGGTCATATCTCTTAGAAGCTTCTTCATTTCATGTGCCCTGTCCAACCTCCTCTACCCCAGTATTGGACTTTCCTATGAAAGCCCTGTTTCCATACTTATTTTCTTAGGGAAGCAAGTCTCTTGGTTCCTTGCTAGGACTCAGCTGTATTGTAAATCACTGCCAACTTCGGCAACAAGTACAGGAAGTTTGTGATTCAGAGAGGCGCACTTGAAACCGTGAAAGGACTGCGGTCTTCCACTAATTTGCCTGTGAGTCCTTGCACATCTTCTTTCCTCCACAGTATCATTTTTTCAGCACCTAATGGTACTATCTAGGAAAGTGCTTTATTTTGTCAAGAAAGTGCAAGCACTGCATGACATCAGTGTTACTGCATGAAGAGAGACTGTCTTGTACTTTCTGAGTTATCGCTCTCTCCAGTTTAGCATGATAAATATAAATTACTGAATGTTTCATTCAGATTTTAGATGCAATGAATATTTCAGGTTCACAAATACATAGTAAGTACATTCCCAAAAGAAGTTCTTAGAATATCTTCTCAAAGGCAGGGGCCACTAGGACAAATTCTCCATTGCAAAGGATAACTGACTCCCCGCCTGCACTTAACGAGTTTTGAAGCTGATTGATTGATAGGAACTTCTACACAGAGAGGAGGGAAAGAGTGATGAAGGAATACACAGGAACAAGGAAACGAAAACCATAGCTCGATACTTTGCACAATGATACACTGCATAGGGATAAATAGATGTGCAAAATTTAAGGGTATTCCTTTGGATAAAAATGCCAAGTTTTTTATTTAGCCAATCTTATGGAAAGAAGCCATTATAGGAAAATTATTATTTCCATCATTTTTTTTGTTTGTTTCAGGAGTCTATCACTGAGTAACACTTCTTTACTGTAGCTAAAACACTAGGGGACAGATTTGAGAAATGGAAATGTATGAAACCATTAAAGGAAGGTGGCCAAAGCATCTGGTCAGATTGGCCTCTGTCGGCCGATAGCGATATAAAGGATAAGTTATCTGAAAATCACAGAATTTACTCTAAAGCCAGAGTGTATAAATAGAAAATGCATTTTAGATTCCAGACCTGACTGTGTACATAACCATACAACTGTAAACATAAAAATGTACTTTCAAACTCAGAGTGGTTATTGATGTTTGCTTTTTCCGAGAAATTAAATTTTCCACAAATGTTTAAATGTGTGTTGTACATGTTTGATTAGGTGAGTTTTATAGCTCCTGGGTGAAATTTCTGGATAAGAAAGAATAGCACAACAGCAGCATGTTTTAGCACCTGAAATGCAGGAAAACCAAGTTTGGGTCTTTGCTCCAAACCCTGTAACTAGAGACTCTTTCACATTTGAGAAAAGAGATCTTATCCAATAGGCTACTGCAGAATAGATTATGGTTTTGGGAGGGGTAAAGGGTAAAAATATTTTGGAGAGACCTCGGGTTTCATTTTGCATTAGAATAAAACCAAAAAAAAAAAAAATCTGAGGGGAAATTTCCCACCAAAAATAGAATTTGGGAGTTTTTTTCCCAAGAACATTTTTTCCCCAGCCAGTATTATTTCTAATTAAGAAGAAATTAGTTTTGAAACACAAGTGAGGGCAAGGTGCACATGCACGATTCTAAGAGTATATTAATCATTATTCATGCAAGCGAAGTTGTCATAATTACTTTCAGACTTGATTACTGCTCCTAGAAATCCATCTTTTGATATGGAAAAGGGTGGGAGGTTCATTAGTTTTCAGTCCATTCCTAATACTACGTTGTAGGAGTGCTTCAGGGATGGCATAGAATCCTTTCAGTGCACCATGATTACAACATTATGGAAGCACGATACATCAGCGATTCTGTATTTAAGGTTGAGATGTGTTTTATGCTCAAAAAGGTATACAAGGTCTTTCTGAAACAAGTTATGAATGAAGCATATCCTTCCAAACATTGCCATTTTTATACTAAGTGCCCAACATTTTTTCTGAGAAGTTACAAAATAAACCAATTAATTAGTCTGAGTTAATGTAATTTAAAGATATTTAGTACTATTTTGAATCATATGTTCTTTATAGTAGAATAACCTGATCTTTCAAAATGACCGTTCGCTGAAAATCTGTGCTATGGCAACATCTCTCCCTCCTCCTCGCTCCCCCCCGTTCCATCTCTCTGCATTTATATTACAGTTACTGCTAATCCAGGCTTTATTCTGAAAGAATGAAAGTTTTTTGAAAGAATAGAGGGCAAACTGTAACAAAAAAATATATAATTTTGCATCATTTTTCCAGTTCTGATCAATAAAAACAGAAAGGTGGGTGTGCACAGAGATCTTCTCTTCCTTCCAGAGGTAACTATTTACAATCAGTTGGAAATGAACTAACGCTTTTCAGCTGAGACTAAAACCTGAACTTCTGGATTTATCAGTATTTTACGTCAGTTTACTTTTCCCTTCTATTCCGTATTTCATGTAATAAATTTCATTGTGAAATAAACTGCAAAATGAGCTTTTAGTTTAGTAAAAATCATATCTGAGCTTGCCAAGGTAAAGGCTATCAGCTGCAGAACACCGAGGCTGGCCAGTATTAAACAAAAACTATCATTTTCATAATTTTTTCTTGTTTCACACACCATAATGTCACCCTCTTTTGCTTACAGCTCCAAAGTTACCACTGTAGTTACACTTTACTTTTTAGATTTACATTCTTATTAACTTCTAACATGAAAACCTGTAGTTTATGGTCTATTCTATTAACAATTGAAGCAGTAGATTGACAGACTAAGGAGATAAAGAGAAGCCTATTTGGACTGTGCAATGGACATGGCAACCCCGTGCACAAATCCAGGCTGGGGGGAGAATGGCTGGAGAGCAGCCCTGAGGAGAAGGACTTGGGGGTGTTGGTGGATGAGAAGCTCAACATGAGCCGACAATGTGCGCTGGCAGCCCAGAAACCCCCCACAGCCTGGGCTCATCCCCAGCAGTGTGGGCAGCAGGGCGAGGGGGGGATTCTGCCCCTCTGCTCCACTCTGGAGCGGTTCAAGGCCAGGTTGGACGGGGCTTGGAGCAACCTGGGCTGGTGGGAGGTGTCCCTGCCCAGGGCAGGGGGTGGCACTGCATGATCTTCAAGGTCCCTTCCAACCCAAACCTCTCTGTGATTCTACCACTGTGAAATGTTTACTGTTGCTGTTGTGCTAAATTTGCTTTGCTGCATTTTAATGTCGGAAGGCTGTCAATGGACAGCCATGAGATACTGTCCTGTGTTTCTAATACATATGATGAGTGGTTTGAACCTTGAGTATGTTTAGAAAGCCGGCCTCTAAGACTAAGCTTACTTTTAGGCTTTATGTTTGAGAACAAATGTGCATATCATATGAAAAATTCAGAACAGACCGTTCCTATTTCATCAGCTGCCACAATAGTGAAGTTTTACAGACATTTTACACAGGAGGACGCGCTGCCGGTGTGTGTCAACTGATGACTACACTGAATTCACCATTTGATTTGGTTAAAGCAAAACGCTGGTTTTGGTGCCAAAGTAGCTGTGTGTGCGTTCACCTGAGGTGTTTGCAAGAGGAAAACTGCATTGTTATTACACATTCGAGGGGGGAGGAATTAAAATGCCATGAAATATAAAGAGCTTGAAGAATATGTGTTGCAGCTCCATTTGATAAGGGAGATTTGTCAAGCTCAGTTGTACTGATTAACCAAATGACCTCACAATATCAGTTTTTACCTCTTCTTTCGTAGACATTAGTTTAGGTAGCATTTTAAACAAATACTCACTGTCAAAAAAGTTGCACTGAAGCAAATGAAAAAACAAACCAACAACGTAACAAAAACCAGATATTATTCAAGATCTTTTTACGTGTATTTCTTGATGTTATTTTTCTTCAGAATTAAGAACTGCTTCAGTTTGCACTTAAACTGCAGCAAGTGCACTCCGGCCGGCATACTGCACAATTTGAATATGAGCTATAGGATGATATAGAAAGGTGGTGTTTTCAAAATGGAAAACAGATAACACAGAGCTTATTTGTATTAGGTAATTTTGCTTCTTATTACCCCTTCCTTTTGGTGCCAGATCGGCTGTTAGTGCACAGAGAACTTAGGTAAGCACCATATTTTCAGAATTGCCAGTTTGTTATCTGGCTTAATATCAAGATACACAGAGTCTAAGCAAGGAACATTATAATTCAACAGCTCGATAAATTAAATATTTTATCCCCATTAGACCTCAATACATTTATGCAAAAAATAGCCCCTTTATTCCATTACTGTGGCTGCTGTCAGTTACCTGGGTTTTTAAGGCTGTAGGAAAATTACAATTGCAATGAGCCAGCGGCTCCCCAGAAGCTGCCTTCTAACGCATACGCTGATGCCTGCACTAACTAGTCATCCCACAGACCCAGCCGAGTACCCTTTTACAGAATTTCTAATACCTATTTTTAGAGACATAGCAGTGACAGGCGACACAGGCCATTTCAGAATCCGAGTCTGAAGTCACCTTGCTAGTTTTTTAAAATTTGGTGACCTCAAAGCGGGTGGATGTTTCTGAACTAAAGTCAGCATTTCTTTTCCTTCTGGCTTTGCTTTTGTGCTGATACAGGGGCACAATTCCTGCCGGCTGGCAAAGCTGCGCTGATACAAATTTTGTAAACCTCTATAGTGGGACGTCAGAGTTGTTAACAGCTATAATTGTACGGCCGCTCCTCGGCAACCCACGAGCCCCGCCAGCAATTACAGCAGTCATCATAACAATAAACAGAAAGGATTTACCTTTTTAAAGTCCCAAAACGTTTTGACTTCTAATGTCATTAAATGGCTTAAAAACAGGAAGAGGTCTGCAAAATAGAGGCTCCAAGTCAAGAGCATCCAGCTAGCGTACAGGCATCTAACCAGCGTTCATTTCAAATGGAGTTAGTTGTCTGAAGTATTTTAAAAGCATCTGTGAACATCTTGGTTTTGTAATGTTGAGAGCTGCTTGATCGATGCGAGTTTATGAAGAATCACTCTGGAGAGGCGCATCAGGTCTGTGGATTAGGGAAATGAGAATTAGCACAGTTCTAATCAGCTCCAGTTTGTCCCATCTCAAACTTATTCAAAGTTTTAAGAATATAACCTTCTCCAGCACTCTACAGAAGAACAATCATATAATTACTTAAAAGGTTATAGCTTTAAGGGGTCTCTCAGCCTCAAGGCCCCTTTGTGTCAGAGGGAGCAGAATGCCTTCTAGTTAATATTTTAATAGCACACTACGTGCAGTTTTATTTTTTGTCATGAACAAAGCACAACCTTAATTTCTCAAAAGGAATCATAATTCTCTTGTTTACATTTCTGTCACTCAAAGAGAAAAAGTTTTGTCTTCCTGTTCTATTTTGCGTTAAGAACAAATTATAATAACAAATACAATTCCCCACTGATTTTTTTTCCCCTCACTTTTTCCTCCATTCTTTCTTGCTTAAAATGCCTGTCAGTACTTTTAACAGTTCCTTGTATCTCCAACAACACTGGCCTTAGGCTGTAGCTTGACAAAGACACCCAAGATACCTCCATCACTTCACAGGTGGCAGCTGTCACCTTCCCAACGCTCCTTTTGTCAGGAAACGCGTGTCGCTACTTGGTCTTCCTCTAGTTGTCCTATAACCAGGGTGCTTCAACACGGCCGTATTATATCACACGCCTCTTTCACAGCTTAGAAATAACACCAAGAGTTAGTCTTACACCTCTGCAAGCTTTATTACTTCGGGTTCTGGTACATTTTATAAAAATGTTGAGTTTTAACTACACAGTCATCAATACGGGACAACAGGTAAAAAAGATGCAAAATACAGTGTTTAAAAGGAAATGAAAAATGCCACTGTTATAGTAGTGGGAAGAGGACTTATATCAATAGTACCTCATCTTCCACCCTTACATGTATATCTGCATTCCTGGAATGACTCACTGTGTCATCAAACTTCAAAAAAAAAAAAAAAAAGATAATTTAGTCTAGCCACCTAATCCAGCATTAAGAATTGCAAAAACAGCATCCTAAATTACAGCAATTTCTCTGTCAGAGGCAATGATCAATAATGTCCCATCAAAGTTTTAAGCAAGGAATCTGAAAAAAAAAAAAAGAGTCAAAATTTATGGAAAATACAGTCGTCTTTAATAAAACAGTTCTCTAGACCAAAATGAGGGAGGTAATTTGAAATTTTTCCACTACTTGTGAGTCAACCAAAGCTGGCGATGGTTGGAGGTAGGATGTAGCCCTTATGACTGTAGTGCATAAGAAATCTCTATTTTCTTACTTTCCAACAGATGCACTTAATTATGGGGATATTTAACAGCATAATTCTTTGGGATACACTGCAAACTTAAAAGCATGACAGAGGTAATGATCCTTAGACTGCATCCAGACGTGTTTTGTGGAAAAAGGATCCTGTTATTTATACTTTCAATACTAGAAGTAAATTAATGACTGCTTATATTTTAATGCCAGTAAATATTTTTTTATTTGTCAGCACAACCCTAAGTGCAACTTGGTTACTGACAAAGAGATGTTTTAAGCTCCTTGAGATCCCTTCCATCTCCTGAGGGTCTACAGACCAACCAAATGAATGCTTTGCCCATGCTATCCTAAAATATCAAAATCCTCACTGTTTCAGTTTAAATTTGAGTTCGACATTCTAATCACTTCCTTCCCAAATCTTATTTTAATTGAGGAATAAAGCTGAAGCCCAGTCCTCTGCGTCCTCCTGAGGCTGACTACAAAGGCTCCTGCCTCCGCTCCAGCCCCGCTGTATTCAGGCTCAAGATAAAGTCACTGTTACCACTGTTTAGCAGCCCTGAGATATTACTCAAGCCTTCATGCAAGGACAGTTTTATTACTCTTCCCACAAAAACTGGTGGAAGGAGGGTGTGTTTAAGAAACCAAGAGCTTAAAGGAGGCACAGAGTAAGTTTCCACACACAGTCAGAGAGAACAGCTTGAAAATGTAAGCTTGCGCTGGGGATTTGGCATTCAGCGCCCTATAAAGCACTGTAAGAGCACTGCACTACACTTCTGTCTGTCTGTCACTGCTCTGCTACTACTCGTCTTCAGTTCAGTGCTTCAGCTCTATACATGAATTTTGTAAATTATATAAAAGCAATTAACCTCGGCATCAGAATAATATGCATCTAGCAATCAGCAATGAATACTGAATAAGAATTATATATGCATTCAGATAATACATACCAGGTACTGGCATAACACAAGGTCAAAACCTCTAAGTCTTCAGGGTGATCTCAAAAAAACCCAGTATTTGCAAGGGTGGCTTACACTTAATTTTACTGAGCGAGTTCACCATCTCTGACTCAACGAAGAGGCATAAAAATGTCCCAGCTGCAGAACCAGAACCCTGCTGTTCCCGAGTACTTGATTACAGCCATCTCTTCTTGCAGGAAAGTCCTTTATAATGCGTCTCATATCCAAATGTGATTTTATATTTTCAGTCGTTGGTTTAGAGAAGTTTGTGCCTCGCTAGGCAGGTCCCTATCACATTTTGGAAAATAGTTAGAGGACAGAGGACCCACAGCAGACTCAGATGACTGACTGTCTTAAAAAAAAAAAAAAAGGGTCAACAAAATCCACAACGAGAAATACGTATTGTCCATCTGTGCATTTGGTAAGTATAATGACAAACTTTTTTATTTGATATAATGGGGCATGAGTAAAATCAAAGACTTGCCAGTGCAGTCTTTGTACATGGCATATTATACTGATTATCTTGTAGGGCCAAATTTAAATTCTAAGTATTTGCTCTTGTCCATCCCAGGTGGGAAAGATAAAACCTTTCCATAAGGAAAGTTATAAGGAAAGAAGCAAGAATAAGTACGTTCCACAGTGGAGAAGCATTGGATTTGTATCACTTATTATGTGCTTACAGCTCTGCACCCTCAAGGGGCTGTATGTCCCCATGTAACTGAAATAATTGCTGGATGACATCATTCTATAGGTGACGGTTTTCAACAGACACACTGTACTTCTGTGGATGTCATTCATTACGGTATGACGCCATCAGTGCTGTGTATTGCTGCAAAATCATCCCCTTGGCTGTAAGAAAAGCCCTAGAGAACTACCCCAGTGTACGGTTTCAGGGTCACTTTTTTCCCCCTTTCCAAACCCTAATGAGTTATATGCTACATATAGGCTAAAAAATTCAATTGCCCTTATTCCAAAAAGCATGGAACACTATCACCTGAGGTAGCACGTATTCTCCTCAATTCCATCATGCTACCCGGACTTTAAACACACGAACGAGCAGACACAATAGCAGGCACAGTCTCTGGACCAGATCTTTGGCCTTCAGCTATATGGGAGAGTTATTAAACTCACGCCAGTTTAGAGCTGCTCACGCTTTGGCTCGTTGCCATTTTCAGAGTCAGGAGGCGAAAAGTAATGCCTCATGGCTTCTGTCTTCTTTCTCCGGGTCCTGTGTTTGCCAAAGACTTGGATCATCTTAATTTACTACCTTGTTTCTGCTGGCTTCTTCCTTTAAGCCTTTAATTGGCTTTGGTCTTGAAACCTTGCAAAGCTCTTTAAAATCTGTTGTATGAGTCCTCTTTTTAGGTGTTTGGAAAAAAGAAAAAGAGCTGTAGTTTGGTAGGCTGGTGAAGGGGCTCGAGAGACTGAATGTGACTTTCTTTGTGGCAATACCTGTAGAATGTAAAGAAGAAAGAGGAGAACAAGGGCAGGAAAAAGGAATATTCCTCACCTAAGCAATCAAGAGAAAAGCCAATGACAAAGACAAAGCTGTAGCTGCAAGGATGAGGAATTTTATGTGGTGTAGAAAAAGGGGACTTCATGGACTTGCAATAGTATGCATCTATATACTCCTAATTTACAAAACTACTCCTTTCAGCTGGCCTTGCTGACCTGCCCTATGGCTTTCATTTCTCATGCCATCTGTATACTTTAATATCTTTAATGAGACACACTGAGGCCAAGGGCTTAGTCTCTTAAAGGATTCGACATTTATATAGATAATGATAACAACCGTAGTTGCATTAAGTAAGATTAAACACTTTTTCTGAAGAGACATAAGCTTCATATTTTATGGAACAAGAAAAGTTCAACTGACAGAAGGAAGAAAACTTCCCAAAAGGCAAATTACTTCATAATTGTTCACTGAGGGGATTCTTTTGCCTTCTTTAAACTATGATGCTAGACTGCATCACAGATAAAATACCAGACTCCGTGGATCCGTCTAAGCATTTGATCTTATATTCCAAACACAAACGAGCACTATTTTAACTAACACTAACTTATTTCAGTACTTGATCTCTCAAAACTTTATGACTCTTCTTTTTTCTGCAGTACAACTAATTAAGGCTGTAAGATCCATTGCCTGAAGCTAATTACTATTTCATTGCCTAACAGTGTTACACTGGTAATAATAATTAAAAAGTATAATCGTGATATAAAAGCCTGTACGTGGTATTTCTACTCATAAACACAGGTATATAATTTGAGTTTTTAAATATATTTACCATTATAAAAGGTAGTAGCAGTAATTGTAGTGCATTTAAAGTGGGATTAACGTCTATGTTAATTATGTCAGTCGTGGTAATTTTTGAAAAAAATGGTAAAGGTCACCTCATTTTTCTTCTTCCACCTCCTCCTGAAAACTTCCTTTGCCAGCACGTCATCAGCTGTTAAGCAGTTGCTTACTGCACTGTTCAGACTTTAGTGTTACAAAGTAAGTGCTTACCCTTCCGGCTTTCTCTCCTGATATGTTTGAACTGGATTGCTATTATAAAGCATAGGAGAAAAAATCACTTTATGGATCTGTAATCTGTGCTGATCGTGGTCTCAGTACAGATTTTTTTCTCACAAATTTTACATAAGTGGCCATGAAAATAATAATGAGGCTATGCATTACTGGGATCTACCTTTGAACTGAGGAGCCAGATCAAATACAAGAAAGAAAATTATACACTTCTCATCTTCAACAAAAGGAATATATATATATATATGTGTGTTGGCAAGTAAGCAAGTGTTGGTTACTTGGACTATCCAATTTCTATATATTTTGAAAGGTTTTGAACTCAGGAAAGAAAAATATCTTGATGGAAATGGATGCTGCTTTCTAAGAAGAGCGGTGTAGGAGGCTACATCATCCTTAAAAGACCCACTTTCCAAAATTTATGTAGAAATATGCTCACTGATAATCCCTTAAATTAGGTTCATCGTACTTTCTTTTGTACCGTATTAAATTCAGAAGCAGAGCTAGTGCCCAGAGAGGTCCAGGGATGGAACAAGTGCCTATAATAAGTTTTGTTGAAGGAGTGCAGCTGAGTTTCTTAAAGGTGGGAGGTTAGCCATCACTTACACAGGCCTAAGAAGAGAGCGGGAGAATAACCCAGTGGCAACAGTTGTAAGCATATCTGACCTTTCACAAGATTAAGCCTTTAAAACTAAAAGATATAAGTCACACAGTTATTTCCAGCTTAATTAAAGTGGAATATAAATGTGTTATCTTCATTATGTATATTAATTATTCCAGCTCCAAGCCACACCACCCCTGTGGTAAAAACCGCCACATTCAGGTTTAAGCCTTCAAGGAGAGGGATCCCAGACCGAACACTGCATGCAATTTATTTGGTCTGAAGAAATACACCTTCTATACAAAGCCAAGAGTTCGCTGTTACTCTTATTAAAATCTTAACAGTCTAACATTCATAATCCAAATTATCCAATTATTACAGCTCATTACCAATAGTAATACAGCTAAAATAGATCTACACCAGCTTTCTAGTATTTCTTCCCCTTTCTTCTTTCTTCTTTCTAATGCTCATCCTGCTTATGCTGCCTGGGGACTGAACTGGAAGGAAGAAGAGGGCACGGCAAGTCAGAGAATCACAGAATGGTTTGGGTTGGAAGGGACCTTAAAGATCATCCAGTGCCACCCCCTGCCCTGGGCAGGGACACCTCCCACCAGCCCAGGTTGCTCCAAGCCCCGTCCAACCTGGCCTTGAACCCCTCCAGGGATGGGGCAGCCACGGCTTCTCTGGGCAACCTGGGCCAGGGGCTCACCGCCCTCACAGCACAGAATTTCTTCCTAATGTCTAACTTAAATCTCCCCTCTTCCAGTTTAAAACCGTTCCCCCTCATCCTATCACTATAGTCCCTGCTCAAGACCCTCCTCAGCTTTTCTGGAGCCCCTTTAGGGACTGGAAGGGGCTCTAAGGTCTCCCCGGAGCCTTCTCTTCTCCAGGCTGAACAGCCCCAACTCTCTCAGACTGTCCCCACAGCAGGGGGGCTCCAACCTTCGCAGCATCTACGTGGCCTTCTCTGGCCCCACTCCAACAGGTCCATGTCCTTCTGCTGTTGGGGGCCCCAGAGCAGGATGCAGATGCCCCACCCCAGGTGGGGTCTCCCCAGAGCAGAGTAGAGGGGCAGAATCATAGAATCATAGACTTGTTAGGCTTGGAAGGGACCTTAAAGATCATCTAGTTCCAAGCCCCCTGCCCTGGGCAAGGACACCTCCCACTAGATCAGGTTGCTCAGAGCCCCATCCAGCCTGGCCTTAAAAACTTCCAGGGATGGGGCTTCCACCACCTCCCTGGGCAACCTGGGCCAGTGTCTCATCACCCTCATGGTGAAGAACTCCTTCCTAACGTCCAGTCTGAATTGTCCCATCTCTAGTTTTAATCCGTTCCCTCTAGTCCTGCCATTACCCAACAGCCTAAAAAGTCCCTCCCCAGCTTTCTTGTAGGCCCCCTTAAGATACTGGTAGGCCACTATAAGGTCTCCTCGGAGCCTTCTTTTCTCCAGACTGAACAACCCCAACTCTCTCAGTCTGTCCTCACAGGAGAGGTGCTCCAGCCCTCTGATCATTCTCGTGGCCCTTCTCTGGACACATTCCAGCACATCCATATCTTTGACCTGCTGGCCACGCTGCTTTATCATCAATACATTCCAGAAACCTCCTGGATTGTTTATGCCCTGCTGTGCGCTAGGTGCAAAATATCCCTGCACAGACTGCACAGCCTGGGTGTTTGGGGAACCTGCTTAATGGGGAAGTTGTAGATTCCTCTCCCAGCCCAAGCTAACGCTTAACCTAAAATCTGCAAGCCTTAAAAGCAGAAAGGATAAAACTTAGGTTCTCTTGTCATGGAACTGCGCTTACCACAGGCTTGCAAGCACGTTCACCCTTTCCCCCTGTGTCTTCCACACCGTATCCCCCCATATCCCAGTAAATCTTTAATTATTCTCTGTAAAGTAAAATGGCTTCAGTGAGCAAGGTAGGAGAGTGCTACAGCCCTGGTATTATAGGCATTAGAATTGGCATACAAGATAGGATGGGCAAATTCAAATCACTTCAGGCAGGTATAAGAAACTACAAATGAATTATCTAACTACCTTTAGCTAAAATGGGAAGGCATTTATTCTGTATCTTGGCATTAGTCTATTAATGTTCTTTAAAAATACCTACTGGATTTGAGTTTGCAGGCAAGGAGCCCAGAGCTCTACTTCTACCTTCTTTCATTGCCAGTAAGATGTATTTTAATAAAGCCTGATGATGCTTCAGGCTTACATAGTCATAGGAACGCGCAGGACAGAATTTCACTAGTTAGGCAATTTCGTCAGTAAAAAAATACACAATAACAGGCTTATGGTATCTCTAGGGTTAGGCGGTAACTGAAGAGGGCTTTTGGATATTTCATATGTGGATTTACAGATTTCTAGAAGACAGAAATTAATTAATACACTTCTATTTCTGATGCACTTCACAAAATTGCACATGATGCCTGCTGAGATGTAAGAGATCTGCAGAAAGTATCTTTTTACCTCTAGAACTATTTCAGGGTCTTATGAACTTTCTTGCCAATACCAACCACTAAAAAATACCAAGTCATGTCCCCTAAATCACAAGTTTAAATTAAAATAATCAAATATATACCATAACATTAACTATTATAATAAGAATTCCTTTATTTCTTTTCTACCGTCTTCAAACATTTCTATGCATTTCATAGAATCATAGAATCATTCAGGTTGGAAAAGACCCTTGGGATCATCGAGTCCAACCATCATCTCCACTCTACAAAGTTCTCCCCTGCACCATATCCCCCAACACCACATCTAAACGAGTCTTAAACACATCCAGGGATGGTGACTCCACCACCTCCCTGGGCAGCCTATTCCAGTGTCTGACCACGTTTATAGAATCATAGAATTGTTAGGGTTGGAAGGGACCTTAAAGATCATCTAGTTCCAAGCCCCCTGCCATGGGCAGGGACACCTCCCACTAGATCAGGTTGCTCAGACCCCCGTCCAGCCTGGCCTTAAAAACTTCCAGGGATGGGGCTTCCACCACCTCGCTGGGCAACCTGGGCCAGTGTCTCACCACCTTCATTTGTGTTATTCTATAGAGATACGAGGACAAAAACGTACTTTGGAAAATGGAAACTGAGTTTTTCACATAACCAGTTGGCAAAATTAACAATGCAAGACTTCTGAATAAAATAACCCAAGAGTTGGCAGTAAAAAAACTGTATTCATCAAAATTAACTGCACATTTCTAAAATGCAGGATGTAAAAGTATTGGGGTTTTTTTTGCGACTAAGATGAAAGGTAGTACTATAGACAAAAATGCAAGGTGGTATTTTAGATAGTTAGAATTTTATTATTCAAGCTGAGGTTTTTGTCTATTAAGCATACTTAGTACTAGTACAACAGTTAGTTGCATTAAGCAGCAAAGCTTCTTATCCAATTATGTTGCACTGTACAACCCCGCTTGCTCCTGCCAGAAGATTTCTGGTCCTGCAGGGCATACGCTTCAAACAGCACAGACTGCTTCTCTTCACAGTGGGAAAAAGAGGTTTTAAGCAACTAAAGTTTTCTTTACAAGAGAAAAATAGGTTTTCTCTCTCTCTCTGCCCTTTCCAGCTCATGGGAACTCTACAATCCTTGTATAGGTCCAGATGAGTTTTGTCTTTGCATAGTAGTATATTATTCATGCTCTTTTTCCTTTCCTTGTAGCCTATGCTCCTGCACACCCAGGCCAGCAACATGCATGGTTTTTTCCGTAACTACTAATGCTGGCTTTCTCTTAGGAAGAGGAATGGTGCTGAGAAGGAAGGTGCTTAGGTGCATTGAGTTTTGCTGAATGAACATTGGCTTGCTTCGACGCAAAAGCCTAGGCTTGAGGTACGAAGAGATTACACACAATCAATCTCAAATTAAGGCCATAAAGGTGCCAGGCAGTGAGCTGGAAGAAAGATTGGCAGCCTGAATGAAAGAGGGAATTAAATCAGCTTCTCAGTAAAAGTGAATGGCTACTTTGTGTTGAATAGTTAAGTAATAGAGAAGTGTGAAAGAAGGCGAGAACAAGGTGAGCCCAGAGTTCAAGGATCATCCAGAGCTAGGGCCCCTCTTTCTCTCAGCTGACAGAAATATGTTGCCTCTGATAAGTAGAGAATTCAGGCTCCTACCAGTCATGAATACAGTCAAAATTGGGAAACAAAAGTTGGCTTTTCTCACAGGGGAAAGACCAAAGCTGTGTCACAGACAGGTTCCAAAAAACTGACTTCCCCAGAAGATTAAATAAAGGGAGAGTAGAAAGTGAAAAGAACACATCGGATTCCCAGGCAAATGTTTTTCATCCCTTCCTGCTCCATACCATGCAATATCCTAGGGTTTCCCCCCCAAAAAAAAAGAGCTGCTCATCCTTTACACTTCTCCCAGCAAAATCTTTTTATGCTCAGTAGAATATTTTTCTGATTATACTTCTGCCTTTCATAGCGATCACCACACAGTAAATAGAGAAGAATAGGTTTCTATTGGCAACTTCACACACACAGGCACATCTTTTGTGGCAGAATCCAGCCTGTTCTTCTTCAATTAGATCGCTAAAGCCAAACCAACCCAAATTTCAGGGGAGTCTGATGTCTGTAAGTGCCAGGAATTCTGTTTTGGATTTCATACGAATCCAAAGCTTTTAGCAAGTCTTTGCATGTTAGTCTATCAAGGGACCTGGTTTACAGCACTTTCAAGAATGATTTGCATCTATCAAGTCAGTACTATTGTCTTCAGCCACAGGAATTGCCTTGGATATCCCCTATCCAACTGGCAATCGGATCTGCATATTCAGTGTGTCTGAAATGGTAAAGCAATCTGTATCAGCCAACAGTTCTACACTCTTAACAAACAGCTAACCAATTTTAGCTAGCCAACCTTTTGCCGTCCCCTCTTTCTAAAGCTAGGTACGGCTGCGATCAGCGATGCCCTATTGATTGGCTACAAGCGATGCTCCGTTTCATTTGTGGGAGCTCACTGAAGAAAAGGGAGTTGCACAGAAGCAAATAGGAAGGGTTTACAGACAGACATGGACTCTTGGATGACTTTATAGTTGACATAGTGACATAACTGAGGAAGGACAAAAGCAGCACAGTTCACAACTTTTCAAGCAAAATTTGATAGAGTTTTTAATAAACAGTATATACATATATTAAAAAACCAATGCCACTGTATGATTCTTTTTAAATCTAGTTGTATAAAAGAAACTATTTTTAAGATCTCTACTAAGCAACATTCTCCACATGCTCTTTCCAAAGAACTAATATGAGTGAGTTTAATGCACTGGGCTACATTAGTGCTAAACTCAGCGTGTTATAATTAGCTGTTTAAAAATTTCCACTGTATGTGAGTGTTTGGTTGTGATGTATTTCTTTGTAAATATGTGTATACACACATATAAAATTAATAATTATAAATAAAAATGAGATGGAGTCCTTTTTTTAATCACATGCTGTGATTAAAGACTGTAGACTGTGTGACTAACTAAGAAAAAAAATAGGAGCGAACTACTTTAGTAATTATTAAAACAATTGTCACTTTTAATTTCCCTCTTCTACTTTACAAAATCGACATCCTTCTGTCTAGGAAAAAGAGAACAAACTGATTTGTGCTTGTTACCTGAGCTAGCCAAAATACACAGCAAACTGAGATCACTGCTGTTCAAAGGAGATTAGGATAATGAATTTCAAACTTAAAATCAGGAGTTTTGCTGATAAAATTCTGGATTCTTTTTTTCCTTCGAGCCATCTGTCTGTCTCTGAATCGGTGTGCACTGGGAAGTCCTTAGGGTGGTTCTGTGAGTCATCCTACTCTTTATGGAAATCTTTCTGGGGTGAACATAGAGGATCCAATTATCTTTCACCGAACATATATGTCTTCACACCCCTAAAAGAACAACGATGACAAAAAAATAGTGACTCTGCAGAGTCAAGTCACCATAGTTATGCAGTGCCAAGAACACAGCTTTTGGTTGAAGCCCGCGTTTGTTCCCATTCCACACAGCACCATGACATAGCCTATGTGTAACCACATTTGTGGGCTTTTCCCCCCCAGGGTAACTGTTTCAGTGATTGCAAAGGGCAGACATTTTTTCCTACCCTATCATTTCCCTTGCTGATAATTTCCTATTTCTTTTCATGCCTAGGTCGCTTATAACCTCCCCTTACTGTTCTGTTCCTCTTCTGTCTCTTCACCCTCTCTTCCTGTCCTGCCCGTCTATTATTTCCTCCATTGTTTTTCTCTTTTATCCACCTATACCCTTAGCTTTCACTCCTCACTGCCCTCCTTTCGCCTAGCAGGAAAAGCCTTATGAATGCAACTGGAATTGCCCACCTCATTTTGTCCCCAGCGTTGGTGCCAAATGGTCTCCCAGTAGCAAGAAGAGAGAGTGTTGTTTCCCTCTTTCCCTTTTTGTTGCAAACTCTTTGCACGTGTTTGGTGCAGAGAGAATCCTAATTGAATTTAGCATGTCAGAGTCCCGTGACTCTCCTTTGATGCACTGAGTTTCAGGCAAGGGCATGTCTTCACAAGTGTGGTGAGAGACACCACGTGTGATTCAAAACTTGTAGATAATGGATATGGTAAAGTTTGATGACAAAACAGTTCTCAGATTTCATTCCACTCTGATATCCAGCCAAACCAATAATTCTCTATGGTCCCTGGAAGCAAAAGATGAGTCATTTTGGCAAATGAGGATGGTCTCTATGGATGATTTTCCACATAATTTCACTTTCATAGACTTTCACCTTCACCTTCTGAATGGTTCAGACCAAATGCGTGAGGTATTTCAGAAAAACAACCAACTGAAAACATATTCTTATAAGGGTATGTTAACAAGCAACCTTGAAAGTAATCAATAAGTGCTTCCTCAGTCACCTTTGGTATCCCATCTGTGCGCAGAATTTCCATGCAGAAGACAGCTTGGACCATCTGTCCTGATCTCCTTCTCTAATCCGTCATCACTTTGCCACTTATGCAGAGTTTACAATATTAATTTCATGCCAATAAAATCTAGTAGACCACATCATAAAGCTTTATTCTCTATATATTGATAGAGAGACTGATAGCGATTGGCAGGCTCAAACACTTTCACTATAATAATCCTTACTCCTGTCATAAACCTTTAACGCATTTTTTCATCCACTTGTCCCTGTGTAAACTAATAATCCTGAAAAATTCTCTCTACATTATACTATTTGTGAGCACAAAAGAATCTGAAGCAGTGGGTCCCTTCACCTCCAGTGAAAATGAATTGCCATTAACATGCAGAAGCCCAGCAAACAAGACTCTGTCTTGAAAGAAACTACAGTTCTGCTTAGTTATAAACAACTACTTGTGTTAACAGAACAGCTGAAATAGAACTAATGTTTAATTTTCACCAGGCAACTATTGACCTTACACAATATTTGATCTTCAGAATAAAAAAACCCTTCATTTCTGATTACATATGCCTTCGACAGTAGGAATATTCGCTAATAAAAAAGCGTATGTTGAAAACTGCTTGCGTGAACAATATTCTCAAATTCCTACTAAGGAAGTTAACTTAATTACTACATTATTCACTTTTTATCACATGCTTCCACTTCTTGTTGTAGGAATTTTTACTTTCACAGACGCTAGAGCAATGCAAGAGGAAAGAAAAGCAAAATGAAATTGTAATTTTTTGTATTGATTAGAAGTCTTTTTCTACCCTTTTAACTCTCTCAGTATTTGTCCAATAATGAATCAATGAAATATTACGTAGTAGGGATTGTGATATTTATCGGTACGTTGCAGATAAACCATTGAAGAGAGGTTCGACTGGTTGTATTGGAAACGGTCCTCCGAAGTCAACGGCACAACTTCTGTTGATTTTGGTGGGAGCAGAACTGATCCCATGCTCAGCGACTCGCATCGGAAAATTATCAGGATTGTACCACAACACTGCTACCTTGTGGCATGACATAGAGCAAAATCATCATTGCTTCCGTGACATGCCTCTCACTGCAGTAAGGGGGATGCCATATGTCCCAAAATGCTAACCCCTCCTCTTACACTTGAGTGTACGATTCCCTTTCCGTTGTAAGTCTTTACGTGATAATTAGCAGAAAGCTGTGCCCATTTTACTCATGTTAAGACTACAGAGTTTTAAAAGATGATGCCAAATTACTTTTCAATTAGAGTTCCAATTCATAATGTATTCATTCTTAAAGATGCTAATTATCTTGCAGAATTTTGTAATGCTGATGTTAGGAAAATGGATATAGTTTTCCATTAATGACCTGAACAATTTTGGAACTAGTTTGTATATCACAGATAAAAATACCCTTTTCTACTCCACTATATTTATGTCTCATTAGTTTATGGACCTAAAGCCCTCCAGGGATTGTCACTCACAAATCCACCTAATGTTTATGAGCTCTAGATTTTGCATTTGGATCTCTAATTTAGCCAACAGATATGGAAAATCATATAGATAGAAAACTCCCTAGTGACTACAAAGCTCTAGGTTTTAATAGAGAGGGCAGAAATAGTATAAGCATAATGTTTAATATAAGCATAATGCTTAGCACATTAGTGGTAAGCTAAGTGTATCACCTAGGAGAAAGACATCCACGATATTTCAGATAAGTCTAACACTATTCCTTCCAGGAATTTTGGCTTTTAATGATACAGAGTTTAATACGGTCGTGTGTTAATGCAGCCAGTTCCTGTTAAAGAAGGTTTCTTAACGGAACATTTTCAACCCAAGCAAGTGAGGATCAGCTATTTTCTAAACTGGTAGCTCTAAATTTTGGGCACCAATGGGCCGCGGTCATTTCTCCAAATTCTCCCAGGCCGCCACACATTGTTTATCAACGCTCTTTTTACTTGCAAACCCTATACAAACAGCGCTACCATAAGCGTACAATAATGGCAGGAGTTAAGCACATTACTCCAAAATTCAAAGCTGCATAGGACAGTGAAAATGGTGTACAGCTATAATATTCTGTTCTCCGAAACTTCTATTAAACATACATAAATTTAACCGTTCTTTCAGTTTTCCACAGAATAACACATGGTGCACTTGATGGATCCTAACACACGTAGAGATCTATCCTCTTTCCTACTGGTAATATGGGCATATAACTTCAAAACAACTATTAAGGTATCTATGAAGTAAAATATAAAGTTGTTTTTTTCATCTAAAAAGAGAGCTGTGCCATAAAAGAATGCACGCGGCTACAATGTAAAGTTCGGGAAACTGAAATGGAACTGTGGGATTTTCTGACGAGAAAAGATTCGGGAATGGATAAGAAGATATGGGATAGGTATCTAGAAGACGTTTTAAAAAGGTGGATTATCAGCAGCAGTGTCTTAACAGTGAATGTTAAATGAAAGTTCCCAACAAACACTACAATTCTGAACTTTGGCTAAAGTAATAATGCAGTTTTATATGTAAATCAATCTGTCCTGGCGAGAGGAATTCAGTGAGAGAGTACTGTCTCTCCCTCATGATTATTTTGGCATTAACTGTCTATCAGATGTTATTTTCATATCAAATAAAAAATTCAAACTAAATGGGATGACGTCATAGATACTATTTATTTTAGCTGAGTGTTTTTCCCTACAAAGGTGAATGTGTTATCTATGTATTCAAGAGTATTTAAAGATATTTTCCCAACTAAGGTCTCTTATTATTTATATTTAAGATCACAATGCTTTATTACACTCCCTTTACCGCCAAAGATATAACTGAGTAGGTATTTCCTGGATGATTAAAGTTCATTTTTTTTACAGGGATTGAATTTTTACAGGGATTATTTTATTCACCTAGAACTTTTGAGGTGAAAATGATATGCCTGGTAAACTGCAATGTATCACTTGTACTCTCAGTTCTGCCCTGGGAACCAGAAGACAGATACTTACATTATTGTTCTGCCTGCTCTGTGTTAAGATGAATTCAAATATAATATTACTGCCCTGATAAATATATTCCAAGTTGCATAATGTGCATAATATACACATCTATACCATAATTCTTTGAACTAATACTGAAGCTAGTGGATTAGGTGTTTTATAAAAGTAATATTTGTAATAAAACTTGCTGGCACTAGCAACCTAACAGCAGATGGGGTTTTATAGAGAGCACATAATGATGATTCATTGCAGTAAGTACACATGGATCCCTCAGATCTTCTTTCAGTTTAGCTCTTCCTTTGGTTTATACACTGATTACCTGGCTACATAATTATTTAAAAAAGCAAGCAAAAGTGATGTCAGCCATCTGCTAAATTATTAGTAGATATAAGCAAGCTTTATCTTTCGGAAGCAGATTCTTTCCTGTGATGCCACTTACTGATGTGAAATTAAATACCCATAGTTAAAATGTTTCACCTGATCTGCTCGCTATTTTTAAGTCGGCAAGTGATCCTTGACTGATAAAATACATTTCAGAAATGTATCGGGGGGAAGAGAGGAAGACAATTTAATGATTAAAATACTGAATTGAGTTTGAAAATCTGGGACTGGTGTCCACAGACTTCCCTACACATCCCTGAGCACACGTCTCTCTCAGTCTCAGTTGCCCTGACATGGAGATAAGGCCCAAACTGCCCAATGTCACGGAAGGACCGGAAGAAAAAAACCACAAAAAATAATTGATGGATACTTTAACCTTCAATAAATTGTACTTTGCTGTGTTGAGTCCACACTATCTCTTGATATAAGTAAGTAAATCAGTTCCCTCTAATTAACTGCAATTACTTATTGAGAGGGGAAGAGCAGGAGGAGTATTTGAACGCGTTGCAGCACATAAGAGTTCACACGTGCCCTGCGTCCAGACCACCCCTTCTTCAGACTTGCCTTGAACCTCTGCAGCCGTGGAAAGTTTCTCGTTGAGCCTCAGCTCCATCAGTTCTGCTGGGGACGCTCTTCCAGCCTGCTCCTCGTCCCCGGCTGGCCTGCAGGGAGAAAAATAGGAAAAAAAAAGGCAAAGAGAAAGAAGGAGAGCCCAGGGGATGTATGATATAAACAGTGCAGACCTTTTTTTTTTTTGACTACCTGAGTGTTGATCCGTTTTCAGCTCAATCATGCTGGCAGTTTCCCAAAGCAGCTTTTACATCCCCAAAATATCTAAAGAAGTCACCTATATAAGACAAACTATCACTGGAAGGAACATCTGAAGCGTACATTGCTTTTCTGAAAGTAGAAGACTCAAAATGTGGGGGTTTTGCAGATGCTTGTTTCACTTCAACAGATTTGCGCAGTGCCTCTTGCAGAGTAGCGTTCATGGTGTCTGTTTCTAGAGTGACAGTGTTCATAAACATATTTTGTTTCCAGATTAAACACCACTAAATTCTTTCCCCACTTCATTTTTACAAGCAGTTTTAACAAGCTTGAATTTATTAAACAGATCTTCAAGACTGAGCTTGTTTTATGTGTGAAAATAAACAATGACAAGTATGAAAACCACTTACCATTTTTCAGATTTTATATACAAGGCATTAATCAAATTAAATGAAAAGGATTAAACTCATTGCTAGCTTAATAACACCGATGTTGCTGGATTTAGAGGAAAAAAGGAGTTTGCTCCCAAATTATTACAGTGGTAGTGGCTACTTTTCTTTTCCTGGTTGATTCCCTGTATCTCACTCTGTTTATCTTGATGTAGGATCACATCACTGAATTAAAATGTAAGTTTATCACAGATGAGAGATTTGAGCTGAAGACACAAGGAATGTTCATGACTTAACTGTGAGAGTAGTGTCTAAGAAGGAATACATTTATCCGGAGCCAAATGCAAGAGGTTTGCATAAATTTGCTCAAAATCATGACAGAATTCATCCATACAAGATTATTCTTGTTACAAGCTACAAATTTAAGAAGTATTATACACTTAAGAAATAATGTTTTATTAATTACCAGCATCCTGTTCAGGTCAAGAGGACCATCCATCCTTCTGAGGCACATGAAGCAACAGTCAGGAGAACTGGAGCCAAAGTTAGGTCAGGTTTGAGGGTTTAACACACTAGTTTTATCATTTAATTGTTTTAAATCTGCAGAAACTCAGACATAAAAATAATTAAATTAAATATCTTCTATTGCTATCATATCTGAAAAAGCTTTTGAAATTCATCTGAAACCCTCAGAAGGAAGATTTTCACCAAGAAGCAAGTTTGAGAAAAGAAGCATATTAAAATTCTATCTATATTAACAGTTACTTTCCAAATATTCCAGCTACAGCTGGCAGCATTTCTTATTTTGAAGCATATTTTTTCCTCCTGGCTGATAAACAAACATATTGTGGTCACATGCTTCTGCTATCAAAGATTTTGCCACAAAAATTATCCTGATATCCCTACTTCATTTAATCCTTGACCTCATAATACATGCCCTTTTATTATAGCGTAATGAGCCCACTTAAGCTGGAAGTATTGCCAGCTTTCCAAGGTGAAATAATAAAAGAGCTGCACACAACATCTACACCCCTAAATTACTTGCAATTTGATATGCAGGATGCCCATAAAGTGATGCAGTACAAATACCAACTAAAAGACAGTTCCTGTTGCACAAGAAAACTTCGCAATCAAAACCACGTACACAGAGCTAACACAAAAACAGCACTCGCAAAGTGACTCCAGGCTGACGGCTAAATCATCATGTTAATACCATATTAAAATATTTATCTGTTTGTTTTTGCATGAGTCCGTTTCAGGAGGAACAGGAAAAGGAGAAGTTGAGCCGAGGAGGGAGGAGAATAAACTGTGAAGGTGGAGGATAAAACTGAAGTAAATTGTCTGTGTGGGGGGGAACTGAAGGCAATGGATCTGAGACCGCAGCATCAGCTGGCCCAGGGCACAGAAAACCTAGTTAGAGCTGCTGAGAACTCTGGAGTGAATCCTTCACTGGGTCCTCAGGGCTACTGCCTCCAGCTGACAGTCCGGTTTCTGCTCAGAAGACTAAGTATCGACTGGCTCTAAAGCTCTTAAAACCTCTCCTATATATCTCTGGATCTGTAAACAGTGTGGTCAAGTGGAGAAGACACAGCCCTGGAATACAAAGATCAGCGCTAAGTTATTGGTCACTGACTGCATAAACACTTGGACCCAGTTCTTCGCGATCATCTCTCACTTGCCCACCTGTAAGGAGAAAATCTGGTGCTATGACTTGACCCACACAGGAAAAAGGAAATAGAGTTAAATGATATTACTATATATAAATAGGCAAAAGAAAAGGCAAAACAGCACTAAAATTAAAAGGGCACGACTAATGCAAAAAAGCTTTTTAGTGTTCCACGTTAGAAAAAAAAAAATGTTGACCAAGGCTGATTAATTTGCACAGTGATGTTCCAGGCTCAGCTTCAGAACTCCTCCGTCTCATGGGCTGAATGTTAGGCCACACGAGGCTGACAAATACACAGCTGTGCTGCCAGAACACCAAGCATTCAACTCACGGAAATTCTGAGACTGACATAAAAAACTACTGGAATTTAAAAAAAATAAGGTAAACTAGATATTTATGTGGAATGGGGTTTATCCTACTTGTTTCGTAAGCAAATATCTCATGTCCCTACAGAAATCCACACTAATTTCATTTGTTGATTGACTACTTAAGTACCCGGCAGCCACGAGGTCACAGAGGACCCAGTGCATCTTCTGGAATACAAACCATCTCCAACATAGGGTTGTGACTAGTTGTCTATAAAAACCAGTGTTCCCCTTTTGTCATTAAAACGTGCATAAATTAATTCTTCTTCCACAGTAAAGAAATTTTTGGAATAGCGGTTCCATGGAGACAATCTACATCCTGGAACTTTTTTGCATTGGTTCCCTATACATCAAAGATCCTGCACATGTGTTCGCAGAATTGCTTGCAAAGGAGCATTAGCAGAATGCAACTGTGGCTTGTTTCTGCCCTCGTAAGAGAAGCCAAGGTGGGGATTATGAGACGAGAAGGGCAGAGCACTACACAACAGTCCATGCGCTCCAGCGCATAAATCTCAGCTGGCCACACGCACCCAGAAACTCCAAACTGAGTGAACGGGTGATGTTTCTCACAGACCAAAACCAAAAAACTCCATGTTTTCAAATTCGCCAGGGGGATTTGGAACAACGCACATTTATGTGCTCTGAAACTTCTATGACTCCTATAACATTGCTTACAGATTATGTCTATTATGCTGCTTTAATCTCCGCTGTCTTTGAACTAGAAGTTTTGCCTAAAACTAGCTCTCAATCGAATATGAAGTTACGCGGTCAAAAAATGTATCTACAGCCAGAAAAAAAGAGATTTCCCCATAAATGCATGGCATCATCTTTGTAACTGCTGTGCTACTCCATACACATTTGTTTCAGCAGCTCTGTAAGTTCCGGCAAAATAATGTTTAATGATTCAAAGTCTGCATCAGACAAAGTCATTGTATATTTTAAGTTATATCTTGTAAAGTTCTGGTTTGTTTTTTTTTTTTGGCGTAGACTTTACACTGCACTTTCCTGTAAGGCATTTCCAAGAGGTCAGTGTATGATAGTCCATCTGTACACTACTATTTGTAGGAACATTCCATTCAACCTTTTACCTTAGGAAAAGATAGACATAGAGTGTATCAAATTTGATAATTAAATAGTAAAAATAAAAATCTCTTAAATATTAAAAATGTGCGTAACTGCTTTTTATCAGTTGCTCTTCTGTTTCCAGACGGAGAGTACCAAATGTAGCGTACACAGAATTCATTTTTTATTCCTGTATTAAAATCTACAAAAACTACTTAAAGATTCTGCTTTCAGAGAAATGTCTCTTTTGTAGGAACAAACTTTAAAACCTCTTTGTTTAGACTGCTTTGAGTATTTTTAGTAATAGGCCTTTGTATTTACTAATAAGAAAATTTCCATACAAAACTACCAGTAGAGCTGATCACAGCTAAACACTGATCAAAAGCTTTACATTTAAGCATTTCAGGGTGTAATAGCACTTTCTTTGAAACTGCCTCTATTTGGAAGTGATAAAAACGCTCCCATTTCCTGTTCTCCCGTGCTTCGCGGTAAGAAGCTGATGACGGATTCTTAGGTGCTGCTTTGGAGGATTCACGTGTGCTGAGCACAACCCATCCTTGTGGAGGAATCCGGGAGTTTTTACAGCCCTTTCAAACACCGAGTTTTGTGTTCTTCTGAGTAGCAATTGCAGCACTCTCGCTCTATTTGCCTAATAGAGATGTGTTCTTTGCCGTACCTAACAGCTGAGTTCAGAAACCGAAATATGAAATTTCAGTTTATGAGGAGATACGTTACAATTTCTGGCAGAAAAGTCAGCGGCAGCGAGAAGATACCACCCTCTTTCAAAAAATTATGTGTGTGGTACATAAAGGTCCATTAGGATGTTTGATTCTTCCTTTTTTCCTTTTGACAGATGCAATTTTCATCGAGAAAATGATCCCCTGAAGTAAAGAGACGGGGATGAATCCAGTGATTCAAGAATGTTTAGGAAATGTCTTGTGCGATGGGAGTAATTCATATAGATAGGTCCTTAAGGAGAAATCCTTAAAAACATCCATATGTTTAGAAAGACATTATAAAAACCTGTTATAAGCAAAGTTGGAAACTTAGGATTTTTTTTTAAAGTTACAGCTTATATTCTTGTAAGGAGAATTCCAGACCGTTCCAGGTGACTCCTATCCTCTGTTGTTTAGTGTCCCCTCTCAGCCAGGCTATACGAGGAGGGGAGTTAATTAAAAGAGAAAGCCTGATCTCCACAGGAGGGACTGACGGCGCCCCCGAGTTTGGTGCTTTCCTCCTTCCGCCTTCATTTGTAACCTCAGGCCCCGCTCAGAACAGCTGCAGGACACTCTAGATAAATCCCCTCGTGAATATAGATGCAGCATCCCATGTATTTCAAAGCATTTCGTAGCTGAGATGTAGAAGTGAGAAATACAGTATATACCTGCACGGAACTTATCATTCAGGAGTCATCTAACTCCCACAGGGACCAATAAAAGTGAAGAATTTTAGAACCTTCTTTGCCTCAGGTCCCAAGACTTAAATCATGACTTCAGCGAAATCTTAAGGAATTTCCCCAAAAATCTACTCCAAGTAAAAGATAACCACTAAATTATCCACAAAAAGATAACCTCCTCTGTCTCAACGGCAGCAGCTTTTCTTCCTGAAATCACAGTATATCAGGTTGGGTTTTTTTAAAGCAGAACATGAAATCAGAAATACGTAATACAGCTGAAAAACGAGTGGACATGCAGGCATTTCTTCGGCACCCTATGATTTTAACTTTTATTCTAATTTTATTCTTGCTCTTTCAAGGAGGTCCCAGAGTACACTGCTTAAAAAGCAGAAAAAAATTCAAACTCTGCAGGTTTTTTTAAGAAAACAGCTAAGACAGACATCTGTCAGGAAGAGATCAGGTATAACCGGCCGTGATTTGGAGAAGGATGAGAGATACACGGACTGAATAGCCACTTGATGCCTCTACTCGTATTTTTCTGGGATTTCTATGAAAAAAAAGAAGTGAAGTAAACTTTAAGCAACTGCTTGCAGTCATAATAATCCTTCCCCACATCTTCTGAAAAGCAGCTGTTCTAGTATTTGAATTACCATCATAAGGCACATGTTTTCCAGAAAATGTAATAAAAAAGTCATCAGAAGTCACCCATAACACAAAGGTTTTCTCTGGGAAAACCTGTTCCCATTACTTAAGATATATTACTCTTTAGTGTGTGTATATTAAGGTGTTTATATTCACTGAATGTGAAATCTTTTCTAATTCTGTGCCCAAAAATGCATTAAGAGAACGCTAAGCTTGCAAATACAACGTTAACTCTGCTTTCTTGAATATTTGCACACAAATATAGGACAAACTTTGAATTTCTTATAAAGGGACATTCTTCTAATTTCCACAGAGAGAGAATAAACCACTCAAGCAGAGACTGTGGGCAACAGTTTTTGCACAGTTTTTGCATCCCTTATTATGCATCACGTAGGGAAGAAAGAAGCAATAGATAAATATCTATTATCTCTTGAAATATTTTTAATGATTATTCACTTATAACAGCATACACAGTGGAATGTTCAATTTAAATAAGATGTTAATAATGTGATTGATCCTGTTATACAATGGGGTTTCTTAAACAAACCCACAACTGAGCAGTCAGTGGGGTCGCGTTGGACTGGAAAGTCTTGTTTGAAAAGTCCTGTGAAAGTTTGAGGGTCTCATTCAGAGATCCTTATCCAGTAGTAAGGGATATTCAGGTGTTAGTTAATGTCATCTTTTCCGTGCATTTCATTGCTAAAAGTCAACTAACAATTCCAAAATTCTAAAAATTCCAGTAAACAGCTTTAATTCTGTGTCCCCGTGGAAGTGGGAAGGAAACAGTCTGTGCTCATAGTACCTATTTCTGTCTCCAGGTGATTCACGGGAAACACAGGAGAAAGATCTCACCAGCTCTGCTCCATGGGCCAACAGCTTTCAACGCAGCTTAAACTGTAAGCAAATCAGTTCTCTGGCTGATTTCAAGCTTTTTATTTCTTCCAGAATTCACAGTAGCCTGAGGGGATCTCACAAAAAGAAAATTAGAAGGCAGGGTCTTGTCAAGCAGAGAGGATGGGAAGGGGGAAGAGGGAAGCAGGAAGGAGGAAAAGAGAAAGGGAAAGGGTGAAAGAAAATTGTTACCAACTGGCTCCGTGAATCGTACATTACACGATCAATGTGAAGTATCCGAATGCTTTGGGGAAATACTTTATCAACATATTTTTAAGGCATATTAGCTTTATTTTTTTCATACACATAATTTCACGGATTATAGTCCATGTCATATAGCTTATAAGAAAATACCTAATATAAGCTGAGATAAAATACTTGATCATAAAGTTGAAAATTATCTGATAATTTAAGTGGAGAACAAAGTAATATCCACCTTAACTTCGCATTTCCACACTTTACGCTCATTTTTCTATCATAGTTCTTAAATAGAAAGTCATATTTTGCTTTAACTATTAGTATAAACCAAGTAGTACCTCAGAGTAAAATAATCTCTGTTTTTCTTTTATTACTAAAATACACAAACATAATTACGTATGGACTATGAAATAAATACTTACCAAAATACCTAAAAGGTGTACTTTAAAGGGGCAAGCTACGAGGAAAAAAGCTAAGGAAGACTAAAAATGTCTTCAGCATCTTTTGTGTTCCAGCATTTTCCAAAGCATATTAGAAATGGATGCAATAGCTCTTTTATAGTTTTTATAACTGTTCCGTATTTTAATAGACAGACTCAGACATGTGGAGAGTTAATACAAAATGAGAAAAGAACACATATTAGTTCATTACGTGAAACATTGCATCTATGCTGTACATAGCATGAAACACCTTTATTTGGATCCTTTTAGTCACGTCCCGTAGATTTCACTCTCTTCCTGCTGCCTGACATGCACTTATCCTGCTAATACTCATTTTACCGTGCAGAAAACTTTCTACCATACAATAGACTAAGAAAAATTTAAAACACCATCATTGATAAATAGGTCTAAATAAAATGTTTCGTTTTGTCAGTAGACAATGTAAGAAGCTCTGCTCTTTCCGATGTGGTGAGCAGTTTATGTTACAAAGATCATAAAAGCAACAAGAGGTTCCCCGGGTTTGAACTTACTCCACAAAGATTTGATCTTTCATAATGCACTACAGTGAATGGCTATCCTAGTAATAAAAGTTATAAAAAAGAAAAGGAAAGAAAATAATGAATATAGAATTCATTTATCACATGAATTAAAAACGCACCAATGAACAACAAAAAGAACTGCCCTGGATTTTTTCCACAAGATTTTCCTGCATTATCCTGCAAACTTTTGGGAAACTTGGTAAGATAGAAAACAATAGGGTTCCTCACGATTCCTCTTCTACGGCACTCGAAACTTCAAACCTTCTTCAGTCGACATGCCTCTAAGCAGGCACGAATGCAAACGTTGTAGATCACTAGAGAAGATTTTGTTACCGTTACCCTTTAAGATCATATGAAAATAGCAAGGCAGAGGTCTCTTGGCAGACATTTACATCACTCCGTGAACACCATTAGGAATTTCCGTTATAGCTTAAGTCAAACATGCATTTGCAAAATAATTGCCTAGTTTTAGTACACAGAGTATAACTTTTGGTACCTTACAAAAACATAGGACTGCTCAGTGAGCTTTACTGTCTGACAAATACCAGCTTTCTACCCCAAGTTCTTTTAGTGGGGAACTATAAAAAAAGAAAAAAAGCTGCAAAAACTGCACTACACCATGAAAAGTCTTTTTCTTCGCTTAAATTGAACTGGAAATCATCTGAACTGTTGTTATGTGGGATGGCACCAGGGACAACAAACATCTTAGTTTCTGAGTAAATGACAGACACACCAAAAATATTCCCAAAGGTTAAATAATGCAACTAAAAATATGAACTTGAAAGTACGTTCTTTGGCAATGATGTGTTTTCAGATCTAATTTACAATATGTATCTTGATTATATTACAATTCTTAGCGAATGGAATTAGACACTGCAGAGTACTGCATTATAGCAAAAGTGATATACTTTATTTTATATATGTTAAATGAATGGAGCTCTGTTTTTGTAAGGAAGAATGAGCTCCGTTCAGTTATGCAGTATTTCAGGCTAATCTTCAGAAGCACTGATTAAGTAATTGCTCTGTAAAAGAACCCATGTTCTGCTTCTGACTCCAAATGAAATTTTCTTCCTAGACTGAGAGAAAATTTTTCCAAGAGTCTGAAACCTCTCCTAATGATTTTTTCCATAGAGGTCACTTGAAAAGCTTTTGTCCTTGAAAAGGTAACCAAGACAATATTTCTCTTATTTAAAAAAAAATTGATTGTGCTCTCCAGCAGTTTAGCTATCGGTGTTTTTTGTGTCATATTAAAAGGCTCTCATGGAAATTCTAATCCATCCAGTACAATATCACATACAAATCGTGTATAATCTATTATTTTCTGCCAAGGGGCATTTTGATTCTACTGAATGATGACAGTAGTCTTTTAAACATTTAGCTTCTTTCTGGATATATTTTGCCACAAACTCTAGACGGCGATTATAGATAAGCTTAAAAACAGCACATAAAGGAAATGGTCAAAAAAAAAAAAAAAAAAAAGACCCATTAAATTCTGTTGTGTGATTTTGAGGATAATGGGGAAAGCTAAAAGCCACAGCGATATTTATGGGTTTCGTACAGCGACAGGAAATGGCAGAAAGTCACCCAGCCTCACTGGAGATTCAGAATAAAAGTGTCAAAATGGGGAGAAAGGAGCAGGGGAAAGAATTTTGAAAGGCACAACAGTAGATAACAATCACAGCAAAGTCAGACAACTGTGAACGCCAGTTTCAGGTGTTGAAAATGGACTCTTGACGCTTAATGGCGATTATTAGGATGGTACATAGAGGAAGAGAAAGAGTAAAAAGTTATCAGTCCTTCAGCTACCTGACCTTCAACAAGCTACCGATTCTTCGGCATGTCGATAATCAGAATGGCATTGCAGGGACACATTCCAACGCAACAGGGTAGTCTCCACCAGAAGAAAAGTAATCACAAACTGATGTGACTCAATAGACCAAATCCTTTCCTGATGTTGCTTCAAACCACTGGTCTTTTCACGATGACCTGATACACTAGAAATGCGTCTTCCCTCTGTCGAGCGAACGTGGTCTACCTGCAGAAAGAATGTTCAAAGGCTTATCTCAAAAATAATGAAGAACAAACCTTATACCAAAAGAGTACAGGGTTGGTTGCTTGGGGTTTTTTTTACCAGAACAGAATTTTAGATTACTTCTTCTTCCTGGATTAAAAGAAATAAACCAATTTCAATCTTGTCTAAGATGAGGGATAGGGAGAGAGGCGAAACAGCTGATTGTTTTCCAAATGGTGCAATGAAGGTAACGCAACTTCTCTAAACTCAGACCACAATCCTATTTAATCACACAAGGCACTAACTAGGAATTAGCTACTTGTGAACGCTAACTTGTATTTTTACGTGCTAAATTGGTTGTAAAGGTCTAACCCTTACATAACTGAAAATAATGGGAAAAGTGCAAATAACTGAGCAAGAGTAACTTTTCAGATACTAAATGTAATTTACAGTGCTTTGGCTTGGGATGGACAAAACGCGTGCTTACGTGCGAGCGTATACCTCAGCGTCAGCTCAAATAGAGACATTATGAAGTGCCATATTTTTACTGGAAGTTCACCCCAGTGCTATAATTCCATGTGAGAAACAATCAATCCAAGTACTACCGGCTATTGCTAATGTTTTGCAATATATCAAAACTCTTCAGCTTTATTTACAAAACCTAAACGAGGAGAAAAACAGCCAGTGCAAACACAAAGCAGCACACTTATTAGAGGATATTAAATATAGAGAACAAACCATAAAGGCAGTTCTAGATATTTCCAATGACAAGGAAGGAAAGGGTTCTTTTAGATACACAGATAAAATACTCCATTGTCTTTAATATTATGTCCTAATTTTTTAATATTGACGAAATATAGATGTCCTTTATTCATTTGCTTATATATTTAAAGTATATCTCTGTCTCTACAAGCTTACACATATATGTAAATATATGGAGCTTTCTATGTACAACTACATAAATGTATATGTAGATATGCATATCAATTTTATTATATATTCATGTACATCTTCATTTTGAAACTTCTGGGTTTTAACAGGTTTTTGCTTATTATTTCTTCTTACCCTTGAGTTACTGGCGTTCTTCCCTAATTTTAAAACTTTTCTAATCACTTGTGAATGGCAGTGGTTGGAGAATTTGAGAATAGAATATTTTTTCCCTAATGAGTGATCTGCTCAAAATGAATACAGAAAGCAGTCAAAAGCTTTGCATTAGATAAAAAATATATGCAAAAAGTGTATGTTTTTTAATGATGGATCAAAGCTTATTTGAAATCATTGACCTATATCAAGATATTGTTCTGAATAGAAATGATTTAATACAACATTCAGCCGAAGACTGAAAAATACTAGTGGGTTCATAATCACCATCATATAGGAAATCACTCGTAAAACAAACTGTGACCATAAATAATATGAACATATAACATAATCTTGCCATTCTCTCTATTTGTACCCATGAAAGATTCTAATAGATTTATTATAAATATTATTCTGCATACAGTGTACACATCGTGTGGGGAAATATATTCAAGCTATTTACAGAAACCAGAGATTGATTTAGGCCATTGTGATTTTCTAAGGAAAATGTCTTCATTTAAAAAAAAATATGTATATATATGAATGGTAGATTGCAAAACTGAATAATTCCGTCAAGTATTAATATCCAAAGACAAATTCAGAGCTCTCTAAATGCTCTATATTATCAGCTGGCTGATGACTATTAATGCATTCCATCCACAAGGCAGCTTTGGTTTTAAACTTAAATAATTTGTTAACTTAATGGGTATTAAACTTTTTTTTTATAAGACTCTTTATGATACGATCTATCATGAAAAGACCCTTTATAATACAATATACTTTAAAGAAAAAAATCAATTTTCGATAATTTTCCAGACAGTTCTAAGGAGATTTACAAATATAACAAATAGACGTGAAATATTTTGCTTTTGTCTTGCTCTTTCCTTGTAAAGTTCTAAACACACAAGATTTGAATGACAGTAAGCAAATTCTCACCTATGACATTTTTTCAAAAATCTGAAAACAATATAGAGGGATAAACTTCTTGAAAAGTATTCCATACTGAGTCTTTTAATTTACATCTTCAATTTTTGCATATTATATTCTTACCAAAAAAAAAAGAATGGTGACGATGCAAGTGCGATAAAGAAGGAAAAATCTTACTCCCTTCTTGACTGAAAAACAAGGGAATGGTAAGAGCAAAATAATGTCCCTTCTCGGCCCTTTGCCACAGGTAGGTATGCTCAGGGATTTTAGTTGGAGTTGACACATCACCATTCACTTCCTCTATCTCATTTCAAGACCTCTGTTGGGGCAGACAAGCCTTGAAACCTCTTTATTTTCTCAAGCTGTGGTAGCCCGGGCTTGAATCAGCTCCCCTTCTCAAACGATAAGCTTGCCACCCCTTGTCCGGTAGCTATAATGTTATGACGAGATCCTAAAATAAATCTCTCATCTTTCTGTATTTATTTAAAAGTAATACCGATTTTAATTTTAATTCAATTTTTAGAAGCTAGCTTACTAGTAAGAGCAAATTTATTTCATGATTCTCCCTACAGTTATTTTCTGTGATTTGTTTTGGATCCCTATTCATTAAGAACTGCCAAGCGGAAGTTATATTTGGCAGACTGGTTCCTGCTTTTGATAGCCATCGTTGATCAATTCCCTCCGTTATGAATTATTTTCCACCTCTTTCTTACTACAAACATTTTCTGTGTGTTTTCACCGCTCAGAACCATTTGCAATCCAAGACTTAACCGTGATCTTCTTATGTGGAACTATTCCTCATTCACGGTTTGCGACTGGTTGCTTAAATTGCAGGGATTTCATCTCCTTTCAGAATGGGTGACACCTTTTAAAAAAGAGACTAAGGAAAAGGGAATAATAAAAAAATCAAATATTCGCGTTTAAATGGGAATATTCTATTTTAAGATCATTTAGTTATACGGGCAAGAGAGAGACGCCAAAGGTCACAGAAAGTTCCGTTAGTGTGCTGGACAAGCATCAATATATTTTTTTCCTGCTCTCATACTTTCCCCTAGACGCCTAGAAAGAGGAGACCAGACTAAGGCGGTTTGTGCTTTCACATTATAGACATCTTTATGTTACATCTGTACCACCACCCATTCCCAAATCTTTGTGTGAACAAATGCCCATGAGATAAAATCTCTAAATATTCCTGGATAGCAAGTAATAAGTCAACATAGTAAAACTGAGCAATAGTTAAAAAATGAGTAATTAACAGCATTCAGCAAAATTTCTCTATGATTTTAAACCGTTTTATCTCTTCCCTTGAATTCAAGTTATTGCGGTACAAATTAAATAATGCTGTAATGTTCACAAGCTGATGGGAGAGGAGCACTAGCCATGGAAGAAGTGGAAATTATACTGATTTCAAATCGTCAAAGATGCTGATTTAATAAGCTAGAAAACAGAATTTTCATATTGCAAGGAGTTTTATCTTTTTGTTAGATAAAATGTTTGTTATTATGCTCTGGGTGGTATTTCTGTAGCTTTTGTTTTGATATTAAAGTTATTAAACTTGCCTTTTCTATTCTCATTACCAGAATATTTTATGGGTAAATCCACTTAAGGAACCTATTGTGCTCTCTGATCAAAGTGGAAAACGAAGCCAGGTTATAATAAGCAATTTAATTTTTAATGAGCTGATTGAGGCCCAAGGTCATAACAAAGGGCACAAAAACAAAAAAATACAAACAACAACAAAATTTCGAGCACAGAACACTAATGATAGCACCCTACACACGACCTGGGCAAAATAATATTTGGCAGGGTACATCTAAAAGCTATCCCAGTTGTATTTTTTATTTTCTTTCAGAACTCTGACTAAGTCTAAGTAAGGTGTAGCATATTAAATAATACAGAAGCACATAAAAATGCATGAGACTTGTTTTCTGAAAAGAACTTAGCTAGGATGTTTATTGAATTTAAATTTCCCAGGCTCAAGTTTAAATGCTACAGCTACAAGCTGAGCGTTTAACCCTCTAATATCTCTTATAAGAGCTTAGAAGGTAGTTAACTACTATCCTGGAGTGTAATTCTGCCAGAATCCTGCACGTAACTTCCACTGAAGTCCTTGGGATTTGGCCTTTCTGTCTTCAGGAATAATAAATCATAGGTAAGTAGAATCTTTACATAAACATAGTGTCCTTGCTTTCTTTGCAGTTTGTAAATTAAGTCATCAAACTTTATTATTTTTTAATACAGCCTCGTTTAAGATCTTATTTAGCATATTCTTCGATTTTTACCAGTGGACTTTCTTACAGCTTTCTCTCGCAGTAGAAATATTTATGCCACTAAGCCCTCTAGGAAGCACTTTATGTCCAAGACACACATCATTTTACCCTGACAAAAACTGCTATACGTATTGCAAGTAATGTCTTTATGAAACACACTCTGTCTCATTAAAGGAATATAAAATATAAAATTAAATTAGATATACCTTCCCATCCAGCAGAATATAAGCAATAGAGGAGATGCTAATGAGTTCAGCAGGTTCTACAGGTAGTCCATGGATCAAGTCCAGCCCACAGGATGCTTTCATCTGCTTCACCAGCTTTTCTCTAGGGAACAGAAGCAACTGTTTGAGCAGCTAATTGCTGCTGGCAGAGCCAAACACTTCATCATGGCACTGTCACCGCCTCTACTCTCCCAACGAGAGGGGAGAGGAAAGAAGCAAAGAGGACAGACCCAGCTTTTGTGTTCTGCCAAACAAAAGTGGCTGGCAGAACACAAAGCTGCCCCCATTCAAAGAGAAGGAGAAATAGTACCCCTGCAGAGCTCCAAAGTAGCTGTTCTTTCTAAGTGACAGCAGCCTGAGACACAGGAGGAGGCACGTGCCTGTGCTGGTATCACCCGGCAGAGCCAGGAGCTACAATTTTTACGACAGTCGAAGAGTCTGAAGGCAAAAACTGAAGTCCAGCTCCCATGGTTGCTGCGGTGACAGTGACTCTGCTTAGAAAGTTTACACACTTCCTCAAAACAGTTTTTCTTCATAAAATGTAACCTAATCCCTCCCTTTCTTCCCATTCCTAACAACATATGCCACCTCAGTTTGGCCGAGAGTTGGAAAATACAACAAATATAAGAGCGGGCTATCTGGTAAAGGATTATTAGAGAAGTATCTAATGTGTTTCAGCTGTCTTGAGGTTAGGATCGGAGGAGGGCAGGGGGACAACATGTGATAAAGAGGCTTTCTATGGACCACAGAACACAATTTAAGAACCACTGACTTGTGTGATCACATAACAGTTATTTAAACACATACTAATATGAAAAACATTGAATGTCAAATTTGTGTATTGTGTCACCTGTTTCAGGTGTGTTGCAGAAGTGTATTCCCACTTCTTAGCTGTACGGTACAAGAACAGCTTGTCATAACAAGTGTATACTCTGAATTTTATCAAAGGATATTGTTTGCTATTTCTTTGGATTGGGTTTTTTCCCCAGCTTCCTTTAAAAAAAACTTACGGGTCAGCACCCCTGAGATTTTGTCTGCAGAATTTCTCATTTCCAATAAAAGTGAAGAAGGAGGAAAAGGAGAAGAAGGAGGAAAAGAGAAGGAGAAGGAGAAGGAGAAGGAGAAGGAGAAGGAGAAGGAGGAGAAAGAGGAAGAAAGAAAGGAAGGGAAAAGGAGAGAGGGAAGAAGGGAAGAAGACTGATTCTCAGTGAGGATGTTTGGTTTGCGGAAAGAATCTAAAAGATTGGGGACAAAGGAGTGGAAATGATAGAAAATATAATGAGTAAGTAGCAGAGGAATGAGGACTCAGAGTGTCTGGAGACAATACCAAGTTAACTTACGTCTTTAATTTGTTATTTCAATAGAAAGGGTATTGTACAAAGAGGTGTTAGGATATGATTTAAATATGATGCACATATGCAGATCATCCATTACTTCTACAGTATAAGCTTAACTGTATTTTATCTATATATTATTGTCATAATGCATTACTCTACTACATCTGGAAGAGGCATCGTCAGTAACTCAGCAGCAACCCAGTAAGTGGACTGGAAGATTGCTTCAATTTCCTTCTTCTGAAGGTGCAGAGATGGACACGTTGCTTCACACCTTTTTGAGGAAAATAATACGGATCAGACAACTCTGATACAATGCATAAATGCATTTCTTTTTGTTGATAGACTGCTGTTCGAGAAGACTTACAACAGCTTTACAGTTGCTGATGTAAAAGCTTTAAAAAGCTTTAAGAAAATCAGAATTAATCACTTAGTTTTGAATTGATTCATATTTCCTTCAACATATAGGGATGATATGTATTTTTATTTACTTTTAAGTTGTGCTAGATATACTGTGACTTTGTAATTGTGGTAAAAACCCCAGACTGTTTCCTCAGTCTAAAAATCTAAAAAGCAGGACACTGCTGTCGTGGTTCAACTTCAGCCGGCAACTAGAACCACGCAGCCACTCGCTCCCCCCCCACACACACACCTTTGTCTCCTCCAGAAGGGTGGGGAGAAGAGGGAAAAAAAAGGAGGGGAAAGGGAGGAAAAAACCCTCATGGGACAAGATAAATACACTTTGTTAGAAACAATAAGAGAAAAGGAAAGATAACAATAATAATAACAATAATAATAATAATAACACGGGTCACTTTCATGGCATTGTCCCGAGCAGTGATTGCAGATTCCCGCCCCCCCAGCCATTCCCCATTGATACACTGAGCATGATGACTATGGTACGGAATATTCCATTGGCCATTCCACCCTTCTGTCTATGCTTCTATGGGATGCTGAAAGAAGTCCTTGAATAGTGTAAACATCACTTAGCAACAACTAAAAGCAATAGGAATTATTGACATCCCTTTCACAGCAATCACTAGAAAGAAAAATAACTCTTTCCCAGTTGCAACCAGAACAACTGCTCGCTGCTTTTTTCGCCTCCAATTCCTCCAACTTACCCTGAGCTCTTGTCAATTTTCGGGAAGTGTATCTCTGTCTTCAAGCATTGTCATGAATTTTGGATTGCCAGCTGAAAACACAAAGAGAAAGCCAGCAGTTGCAGGTAATAATATTTGATAGTAGCACAAATTACGTGTAGCACAAATTACGTATAGCACAGATGCCCAAGACAGTATTGGACATGATGGTAGCAGGTGTCCATTAACCTAGAATGTAGTCACAAAATGGTATAAACACACTTTAAATTAACATAAAAACAACATCACTCCTGAAAGAACGCTGGAATGGCATTGAATCCAGAGAAATCAATACCATTTACTAGAGAAAAGATGCTCAAAACTCAACTTGTACTTCTCATTATCAGCAATGCAGTCTCTGTACCAGTATTATATACCTTTTGCACGGGCACAGGAGCGACAGCGCACATACCTCTCAACTCATTATAACATGTAAACTCAATAAACTCAATACAACACTTTGGCAATAGAGCTGTAGAGAAAAACATCCCGGGAGTGACAGAAATTTGTCATAGCCTGAAATGTGTAGTCTCCCGCATTCAAAATGCAAAGATGAGCTGTTTAATTTTTCAGTCCAGAACGTTTATTCTTATACAAAGCCTTGACATCGAACCAGCGCACCCAGTGATGTAACGCCTTTGTACAATACAGGTACGGGATGAAAATTACATTTAAAAAAGCAACACGGACACCACGGGGTCTTTTCACATTATCTGAAAGCAAGACCCAATTTCACAGCAATTCAAAAATACCAACAATATCCATTACAAATAATCGTGATGCAAACTGTGATAATTATTGTGGCATTTCTCTTCTCTGATGCTAGGCAAATCCTCGCATACCAAAGCTGAGCAACTCAGTTTCTGTTTTGTCTAATCTCTCTTCTCCAAAACTGCAATGTGGAGTTATTAAGAAAGTAACAGTACACACATGACCCTTTACAAACAGTATCAAGTCAAATTACAGTCTTTGCTGACCGTTGGCCTAACTTAAAGTTTTGACAATGCAAATTATAAGGGACTCTTGAAGCTTTTGCAGGCCTGTCAATGCCCTGCAAGTTTTATTTCTGACATATTTAAGTCTCCTGTAATAAGATGATGGCTAGAGAGGTGGAAAACGGCAAGATCTCTTTAATATCATAAATGGTTTCCATACTCCTTTCCATCTTGTCTCTGTTGTGCAGATGGAAGCACTTTGTGCCATTGGCAGAGCTATATTTATTCAGTTCCTTACTGATGCAAGTTGTTCAGTCGGCAGACGCGTGTGGCTGATTTCTTCATTAGTGAGCTGCTTTTTGCTGATAACTGTGAGTTGGTAGCTCACTCAGTCAATAACATTCAATTTACTATTGATGACTTTCCTTGTGCATACTATCCCTTTACTTTTTCTGTGAACTTAAAAGACAATGGAAGCACCAAACCCAACCAACACAGTGACGCGAGCACACGTACTCACATTTTTGCACTTAGCAAAATTTTCTCAAGCCTATAGAATGTTTTTCTAGTTAGACATCATTTAGATACACAGATGTTGTGAAACTGCTTCCACGTTGCCGATTTTGACTCCTAATTTGGAATACTGGCATACTGACCACGTAGGCATGAGAAGGTCAGTCCCCAGACATGCACCGGGCACTTGTTCTCAGAACACTCCAACATCTTCATGAGACAGAGACAATTTATTCTTTCTACATGGGTGCCTTTACTACATCTGGAAAATTGAACGACTACGTGCTTCTAACAGCAGAACCCTTAAATAACAACAAATATTGAAATTGATGTCCCTATCCCAAAACCTTGGCTACGATAATGATTAGACAATATGGAACAACTCTCAGATAGTTATGATTATCCATTGGTGCCTTCTTCCAAGACAGTCGATGCAAGCTGCAATATCCTTTGAAACATAACAAAAATACACTCTGCAAATCTGATCATAAGAAGGCAGTGTACAGAGCAGCAGACTCAGTATATTCCAGCTAATTCTAATTAGCCTATGATGCCTTTCTAAAGTTTTTTAATGATATTTTTCTATCATAATGCCCTTTTCCTCAAATGGAATTGAATGAATTGTTCTGTGCTTACTGGGGTGATGGAAGCAAGAGGAGATATTGAGACATTCCAACCCCTATGATTCTGTGATTGCTGGCCTTTCAGCCAGCCTGGAGAAAAGTCCAGTAGTTCTTCCAGAGGAAAAGAGCCGCACAGAAGCCTGGACTGTGTCCCACTCCTGCAAGTTCTCTCTTCTGCTGCGGTATCTCTCCTGTGACATTAATGTGACTTACAGACCGGGTGGTGGGGTTTTTTTTGGAACTACTGGGATGGCCCAAGGGCTCCGAGTGACCATCAGCCAGATGCCCAATCATATGTGAAAGGAGCTCCAAGCCATACAGAAATGCAACACAACGTTCAGTAATTTTCTTGCAGCTTTTCTCTCTCCACAGATCAACCCCTAAGTAATAAACCTTTCTGCTAAGGACAACAGAGCTAATGAGCTTTGCTACACCATATGTCCATCAGCTAGGCCATAACTACCTCCCCTGTCTCCTGGTATTAGTAGCTACAAAGCAAGAAGGAACATCATAATCTTTTAAATGATTAAAGATTTCATGTCCCCTGGATTAACTCAGCTAAAATCCACACACATTCGTCTGAGGAGAAAACTTCCATAGTCTAAATGAATAAAGTAATTGTTTTCTAAGATTAGACTGCTGACACCTTATAAGAAAGAATTTTTATCCAAGTTTATTTCCTCACTCTTTTCTGAGCGATGCAATAATATCCATGTCTAATGGCTCTCCTTTTTTAAATTTTAAATAAGTTCCCTTTTATTGTATGAGTTGCCACACCAACTTAGTGAGTGACTGACTGAAAACCTAAATTTTTCTTGCAAAGAATCAAAGTTTGTGTGGCGGTACTTTTACCTGTAATTTTACCCATTATTTTCAGGGGACTTAAGCCACTTAGGAAAGCAATATTCCTTTATATGAGGAATTTCAGGTGCCTGAAAATTCCTGAACACAAAGACATAGATATGTTGAAGTTCTCAACATTAATATTGCTACATTTAATATTGTATATCTCGTCAATGCCTATTTGTTCAGACTTCCAGATCCAGTACTCGCTGGATACTTCTTAAGAGTCATCGTGAAGCCTTTGAGTAGCGTTTTACAGCACTTGACAGCTTGCAAAACACTACATAAAATGAAATACAATAGGTGACAGAACTTATATCTTTTACAGCTTTCAAAAGTTAGAGAGACTACGTCTTTCATTTCACAAACAGTCAATACAACCAGGTGAGGAGCATGTAAGGAGCAGGGCTGCGCTCGCTGCATTATTCATGCAAAAACATGCAGGAAAACAATAGAAAATCCAAAACCAGGAGTCTTAGTTCCTAGTTTCATGCCAGTGTTAAACATATTTTGGCAATACTTTGAATAACAGGTAATTGTTGCGTTCTTTAGCTTGTATTGACTCATGCTAAATGAGTGGATAACAAAAACATGTCAACTGATGAAAAACAATTTATAAAAAGATTTCCTCCTACAAAGCAATTTGCTTCTTAAATTATACAATGAAGAGAAATAAATTATTTAAATTGCAATTTATGATACTTTCTTTTTGGGAAAGGCATTTTGCACTTTATTAGCTCTATTCTGTTAAAGACTGGTGAACAATTCTTGTCTGGCCAGGCTTATGACAGGTCTTACTGAAGAGTACAAATTGGAGCGTGTATGAGTGGTGGTGTTATTTATAAAAACAGATGTTATTTGAAATTGTTTACAATAATACATATTTATATATTTCCTGTTTTGAAAAGAAGATACTATTCTGACTTCAAATGTACGGAGAAAATGCTTTCTGAATCTCAAGCTACACTTTGGGAAAAATTACTTTCATGAGTTGAAAGTGGTGTTTGTTAAGTATAAATCATCTTCAGAGAAGTAAAATCTTCATTTTTTTCTGCACTACAGAGCATCACACAGACAGTAAAAGATTGTAAAATATTTACCAAAAAAGAAAAAAAAGATATCTAAGGAGGTGGTTCAGGCAAACCTTTGGAAACAGCTTTCATTTTCCAATCCTACTGTAATCAAATTATTCCACCATCTTTTCAGAAGCAAACTCCAATGATTTCTCTACTCTTGCTGAATATATTCCCACTTGGAAACAGAAGAGAATAAGCAAGGGAGAGGAAATTCCTTACTATGATACCATTTCATAAACAGAAACTAAAATCAACATGAGAATCTTCATAATTCTTCCCTTTGAACTCAGACACACAGTTGGTGAAGCCACTAGATTCAAACAGATTTTCTTTTCTATAACTTTTACACCTTTTCTTTAGAATTTTGTTCTCTGGCAATATATCTTAGGTTGGAGGGGAATGTTTTCTTTTGCTAAAATATTCACTTTTTTCCTGCAGTCAAGAGGCAATACTTCACTGAAGGAAGATCCAGAAGAAAAAAGAAAAAGAAAAGAACCCATTCCGTCCTAAAGGTAAGTTTTCTTGTCCTTTTTAACATTATTGAAGGCAGTTTTGTTACGTTGGAACATGCGATACACATTTCTTTCTGGAGGACTCCCGGACACAGCCAGATTTTTGGAAGATTTTTGAAATTTCATTGAAATTAACACCTGTCTGTAAATTTCTGTGAAGCTCTCTTTTTATAAGGAAAGGAGGGAGGTGTGCGTAAAGAAAACTCCGGTTCCATAGACAGTGTCTGGGAATGTTTTACCGCTGCCTAGGGAATCCTTCTGATTCTGATTCTGATGTTTTCCAGTAAGAAGAATTGCCAGTGCAGGGACAAAAAAAACCAAAACCAAAACCAAAACCAAAACAAACCCAGACAACCAAAAAAACCAAATCCCCCACATTACAAAATAAAGTATTAAAAAAACAAGCATTAAAAAACCGATTATATTAAAACAGAAAAATAGAATCTAACAAAGTCTTTCTTACAATCTGCAAAAGGATGACATCAGAAAGCAGACAAGCAATTCACGCAACATGATCCTTACCATTGTGATGTAGAGACCTAAACCGAAAAGAGGGTCTACAAAGATTTGCCTCAAAAGTTATCTGCTTCTAAGATAGATATGTATATAGTAACTGCTGCATCTTGGTAACCTTGCAAATGTAAGCACGGTTGTGTGGTTTTTTTCTATTTTAAGAGTTACTCTATAACCTCCTCAATAGTCGTCTTCACTTTCGGTAGGTGCTCCAAAATTTGAACCATGAAAATGTCTTCCTTTCATTGTTTCTCTTTCAATCAAGCTATTTAAAAGAATCTTTTATTCCAGTCATTAAGAAAAAAAACAATGCCTCATTGAAAACAGTATTGAGAAAGTAGAACATAAATTGGTAATAAAGAATTATAAACCTCTTCCTAATGAAGTCACATGCAGATCTGTAGCTCCACCTAGAGGAGGAGCTCCACCTAGGAGGAGGAGTAAAAATCCGAGGAGGAAGATGAAGGTGTCTTACTACCTGCGAGTACTGATTTTAACTCAACATTTTTTTCTTCTTAATACGTGAAACATTGTGTACTGTTCCGTGTTGTGTGAAAGAAGAAAGAAATACTCTGACAAACATCAATTCCACTGGGGAGGGAAAAAAAATCTTTCCCAGAAATCTTAAGTATGGTTTCTAAATTCTTAAAGTTTCTTAATGAGAAGATGCTTTGATACATTTTGAAAAATAAGTGCTGCAAAATTGGGTCTAAAATCTTATTTAAAAGTAAATTAAAAAGGTTTTGGTCAATAGCACTTTATCTATTGATTTTGATTTTTATATGACTTTGCCCTTTAGCGACTTTTAAAATGGAAAATGTAATATGTAAAATATATACGCTTGTTTTGACATAAAGATAAATTATCTAATTTCTGTAATCTATCTCAGCCTCGGACAGACGCAGGGAAATTCCTGGGAGGCAGACACCGGGTCTTTGAGGCAACGTGCAACTCTTTGAAAGTCAGAACACAAATAACCTTGGTATGAGAAACAATAATGGTCTCTGCCAATTTATTAAATTGCATCTCTTTTCTCCGCACATAACTTCACTGGCGTGGGTTAAGCTTGAAGCGGCTCTTCCCTCAAGTTCTCATTTCTTTAGCACACTCGCTCAGCTAGTGACAGCTTTGTCTCTTCTTTACAAGAAACACAGAGCTGGGTATCAATATATAGATTTAATATGAACCTCTTTTTTTTTTTTTTGGTATCTTGGAGATGTCAAAAATGTATTTTGAATTGGAAAATAGACAGCTTCAATCAACATGTGACAGGTTTTGAAAGGGCTCACGCTTCCTTATTACCATCTCCAAAAAACAAAATGAAGAGTAAAGGAAAAAAAAGCATATAAAATATGCTGAAAAGCAGTTAGTTGAAGGATCGGTGTGGACAACGACCAACAACTAGTGAATGTGATAGCTTGCAAATGCATATACATGTAATGATTTGAAAAATAAAATCAGGTAAGGAAGATTGTTTCATTATACTCTACATGATCATCTGCAATAGTACATTTTTTTTAATATTTGTTTTTTAATACACTGAAGAATTGGCTTAACAATGCGCCATACAGTACTCAGCACTGCAATACTCCCATTGTCTCAGAGTAAATCTCAGCTTTTCAATTTCCATTTTTTGTTCCTTTTGCTTGTGACAGATTTTTTTTCAGAGACTTCAACAGGTGGAAAGGTGGCAAAGGCAGATGGGGATAAAGGCAATTAACTTACTGAAATAAAACAATCAACATAATACCAAACAGCAAGGGGTTTCTCATGTAGCTACAGCATCACCAGGACCCGAGTGAGGAACTTCTAAGCTGTCTGCTGCCACACCGCCGAAGTACTGATGGTATTAAAGATGTATCCCAGAGGCTTCACACTCCACTGACGCAAAGCAGTCGCATGGAACGGTGTAGAGCAACTGGGACAGACACGTGAAACGAGACCTCTCAGAGTTTATACATAAATTCCTCATCTGATAATAGTACTAGGTGTAGAACAATCACAGCCATTGTAATTACTCCTAAATCTGAACCAGCTCTTTTATTTCCATTACTACCATGATTTCTTTATGGTCTTTCTCGTGGCACTATATATTAGCACCGAGCCTGCTTCTGCAGGACAATGCAAATCACCAGGAGTACCAGCACACCCAAGCTTTTGACTGGTTGATCTCAACAGCTTGTATGAACATCAATAGGGGAAAAGCTTAACAATGTTATCGATGACGTAGACGCTCCTGCAATTTAAATATGACATATTTATCTGGTGGATTTTGTAGTGACACTGGGAAACCTAAATTGGATGTGGAGACCTGAAGTATTTAATTGCATAATGCACTTTTATCCTATATTATTGTTTTCAATAGCAATATTATGGCACTGGATCCAACCAAAAGCTTGGGTACATTTTAAATGAATTTTCTGCTTTGATTTCAGTTGAAGTTCTTTGCAAGAAGTTAAACTAAAATAATCATCAGAAATACAAATATACATATATATTTTTATATATATATATATGAATATAAACATGCATTTTAGAAGACCTCAAATCATTGTAATTCATAGAAAGATCTTACCACAAGTACAATCATTCCTGCAGAAAAATTATAGTACATATACCTAGAAAATGTAGTTTGTATAAACAATTGCAAAATGCAGTACAATTAATTTATGCACAAATAATATCCATAAATACTGTAATCTCCTTGCACTTTTCTGTGACTACAGAATGCTTGCTTTGGTCTGGAAAAAAAAAATATTTTAAGCAATTCATTAATTCAATTTAATATATTCTATGCTATGTATTGTGTTCCTTGATTCTGAAAAATACATCAGGTCCTATATATTTCTTAAGGACTATGAGGCATAATCCTTCAGTATGGACAATATGACATTGATATTTTCTAGAACTAACATGATCATTAGCAGAATTTCCACTTTCCTCTGAACTTTACCGAGATGTTCTTTAATCCCTATTTTCCTGTACATCGAGCACTGTCCTACAGATGGAGAACAGCTCAGTGGAAAAGACGTATGTGGACAGGAATATAAAGAGACTGATGGAGGGGAGATGAAACAGAAATTACGTCTATCCCACAAAGGAGGAAAAGTCGTGATATTATTGACTTACAGATGATTTTCCTCACAAATAGGAGACTTACCTTAAATTCAATTTGCTATTGAAATACCAAATACTCGCAAGATTTTTAATGTATCTGGCAGACATTTTTCATTTTTGCTTTTTTGAAGTCCTCCAAAAAAGCTTTAAAATGTCACAAAATGTGATTTGAAATATCATATGATCTTTAATATGATCTATGGATAATTGTGGCAGGATTAAATATGCACACAAGCTCCTAAGGTACCTTACGAGTTTTAGTACAGTGATACTATATGGATAATATTACCTTATTAGTTCAAGTAAAGAAGAATTTACCACACTGTTACTCTTCCCCCTGTAGAAAAATCCCGAAGTGAAGCTGACTTCAGAAAGTGGGTGGAATGTGAAACCAAAATTCCTCTGATGTCTCCTGGAAAAGTCGTATTAAGAAGGATGTTCCCCAGCCAGATTCTCCCTCCCCACGCTTAATCTAAAGTAAGTTTAGAAAATTATTGAATTTTTGGTAGGAATACTTTAGTACTATAAATCAATGAATAAATGTACTGATCCATATGCTATAAGGCATAAATATACTATTTTCCTCTGTCGGTGACAGATACAATCTTTCTTTTGTATTATTCAATCCTTCTTCCCTAGAAAGGAGCATAATTTCTGGCAGGTTAAAAATGTAAGATGTAAATTAGCAGGACTCCAAAGCAGACCATAAAAAGTAAGTAACCAAAGACATAAACAATTCTTGAAAGTGTAAATAAAGGAGGAAGGAAAGTTAAGAATGAACTGGTGGGATGGCTGGGTTTTAAAAGACAACGACATTACAAAAAGCATCTCCAGAAGACGGAATAAGTCACGTATAGAGTTTCTGAACATTAGTGGTAAGAAAATACTGGAACAAACAGATAAATTGAAACGCTGTACTTCATTAGGCCTAGATACAGTCATTCACTGGTTCTGCTGCAGCCTCCGAGTCATCTGGCTGAACTGTGCGCTCTAATGCAGTAGTTAACGGGAAATGAAAAAGGCTGCAGGGTAGCAAATCTACTTATCCTATGCGAGCTATGACTCCAGAATCATGGATACCAGCGGTCAAAAATGATTGCTTTAAAAGGGTGCGATATAGGAAAATATTAAAAACGGTCAAGAATTTCTGCCTAATTTGTACAGTGCAAGTGCAACAGAAATATCTTTCTAAGAGCTAAGGAGAACTAAAGTATATACTTTCATATTACAGAATATAAAATAGAAAATTATTTAAAAATATAATTATAAATTTTTATTTTCACAAGTTCTTGATGGTGAAACCTGAGCCTGCTCATGGGACAAGAGGAAAAGTTTTATCATGGATTAAGGCATGGTTAACTGGAAAGAGACAGAAAATACAAAAGGGAAATTAAATCATTGGTTTGCATTATCTCCAGTGGTTAGCATGTTAATTAACACGTTATTGACTATATATTTATTCCTGTAAAGGGTCGAGCAGATACTGAAATTTGCAGAGGACATAGAATTGTATGACCCGTAATGTCAAGATGTAGGTGAGTGGAGAAAACATATGAAATCCAACTTTTAAGGATGTACTAATATATATTAGGAGCAATATTTTAAGCAACTTGCAAACAATGGATGGTTATAATGGTTATAATTATCCATAGTGACTCAGCTGAAAAAAAACAGGGTTGCATTTCTGGCTAGTAGCATGTAAAGCTTTCTAAAATCCTGTAGCATTCAAAAAACCCCCAACGAACAAATACATCTAGAGAAGTAATGTTATGTATATATATATACACACACACACATATGTGTATGAGTGTTTATATATATGTTTATATATATATTAAAAACCCCAATGACTTACAATGTTCTTTGATGTTATTCTTCCCCCAGCTTGTGAACTTCATTACTGGTTATCCCATCTTGAAAAAGATCGAGCACAAACAGAAGGGGATTAGGACTGGAGGTTGCATATTGAAACATTTTTCTTTAAGGAGACACGATAAAAATCCTTAGTCGAGGGCATACAATGAAAGCACAGAGAACGACAGGCACCACACAGGCAGAGCAGCATTGCCAAATATACTTACGTGACTTCAACCTTTTAAGTTTCATTTTCAAGTGTCTAAGGAATTTAAATGCAAGGTTTAAGATTGCTAATTTTCTTTAGGTCCGTTGGCAAATTATACCCAAGAAGTCCGGTGTTCTTTTCTAGAAAGAACAGAGCAAGGTTCATTGACATTGAAAAGCAACAAAACGAAAACACACAGGGACGTTTATATAAATATATCTGCATTTACATACGTGTGTGTCTAAACAAAATGCATAATTGACTTATGTAATTCAGCGCATTAAAATTTCATCGTTGAAGAGTAGGAATATACATAAAAGAACAGGATAAAACCAGTAAGATGTGACTATGGATAATGGTATTTGTCACAGTTACCATAAGAAAGGGAAAACGTTGCATGTCAACCTTGTAATCTATTTAGTGGAGAGCTTGCACAAGTCGAATCCTCCAGCAAGTAATACGGGCAGAAACTCAGCAGATGACGAAATCTTGTACATTCAGGGAAGGAGAAAAGGCACCTTCCTTCCTCCTGAGCAAAACAGCTTGTTCTCCCTCGGGGTCACTACCAGAAATCCCTTCTCCCAGCTGACGCACCGTTTCACGTGGAACACAGCGGTCGAGAAAAGGGTCACCATGAGTCCATCACTACATAACATTAAACATGGCGAGGATTTCTTTTTGGTAGCAAGACCTCAGATTGCCACAATTCATGGAAAATATAACTGGAAAAATAATGTTTAAGGCTTGGAAAATTGACTGATTATGTTGGATTAGAAAATGAAATATAGAAATCCACAGCATTGCAGGTTATCCGTGCGAGCTGGACGTCAGAGCTTATTTAGTTCAGTCAGGAAAACTGTTTAGGTAGAAACCCATTTTTTGCTGGTTAGCTCAGACTGATTGGGACAGGTACTGCTCAGTTGGGTGGTGTGAAGAATAGAAATTTAGAAAATTTAGGGCAAAGATATCTTGATGGGAATAAGAGAGAAATAGAAATGAGGCAAAACAAACTATGATTTTACACGTGGCTATTGGGCATCTTTAGCTGGTCATTAGTGAGGGTGAGGTATCAGCAGAATAAATAACGTCCTTTATGGAGAACTTACTATGCACCTCTCTGGGATGATATTTCTTGCTGATGGAAAATGAGAGCGAAAAAAATCTTACGATGATGATCTGATCTAATAGTGTAATTTTTACTTTCACGGTATTAAAAGGGAAATTATAATCCTCTAATACAAGTCCTTGCTCTAAAATTCCAAAATGTAATAAAGTACCTCTCAATTTAAAACTTTAACATATCCATAAAATAATTTAGTATCTATTCTAATGTGATATTAGAATATTTAGTACCTATTTTAATTTAATATTAGAATATATGGACATAACTTTGACCAGTTCTATACATATGAAAGGTTTAGAATCTTCTAAAATCTTTGACAATTAGTTAAGGGAATATTAGAAGGTGAAAGGGGAGCATGAGGTGAAAATACTAGCGCTCTGCATACCCGCACAGGAAAAGCGTGTTACGTGCAAATTTGGTGTTAAATTCCATGAGTTAACATGTTGTTCCAGAAACCTGGCTCACACAGACTTATTCTAGAACAAGTAAAATTGTATATTTAAAAATCACATTGATCAGCATATTCAAGGACAGAAAGAACCAGAAATGTCGTAGGCCCTTATATTTGCCTCAGACTGAAATCTGAATCTTTTATTTGGTTAAAGAACAGTCTGCGCCTGACTAAAAGACAAATCACGATTTTATTTGAGTCCCTGAAGGAATGCAGAATTTTTCATTGTTTTGGGGAGTTTGTTATAGTGGATCTCATCAGGAAAAATACTTATTGTGTTTACATTTTAAAGAGTTCTGGTGGCAATCTCCAGAAAGAAAGACTGCAAAGCTTTTCTCCATTAGACTGAAAAAATCACTGGTATCTGATATTTCACTCTCTACCCAGCTAACTAATCTCTTTAAATACTCGGTATTAGACATTTTCTCCAGTTTCCCAGCACTTAGGGCTCTTTTCTGTAAGTTTTCTACCTTTCAGCTTCATTTTACCGTGTGGGCATAAGAGGCTGATACAACATTCTTTTATCAGCTTTAGCTCTACTACACATGCGAACAATTTAATCTCTGTTCTCCTAACCACTACTTATTTCTACATATAACAAATAAAGAGAAAAACCCTTTTAAACGCAACATGGCAGTGTGCATGCATGGATGATAGTGACTTAATTATCTACGTGATGACCTTTTAATTATTTTCAGAGTAATTATTTTCAAGGGTCCAATCCCAATTTCGGAAGTGTCACTTATGTATCTAATTTCTAAGCATATGACTATCCAGGCAGCTGTACAAATGCACTTACTTTTATCAGGCAAACTTTTAACATTCTCAAAGAAAGAATTCACATTTGTTTGACAAGACTTTATCTTCCGGAACCCTTCTGCCTTGAATTCTAGCAGTAATGCTCTGTATTCAAAGCTTTTGAACTGTTATGTAGAGAAACCCACCTCATCATTCTATTAGCTTCTCTTTTACAACATGGGTCACGTTGCGTGGGTTTCTATTTTATTTTTTTTTTAAGCTTTAATATAACATTCACTGCTTCCAGGAGTTTCTAGAGTATTCCAAGATTCCCCTAAAATGAATACAGTATATACCTGCTTCTGAATTCAGTTCATCTGAATCAGCTGCTTTCAAATATTCATCATAAAAATACTGCTTAATGCTTTCCTTAGAAACTAATTGCTTGGAAAATACTTCACCATCATTATGGAATACGAGTGCACTCTCCTACTTCTTTCCAGAAACAGAAAAGAAATAGATATTGAACACTTTCTTTCTTTCTGTCATTACTAGCAATTTGATTTTCTCAAACTTTTAATGGTGCCATTTATATATATAAGGAGATATTCCTTTTTTCCCTAATATAATGTAATATCTATTCTATTGTCCTTAGCTAAGCCCAGTATCGAGCCTTGGTCTCACTTCCGCCATACTTCAGAGCTTCTAGCTCATTACATTTGCCTTCCCACTTTTTACACTGTGATATTATATACACCTTTTTTGCTAACTGGTGTCCTCATATTGTCACCAAACAAAGTTGGGTTTTTAGAAGTTGCTTTTCTTAGTCATGGTGTCGTGGCTATTTGGGTAGCTACGAAGCTTCCTCTTCTTTAATTCCTCTTTCAGTCCCAATGTGATATCTACTTACGCTTTTATCTCCAAAGAATGTCATTCAGAACATATTTAACTTTGAGAAATTAGACTCTTTTGAGGTATCAGTTCTCCACATTATTGCTAAGGTCCTTCCTCTGTTTACCAACGGTAAGTGCGATCAGCTGAAAACCACTGGTCCCCAGGCAACTGTAAACTTCCATTACAATGATTAATTCATCTTTACCTAGCCCAATAAAGTCCAAAGTGGAATGAGTGCATGGAAAGTATCTAGCTATACATCTCCTAAATTGAACTCCCAAATAGCAATTCCATTTTTCTTTGGAAGGAAAGAACGGAAGTAAAAAAAAAAAAAAAAAAAATTAAAAAGTCATATATTTTAAGTTTAGAAGAGTGAATATTCTAACCACCTTTTTCCCCAAAGCTACAGATGAGTTGTCTAAATATCAAATTTCAGATAAAAAAACAGAGCAATTGCATAAATGTTTGCAGACTAGGAAGTCCACGAGCAGACAAGGGATTACTAGGAACTGAAAAACAAAGTAGCTTTAAATATCAACATTATGAACATTTCAGAATGTAGTTCCTTTCTATGGCAATCTAGCTTTTTAAAACTTCCCTATATACATGGGTTATGTGTGTGTATATATATATATATGTAATTCTGCAAACAGTTCATTTTAGCAGCTATTTGGCTGCGTGCACTGGAGCAATACAGACCACAAGTCTGCAAAGCGTATTAGTGTCAGATCAAGAGGGCTGAACGTAAAAAAGTGAACCAAGTGGTTTAATTCCTTGATACGAAGCCAATAGGTACAATCATTTCAGAAGGCAAACCAAAATAAACTAAAATGAAAATGATAACATCCATCTGAAAAGCGGTAGGAAAGCAAACATTTTCTTTTCCACCTATAAATGTCAAATATCTATCATTATATCAAAATTCCAATTGTGAAATGTATTACTTCAGACAAGTAATTTTAACAGTTAAGCTCTTTCAGTTAATTTGTTCAGATATCTATTCCAGACATCTCTATTATATATGAGCTTTCATCTTTAAATTTTGCTTGTTAACATCAGTTCTTACTGTTACAGTGACAGATAGTTTCCACTGCAACTTCTTGATTTCAGAAGTTCATAATCCTGTGAAGCCTTGAAGCTTTCTCTAAACGTGGGTGTTTTTTTCCTGAAGTGTTTATATTATTATAAAACACCCAACAGGACCATTACAATGAGATAGCATCCTTTATTCCAGTATGAACTGTAGAAGAGGTTCCAAAACCATATAAAAGCAGTCAGAATGGACAAAATCAAAGACGCCTCTCACCAAGTACCCTTCTTTTTGCTGCGTAAGGTGATGTTTAAGCATAGACCAGCAGATAGTGATGATTTCCTTAAAAACTCTCCCAACATCTGGCACTATTTGGCTCAAAACAGAGCTCAAGTCAAATATCTATGGTTGTTTTCACTGGCTTCTTCTTCCTAAGAACATTTAAGCGCAGTTAAACTGCCAGCATTCATAGAATCATAGAATCACAGAATGGTTTGGGTTGGAAGGGACCTTAAAGACCATCTAGTTCCAACCCCCTGCCCTGGGCAGGGACACCTCCCACTAGGTCAGGTTGCTCAAAGCCTCATCCACCCCGGCCTTGAACACCGACTAACCTGGAAATTATAGGAAATGTCTTTCACTTTGGGTTATTTCCCTATTCCGCGGAATAAGAAAGGTTATCTTCATCTTCTCTTAGAGCTTTCTATCAAGTAATCTTTCCAGGTGCAAGAATTTTTTGTCTTGTATAATAGGGTGTATACCTTTATGTCCATATTTACGTGGCCAGCAGGAAGTGCTGAACAAAAAGTACCACCAGGAGAAGATACGGTTATTCTGATCGTTAATGGTACCAAATATTTTTAAAAGAAAATACATGGTAGAAAAGGCTCAGCTGTCAAGACACAGTATAAATATTTGCCCATTATGGCCAACTAGAGGCAAGTCATGACAGAAATTGCTTAATACACTTGATTCCCACTGTGTCCCAAAAAAGAAAAAGAAAACACCACAAAACAAGGTAAAAAAAAGAGAGAAACCCAAGATTTTCAATTACAGAGAGGATTATAAGCATTGATTCACTGCAGATCAGAAAAAGCACACTGCTCAGGATCAGCAGAACATTTCCCATCCCACCCACAACGGTTTCAACTTCAGCACTTCAGACATGTCTCGCAGCAGAGGCCACCCATCAACACGCTCATAAACACGTCACTTGGGAAGATCTCTACAGCTCTGACACGGGCAGGGCTATTCTCTGGACAAATGCCGCAGAATCCTGACAGTTACAACATATCGCTGCAGTGAAAGGTATTCAAACATCCCCAAAATATACCAAAAAGTATTCTTTTCAGCTCCCTTTATGATGTACACGAAAATTTACTAACGCACCTGACAGAGCTGAAGAGGGTCTTCCTGGCTGCTGAGGGACACGGGTGCCATGGGGCCGTATGTGAATGCTTTAGAGTTACAGTAATGGTAACAGCCCATGTGACATCCCTGTCTTCCATAGGATAGAATCATGGAGTCATGGAACATCTCAAGTTGGAAGGGACCCATAAGGACCATCAAGTCCAACTCCTGCTCCTCACACGACTGCCTAAAACTAAACCACATGACTAAGAGTGTTGACCAGATGCTCCTTGACCTCTCAGAGGTTTGGTGCCATGACCGCTTCCCTGGGGAGCCTGTTCCAAGGACCACCCACCCTCTTGGTGAAGAACCTTTTCCTCATGTCCAACCTGAACTTCCCCTGACACAGCTTCATTCCATTTCCTCGTGTCCTATGGCTGGTCACCAGAGATGGGAGACCAGCGTCTCGCCCTCCATTGCCCCCCTTGAGGAAGGTGTAGACTGCGATGAGGTCAGAAGATGTGGATCTTCTTAGCTACCAGAATAGAAACAGACTGTAAACAACTCCCACCACCAAAGGAAGCTGCTTTTTCTCCTTTAACTGGAAGCCACCAGCCTCGCCTGTGGTTATGTTTCCTTAGAAGAAACCACCTTCCCCTAACCAAACAGCAAAAGTAAGTGGTGGTCAGACCCAGAACTTACTATTCAGGTGTATTTATAAAGCCTTAATTTACAGGGAAGAAAATCATCTTCCTCCAACGCAGTAGCCTGAGAGCGTCAACATTTTCTTAAAAGGCTACAGATTTTCTTTCTCTTTTCCAGTCTTTATGATGGTTTTTCCCTCTTCCTGATCTGTTTATTGACATGCAATTCTTTTAATACGCAACGTTAATATGCAACATTATACGCACAAATATGCAATATTAGCAGACTTTTCCTATTCAGTTATGTATATTCTCCTTTGTTTACAGAAGCCGGAGAACAGGCCAAAGACTGAATTCCCTGCTAGCCCTTGGACAGGCAAAGGTAAATGCAACGCTTTCCTTATTGGGTCTGAAAAAGGGAGAATTCCTACCTTTTCTTGCCTTTGGAACCCTCACAGGAGTAAAACTTTCCAAATCCTGGCCAGCTGAAAAACCTATTAATTAAATCTTTATAAGATTGCAATAATTAGGTAAGATTTCATAATGTATTAAATGTTACTCACTCATAAATTTAGCATGCACTCGTGGAGGATTCTTGATTCTTTATAACACATGCCAGCAGATGATTTTTGACACGATTTTAAAGCTCAAACTGTCCAATATATTCTTGCTAGTTTACTCACAGCTTTGCCTGACATATTTATAAATTGTGATCAAAAGCATTTCAGCTACCTGAAAAGAAATTGAAAAAGGAGTGGAAACTTGCCTCTTCAGCTGTGGCAGAAAAATCCATCTTTTTTTTTTTGGTAAAAAAGCCTGCTGCGCAGATAAAATGGAAACCAGTGTTTGTTTGGGAGAAACTTCTTACTGCTGAGCCGCCTCCATTGATACACAAACAGAACTTGCTCAGATTTGACTGATGTGAATATTTGAAACTATTAACAAGGACGTTTAATTCTTATGCTGAGACCATTAGATGCGTTTCTGAAGTACCACACGCTGCACGGGATGTGTATCAGCAGCTACATGCAATATCAGCAGCTCTTTAAGCCCTTAGATGTAGGATTTTAAGAGTCCGTACAGAAAACAGGCCATTATATTAGAATAAAGAAAGCAAGTTTTAAGGTTGTAGCCGTGTTGGCGGGTGGCAGTGGGGGCTGCATTATTTTTTTTTTTTTATTTAGCAATCTCAATTTTGAAACACTTTAAAATCCCAAAATGCCAAGTGTGAGATCACAGGGATTTAAATGATGAAAGCGGCCAAATGAAGGCAAGTAAACAACACAAGAGGACTCTTTCTTTTCCCTTCCTGTTTTTATGCCTTTTTGTTTTTTCTCCTGGTTTCCTTAATTTTAGCTATTTATGCCTAGCCTTCTTTTATATTTCTCAGCTATGACTCCAGAACATGGAATAATATTCTGCTTGCATAACTCAGGTGAACAGTCAATATATCAAGTAGCCACTAAATTCATTACTAGCTTGAGTTAGTCCAGTCGAATAATACCTGTTGAGGCGGATCCACCCGCCTAAGGGATTCACTTTGATGGAAGCAGATATAAAATGCCAGTATATGATCAGCCTTGGTAGGGGCTTTGCTGTTTTTAGATAGCACTTCCTTTTCTTAAAATCCATTAAAAAATGAGATAAATTGCTTTTTAAGCTCTGTGAAACAGTTGAAATTTCGAATAGTGTATTGCAGTATAAGTGTCAAACTGAATTCCGCTGGAATCACTGAGGGTCTTTTCACTGACTTTGACAAGGGTTGTTATAGGCCCATCATTAGTAAAGTAGTATCTTCATTAGGGTTATTTTGAAAATATAGTAGTTTTTTCCAGTGGAAGGCACTCTGCGCTCTTCTGAACAAACACTTGCTGAACACTGAGAGTTTACAGATTAAAATAACAGTCGGACAGTCAACTTTTTAAGTCATAGAATCATAGAATCACAGAATGGTTCAGGTTAGAAGGCACCTTAAAGCCCACCCAGTGCCACCCCCTGCCCTGGGCAGGGACACGTCCCACCAGCCCAGGTTGCCCCAAGCCCCGTCCAACCTGGCCTTGAACCCCTCCAGGGATGGGGCAGCCACAGCTTCTCTGGGCAACCTGGGCCAGGGGCTCACCGCCCTCACAGCCAAGAATTTGTGCCGCAGATCTCATCTCAGTCTCCCCTATTGCTCCCTAAACATTACCTACAGTTGGTGGCCCTCTTTCAGGCGTGGAAGGCATCTGCCATTTGTGTTTCATTGACCTTGAAGCTTCCTCGTTAGAGATGGAGCTTCACCTATTCAAAGCAAGCTGTGCAAAACATTCAAATAGTTTTTTTTTTTTTTTTGAAATGCATTTCACTTTTGATTTCCTACTTCTTCCATTGAGAAAGCACTGCCTGAGCCCAAAGGGATTTCCACATCTAGCTTTCATGCTTTTTGTTGCTACATGGCAGTGACCGCTAGATTGGCAAACAGAATAATTGCCTTTGAGAGATTTCTTTAAGGCTGTTAAGAGCATGAACTTCATTCTTTTTAAGTAGCTTCTTAAATAAATGCTTCAAAACAAAGTCAACTATTGATCCAATTCTTTGAATAAAAAGTTCTCCCCATTTGACAATAGGATTTACTACTGAAGACAAAATGTACATTAATCTTTCTAGTTTATTGTCTTCAGTTGACAAAGGTAGAATTAGACTTGCTGCACGAAGAAAGATTTGTACCCTCTGTTTGAAATGACAAATCTACATAAATTCATTGACCGACTTAGGATAAAAGCAATCTTTACATCTCTATGTCTTGTCACCTGAAGGGGAACAGGGATATAATTTATGCTTTATTGCCTAGTAATATTCTTGAATAACTGTTTATTCTCTAAGCACATTTGTGATTTCCTTGTTTGTTTATTGTAGTGCTGTATTTTTTTTTGCCTTGGAAGTGAAAAAGAACATCCAGAATGTCTATTTACTGCCAGGGGAGACGGGTGGAAATTTCACCTGGGAAAACCAACCAACCAAATAACACACACACACACACACACCCAGAATATCTGGAAGAGTTTGTACCAACTTCCCAGATTTTACACTTCTGCCTTCGACCACTGGGACATCTAATTTGAACCCTAATCTCTAAAGTGGGAGGGATGGGAGAGAAGACAGGAATGTCAATATTCCGTCTGTCACGTATGTGTACGGCGGGATAAAACCAGGCACTGTGGGACAGAAACGGGTTGATTTGGTGTGTTGTTTTTTTTTTGTTTTTTTTTGTTTTTTTTTTCTCTCCCCACTGGCAGCTGCACTGAGGCTGAGCGAGGACGGCTACTGCAGGAGCAGCGAAGGGAATCCTTCCTGCAGTCTCACCTCCGCAGCTTTTAACTTGTGTTCCCTTCCCTTGCCATCATCCCGGTGGTGGCCCTAAGGAACGGACAGGTGAGACCTACCGTCTTCCTCGCCTTGCATGCGGATTCGGGGGACCGGGAGGGGAAGGAAAAGGGCAATAAAAGCAGCAAAGAAAGGCTGGGCAGCCGGTGAGCCGGAGGCTGAGTACAGCTCGCTCGGCGCTGGTCACGCAGGAGCTACAGCAAAGCGGTAAAAGCCACGCACACAAAGTACACTGCGGCGGGGCTCTCCTTGAAAACAGGCTCCTGCGACGTTACCGCCGACACACGTAGGTAAAGACACAGAGAGAGGGAGAGAGAGAGGCGCCGACACGCCGCGGGGCGAGCGGCGGCCCCGGCGGCCGAGCCCGCTCCCTCCCCGAGCATCCCCCTGCCCCGACCCCGCCGCGGCCGGGCGGGGGATCGCCCTCCCCGCTGGAAGGGGGAGCATCTCCCGCCCGCTCTCCCCTCTCCCTCTCCCTCTCTCTCCTCTCTCCCCGGCCCTCCGCCCGCCTCCGCGCCCGCCTCCCCGCGGCGCGCCCGCCCCTCGCCCGGCATCCCGGCGCTGCCGCCGGCCGCAGCAGCATCCGCGGCCGGGGCTGCGCGGCGCGGAGGGAGCGGGGCTGGCCGGGCGTGCGGGGAGGGGGGGGAGGGACGGGGAAGGGAAGGGAAAGGGACAGGGAAAGGCGGGGGGGAGTGTATGTGTGTGTGTATATGGCAGGGGAGGCGGGGGGCGGGGGGGGGTGGGGGGGGAGAAATCAAATAAATAAATAACCTCCGCACCAATAAGAGCGGCAGCGGCTGCCGAGCAGGCTGGGATCGGATGGGAGAGGTCCTTCCTGGGCTCGATTTGTTTGTTTGTGACTGGAGCTGCAAAGTTCAGAGCCGAAACGTGTTGCTTATCGCCGGCGGCGACCGCCCCATCGTCCCCCGCCCGGCCGAAGTGGGGGGGTTGCCTGCCCTGCCCTGCCCTGCCCGGGGCCACCCGGGGCGGCCCCTCCGCTCGCCATCCTCCCCGCCGCCGGGGCCGAAGGACGGGAGAGGAGCGCCGGGGGCTGCCTCTCTCGCCCGCCCGCCTTCCCCTCCTGCCGGGGGAGGGTGGGGAGGGGGCAACGGACAGGTGAGTGCCTCTTTCCCCCCACTTCTGCCCGGGGTGACACCGCTCCCGTCGCCGCGGGAGCCGCTCGTTCATCAAACTTTGCCTCCCGCACCCCTTCGGCGGGAGGGAGAGCGCTGGGGGTTGATTGGTTTGGCGCAGAGGGAAGCCGGGAGGGGAGGAGGATGAGGAGGATGAGGAGGATGAGGAGGGGGTCCCGGCTCTGCGGCGCGCAGGGCAGCCCTCATCGGGAGCGGGGGCTCGCAGCCCGAGTTGGCAGCGCGGAGGTAGAGCGAAGTTTGGGGGGGGGGGGGTTTGCCTCGGAGGGAACCCGCGCAACAGGCAGCGTCCCGCGGGGGCGGCGGGCGCCCCGCTGCCCTTTGAGGTAAATTCGCTTTGTTTCCGCCACCTCCGAGGGTGCGCCGGTGGGTGCCGCGCTGGCGAGCGCCTCCTCCTAAGGAGGAGAGAAACTTGCACGTCTCGCCCGAGGGGTGGATGGGGTCTTTTCGCCCGGTTGCGCGTAAGATGCGCGGGGCGGGAGGCGGGTGTCTCCCCCGCCCCGGGTTGCGCAGGGTTGGGAGCGCAGCCCCGCGGTGTCCCCGCCGGCGGCCGGTCCCCCGGTGGGATGCCCTGAGCGGGGCGCGTCCCCTGCGCGCATCCCTGCGCGCACCCTGGCGGGGCTGCGGGGAGCGGGCGGAGGCGGCGTGTTCCCGGGGTGAGCATCGCCACGCTGTTGTTTTCCTGCCGGCGGTTGTCTGTCTGGTTGTCACCGCGCACCGGGAGAAGGCTGAGATTCCAGGGGTAGTCTGTCTTAATTATCGCAGAATGCATAAAGGCGTAATTGCTAAAATTATTCAATAGCGGTTAACAATTAAAAGATTATCCCGGTACTCCGCAGCTAGCAAGGAGCAGACTGTACTAATTGGATAGTTAATGACATTTAAATAGGCAGGCTTTCTTAAAATAGTAAGCTCCACTCTTCCAGGGAACTGAATAGGGTGTTGGAATATTTAATAATTATATTGCGGCGATGGTAACACTTCCGAAAGGGCTGTGGTAATTAAGTTGGTAGCTTGGCCAGCAGCGCTGGGACAGACTTTGCACGGTGTTCGAGCGGTGGCGAAGAGAATGTGCCTCATTTTTCCTTTGATAGGTAAATCTCGCTAAAAAAACCTTAGAAATTTGCGTGAAGGCAAATCGAAGGGGAGGCGAATGTTTTACCGATTGTCCAGCGAAATCTTCTCCCAGCTTTTACTGACATCATTTGACTGAATCCATAACTGAACTTGGGTTTTTATGTCACTCACTCACTACTCGAGTTTTATGTCACTTTATGCCACTTACACCGACTGGAAATAGTTACTGTTTAATATCGGGAAGACTGGATCAGGGATGGTGTAACAACACTCATCCTTTGAAAACCAAAGAGCTAAGGCAGTATTTATTTCTTTTTTTGGTAGTAATAACACACCAATTTAAACACTGTACTTCGATAACAAAGTGATAAATAAATCAACTTCTGCACGGTTAAACTTCATTTTCTAAACTTTGCTCTCCACATCTCTCGTATTTCTTGCATAACTTGAAAATGTTCTCTGAGAAACTCATAGAGTAACTGCATAAACTTGTTGCATTTTCTTTTAAAAGTTTTCTCAGTGGAATGTGTAATACAGTTGGCATAACAAGAAGCAACACAACGCAATCTTACGCTTGCCGTATTTTTTTTTCCACAGAGAAAATATTTCCCCCTGTCTTCATAAAGACATACACTTAAGGAAAATGCCAGAAGTGGAATTAAATAAGAGATTCAATTTAATGAATTAGGCAGGGTATTCTATTTTAAGAACTACTGTAGAGAGTAACACGTAATTAAAATTATAAACAGGCTTTTATATACCTATGCTTTATTCAGTCAATCTTAAATTTTCTCATCAACATGGTTTTATCTTCCCTTGAGGTAAAAAAAAAAATAATAGAGAAATAAAGTCTTGTGATGCTGGTGTAAATACTGGAGGGGCTCGGGGCGCGTGTCTCCCAAGTCAGGGAAAACGCTGAGCTTCACAAAAGTTACATTCACAATTGTAAAACCGATCTATTTTCTTCTGGAGTCGGATGCTGCAGTTGTCACTTAGGAGGCTTTTTGTGTCAGACCCCAACCTTGCTCTTTGCACCATTAGAGATACATTTCTCAAACACTTCCTTTATTCTTGCATGCCGAAGTATTCAAACATTTCTGGTGAGCGTTGCTGCCGACTTCTGAACCTGAGTTCCATCCTCTGCCTTCCCAAATGAGGGCTTCTGAAAATCAGAATGACGGAGCTTTTCTTTCTTCCTCCAGTCGTGTAAGAATGTGAAGCTCGAATGAAGATGGGGCTTGATGTTCAGATTGGATTGCCTCCAAAACAAAAGTATGACTTTCCACACAGCTGATAAATAGAGAGCTGAATGTGTTAGCAAAGATTTACAAAACACTGATGTCCTGACATCTGGATTTATGGAGTGTCTTTGATAAAACATGGAGTGGGAGAAAATACCAAAGAGGGGTTTTTTAGAGGGAAAAAGAACCAACCCCCAAATAACAGGGTGATTAAAAAAGGCTTTCCATGACATGCTGGCTTGTATAAAGCTGTTCTGGGGAGCTGTGTTTGTGTATTTTCCATGGACTTTATTAAAATTATGCCAGCGCAAGTTTTACGAGAAAATGAACTCTGCTTGAAAAATCCTCCTAACGAAGCACAGGTACCTTTCTTCTATAACATTTACATATTTTTTCCCCCTGATTTTTCCCAACTCTTCATCAGTAAATCTAGGCAAAGAAGATTCCCCAGCGTTATTAAGCACGTTCTTCTGTATTGCTTCTAAACTGTGCCACCTGAAGCCTTTCCTTCACCCTGACATTTGCAGTACTGGTCTTAAACTTCGTGTCCTTGGTAGGTTGAAAGTACCCTTCTGCTCTTCTGACACTTCCAAAAGATACACGCCAATGTTTTACACCTGCTCTGTCGAGAAATTGTTGTATTTACTAAACTCACAGCTCAATATGGATAAACCCATAAAAATTTGATCTTGGAAAATGCAATTTTAATATGGGGGTGGGGAGGGATTTCTTAAATCCTGTAATTATCGTATTCATATGGCTTGTTAAATGAGGGAACGCCAACTTCTGGGCACATGCCTCTCTCCTAAGAGCAAAACACCCTGTGGTTGACTTTGAAGCTACAGCATACGTTACAAATCATTCCAGGTAAAACAAATATTTAAGAAAAAGAGATGCAAAATATTTGTTAATGCCTTGAAGCGAGCGGGCTATGAAGTTCAGCATCAGACTATTTCTAGTCCAGCTAATAAAATACTAACCATTACCTGTGATGGATACTGCAGTCAGACTTCTGCAAGCCAATACTTACATTTTTTAAAAAAAATATGTTGGCTTCGTAGATGTTGACTTTTTTTTTAACACTATAATAGCATTTTCCTGTATTAAAGATAGCAATTGAAGTTATCAACTAATAAATTCCATAGGCTTAGCAGAGTCATGGTCTGCAAATTATCAGAATGACTAAAGCATTAAATTACATTTTTATTTGTGCAATAAAGATAATTTCATACAAGACCTGACTTGCAGCTCTATTATGTTATGAACACCCTCGTACTTCTGAAATCACATTCTTTCATTCAGGTCCATAAAGAAACTAAGTTTTACATGTGGACCTGTTACTTCTGGACTATGGATTTAGCAATTTAATGATTTAATGAGCGATACTCTAGGGTTTTTGGGTTTTTTTGATGACTAACACTTTGTCAGGAATGACCGATCTTGGTTTAGCACACACACCTGCACTGATACATACCTGAATATGGGCCTATATATGCTTCATGTGTGAAAACCAGTCTTTTATTTAATAGACTTAGGAAGAGAGATAACTCTCTGCTTTGCAAATTGCTTTAAAGATTTCATTTCTCTAGTACCTTGTGCCCCAAACAGTACATCTGTTATACGGTAAGAAAGAATTTGCAAAGATTCTTTTAAAGCACGGGAAGGGTTTCAACTATAGCACGTAGAAAGATCAGCGGGAGGTATTTGCAAATACTTTTCCTCTGGAAACATGAACGAGCCAAAAATGATGTTAGTTTTGTTAATTCAAATTGCATCTCTAATCTTAAACTGTTGCAGCGTAGTACCTAAAGGCAGCCTGCCTGGGAGCTCCGCTGGAGTCTAGAACTCTTGAGAATGTCTCTTCTAATAGCTGCTAAATGTTCCAGTGTTAATTAAGAGGTAATGTAAGTGGAATCGAATGTTATGACAGCGTAATGGTCTCCTGTTGAATATAAGTTCCATGGCTAAGCTGACGCACTTTCAGAAAACAGGCATATTTCAGCATTGTCTCTTCAATAGGAAGTGTTTCTGCAAAAGCCTTAAATAATCCCCCGTAGAGAAATCTGCTCATCGTGTTTCTATTGCAGCACTCTAACGAGAGCAGCGTCGCTTTCCCTTCGTTAGCTGACTGCAGGGCCGCTTCGCAGAAGTCTGTAGGGTCACAGGCATGGTGGTTCTCCACTCCAGTCCCTGTCTGCTCCAGTTCCCGAGGCTTCTGCTGGCTGAAGCTTCTGGTTCCTCCGAGGGGAAGGAAAGCGAGAAGGGTTAGCTCCGGGATGTGCCGTCGGGACTCTTCGGCAGAACTGCAGAGGGCAGACAGGCGGCCATCCCACCGTGCATCGTCTCAACCCCCATGGAATATTGGAACGGGGGTTGGAACTAGGTGATCTTTAAGGTCCCTTCCAACCCGAACCATTCTGTGATTCTGTGATTTAGGCCTAGGAGCATTTGGAACATAACAGGGGAAGTGGTCAAGTTGCTCTTCTCTCCTGATAGACACCTCTGCATTGACAGTTCTGTTTATCAGGAATCAGTCCATCTTTGAAGTAGTGTTAAAAATCACATTGATTTAATCTCTGAAGAATCATAGAATCATCTAGGTTGGAAGGGACCTTTAAGACCATCGACTTCAACCATTGCCCTAACACTGCCACATCCACCACTACCCCGTGTCCCTCAGCACCACGTCTACACGTCTTTTAAATCCCTCCAGGGATGGCGACTCCACCACTGCCCTGGGCAGCCTCTTCCAATGCTGGACAACCCTTTAGGGGAAGACGTTTTTCCTAATATCCAATCTAAACCTGGTACGGTTTGAGGCCATTTCCTCTTGTCCATGGCCTGTTCCTTGGGAGAAGAGACCGACCCCCCCTGGCTACCCCCTCCTTTCAGGGAGCTGCAGAGAGCGAGAAGGTCTCCCCTCAGCCTCCTCTTCTCCAGGCTGAACACCCCCAGCTCCCTCAGCCGCTCCTCACCAGACTTGTGCTCCAGACCCCTCACCAGCTCCGTTGCCCTTCTCTGGACACGCTCCAGCACCTCAATGTCTTTTTTGTGGTGAGGGGCCCAAAACTGGCCACAGCCCTCGAGGTGGGGCCTCACCAGTGCCCAGTGCAGGGGGACCATCACTGCCCCAGTCCTGCTGGCCGCACTATTGCTGATACAAGCCAGAATGCTGTTGGCCTTCTTGGCCACCTGGGCACACTGCTGGCTCACATTCAGCCGGCTGTCGACCAAGAGATATGTGAGAAATCATTTTCATTCCCACGCTGATCTCTACCTTTTTATTGTAAACCTGTTCTCCCTTGGGACAGGGTAACATGGAGATGGAGCCATAATGATGCTCAAAAGACCATCAGCCGTTTTCAGGGGCAGGGAGCAGGGCGCAGCCGGGGGAGGGCAGGCAGCCAGCAAGGAGCAAGGTCATTTTTATCCACTTCCAGAGCAAGTGGGTTGAGGAAGGAAGAAGGATGAAGCGTGTGCTAATTGACAGTGGGCAGTGCCTTGGGTCACAGCAGGAGTGAAGCTTGTTGAAGTTTGGACTGAAACACCTCCAACTCGGCTCTGAGAGACATTATCTCGGCAGCTAATTCCACTTTATGGTAGACTGACCATTATATGTACGATTTCAGATGAAAGCGTTTGAACTGTTAACAAAATTATCTGAAATTGCACTGATTCATGCAGTGACAACCATCTAACATTATGACTGATAAAACCCATTTAAGCCCCGTTCCTGCGGACACTACGCACATGTTTAATCTGATGACGAGTCCTGCTCGTATTTTTAGGGCTACAACTTGATACAACGAGCGATATGAAGCGCAATCTTCTATCAGAAGCAAAATCCATTTAATGCGCTTCTTTTTTTGGGAACTAACAACTCTAATTTTCATTTTGGCGGATCCCTGACTGGCGAGGAGTCATGCCCCAGCCGTACACAGTGCGGCTTCACTTACACGCTAACCCCTGTAGATCACTGGGGTATAACTTGTTCTCGGACAGCAGAGATCACTAAACCTAGTTTTATGTTACGCTGAAATAAAATATCATATTCAGGGAACATACAAGCCTTGTCAAGGTAATTTTTAAATATTTCTACCTATTTGCTGCAGTGAAGGGGATAAAACACAGGGATGAGAATCGAAATGGACTAGCTGATGGTCTAAGGGGAAATCAAGCTTTGGAGAGAAGAGGTGATAGTTAATAGAGTTTTGTCCTTTTTTTTTTTTGTATTTCAGCAAATCTGCTAATTTAGGGTGTGGACAGAGGATAGTCTGTGAATTAGATACTGTGGGTAAAAAGGTACTGTCCATTCATTCCCTTAAAAGTGTTAATTTAATTGGATTTTGAGCGGCCTTTCAGACTAAACTGCACACGTATTCCTAGTCCATTGCAGCAGGAAGTAAAATATGTTCATTTGCAACTGCAAGACTAATTAATTTCACTTCACTTTGCGAAAGATTTATTGTGGCTTATGCATCCCTGGGAGAAGGAACTGTAGTTGTAAAGTGCTGTAGCACAAAGATTTGTTTGAAATAAAGGTTGACTAGTCAGGGCTCACTTCAGCCATCGCCAGGATTAGCAACGCCGAGGCACTGGTAGAATAAGGGTTAGGTTTTACCACCCTTCCTTACGCTCCCTAGTAAATACTCATAACTGGGTGAGTATTCACTCAGATTTTGCTCTTTGATTTCTCATGCAAAAATGGGGGAAGAAACTCCAGAAAGAGAATGAGGGGAGATTGCATGGGACTGATTGGCAAACGAGCGACAGCTGCTACAGCAATCAAGGGGGACGGCAAGTCGTTATTCTTTAGTAGCAACTGAAGGAGTGAGGATCGGATTTAACATAAAGAAGAGAAAGGAGGAGTGATGAGAAGAGAGAACAGCTAAAGAAGGCTCTAAAATACTACCTTGTCAGAGGCTCTTGGGACAAAGAGGTTAGTCAACATGGGGAAAATTTTTTTTTTTTGTTAAATTAAGGAAAAAAAAGCCTATACTTTTTTTGAGTAAGAAGTATTAAGCTGGGTATGAAGTCTGTCTCTTGAAGAGCTTGTGATGCGCTGTGGAGGACGCGGAGTGAGGGTGTGAATCTCGAGCAGAACGTGGATTCTTTGGGTTTAAGCCGGGTTGAGGAGAGCTACTCTTTGTCTGCCCAGAGTTTGCTTTGTGCCGTGTGGACTTGTGTTCTTGGAGGACAGGAAGAGCTTTTTAGCCACTTCTAAAATTTTCTGCCCTTGTTTCCTTTTTATAGACTTTCATCCTGTTTTTTTTTTTTCCCCTCTATCTTTGTTTTCTGTACTTCTATGATTCAAGAGCATGAGGATCTGAAGATAAAATTGACCTGAAGTGAAAACTCCCTGAACCAGTAGAATTGACTGGGGCTGTGATTACACTCAATTTCCCCCTGCTGCTGGTGTCGTGTAGAGTAATATTGTGAAGGATTCTGTCAATTTTTGGTTCAGCTGCTAGTTGTCATAATGGTAAAGAATCACAGGGAGAGTCACTATCTTCAGTCAGTAAATGAGAAACTTTATTAGAGAAAGGAAAACTGGTATTTTCTCTGAAGCTTTCTTTTTTTTTTTTTTCTCCCCCTCATTATAAAGCTTTCATGTAGAATCTTTTCATTTCCTGACTGAATATCTGCAGCTGATTTTCAAAAACTGTACATGACATTCGCAGCCTTGGTTCCATACCTGTTTTTCTTGATGGGAAGCGTTAAATTGTTCCAACTCTTTGGCGATTCATTTCTACTTTCTAACAACCTTCTTGGTGGAATTACTTGGAGGAGCATACACACAACCGATCTAAACTGAGGAATTCTGTAGTGGAAAAAAACCAACCAAACAAAAAAACCACCGCAAAAACCCAACCAACAACAAAACTCCCCTGGATTTTTAACCGTATTGAATCAACTCAATGCCCCCAATAGTTCTGCTGGTGCAAATGTGTGAGGGAGGAGGTGGGACCTGCTTTAGCCAGCCTTGCCACCACCTCTGGCTTGGTACCATCAAACTCTGGAATCAGAAGGTTTTGTGATGGCATCATTATTATCTTTAGCCTTCTATGCTCTGTCGTAACAGCTGGAGACGTAGTTAGAGAGCAGGACGGGACTCTTGTGCAAGACGGCATGTGCATTTAACGAGTACAGGTTCTGCCTTATCCTCGTAATGGACGTAATCCTCCACTGTCCTGTCAAGATGTACGCACTTGCATATACAGCCCGTCTAATAAAACATGTAAGACTATTTGTTCATATTTAGAACTTTAGACAATGTAGTTAAACTTTAAACTTATTAATTTTTCTTCCCTCCCCCCCCCCCCATGCCCCATTCTATCATCTGTTCCTCACAGGGAACTTCATGGCTTCCAGATCAGGCACTGAAGCTCCCATTTGCTATTTGTGTGTCGCTAACTCTTGGTATAGTGTAAGTGGCGTGCAGCTATCTAGTGTAAATAATTCTTTGCTACGGAAACTTCCTATTGCTGCTTTTGTTTACTCAACTGCGGCGACTTTCTCCACCCACCCAGCGAGCCTTCCCTCTTGCTCTTCTATTTTGGGCTCATCCGCTTCCCAGGGGCGGCTGTGCTTCTGCTGTTATTGTAGGCACCTGCATTTACAGCCTGGCATTGCGTTCGCCGTGGGCAGCCCTGGCTGCGATATCCTGAGCTTCCGGAGTGGCTGGCCTTTTCTCCGAGTCTTTGGCTCTTTGCCCTTCAATTCCCCCGCTCCAAAGTTGGTATTTTGGGAGCCAGATCTGAGCCTCGGACAATCCTTTGTGTGAATAACCTGGAAGCAGACCTGTTGTGAAATCTGCGTACCAGCCCTTCTTGCTTATCTTTCTCAGAGAAAGAGGAAAGCATGAGGAAAACAAGCAGTAACTAGATAGTATTTTTAATCTTAAAAATACAGTCTGTTGCCCCAAATTGTTTCTTCGTTAGTGGACAGATCATGATCCGCTGAAGAGTTGCGCTCAGCGGTCGCACCTTCAGAATAACACAGGCAGCATATAGCTTTGGGGCTTTCTGAAAGCCGGTTTGAAGCCGGTGAGAGAGAAGTGTTTGTTGCATGAAAAGCTTGTCAACTCACCCAGGGAGAAGACGCGCGCCGGGTACGCAGGCGTGAGGCTCTGTCTCAGCCCTGTCGTGGCAATCCATCTCAGTCTTGCTTTGGGGAGGCCGCTTCTAGGTTTAATGTCAGTTTACATTTCGGTGAATACCTTGTTTCTGTTTCTTCACTGCAGAAGAGATCCTTCCTCACTCCATGACGGCGTTTTTGAAGCGCCTATCGTGTTTGTAAAATACCCGCCGTGACAAAACATACACAGTGAAATGCAGGCGGTAGAAAATAGTGGTGAATACCGAACTGCTGGTAATTTCCACCCTAGTAACTCCTGAAGTTATCCCACGTTTCCCCAGTGGTCCCTCAGAACTCAGAGATGATGAATGAATGTCTTGACGTGTTTAAAGCCTCCCGAGTCTGGGCTCGAGAGGGACCCACAATAGAAGTCTAAATGTCAGTAGGAAAACTTTTTTCTTGTTTAAATGCCCTCACTAACCACAGTAGAAATATTGCTTCATGGGGAGAAAAATGCGTCTCGTAAGCAGGATATTGCAGGAATTATGCATTCGAACCGCTATCGTGAACTTCAGTTTCACAAAACGAAAGCTTTCGTCATCCGATGAGGACAGTACTTTGTGCCATCTTCAGAGAACGGTACCAAGCCTGTCTGGCCAAATTCTGCATTAACTCCCTTTAAGTGTTCAAAGGTGTTACGCAGAGATAATACACTGTGTTATACCTGCAGTCCCTCGAAAGCAAGAATCTGTTATCCAATATAATAATCTTTGCAAGGAAATACAAGGACAGTGTGTGACACTCTGCGAAATAAAAATTGTACGTACTTTGCTTTCTGTGATTTTGCGACTGCCTCTTGCTCTCTGTTCCTCGGAGCTCTGACAAACGCTACCAAACATTACAGTGATACATCCTCTGTATTTAGTATTTTATTGTTGTCACCACTGTGAAAATGGCTAAACACACGTAGCTTTTTATGATAAATTAATTTTAACTCACTGGTAACTTAAGAGTTTACATGATTTGAGGGTCGCCAGTGTGTACAATGCGTGTCCGTTGTACTCTGGCTATGCCTGCTGGGGAAAAACTGGGTTGAAAGCTTTTTTTTTTCCTCTTCTTCTTCACGTTTGACATAATTATCACATGCCTTGCTCTTTTCAGTTCCTTCCTCAGGACTTTCTCTAGTTAAAAGAAACGCCACATTTATTCCAGCTACCTAAACCTTCTCTTAATAGGATCTCATCATTAAAGCAAAACAAACCTAGAAACCAAAAAAGCCCATTTGTCTCCTTTTTAAAGTGTTATGAGCTATGTGTACATATTTTATTAGCACATTGGACCTGAAATCCCCTCTGAAGATGCTGAATGCCAAACTGCATTGGACTGGAAGCTAAAATTTTAGGTTTTTGCTGGGCCAGTAATTTTTCTTGGTCGTTTTAATCTTGTGAACTTTTACTTTCTCACATTTTCTCTGAAGGTATTCAAATATAAATAAACAAGACTTAAAGATGTTCTTTACGTGCAAGGTTGCTAGAGATTTAATGCTTTCTTGTTAAAATTTGCATAAAACTTTTCTGTAAACTTTTATAAATTCCCACTTGAAAGAACTGTATTAGTTTAAAGATTAGCAACTGTGCGATACATCAGCTTCTTTAGCATAAAAAGCTCTCTCTGCTTTTGCAACAGAAATCTGCTATTTCTAGTTTTATGCTGTGGTTTAGAGAATGGACGTTCTTTAATTCCACTTGTTTATTTTGTATCACTTGTCAGTATCAAGATGGTTTAAAAAAAATTAATAAGAACAAAAAAAAAAACCACCTAGGACCCAATCTTGCTAATATCCGTGCATGTTCACGCCAGAGTTAAAAACATGTAAATGAGAGCATCCGTAGATTAACTTTCAGTGCTGTAGCTCCAATATCAATCTAAAAATACATCACTTCCAGAGGTCTGAAAAATCACGTATTTGGAAAAAACGGCACAATGCTAATACTCGTTTTCTTTTACATTAGTGTATTCTCACCTCTTTTCATAGTACCCGTGGGTTTGGTGTTAAAACCAAGGTTATCATGTGGTTCCTTTCCAGTGCAAAATATGTCTTGTGACACACTTGAATAAATTTAAGACCCTTCATGTTTGCATCTGGCTCTGATTGTTATCGTGTCCATGCAGAAATCGTCACCTGCTCTGTACGCGCAACCAAATGACGCGCACGTTTTGAAAACACTAGCTGGCAAATCGCAGGAAGTGCGAATCCCTCTCTGCTTGCAGACCCTCTCTATAAAGAGCAACTTGGGAAATCCTAACGCTCTAGTTTTCCATTGGGAAGTGCCACTATTGAGTACGTGATATAACCCGCTGAAGACTGAAGGGTTATTTCTCCATTCTTTGCAACTACAAAGAATTACGGAATTTATGTGAGAACTTAAAACGCAGGAATGGCTGGTAAAACGTGAACGTTGCTCAAACTAACTGAGTTTCCTCGTTTGTTAGCGTGTGTATTCTTAAATGCTGAAGAATTCACGATTCTTCTAAGAGGACTTTGACACCTTGGTCTTGTCTGGTTTTTGTGAAGCATATCTATAGTTTCCTGCTTGGCCCAATTTGGATTTAGATTTAAAATCTTTGCATAGTTTCAAGGTGATAAGTACCTTGAAACCTGTTTTGTTTTTTTTTTCTTTTTTTAAATTCAATTATCTGATTGTGTTATTGTCCCATTTATCCTCCGTATTTTAATTTCCTGTAATGGAGTCGGTAAAAAAATTCAAGTAAATAATTTATAATGGTCTTTAAATTGGTGAAGGTTCTCTTTGTTTTGTACTTTTTTCGGAAAGAATTTTAGTTCTGACTTATTTTTACAGTTAATTTAGCAGAAATCAGTGTATTAATTTCTCAGTACTTCAGTGAATTTTGTGTCTTCGCTAATGTTAAATCTTCATGCTTTAAAGTACACGTGTGAGAAAAGTGATACCGTCAGTGCCTTTCAGACTCAGCTAATTTCATTTCCAGCGCACTTTCTTTGGGGGAAATTATCTTTTGGACTGAATGTGGAATCGTTTTATCGTTACTTAGTTTTCTTTCGGTAGTTTTTTGATTTGATACGTGAGAGGCCAGTGGAAGTCTCGCTCTCTTTCGCTGTGTGTTAAAGGAGCTAACTGTAACCTGTGTCGCTGGAGAGCTCTTAGACAAAGTCATTTTCTACTAAACTGAAAGCTTCTTGTAGTCAATAATCGCTTTATGTAATAGACATATATCTTATCTCGTAGCTCAATTAGGACACAAAGGTGCTTTATTGTGAGGAGCTTCCTTAGGTAGGCCAGTTGTTTGGTTGAAATCCAGCAATGTGGGGAATGAATTTCTCGATACCCGCGTAAAGAGCTCGTAGAGCGTAGTCGGGTAGGGACCGGCTCGAGTCTCCTCTCAGTCTGTCATTGATTCTTATTCCATGGATTAATGACAAAAGCGTCGCTGTGTTGGTTTGGGAAGCTAATTGAAACTGCTTTACAATCTGAATGGCTTTGTCTCTTGTTCACTAGGTACCCTTTATCCCTTTGTAGTGTCACTTCTTATACTGGCTTAGAAGATATTTTTCTTCCTGTCTTTACTCTCCTTACCCGACGCTGTGTTGAAGCCAGTGGGCAAACCACCTGATGATGCCCTTTCCTAATAAATATATAATTATCACTGGCTGCCTCTGCTGTACATGGTCTAGATTTTTCTGGATATACCAAGTGTGGTCAGGCACGTATTTTAATTCAGGGAAATTAAGGAGAATGATCTAGTTTGCCTAGTTAGAGCACTTCATGGAGAAGCTGTCTGTCTTTTGAGGTACGGTCAGAGGACTATGTGCTCGTGAGGAGGTTGCAGCGAGCTGGTCAGTAGAAAATGCCCCGTGTACAGTGTTTTCTCTGAAAGCTCATGTCTCTTTAGGGCTTGAAAGACCAACTCAGGGCTGTATCTCTTCATCCAGAAGCCAGAAATCTGGCTTTCTTTTCATAGAAGTGAAGACCTAAGTGAGAGGAGCTTATTCTCTTTGAAAGGACGGTAATAGTGAGCGCAGGCACCTCGTAGCGCTTAGGGCTGTTGCAGACGGGGGAAATGCCGATCTTTCCGTCTGCCCTCTTTTGAAGGGCCTTCAGTTAATAGCCCCCGCGTCCTGCAGAAACAGCAGGACAGTTTGTTACTGTGCAACAAGTGATTTTTGAGAGGGAAGTAGAAATAACCAAAGAGCATTACTCGGAGATGCAGTGACTATGAGAGGAGGTCTTGGCTGTGCCACTAGATTGCTTTTGCTCCCCCCGGCCCTGTTACATAGTTATTGGGTAAACAGATTAAGTCCTGTGAGCAGGGTCTAGAATCCAGGTCCTAACTCAGTAAAGTTTTCAAGCTGTTGATGGCCGAGGTCGCAGACACGCAGGCGTTCAATGTCAGAACGGGATATAAAAGATCTGGCATTTAGGCATTGTTAGCGAATGTCAGCTATTGTACGTGAAGAGTGAATAGCTTCAGAAATAAGTTTACTGAAGTATATAAGCCACCTTTCCATTATCACAATATTCTTAATGCTCTACAACAACAGAATGTCTTTATTTATTTAATGTGTTGAGAGTGTCACAGTTGCAATTTTGGCTAGCAGACAACTTGAATGGAATTCCGGGGTTCAACCAACCACGTAGATCAAACAACTCTATCTTACTAGGAAAAACACTGGGGAAAGATTTCTGTGCTGTTTTATTGTCAAATGATAATGTTTAGCAATCTGCTAATCAAAAGGAAGGAAATTAAGAGTGTGTTTGGGAGCCTGTACGGTGGCAGTCTTATCAAAGGCCTCTAAGTAATCAACACAATTACTTTTTAAAAAAAAAAAAAAATTAAAAAGAAGTGTATATCTAAACTCTGTGGTGCTAATGCGTGTGTCCCTTACTAAATCCAGTGAGTAATGAATGCCTTCTGTATTTCCAGAAGGTGTATGTGGGGGTGAAAATATATCCCCAGCCAGTTCTCAGTCACGGCACACACAGCGGAGTGTCTTGCCCGATTTAGTATGATCATTCGCTCTGTTACCACTAGTATATTTTTACTAGTCTTCAAGATTTTTAAGTCTTAAAAGCTCCTTGGCTTTCTGCATCTGTGTGTTTACTGATTTTTATTTTTTTTATTTTTTTTTATTTTTTTCTTCCCCCCTCATGGTGCCAACATAGTTGTTGTCAATATTATCCCAGTGATGAACAGAGTAAATGAAATGGCCAGCTGTCTTTTTCTGTACATATTTCCGTATTTAATATTCTTATGAATATTCATAGAACTCCTAGATTCATTCTTTATCCAACTGTTTAACCTGAAACTACAGAATCTTTTAGTTCACAAAAAAACTTATTTGTGTTTGTCATTTGAAGAGAGCGGTGGTATGGCAAAAGATTGAAATGCTAATTGCGCTGCATTTCTTTGTGGTATAAAAATCTAGACGTTTGTATCTGCTTAAGCTTCAAATATAAAGCAAGATGATTTTGTCTAATTACCAAAACAAGAAAGAGGTTCAGCTCATAAGCCATAACAAAAATGCTAAGTACTGTTTATTCTCTTTATAACAATAATGGGCTGAACTGTGCTTTTAAGATGAATGAGCCTAGTCTTCATAAAATTCATCTGTTTTACTACAGCTGAATGCGTGTAAAGTAAAATGATGACTTGCATTTGTGTTGGGAGCAGGTATTTAAAGAAGGCTTTTGAGGCGTCGCTGTGCTCCAACTAGAATTATAAGTATTCATAAGGACAGTGGAAAAGAATTCTAAAGAATCAAACTTGGAAGCCTGGAAAAGGGCTTCTTAGTCTTCCAGATTATGCACTTTTCTTGCATGAACATTACTCCTTGCAGAAGGGTTTAGTTAAGTGGGGGGGAAAAAAATATCCTGAAATGCAGAGAGCCTTAAAATGTTACCGCGGGAAGTGTGCCAGCCAGTTTACTAGAAGCTAATGTACGTTTCACAAATGATGAGTGAGAACTGAAGATACAGTGATTATTGCTTATAATCAATAAAAGGATCAACTGGGAAACGTCTGGAATATTAATGAGGCTGGTTCCTACCCAAAGCTCCCTGTTCGCTTAGCCTGAAGGGCGCATTTTCGGGGGCATTTCAGAAGTGGTCCCAAGGTACTTCTGCCTCTGTCACGGGCTAGGTGTGAGATTTCGTAAACGAAGAATGTAAGTGAAGTTCTGTTATGTTGTGCGAGGAAAAGATCGAGTCTGTCGCAGGGCACAGTCCAAGTAAGAGAGCTACAATTACAGGAGATTCTGATGTATTTGTAGGCACCTACTTTGGAATAGCCAGTGTGTGTCCATGCGGAAAATCCACCACTATATTATTAGGTTCATCTTTGAGATAATTTTTTACTTAGTATGGCAGTATTTATAGTAAATAACACCGAGGACCTGAGGATCCAGAGCGAGAAAACTTGTTTCATTTGCGTACAAAAATTATTTTAGAATATCAGTTCCATGCCTGTTGTTCAAGTGTATAAATATAATAATAATATTAATAGTTATCACTAATAATGTGTAGTATTATTGTGTATTATGGAATTGGCATTTTGCACTTAAAATACATAAAGTTAGGTTATTGGAAATCATGCTCCCCTAAACATGGGCAAATTTTTTTTCTGAGAAGGTAGTATGTGTTAGGTCAGGATTACGACATGGCACTTAAGCCTCAACCTGTTTTGTCCCTTTGTACAGGTACCCTAAGAGCGTTTGTTGTGGGTTTCTACATTATTAGCAGAATCCACAATGATTCTGGTAGGGGCATATAACTTTACAAGCCACTCAAACCACGTCTGTAAATTGGGATATTGCAAATACTTGTCTTATCTAGCACCATGCGTATCGCTTTGGGCTGCTGCTCAGCTCAGCAGATCTCAAGGAAATTACAGGCTGGGGGCAAAAGAAGAAAGGACTGCAGTTTCACTTGTTATTTTTTATGATTCTGGGACAGTATATCTACATTCTGCTTTGTGCATCAGTGGTGAGTTTGGGTGCATACTGCAGAACTTCAAGACATGACAGACTTGTGCTAAAAATGTGTGTTAACTTACCAATACAGGTGTCCTAAAGTAGCACCTGGTTCTTATGAAGCTGATGAAGTTAAAACATCAGCAGAACTGAAGAAGAGAAGGAAAACCTTTTTGGAGACCACTGACTCTCAAAGGCTTTTTTTGGGTGGGGGAAATTGGCTGAAAGTTTAGTAGATCCGATTCAAGTGTATAGAATGAGACGAGGCTGGAGCATGCCATTGTTTCAACAGAGCTGAAAACTCAACATTTGAAGAAGGTGTTGTGGGATTATTTTGTTTTCCAGCCTAGAGAAGAGGCTCAGATCCCAATAAAGGGGAGCTAGATGCAATTACCTAAAAGGTAATTATAAAGAAAAGGGAGGTGCTGTCCTCATGACGATGAACAGTGACAGGACAAGGAAACGGGCACCTGGTGCTTCCGGGAAAATCCTATCTGGATTCAAGACCATGAGAACAATCTTGGAAATAGATTGCCTGGAGAATTGGTGGGATCCCCCTTACTGGAAATGAAATTCCAGACTCGGCTCTGAGCTTGTTAGGACCTTGGATAACCTAGTCTAAGGTCCTGCTTTCAACAGAAGGTTGGACCAGATGATCTCCAGAGGTCCCTTCCAACACCAGCTTTTCTGGGATTCAAGACTGTAGTAAGAGCCTTATGAGTTCCTTGCATATTTCTGCCTAAAGGGAATGAGGAAATTGCCTTCTTTCTCTAAAAGAGAGGAAACACTGAACAGTAGCTGGTCTGGAACATTCTTTTGTTTGCTGATCAGTAATTCCCACTCATCTTTCACAAGTCTAGATGTGACACAATGACTATATACAACATCTATTTTTGAGTTCACCACGATTTCATCAATGATTTCATCACGATTTGATGAAATCATGGTGAACTCAAAAATAGATGTTGTATATAGTGAATAATTATGCAGTATATTAGTATCCTATCATATACACTTTGTCATTGTCATAGAATATCAAGTTGGAAGGGACCTCAAGGATTATCTGGTCCAACCTTCCTTGGCAAAAGCACTCTTTATATGAGTATATTGAGGGGTAGGGGGAAAGGAGACAACCTGGATCATGTCAAGTACCAGTTGCAGAACAGGGAGCAGAGACAGCAAATAGGCTTATAATCGGGTATTTTTTTATCCATAGAGAAAACTGTATAGATTTATTTTATCCTATATCTGGAAGAATTAAACAACTGCATATAGCGTCTCAGAGTCAGTACGTATAACTTCTGGTTCAGGACTGACTGGTGACTCTCAGTTTAGAAGGAATGTTCTGTGTGTGGCTGTGAAGACTGATGTTTACACTGTGGAGTACTCTAAGAAAAAACAAGGTTCCCAAGCAGATTGGTGTGCGCTCACGTTCCTGTGACACAGGAAAAACATGGGTTGTGATCAAGAGCGGGTTATTTTGTCTTAAGTAGCTCTGAAGTTTGGGTTTGTGAGGGGGTTGTGGGCTTTTTAGGAGTTTTGTTTGGGATTTTTTTGTTCGTTTGCTTTTGTGAAAAAGTGCGTGAGGGTGTTTGAAAGGACTGCAGAGACTGCCGGGATTCTGTGTTGCATCGGCTGTCTAGGATTGCGCGTGCTATGCTTGGGGTGGTGTGTATTGACACTATCGACAGCAGACTTTGGAGGAATCTTGGTAATGGTGCCTGGATTTCCTCTTAGAAGAGGCTAGAATGACTAGATTACCCTAAACCAAACTCTGTATGAATATGAAGGTCATTCTACCGTGATGTATCATCAGAGAAGGCTTTTCCTTTGGCATCCTAAATTTCCAATGCACTAAAAATGTTATAGGTGCATGTTGCATACTCTGGGAAGTAAACGTGGACTAACTGTTGAGGTCCAAGTGGTGCGCAGCTATGCGTAACATCTGAAGAATCAGAGGAGGCCCGATGAGCTATTTGTGGTGGTGTTTTTTTTCCAAAAGAAAGAGTATGTGTATTCACAAGCAATTCAAAATGAATGCATGATTAAACAACCTAAAGATGGCTTCAAAATTCCTGCTAGAATTAATCAAAGATCTTCTAAAGATGAGTACATTTATCTTTTGGGGGTTCAGACGATCAATTTCCTTTTATCTGGTCTTTATTTCTTTTGAAGAATGGTTCTTCTGAATTGGGGCACTTGCTTTTCTTTGTTTTCAGACTCAGTAAAACTGGAGAAAGTCTGATTTATCCACTTTTTCTTGACTGGGTTAACTTAGGAAGTAATTACGCATGATGGTGTTCAGATGTATTATATGAGAAGGTATGGTCCTTGATTTCTTTCCTCTGAAATTACTACTGAGCGATTGACTGAAGTTATTCATGCAGCTGCTGATTAGTTCTTATGTAAATATCGTAGGCCATCTTGTGTTTAGAAAGACTTAAATATTTACTAGCCATGTTAATCTTACTGCCTAGTACAGCAGTTTGAAGTGGTCTAATAAAAAAAATAAAATTAGTATGGCTACACTACGTAACGGCATACAGACTATACATGTTCCTGTCGTGTGTTACCCTATGCTTGTATATAAGTGCTGTTATAGGTGTACGCGCTTGTGTGTGTGTGTACTTAAACTGCTGTATACGGTTTTATATAATTCGTAATTATTCCTAAAAGATGTCAGCCGTTTCTGCAAGCAGTCAAAACTAGTAAAATCGTGCCATATGCTTTCACCAGCCTGTTGGGAATTTCTGCCGCTGAGACCCTTGAGTCGGTAACAAGTTCTGCACTTCACGGGCGTAGAATCAATGGGCGCTGAGAGCTCCTTGCGTAAAGCCAGCTCGAGTGGTTCCTATGACAAACTACCACTCTATGTGCCTCCATCAGAAGTCAGTTTTCTTCTGCTGCCTCTTACAATTTATTATCGTAAATCTGTAGAAGCGAGTGGAGTGATCCGTTGTCTTTTGTCTGATACCACGCAGCTTCGCTGGCCAAGTTCAGGAGGAAGATACCATAATTCCCTTCTGACAGAAACATCCTGAGGGTGCACACTTAATCCATCGCAGTGAGAAACTGGAGTAACTGTTTCCTGAGAGATTGTAATCAGTATGGACGGCATTAATGTCCCTCAGTTCCTCCTTTTCTGTGTCTTCAGGAACCAAGATGTCGGATTTTTGACAGAGCTGTCTATTATGGGCGTTGGAGTAAAGCCTGCAGAAGACAGGCCACTCGTCCAGTAGAATTAATAATTGTAGACTTAAAAATTAAAAAGAAAAAAACGGTTCTTGAATAACTGAGGTAAAGGCTTAGCCATGGTGGGATCCAAATTAATAGTAATATCTCAGCTAGTTATTAAAAGGAAGGCAGTTGTAAAACTTCCGCTGTTTAGTGGTTGATACTGTTATAACTTGGAGGAAGTCAGGAAGGGTTGCTTATTTTGGGTAAAATGAAAAAACAAAAAAGTTAATAATGCATGAAGAGTCTTTTTTTTAAAAAAAAATAACCAAAAAACCCCCAAATAACCCTGCAACCCTAGAGAACAGATTGAAAATATCCTTCTGAAGATGCAGATTTTGTATTTTTGAAGAAGGAAGTATCATATGAAAAGGGAAAGACATTTGATCCGATTAAATATGGACATGAATTGATTTATTTAGAGATGGAAAATAATTGAAAATTTTGTTTAAACAATACTGTTTGGAATACAAAATAAGAACACAGCTTGGCAAACGTACATGTGACTTCCCTTAGTAATTTTTTTTTTAATTTTAGTTGGAATTCTGAGAGGCTTGGCTACTTGGTTGTCTTTTCCTTTTAAAGGTAGAAAGTAGAAAAATTGATGGTTGTTGCTGCTTTTATTTATTTATTTTTTTAAGCAAACAGGAGAAATTCTATAAATACATCAGGAGCAAGGTAGACTGGCAGGTAGATCTAAGGGGCCTCTTAAAAGTTGATTGAAATGCTACATTCTCTGAAGTGTAACAGTTATTATTTATAACATCTGAGGGCTTGAAATGAAAAGTTAGTGACACTTTTGCATAATTCTGTATATAAATATAAGAAAGCTATTGTTGCCTGAAAAGGGACGAAGCGGTTTTGGCAGAGATAAACCCCCTTGCGTTCTAACACTCCTCACCGAGGTGGGAGGCCAGGTGCGGCTGGGTTTAAATTCTGAGTGATGCCCAATTCAGCACTATCAGTCCAGTAGCGTTTAACATGTACGAAACTATTACAATTTGGATACACTAATAGTGGGCTGCACCTTCCGTCTAGTCGTGCTCCTGAACTAGCACGGCCACTCTCCAGTCTTTGGTTGCCTTCAGTGAGAAACCGAAACAACCGGCTACTTAAACAGTGCAGTTTATTTTAACAAAGGATATACAGGTTCTTAGGATTGCCGGTGATAAATACACTGTCTGCAAAGCACGTGCAAATAAAGATATCGTTAAATATACAAAATGCGTGACAAAGTTGTAAACGATACAGCCTGGCTATAACTGCAGGAGAGAGGTTCTCTAGAGAGATTTCTAAGTTCCCCGAGGAGACCCTCGGTATAATCGAAGTCTTACCCAAAGGTGTCCCTATGGGGGGGCAGAAAGGCTCAGCCCGTCGGCTGGTCCCACAAGTCGGTGATGGAGTTCTTCTCGACTGGTTTGCGATGGTGTCTTCCCTGATATCCCCCCTCTCTCGGGCTATTTTTATACTATTTTTTTTATCTTCAATGTGGAGTTTGAGAGACTTTAGTCGTACATACTTCTATTACGATTGGTGTACTTGAGGAGGAGTGGTCGCACCTTGGAGGCAGGTAGCCTCCAGGATGGAGGTGTGTTTTGGTACATTGTAATGAGCAAAGTTTGCACAAAGGACAGCATTTCATCAAAATTTGATGAAACATTGGCTTGGGTAGCGAATAGGCCGCTTATCTGTTTTGTAGTAAGCAAGTAGGCAGCTTATGTGTTCCGTAGTACCATCTTGTTCCCATATCTGTGATTTGTCGCAAGGCAAGGCCACGGAATAATCGTGTTCCCTTCCACCCCTCGTGTAGTTTCACAAACGACCTTGCACAGGGAACTGCAGATGTTGCATCATGCCAGCTGCGGCTGTTTTCTACCTCAGAAGCCTCTTGATTTTATACTTTTCCTTACTGTGTGAACAGTGCCGTACTTTTGTATTCTTGGCCAATTTAGTAGCTATTCCACAGTTATTTATAGATATATATTACTTAAAATAAACAAAACAAGGTTTGCAACAGTACTGAAGAGAATACTCAATAAGTCAGTGAATATAATAATTCTTGAGAACCGCTAACTTGATGTTTCCAGAGAACTGCTTGATGAATTAACCACCTCGAACCTGAGTTAGGAATTAGATCATGTGGTTTGTCCCACTGAGTGTAGTGGTGGCTTCTAGCATCAGAAATAGAAGCCGCACATGAATAATTATAGAATAATCAGACACTTGTATAAAAGGTGCTTGATTATTAGCTTACTTCTCATAGAACCATAGAATGGTTTGGGTTGGAAGGGACCTAAAGACCACCCAGTGCCACCCCCTGCCCTGGGCAGGGACACCTCCCACCAGCCCAGGTTGCTCCAAGCCCCGTCCAACCTGGCCTTGAACCCCTCCAGGGATGGGGCAGCCACAGCTTCTCTGGGCAACCTGGGCCAGGGGCTCACCACCTTCACAGCAAACAATTTCTTCCTAATATCCAATATAAATCTCCCCTCTTTCAGTTTGAAAGTTTTTCCCCGAGGAAGTTCTCCAAGAACTCTAAAACTTGTACTCCCGTTAAACTTCGGTATATGCTAAACATGCTTATGCTTCACTAACTCAGAATTTGCCCAAGATATGACTGCGCTGACCTTGTACATCAGTTCAGTCGTTAGTAGCAGCTAATACCTCTTTTGTTCGTCCTGCTCCTAATGTCATGTGCCAGGATTTCAGGAAAAATGAGCAAGCGTGCAAGCATAATTCTGGTCCCACTGAAGTCCACAGGAAAATTCATAATAACTTCTTTCAAGTTGGACTCATGTACCGACTGTTTTTTCTCATATCTGTTGTGCTCTCAAAAGGAATTATCGAAATACGAAGATGGAAAATGCCGTATGGTTACATAATGGACTTGATATGGAGCACAGCTGGACTATTTTGATCTATTCATATTAAAGTTACAGCAGACTGCGGAATTGTAGGATGCTTGATTGTGGTGAGCTAAGTGGCAGTTGCAGGGAATAATATGCCTCTATCCTCCAACTCCTCTATTTTCCTTCATCCTCTCCAGTTCCTCCTTTCCTTCCTTCCTTCCTCTTTACCAGAGGGTTGGCTTGCTCAAACAAAGGACAATAAAGTTAGGACAAATCAAAGGAAATAATATTGTCTGTTCATTAGGTAATGCCAATCCAGACAGCTGGGATTATTTTTCATGCATTCAGGCAGAAAGATCAATCAGCAGTTGCCAGTTTGTGCTGCCATAGCGTTTCATTTCCCCTCCAGATTCTCTGCTGCTAATAACACAAATGCATATTGTTGTTTTCTTTCTTTTGTTTATAGGAAAAAATAAAGCGTCTGGAATGCCATTGTAAGCTTCCTGGGAACTTGCAAAATTTATTTATTTTTTTTTTCTTCTTTAACAGAGAGTTCTTTCACCTAATTTTTTTTTTCTTTTTACAAGTTAACTGAGTAGGAAGAAGTCTTATCGGTTTATCCATTAAAGGAGAAGAGATGACACTTATGACAAATGATGGATATTTTTGTCTAATAAAAGGAGTTGAGGAAGCATACTGAAGTTAGGGGTTTTTTTATATACCTTATAGGAGTAAAAATCTTCTCATTGAAGGAGAAAGACAGGTGACAAATTTGATCAGTCTTTTGTAGCTTTTTGTTCTGTAGAAAAGAAAGGGAGATGCCTAATGTTTTCAGTTTTTGATCCGAGGAGAGATGTTTGAGTTGTGAATTGGCATCGCTCTTGCAAGTATTCATAGTAGAAGTAGGATGCATAGTAGAAGAAACAAGTAGACAAATGGAACATTTAGCAAAAAGTTGCTCTAGAAAGCAAAATACTTAAGCCCCAGTGGACCGTGAGTAAGGTCTGTCTCAAAGTCCGTATCCTTGCTCGTAGGCAAAGCCAGACTCGCTGAGCCATCAGAATCCTCACCGTCACCAGTAATACTCCCATTTCTTTTACCTGTGTTCTCCTGATTTTTATTTTCTTTTTCTCACCTGTTCTGCACCTCTCCTCCCCACCCACATCCATTCTGTTTCTGAATTTGGGAAATGGGAAGGAAAGGTAGAACTTAATTATGAATATATTTATAGATTCTGATCACAGCAGTCACTCATCCAAACAGACGTATCAAATACCCTTTTTTCCCTTCCATTCAAAAAGCCAGCAAGGGATGCACAAACACGTTTTTATTTTTTCTGGCGTGCCCTCGTGCACCTCTTTCTGTGAAAAAGGCTTTAAACAAAACAGGAGAGAAGAAAAGTTCCTCATATTCATCTCTTCAACAGCAAAGATGTGACTTTTTTCATGGGATTCTTGAACAAGGAACTTTAAACTCATAAAAATACATTAGAGACCATTAGAGAGGGGTAAAGTGTGGGTTTTTGCGGGGGGGGGGGGTGTTTGGTGGCAAATGAAAACTTGGTCGTGCTGAAACCCTTTTGTGTTGTCTAGATGAAACACGGTTGATATCATATTTAGTCCTGCTAGGAGGGTGTTTGTTTATTTTATTATTTTTTAACTCCAAAGTCTGGGTTACTTTTGGGCAGCCTTGTTTTTATACCTGTTTTGTCTTTAGCGTATTGCCCATAATTTTGATATATTTCTTGGTGGATTGGGGTTTTTTTGCCTATTAATTGTACACAGAGGAACTTTGCTTAGCATTCACTCTGATCTATAATACAAGATAACATTGCTAATAGATGCAATCTTCCCTCTCCAGAATTTTTGCAAACTACGTGCGAGGTGGTTTTGCAAGCTTTGTTGTTCTGCCGTGGGGAGTAAACGGGAAAGCTCAGCCAGCGGAGCGGACTTTGTCTCGGAGGAGAGAGGAGTGACTGATAATGTGCCGTAAACCGCAATTCTGTAGTGACACCAGGCTGCGGAGCGACAGCGATCTCTTGGGTGCCAGTGCCAGGGCTGTGAAGCTTTCTCAGCCAGGCGACTGATGTCTTTGCAAGGTGTGTTTGATTTCAAAGGGCATTTTATTTTTCTTTAAAGATGAAAGCATTTCTGACTTTCTCTAATGCGAAGTTATGACTCTCTGCTACCAGTAAATAAAACTGAGATTTATGGTTTGAATGCAGTTAAGCTCATCTTCATTTCAACCTAATTGCTAAACAATTGCATTGGTTTTTTGTAAACAGAATAGGCTGCCTGTTTTCTATTTATGTGCACTGATAGCAAAATTACAAAATCTTGAGTTAAAATATTCTTTCTCTGTTGGGACTTTCTATATGCTTAAACTGTCCTATAGGCAGCCTTTATTAGGAATGGAAAGACAAGTGGAAATTTTGGTTATTATTTCATTATTATCTTAATTATTCTCTAAATGCAGGGCGTCTTGTATATGGTAAACATGAGGAAACATTTTTTAATCACAGATACTCTTCTCACTTGTTATAATACGCATCTGTTAATAACTAAAATTTCCAAGTATTCCTTTGACCTTTAGCGCCATAGCTCCCGTTACCTGTTACAATAGCATTCTCTGTTTACAGAGTTTTTATTTTCGGGGGGTGGGGGAAAAAGTCCAATGCCTAGATTTCGTGACCACTTTTCCTTAAATTATATTCTTTATTTCATTTTTCATTGTACCTGTTGAGTAACATGACGGCATTGCTAGTGGTTTTGTCTCCGCATCATCAAGCTTTAAACGGGGCTGGAGCAGCTTTAGTTAGGCTTTGCTTGATTTTAAGCAAGTATTTGTTAAGATGTTTCAGAAAGCTATTTGTCTTCCATAAGAAAATACCTGTGTGCTCTTTTTGCTTCAAAAAATCTTTCTTGTCATTTCCATATCCATTCCTCTCCATGAAGCTAAAACACTTTAAAATGGGTATCTCCTGGAATGCATTAATCTCAATTCTCTATAACCTTTCTCAGCTATTTTTTGACATTCAGCATCAAGCTGAAGACAAAGCTTCTATATATCCTGGTGATATTTTCACCTCTATAGAGAAGAATAACCTGTGTATCCCCCTGGCTCTCTTTTGCTTTTTCCTTTCTTTTTCCTTTTTTTATTTTATTTTTATTCTTAACTAAAATGAAGAGAAACAGCGTGTTCTGTCTTGATTTGTCCAAAGTTTGGTCATAAACTAGTATTTATAGTATTTACTGTTAATTTCTGCATGGCAACTGCTCAAAAAATGAACAGCAAAGCATAAGAGGAAAGCAGGTGTAGCGAATAAATGAGACATTTATTGAATAAGCAGTCATTAAAAGAAATCGGTGAATGAAGACTAGTAAGTACTGGTTGCAACGTAAACAGCTAGGATTTAATACATTCAAATCTGAGGATGAGAAGTCTATTTTCTGATTACTTAAAACATTTGTTCTAGTCTTCCAGAACCAGCTAGTCAGTTGGCGTTATTTTTCTTTTTGCTATCCGGAAATGAACAATTCCTTGTTACAATTCCATTGAGCTGCCCTGTTGCTTTGTATGTGAAAATCTTCACTGGAGTTTATGGGGGCAGTAGTGCACTCTCTATGTAAAATGTCTAATCTCAGTTTAAGCTAGAGAGATTTCTAGAACCAGAGAAGAAATCAAAAGATCCCTCCACTTTCCACGTTTAATGTGTTGTCCCGTTTTGTCTTAAAAGATGATTTTTCTTTACATTCAGCCAACAGGACTGTATACTATCTCCTCAGCAAGAAGAAAGCGGTAGAATCTTAATTTAAATGTGAAAACACAGGGGAAAAAAGAGCATGTTCAAGATGCTTAAACTGACTGATTTTTTCACAGTACAGATAGCCTTGATACGCTAGGAAAAGTCTGAAGTTTACCAGTCACCAACATAATTGTTAATTACTTATTCTTAAAATAAGGTGGATATTCTTTTGTTCCTGTCACTTGTCGCTGAGTTTACTACTCGGCCGTAAGAACAGACGATCCTACTTTAGGGCTCTAATCTTCAAGTTGGTTGATTGTAGCTTCTTTGACTGATTTGCAGTCCATCCCTTAAAATCGCCTGTTTTCAATTAAAACGCCACTCTTCCTCCAGAAATTACGGAGAAGGCATTAAAAACAGTCTGGCGTTCTGACTGGGCTGCTCTTCAGCCGGGAGTGGTTACGCTACGGGAGGTAAATAGCGTTTCTGTAGAGGGAAGAGCCATTCAAACAGTCCTGGAAACCTCTGCGCTGGTGGAAAATATTATACTCTGGCAAAATTATCTGTGTCTTCTGTCCCAATCAAGTGTCCTTCTGTTTTGCTTTGTAACTCCGAGACATGACTTAAAGGCAAAAGTTTCAGTAGTGTCGAAATCACGACAAGGAAAAGGAAAGGCACTCGCTGATGTTTCTGTGCAACAGTATTTGTAATAAATTATTTCTATAATCTATATCAGTGTGTGCTAGCAAGCAGCTTTTCTTTTGCATGTCGTAATTCGTCATGCACACTCCTGTTCTGCAGTTAGAAAGAAGCTGGAAGAGCTTTTCTTCCATTTGCAAAGATTTGCTTTCTCTGGGCATCCCTGTTGGTATATGGCCATCCTCTACTTACATACACCCCCCGAACAACGTTCCATACGCTTGGATTTTCAGAGATGCAGAGGTCCTTCTTCTGCTTCAGTTTTCATGTATTTCACTGTCCTGCAATCGCTTATCTCTGAAAGTTTATATAGATCATGTCAGCACTAGTCATTTCCAGGAGATTTGTACTGCAGCATAATAAATATCTGAAAGTACAGTCATCTTCATCTAATTTGTTGAACGTGGTGGGGTTTTTCCTTCGGTTACTACGTTCAGAACTGTGTTTTCACTCTCAGTATATTTAACATGTTTTTCAGAGGGAGGGGGAAAAACTGAAACAGTGCCTGAAACTAAAAAAATATTATTACTGTGTTGCAATCATGAACTTCAGGGTTTTTTTGAAGGAAGGAGGAGTGGCACCCAAATAGAATCAAAAGCTTAACATTTTTAATGGCAGAAAAACCTATACTGGAGAGGGTACAGGAAATGCTAATAAAAAGTAGGGAAGTTATCTGTAAAGTTCATGGGGATCGTGTTTCCTTGGCTTAAAAACTCTACGTTTGCTAAATCTCCACATGCTACGGTGTGCGGAACAGAGGCAGCTTTCAGGCTATCAACTCCAGTCGTAATGTATTAATGGGCTGTCATATCTGGGGGGGGGGAAGCTTTTTCTTCACCTAGGTAGATGAGAGATCAGTTAAAATTTGTTTTATCATTCCATGAAAGAGTAATCCATCAAGTCAGCGTGCACTGCTTGTTGTATAACTTGGCAGTAATTAGGATGATAAAGTAAAAATATCTTTGCGTTCTGCCAGTGATTATTAAATCATCTTACTTTTTTTTTTTACTTAAAAAGATTTAGGTTTGTTTACGGACGTATAATAAACATAATATAAACCCCAAGCAATTATATATAGATGGCAATTGGAAACGACTGTAGTTTTTAATGAGAAGTATGTGTGAAACTTCATTGGAAGAAAAAGAATTTGCAGAAGAGTTTGACAAACTCTGACGGAAAAGCTACAAAGATGCATTACCTAATAGTATTTTAGATGTTTCCTGAAGACTTGGAAGGATGATATTTTCTCATTTTATTTTTTTTTCCTATTTGCAAGCTTTATGTGAGACTAGAAGTAAGATTTTGAAGTAGGTCTATAATATTTCCAAACTCATCTGAAGAGTTTACAATTTTCAAGCTGTAGTCAATGAAGTTTTCAGAAACCCATTCTCTGTCATGTTCTAATTAGAACTGTTATTGATCACAGGCAGAGGTTCAGACAGACAGATACAAGCTCATTTGCAGAGGGTCTGAGGTGGTTGGCTGTGAACTTGCTGTATGCCCAAAGCCGTATAGCTACATCAGCTGGGATTTGTGCCCACCTCAATGTAATCGTACCCCACAAGGGACTTCTAAGGAGGACTTTGAATGGGAAAATGGAGCAGTTTTTGTTAGCCTGTGGGAACTCCTCAAATGAAAAGGGCAGCCCGGAAAGCTGGAATAACTGAATATGAGCCAGCAGTGTGCCCAGGTGGCCGAGAAGGCCAACAGCATCCTGGCCTGTGTCAGGAACAGTGTGGCCAGCAGGACTGACTGGGGCAGTGATGGTCCCCCTGAACTCGGCACTGGAGAGGTCCCACCTTGAGGGCTGTGCCCTGTTTTGGGCCCCTCACCACAAAAAGGACATTGAGGTGCTGGAGCGTGTCCAGAGAAGGGCAACGGAGCTGGTGAGGGGTCTGGAGCACAAGTCTGGTGAGGAGCGGCTGAGGGAGCTGGGGGTGTTCTGCCTGGAGAAAAGGGGGCTGAGGCGAGACCTTCTCGCTCTCTGCAGCTCCCTGAAAGGAGGGGGTAGCCAGGGGGGGTCGGTCCCTTCTCCCAAGGAACAGGCCATGGGACAAGAGGAAATGGCCTCAAGTTGCACCAGGGAAGGTTTAGGATGGGTATTAGGAAACGCTTCTTCCCTGAAAGGGTTGTCCAGCATTGGAAGAGGCTGCCCAGGGAAGTGGTGGGGTCACTGTCCCTGGCGGTATTTAAAAGATGGGTGAGGGACATGGGGTAGTGGTGGACTTGGCAGTGCTGGGTTAATAGTTGGAGTTGATGATCATAAAGGTCTCTTCCAACCATAATGATTCTGTGATAACTGGCCAATACGAGGTGTGACAACCACATATGAAAATGTGGGGTGGTGATGAAAAGGAAGTTTCTGTTAGATGCACCAAAGAACCTGGCTGGAACGTTGAAGGGGAGATAACCATAATCAAATGGAGAACAATACAGAGCAGATTAGAGAGTTTTAGGAGATCTGAAAGAGGGCTAAATTTCCAACAAAAGTTTGTCAGTATATTTGAAGGAACCTAATAGTAAAGAAATATGGAGATTGAGTAGAGGATTTTTTTAGAGTTCGTAATAAATAGAGCACTGAAGATGGTGAATAGAATACTTTCAATAAAGTGCATAGGACAGAAGAGAAATCAGAAGTAGCTGAGGATCAGAATAAAGAAGTCCTCTCTATAGTAACTGTAAAAATTTAATAATTTTATCTATGAGAGGTAGATAGATAATTAATAATGGAGACAACTAGGATTAGGATTGCTTTTATTTTTTTTTTTAAAACAAGGGATTTAAACTTTATGTGAAAGGTGAAGAGAAGCACAAAAGCGAGAGCTAATTAAGGAAGACAAAGATGAAGTTTGTCACACAAATCACTGTTACAGCGTGTTTCTAATTTTTACTGGGACCTTTGAAATCAGGCATGTCTCCATCAAAAAGCTCGCGATGACCAGTTGCCACGTGAAGGGTGTTGATGGGAGGAATGCTCTCCTCGAGCACCCTCATGGAGACTTTTTAAGCTGAGTCAAGCGGTAACTTTTGAGTGACAGCCAAAACTTAGAGAAAATTCAAATAAATGATGTAATTTATTAATGAATATTTGCCAGCAGTTAGCATTAATGGAGGAAATCTGATATCCGCAACTTAATTTCTGTAGTGCTTCATCTTTAAAATGGACAACAGCTCTCTGCTGGTGTTGGTGTACGTGAACATGGTCTCTTTACACTTCTGGAAAATAAGTAAATAGAGCGTAAGGGACTTTGAAGACACTTAAACTCTGACTGCAGTTCAAGACACTAAGTTTTGTTCTGTGGGAAGTCTGTATTAGATTTTTTTTTTTCCTTTTTTTGGATCCTCAGCTTGAAAGGACGAGGTAAATTCCAGAAGCCTGGAACAGTAAGTCTGAATGAATCTCAAATTATGACGTGTCCAAAAGGCTGATATTGTGTAGATAATGCTTTCTTAAGATTTGAAATGAGCCCTCCTTTGCTGGAGTCCAGAAACCAGCTTTACTACTAGTTGTTTCTGTTATGTGTTTAGAAATTTAAGATCTTTTCTCAAGACAGTTGATGTACAGGAAGTCTAGGAATACCACTTACATAGTGTATTCACATGAATACTTGTTCTCATATTTTAAATAGTATACGGTATTACACAAAGCAAAATAAAAGGTGCACTATAAACAATATAAACAGCCTGAAGTGCACAAATTGAGCTGCAAGATTCTTGATTAAATGCTTGAGGGAATATTCATTTTCTCTGCATGCTTCTGTAAAACTCCATGTTTTCACTGGCAGTTACATATACACAGAATGGCACTTTTTGCCAGTATCCGCACCTCCTCTCCCTGGCTCTTTTGGCTTTGCCAAGTAAAAAGATGCATCCAAGCCAGGGAGTTTGTAACACTGGGGCAAATGGAACCTGAAGAATTGGAGATAATGAGTCAATAAATATACCGAGTATATTGTCATGCCAGTATTTTCATTGCTGTATGCTTTCTCCCTGGCAAGTGGCCACTGTCGTACTGGGTCCAACCTTGTTATGTGATAGGGAATAATAAAAGTATCTCTAGAGGTATTAATGTGACAAATCCCAATACTGGATAAATAATGAGACACCCATATTAATCCTTTATGACCTTTTTGTAATAACGCTTCAGTGTATATCAATTTACATTTTACGATCTTTTCTCACTGTGGCATTTTACAGAGAGAGCAGAATCCAACCCACTCAGCACAGAATCTAACACGTAGTGGTGTTTACACTATTAGAGCTTTGTTACCAATTTTAGCAGTACAAATTGGATTGAAATGCTTGCACGTAACTTCCTAGGAAAGGAATAGGCTTGTACTGGTTCAGCCTAAATAACATAGGTCTTATGAAAACATAGCTGTTTTTAGGGACTATATGACACAGCTGTAAGGCTATAGGGATTAAAATATGAGAGCAACCACTTTTTGCTCATTTCTTGGCTCTGTAAGTGAACGTCAGCCTTCATACGAGTCTGGGGGAGATACTGGTCTTCTACAGTTCCTTTGGAGGAGAATCACAGACTGGCAGGGGTTGGGAGGGACCTCTGGAAATCACCCAGTCCAACCCCCTGCCAGAGCAGGGTCACCCAGAGCAGGTGGCACAGGAACGCGTCCAGGCGGGTTTGGAATGTCTCCAGAGACGGAGACTCCACCACCTCTCTGGGCAGCCTGTGCCAGGGCTCTGCCACCCTCACAGCAAAGAAGTTCCTCCTCGTGTTTAGGTGGAACTTCCTATGCTCAAGTTTGTGCCCGTTGCCCCTTGTCCTGTTGCTGGGCACCACTGAGAAGAGCCTGGCCCCATCCTCCTGACACCCAATGATGCAACCAATAAAAAAAAATAAATCACTTTTTGGGAGTTTCTGGAAGGTGTTGGGTCCCCTTAAATTTAAAAAATGATCTGTAAAATTAGTACTGCATATTAATGTTAAGGCAATAAAATAGTTTAGTGAAGAGCCTGCTGTGCTGTATTTAACAGTCTATTTCTGTTGCAGGGGGAATTCTGAATTTTCTAAAAACCTTCATGCTTTTCCAGGTTCCCTGAAATGTTGTCTCTGTGTCCTGTAAGGGAAGGTTTTCAAACTGAGGCTATTGAAATAAGCCGTTCCTGAAAATACAGCGTTGTTTGCTCTCATTCCAAAAGTTTTCTTAAGCACTCAACATAACTCATATAATGCACTATATACAACGCTTTCATGGAAGTAAAAGGTGGAGGGGTGGGAAGAAGGGGGGAAGCCATCTAGTTAAGTCTGTACTTAATATTCAGAAGAAATTTAACAGTTGGACTTGATGATCTTAAAGGTCTCTTCCAATCAAAATGATTCTATGAAAATGAGACTTGGCTAAAAATACGTCTGCAAAGAATTTAAGACTTTCTGATCTGTTTGGTTTAGGAGGTGGAATGATCCCAGATGCCGCGTAATTGCACTGAAACCTCCCTAACGTTTTGCGTGTTAAGGTTTTGTAATAGCAAAACATAACGATCACAACAGGACAGAGAGAGTGACCTGGAAACAAGGCAAGGGGACACACGCTGCGGTAGGGGCGAAACACAAAGGTCTTCATTCACGTGCTTAATATTACTGCAATTGCCAGGGTTTTGCTATAGTTCTGTAATACTGCTGATTGTATCAAACTGCACACTCCAAAACCGTTTAATTTGCAGCCTTTGTCTCCATTCCGATGTAATAAAATCTACAGGAGAGAGGAACACTTAAGAGTCAGACTCTTTACCGCGGCCTTATTAAAGATATTAATGTGGCAGAAGGTAATAGCTGCTATGCAAGTTAATGTTTCATACGTCTCAGAAATCTAGCTGAAATTTCACACAGCTCAGAGATCTAGTATTCAATAGCAAAAGTATACTTCTTACTCTTGTTCAAAGCAAAGAAAAAAAAAATCCAATGGAATTGAGATTTACCAGTGAGATCTTGAACTCTACCAAAACATCAATCTTTAGCAAAACTGGCACTTCAGGTAATACAAAATTCAGTGAATAACCCCACAACACTCATTCTGCTGTCGGTGAAGGAGACTTACTGCACGCAAAACACATCTCTATTTGTCTTTAGCCTGTACAGAATAAAAGCAACATATAAATGATGTATTGTCAAATTATAGGCTGCTAAATTTCATAACTATTATGTTGTGTGCTGTGTACAGTCTTTCACTTCTGTACATTTAGCATCATCCAAAATTATTTATTTTATTATCACTTGACTGGTGATAATCCTTGGGGCAAGCTGTGTCCCGCTAATGACATATACAATGTAATGTTGGAAGGAGGCGGGAATACTTTGGCATTCTTGAAGCACAGTCGGATCTTGCCTGTCATCAGGCTTGTAGGAGTTTGGTGGAGGAGCTGACCCAACTGGGCTGTTCAGGCTCTCCAGTACAACCTTCCTGAAGTTGCTCGAGCAAATCTTCCACTCCGCACTTAAAAGCACGTTATGTTTTTTCTTTTTAAATAATTCCCGTGGTATTTTATAAGCTTGAGTTCTAGGAATTTGAGCTTGAAATTTCCAAGTTCTTCCTATTTCTGGTTTTCATAGATCTGAATCCAGATAGAATTTTTTTTGTTGAAGTTAAGTAAACTTTTAGAGACCTTAATGTTGTTGGAAGGGCGTAATAGGCTACAGAGAAAATGTAAACCCAACCCGTGTTTTGGGTTTTTTCAGGATTGGTGGTGGAGAGTTGTTTTACTTGGGTACATAGCAGTGTATTACTCAATGTTGAATATGTTTGGTATTTAAAAATACTTATAAGCCAAACAGAAACCAGAAAACTCCATGTGAACTAACAAAATCACAGTATCTAGGAAACTTTCGTCATCCAAGATCTCTAATAAAGTTTATAAATGCCAATGGAAAGACTACTATTGATTCCAGTAGGTTTTTATTTTTTAGATTAAACAGTTTTAAAATTGTACGATTTGATAAACCGTTGCTGTGGTTTTATATGTCCTAATATAATTGCAGGATATTGTGCTAATATTCTACACAGAGTACTTATCTCCTTCGCTTTTGCTTAATACCTTTGAGAATTTACTTTCTTTTTAACTTCTGTATTTTCTTATCAGTATTTTTATAGGTTGCTTGCTTATCTTCAATGAAATACACTTTGTTTTGCATTCAACCTAAATGTTTATTCACACAGATGTACATAATTACAAGTGAGAGCAAACAGCTGCATTTTGTTATTTTCTGACCCCTTTGCTTCCTTCAAATGTAAGCTTTCTGTTGCATTTAATTGAGAGACTGTTGATTTTTGGTATAGAAAGATATTAAAGTTTATTCACTATAGAGTGCTTGGACTTTTAGTATAATTACCATTAAATGGTGTTCCCTGAATTTTGGAAGAGCCAAACTATAATGTTGACAACAACTTATATTATTGCCTCTTGCCCAAAAAAACCCGCAGTTTAAGCATGTGTATGATACATAAATACCCATACGTTGCCATGTAGTAAAGGAAACACGATATGGCAATATACTTTCTGCTATGTACTGTCTGGGGGGAAAAAACCAAACTTAAACCAAACCTATATAATATGCCTGTCATCTACTGATAAAATTACCAGTTTATTGATTTCATTTCAGTTGTAGTTGTAGAAAGATCTCAAAGAATGAGGTAGGGAAATAATTAGTGGGAAGAGAAGTATTTTGGACAGAATATGTAAAACTCCATAATGATTTTTGGGCCTGGGGGAGTGATCAGGAGTCCAGGAAAGTACATCAGTGTAAAAAGAAAAACTGTTAGGGCATGGAAAGCAATTAGGAACTTGGATACAAATGTTGCAGCCTGGGGAAGAACATTTGTCTTCCATGGTGGATTAAAACCGCTTCAGCCATTCCCAGGCTTCCTCGGTGTGTTTGTGAACGTGGAAACTGCGTAACAAACAAACAAAATATACTGTGTTACTGAAACTAAATATTTAGGGTGGTTAGAAACAGAAATAATAATAATACACAGTTTAATATAAAATTTGAAGTTTCTTATAGTTGTTTTTTCTCCTGTATCTACATTGCAGGAGTACGCTCTCCTTTGTTACGTTTGTTCTGCAAGTACAATAAGTCTTCCTTTTATGGTATTATCTATTTAGAAAATATCACTAATCATGAAAGCAAAAATTAAATGTGTTATTGTCAGTTTGCTTGATTTCTTTTTTTTCGTTGTTTTATTTGTGACTAATTGTAAAGTGCTTTATAAATATCAGCAAGTGAATTGTGGGCATCTGCACGTGCCAATTGGCATGCTTTGCGGAGTTTATTCAACTTCTTAAAAGAACTATTTATTTTTTTTTTAAATTAATAAAATCTGCATAAAGCTGTGAAGAGCTTACAATTGAAAAGAAAGCATAGAATTTTATTAAAGAAGTAGCATTAAGTTGCTTTAAACTATATGCTTTAAGCTGTATTTTTAAATATCCCATCTTGTTCCGAGGGATTGTCTGAACAAACAGAACAGATTTCAAAAGATGTTTGTTGGACAGTGAATACAACAGTACAGTTGAATGAACCCGGGTAAGGGTTTTGTAAGTATCATGACCAAGAATCTAAGAAAAAAAAAATTGCTACTAATACAAAATTATAGCCTTCTAAACTGATTTGCAGTGCAGGACTCTTCCAGTCTGCTTCCTGAAAATTTGGTCTGTGTTATTTCAGCTTGAAACACCAAAATCGATAATCAGATTTAGAAACCAGGACCATGCCTAAAATTAAGAAAAAAGGCCCAACAGACTTGAAGGTTCTTGGAACAGTTGGGGGTCTAGGCAGAATTTTGTAGTTACTTATGTCTTGCTCAATTTAGTAATGCGTCCGAAATACGGAATTAAATGTATATTCTAAATCAAAATGAGAACACTGTCTTAAAGTGTAAATAAATCCTTGATTTATTACAGCATTTAAAGTGCAGACGAGTCTAAGCATAGCTGAAGTTATTTACTAGCAATGCTACTATTTTGAAGTTATTCTAAAAAGATGAATTATTTAATTATTTTAAGAACCTAAAGAAACTACCAACTGATACAGGGAACGTGATGACTTTTCCTTCTATTTTGTTGTGTCATTTTGTTTTAACTTCTGCCATTAGAGCATGCTAATGGTGACCATTTATTCAGGTTTAGGAGCAATGGGAGGCTTTAAGACCCTTAGCTAAGACATTGAGACTTTTTCTGCAATACAAGGGACGGGATGCCATCCAGAGGGACCTGGGCAGGCTGGAGAAGTGGGACCATGGGAACCTCATGAGGTTCAACAAGGCCAAGTGCAGGGTCCTGCCCCTGGGTCGGGGCAGCCCCCGGTATCAGCACAGGCTGGGGATGGAGGGATGGAGAGCAGCCCTGCCGAGAAGGACTTGGGGGTGCTGGGGGGTGAAAAGCTGGACGTGAGCCGGCAATGTGCGCTCACAGCCCAGAGACCCCCCGCAGCCTGGGCTCATCCCCAGCAGCGTGGGCAGCAGGGGGAGGGGGGGATTCTGCCCCTCTGCTCCGCTCTGTGAGACCCCCCTGCAGTGCTGCCTCCAGCTCTGGGGCACCAACAGCAGAAGGACACGGAGCTGTTGGAGCAGGGCCAGAGGAGGCCCCGGAGATGCTGGGAGGGCTGGAGCCCCTCTGCTGTGAGGACAGGCTGAGAGAGCTGGGGGGGTTCAGCCTGGAGAAGAGAAGGCTCCGGGGAGAGCTTATAGAAGCCTTTGAGTACCTAAAGGGAGCTTATAAGAAAGATGGGGACTTTTTAGCAGGGTCTGTTGCAGTAGGACAAGGGGTAATGGCTTTAAACTAAAAGAGGGTAGATTTAGACTAGATATAAGGAAGAAATTCTTTACAGTGAGGCTGGTGAAACAGTGGCACTGGCTACGTAGAGTGGTGGTAGATGCCCCATCCCTGGAGGTGTTCAAGGCCAGGTTGGACGGGGCTCTGAGCAACCTGACCTAGTTGAAGATGTCCCTGCTCATTGCAGGGGCGTTGGACTAGGTGGGGACTAGGTGGCCTTTAAAGGTCCCTTGCAAACCAAACTATTCTACTATTTCTCAGTTATCTAAAATAGAGAAAATATTAAAAAATAGGAAGCATTACAAATATTGTAGTACTTGGGTAATACAAAACACTTTTCTTCTCAAAAGTAATGCTAAAAATGTACTGATGCATCAGTATGGCACTACCTAAGTTAAGATTCATCTCAGATGCATTTAGTCATCTAAAGCTTACATATCTAACTCAAGTTCTTCAGTGGAAAAAGGTGGACACTTCTGAAAAGGCTATTTTTCTCATCTTGAGAAACACATGAAGGAATCCCAAAGCTGCTTATCATTTGATGTTGGAGCAGTTGTCAGGACTCTGAGTTCTCTCCAGGGTCTACACCCTCCTGCCCATGTGGCCTGAGGTCCAGTGGCCGGACTGTGGCCAGCTCGGACGTGGGTAGAGCTGCCCAGGAGCTGGCACCGCTGGCCGGGGTTAGGCAGTGTGAAGCGGCTGTGTTGTGCGACAGCTGTGGGCAAAGGGTTGCCCACCTTTGTTCATAAGCTGGGTTTAAGCTCGGACGCTTGCCTGTCATCCTTGCCTGAGCTCTGCTGGAGGTAGGACGGTGCCCAAGCTTTTACTTTGCTAATCCTGACCTCGCCCGTCACCCTGTTGACTGGCTGTTAGATGTGCCTCATCACTATGGACTTGTTTAGGGATCACAGGGCTGTGACTTTTTTTTTTTTTTTTACCCTGAATCCTTGCAATTTAGGATCATGACACACAAATGTCTATTTGATGGATATCTTCTTACTTACAGTTCCGTACCTGATTCATGGATATGAAAATAGCTTGTTTCTACTCACATTTAATTTGGCCTCCCGTCTTCATTACAAACCTTTACGATTATGCACTGTAATACTTCTATTATTATTATTATTATTTTAAATACTAAAAGACTAATGCTATTGTCGAGGTTAGTGTCAAACTTTGCAATATACAGAGCTTTAGTTCAAGTTCTCCATTATTTTTCAGGTTCTTAAAGGAAGGAATAAATTGTAACGTGCTTTCTGGAAGTTAAGCATTGCCGTACAACTTCTTTATGTAGCAGTGGAAAAGTAGCAACCACAATCCTTAATCCTTTTATCCTTCTTACCTTTTTTCCTTCAATGCAATTGCTCTCTCTCGCGCTGCAGGACAAAGGGTGGATGTCTAGCATGGTTATCTTCCCTTATGAGGGCGCTGTGTAGCAGGGTGCTTTCTTTTCTCTCTATTGTATATTTATCTAAGGGAGGAGGAGGCCTGTTCCTGCTAATTAGCAAGAACAGACAATACTTTCTATATACTGTAACTTGAGAACAGAGAGTCCATTTCATGTGAATACCTTTTTTTTTTTTTAATAAAATGTTTCAGCTACTTTCAGCTGTATCAGGGTCGCCGCCAAAGTTGCTATAGAGGAGCAAGGCTTTGAAATGCTTGAAGAATTCTGGTACTGCTTTTAATAAATGAAAATAGCTATCAGTAATGCATTAGTGCATTATAGGACTTTCAAATCACTGCACCCAGACGGTGATGAATCACAGTATGAAGTGAGGATAAATGTGCTGAAAAACACAGTGAGAGTCTGTTTGCTCCTGCCATGTTAACTTCAACTGAAAATAGTGTTTTAGACACATGAAGTTCTTACCTTAATTTTCAAGATATACTATTGAAAAGGGGTTGTATGTCTTCTAATCTAAAGCTTCATTGTAATGAGCAGCCACGTCTGCTGATGCTGTTCATAAATTGATCTAATTCCCTTCGTAGCTTTAATCCTGAAACCTTTGTATTATGTATGCGTGTTTAAAGTATCCTTCCAGCTATAGATTAACTGTAGGTGCTACATATCTTTGTGGTCACAATATAGCAATGAGAGTCCTAGGATTTACTATCTTTACGTTGCAATTGCAGTCAGCAAAGAGAGAAGCTACGGAAGAGGATGCTTCCCTGTTTGTGCTGGAATCCTATTACCTTTCAAGTTCATGGCAAACTCCATAGAAACAGAATTGCGATACATTTTCTCCTTCATTCGGAGTCATTTATCAGAAGGGATTTGATGCTGATTTGCACATATTAAAACAAGTTCTCATATAGACAGCACACTTTATTTTGGACATTTGTGAAAAGAATTTGCCTGCAGAACACACTGCACAAGAACCTTTAGACTGATCTGATTATTTTTTTTTCCTGATATTGGGAGCCTGGTTAAATACTTAAAGTAGTAATTAAGTGTCATGATTGATAAATGACTGGCAGCTTTGCAGCATCTATTGATACTGCATCCTACAGTACAGAAACATATTCATATTGATTTCACTATGTCGTATTGGTTACCAGATCCTAAAAAAAAAATAAATAAAAATTTCTATCCACTATAACTATGAAACAAAACCATGAAACAAAATATTCCACATTGAGCGTATAAAACTGACTTGATCTTGTAGCTTAACTTGGACAGCTTTTTTATTTGGGGACCAATTCTTTCTAAACACAGAAGGTTAATATAATGAGTTGTTTTCTGGGTGATGTTAAAAGCAGTTCCATTGTTCTTGGCTTAATCATTTTTGGTTACACAAAAAGCGATGAGAGGACGCTCTAGAAATTGCTGGACTTTAGATTACCAAAACCAATGATAACACAAACATGTCCTTCTCAAATCAAAGGGAAAAAAAAAATAAGCTTGAGAGGAATTAAGGATATAAGACTATTGTAAGGAATATGAATGTTGTAGATTACCCTGGGTTATACCTCTAAAACTGATTTCCATCTCCCTATCTGTAAGGATTTCAGGAAAAAAAAAAAAACCCAAACCAACAAACTAAACCTGAAAAGACTCTTGAGTTGTTTTTGTACTCTGAAGAATATAAAAATCCCTCAGAATGGGGTAATACCTTTCTTCCAAAGCCATACATTACAGTTCCGTCAGGAAAGTTAGACATCTGGTGTGCAAAATGTTCTTTCCTACTTAACCTGCCAACAGTGGCACATACTGTAGAAACTACTTGATTATGATGTCAAAGCAAAAGCACTTTGATGTAAAGAACATCCAATTTATGACCATCTTTTTCATTTTGCAAGATTTCCTGCCAACTCTAGAAAAAATTTGCCTCTCTCAAAAAGATTTGCTAATACTAGAAATATGAAATCCTGTAGTAACTCACTTTCTCTGTTAATGCAAATCAGATCTCTTCCCAGGATATTTATGGTGCCGTTCTTAGCTCAACATCGGTCTGACCAAAAGTACCTGGGCTATTTTAGGTGCTGAAAGAGGGGCTGAGGGCAGAGAGATTTATTGCAGGTCCAAAGGTAGAAGCCCAGGAAATGACTTCAGAATAGATGAAATATATATTAAGTGTAGCCAGTTCTCTTGTTTCAAACATCAATTAGAGATTTAATGTTTTCCCTAGAGATTGAAGTCGTTTTATTTCGGGAGCATTATCTACTGCAACTGTATACAATTAACTAATATTTGATGAGTAAACAGTTAAATGTAGGTATCTTTTATAATTTGTTCTATCTTCAGCAAATAAATAGGAAATGCAGGTAAACATGGCCTATTAATTTAATGTTTTGATTAATAAACATAAAAATTAATGCACAGTAATATTTAGGTTTGAATATTTAGACTTCTAGTTTTTGTAATGTAGTCAAGGAGGAAAAATTATGATGGAACAAAACCAAATACAGCAAAAATGTGGACTAAGAAGTCATTAAAATGCTTTTGAAAAATCACAGTAAATATTTGTAATGTTATAATTTTAAAGGTTATGATTGCTATAGAAAGTTAAGCTTCTTTACACAAAATTAAAATTCTTACTACGTGCGAGTCTTGTTTTCCAGCATAGAAATAAAATTCACACAGGTATTCAGCACTTTAGAATCAAGTGAGCAATATATGTGTCAGGCATCTGTATCTCTTTAGCCATTTATTGTAACTACGAGTTTTCTACGTTTCAGAATTTGAGATGAAAGATTTGTAGTAGACACGTTGGATTTATTCTTTAAAAATACTTTGTCATGATGTTAATGTTTTATATTCAATGTAAATCAAGTTCTCTAATAAAATACATGCATGAATGTCTGTACTCTCTCTGAACTAATAGTTTTTTAAAAAATATGAAGCACATTACTGGTTTATTAGTCTGGTCTCTTAGTTGCACATTACTAAGAAAGCCATTAGCACATATGTAAGCGTTGCCCATGTGTTCATGCAGTTATAGTCAGCTCAATATGTATCTGGTAGCCGGTGATTAAAATGATCCTAAATAGGAAACTATTGTATATAGATGAAAAAGTGAGATACAAGAGACATGCCTCACCTTTTTATTAAATGTCTTCAATTGTTTCTTAAATAAACGTGAAATGAGAATTTATTATTATGAACAACTGATTTTGGCAGTAAGACTATAATTTCATTAAAGCTTAATTTGGTTTTAAATCAACGAAATAATTTCAGTCGGAAGCTTTTGTTGTGTTATGACTATGCCATATTCTTTACAGGGACTGATTTACTGTACAGCTTTTAATGCTCATGCCATACATTGACAAGAAGACTTATCTTTTCTCGTGAAGGAGTTGGTCTACAAAGCTTTTTTCCACAGTTCCTTCCAACAGTCTATTCTATTTTCACTGAGTAGGGTGTTGGAGTAGAGTTTTTCTTGGACCAATGTTTTGAAGATATCTCTCCTACAGAAACTAGTTTGAACACTGGGTTGCTATCATGAGGAAGAGGAGAACTCGGAGCACTGTACTTCTCAAGAAAATAGCTTATAGTAATGCTATTTGCCTGGGTACAAAAAATTTTTAAAGGACCTTAAAGTAATTTTGAACAAATCCATTTTATATTTCCTTTAGTGCTCATCTTTGTGGTATTAAGGACTGAAAAAGTAAATTATCTCACTCTGTGGGATTTCATAGAACTTAGGTCTTCATTCAGTTTCACGGAATCTTTATTTCTGTCTCACTGCTTTCTTTTTAACTGGAGAAAATACAGGGGGAAAATATTTTTAAAGGGTAGTTAGGCAATCAGTGTTTACATTGGTTAAAGTAAGATTCAATTGCAATCAATTCTCTGGAGCTCTTGCGGATCGGCTTTTCTTATTTTCACTTCAGTACTGTTAAGGGCATTGTCATAAAGGACTGTGACTTACCGTTACTTGTCATGGACAGAGATTTGCGTTGTATGCCCTGCCGTACCCATAGCTCTAAAGACTAAGGCATTAAAATCTAGAATAAGTGACAAGAAAAGTGTTACATTAGGAAACACTTCTTCACCAAAAGGGTTGCCAAGCATTGGAACAGGCTGCCCAGGGAAGTGGCTGAGTCACCCTCCCTGGAGGGGCAGACGTGGTGCTGAGGGACATGGGTTAGTGGTGGACCTGGCAGTGTTAGGGTAATGGTTGGACTTGATGATCTTAAGGGTTTTTTCCAACCTAAATGATTCTATGATTTAACTCCTGATTAAAATACAAGATCCCTCACTGGGAAGAAATAACTATTGAAACCATAGAGCATTTAGAGCAAAACCAGTCCGCAAAAGGTAATGCTGCCGGTATTATAATAAGTACGCTGCACAGAAATTTATCCACAAACACAATGAGCCTTGGTTCTTGGAGAAGTTGTGCTCTATGAGATAAGAGATTGAAAGATAAGTGCGTGCTACTCATCTGTTGCTGTTGCACCTTTCAGAAGAACAAAGAAGGCTGCAATGTGATTTGACAAAGCAAACTGCATAGTAAAAGGATTTTTTTGGGAAACATTAATATTTTGCCTTTAGAAGATTATATTCAGCAGAGAGAAGTTGTAATTTGACAGCATGAAGTATCAATGAGCTTGAAAGCTTTGTGAGAAGTATTAGAAGTAGCATTCTAAGGAAGCACTCTGAACCACCTGAAATCTCGTTTTCTGAGGCATTCATTTCATGACTCTATTAGCGGATGGAGGTAGGAAATGAGAATTTATTAAGGGAGAGCTTTCTTTTGATATAAAGTCCTTATCTTTTTTCAAGTATACGTACGAATTTTTAATGTGTGTGTGTGTGTACCTGTATGTATAAAATGTGTGCGTATGTTGGCAATGAGTCTTTTTGGTACCCAAATCACAGGGAAGATGTGTGCTTGAGATGCTTGAGAGAATGAATGGAGGGAGCAGAAATGCCAATATCAGAGGCTGGTCCCTTCTCTCCCCAGCTCTGTTCCAAGTGATTGAGTGCCAGGTTCTTAAGTACTCTTATTTGGCTGAATAGTGACAGAGAAAGAACAACCTTCCTTCTTGCATTTGAAAACCTCATTGTGGTGAGAGGAAACTCCAGTGTATTTACCTGAGAAACCATATGAGTAGAGACAAAGCCATGTCAGGTCCACAAGCAGAAGAATCCATTTTAGTAGGCGGTACGTGCGTCCATAGATCTGACTCTCCCTCCCTTTTCTATTAATGTAGATTAATAGGATAGTTAGACTTTTCTTTTTTTTAAAGAAATTATTTACTTAAACTGCAATTTACAGATTTATGGCTTTTTCCCATCAATTTTTTTATACTATCAAAGAGTAAGACAAGGAAGAACTGATTCTGGTTTTGATGCTTGATAACCTGACTGGAGTGATGATGGCTTACGTTTTATGTTAAGTGAGAGTTACAGCAAGTACACATTATTTGGCTATCTTCTGGGTATCTTTGCTATAAAGTGTAAGGTTGCCTCAAATGTAGTTTTGATGCCAAAACCAGTTATCAGAACTTCATGGTTATCTCTTTTTTTAAACTTTTAAGACTGGATATTTTTATTATCCATGTTAATGTCAAATTCTGTTGTTATTTACCTCTAAACTACTTGCAAATTCTACAGATTAAATAATTAAACTTCTAATTTCTACTTTCTGGACTCTTTCTAAATCTGGGGTATTTCAGTGGAGCTGAGAAATACTGTGTAGCAGAATCCAGAGAGGGTTGTATCCGTGATCTGTAAGTGCGACATTATGACATTTTCTGTGTAATTTTTCGTGTCATTCTTCATGCATTCTAATATGCTCATTGCTGTCTTAATCATATTCAAATATAGGAAAATTAACAGAACAATCTATATTATTTCTCAGCTTTCTAGTCAGTTAATTTGGATGCCTTTGAAGTGAGTTAGTAGTTTAAACTTTTCCTCCATTAATTTTCAATAGACTTTGCATCAGTGTCTATGATTTTATCACAAAATGTACTGAACTGACGTGATCAATTTGGGGGAAATTCCAAAATCAGCATGTTGCCTTCTCTGACCTGTGTGTGCTGTGAAGCCATATGCCATACTACAAGCATTGTAAGTAATCTAAAAGGAAAGCAATATCCCAGTAAAAAAGGATAAGATGAAGAAGTTTTTTTGGTGTGGTTTTTTTTTTTTTTTAAAAAAAAGTACTCTGTGGGCGCTGCCAACTACATGCTTGTCTCATATCCTATAATAAAATCCATTTAGGCTTTTAACTTTCGTAATAAAAAACATCCCTATTTAAAAAGTATTTATATTTTTTTTTTCTTTGAATAGTGAACCTATCTTGAGATCACTGTTGGAAAAATAATATGGTACTAAATGTTCAGTGTTGCTTTTCGTGTAGGTTACCTACCTAAAACACACATAGATGTTTCAGCATTTGGAAGTATTCACATCTGTCTGCTTTCTGTGGACCAATATATGACATGCTGTAGGACACTTGGGATCCATGTTAATAAAAACAGATCGTTACATTTAGGTCTGTTGGCCTATTTCTTTTTCCTCTGGCAATGAAGTTTAAGTTTCCTGGTACTAAGTCTTCTTTTCTTCCCCCCCTCCCCAAGGTATTCAGAGTTAGCTGGCCTTCGAAAAGGGCATACTTAGAAAACAGTTTCTGCTGAAGTATTTCCACAATCAGTGTTCTTTCAGGCTTCCTATATACAAGCCAATTGATTCTCTAGTGTAGAATTAATTGGACTTGGATACATCTACTTCTTAGACAGTGAAAACATAAAAAGAAAAAAAAAATACTTGTAGAACTCCTAGTTATTGCAGAGTGTTACTTGCAGATGAATCCAGTTTTATTGTGATTTCTATTTTCTTTCAGTGTTTACATACGTGTATTCTTCCTCAGACTAATGTAAAGTCAAGGTATAAATACAAAAAGTGTGAGTTTATGACTCCACAAATGATAACATTTTAGGCAGGAATGTAATACCTTGAGTAAAGACAGGGATTTTCTCATAGTCTAAACACTAATTGCCGAAATAAATTTATTTTTAATTTTAGATTGATTGTGCTTACTGAAACTTTCCTTGTGGCTATACATAGGCCAGTGTACATATGTTCCCTGCAGAATCCTGATTAGGGAAGTATATTTTAGAGGCAAAAATTGCCTGTTCTTAAAGAAGACTCTACCTGTCACTGAGACAGCCAATTTTGCAGCTAATGTAAAAACTTCTTAGGGATAGATTATAAAAAGAACAAAGATTCTTGTGATGACAGAGCATTGCACTAATATATCACACCTGAAACTAATGATTAACTCCATACTTTATTGGGTAATTTTAATGAATTTTAGTATAGCTTCAAGACATAACACATACAGTCATTTTCAGATTTCTCATTTTTATAGCCATCAGCAGACTATATCTTAATGGCATTTTGAAAAAGAATGATAAAGGAGTTATAAGAGTGGCTAAAATGGGTTTCCTTACCCTCATACTGTGGTATATGCGACTCGAGTCTCAAGAATATATCGGGCATAAAACAGAGTAAGAGTCAAACGCATGAGAGTTAATAATGCCCTATGTGATACAAGAACTCGTATGATGGAGTGTTGCACAGATACATCAGTTTGGCTATATAATGCAATATAGCCACAACAGGTCTTACTAACTCAAACAGATTATTTTGAGTATTAAAACATGTGTAAAATTAAACATGAGTATTTTTCTTCCAGTTGTGGCACTAACATGGGTGTTCAAAGCACGTGCAGGTGACACCCACGTTCCACTAGCCATCCTTTCTTGGGTTTTCTCTTCTCACCATAATATGTCCTTATCAGAATCTTTTAGATCTTCATCATCTGATATTTTCCTCTTATCACAGCCTAGTTTCAACTCTGAGCACAATGAATCTCTGGGGTGTTTTTGTTTGGGGTTTTTCTTCCAGCAACTGAATTCTAGATTTTGGGAACATCAGAGATATATTCTTCTCTCTGCCTCTCTAGATTCAGGTTACGCAAGAGAGCTCAAGGAGGTTATGCCAATACAAACAGCAGTGTATCTCTTTTGGCACTTGGCCAGAACTGTGTCTTTTGTGTTTTAATAAAAACTTTCTTTCATATACCAGTAAAAAGAAGCAATTTCAATGGAGAAGTATAACAATAATTAGAAGAAAATCTGTTAGATTATTATTGATGGATTCTTTGAAGCGGAATAGACAAATCAGTGGGAAACAGTTCACGTAAAGTTCATGTTGTGAATGATAAAGTGTGATTGAATGAATCAATGCTGCATTTTAAATAGGGTTGGGACAAAGGATTTTATATTCAGGTGGCTATAGACCCACCTTATTTATATGTTGTTCAAATGATGCAAGGCTGCTAACTCAATTACTTCCTATCTTGGCACTGGAACAGCCTTCCTAGGGAGGCGGTCGAGTCACCATCCCTAGGGGCGTTTAAGAAGCGTCTAGATGTGGCACCTCAGGGCATGCTCTAGTGGCAGAGATTGTAGGTTGTTTGGTTGGACTTGATGATCTTAAGGGTCCTTTCCAACCATGAAGATTCTGTGATTACCTTCCCCTCTAGTCTTGCTAACTCTTCTAAGTTTAAATAAAAGGTGCCTGGGTTTCACCCTCCGGAAGCCGCAGTAGCATTGAACCATTCTACCTTGTTTTAATGTACTGGTCCATAAAATCTCTCATATTTTAATTAAACTTTGAAATGTCAGCTGGCATTTATAGCAGCCTTGACTTGATTACAGTCTAAGTTGGACAATGTTTAGGAAAATCCCCTTTAGGAGCGGGACTTATTTGTCCATCAAGGGAACAGCCATCATCAGCTTCCTTACACCTACCCTTGAAAATGGAAAAGTGAGAGGCAGAACTGTCCTCCTACCCTTATTAAAAAATATGAATATAAATTTGGTAGGAACTGGAAACTGAATAGGGAATCACTGTTGTCTTCCCAGGCTGGGATCAATGTAACGGGCACGGGGACCTGTTAAGTCTTCTACAGTCTTTCCACAGCATGAGGAGGTGGTAGGTTTTTTTTTCTCCTGTTCTCCTTGTTAAAAAGAATAGAATGTCTTCATGAGCTGGTAAATACATCCTTGTATTTACCTAAACACAGTGCTATCTGTATAACTTTTGCAAACGTAGAAAAGCTTGATTTAAGTTTGAACATCCGCTAAAAATTAAATATCAGTGAATTAAAGCTGGAGATAGAGGAAGCAAGCGGACAAGTCTTGTGTGGTGTAAAATAGTCTGGGAAAATGGGAATAAAGACAGAAACTCTGTGGAAACTCTCTGTTATTTATGGAAGGTTATTTCCTTACAGTATTGCAAAATTGACTTAAGCTTGTTCCTCTATGTACACTAACTCTGCTATGCCGTCTTTTGCTCTTTCGTTGGAATTTTTTTCAAATGCATGAATCCCAAAAGTTTGCTCAGTATATTTACTTTGGTTATTTTTTTTTTTCAACAGTGACCTCCAATTTATTCTTGTTTGTCTCTATTTCTGCTTCCTTAACTAACACAGATCTAGTACGTATTAAAACAAAATAAATAAATCAAACCTTTTTTTACCTCTGATTTTTCTGAATCTCATTCTAATTCTTTCTGGTTGCCTTTTTAACTGCCTAAGTATTTTTGTTAACTCATTAGTTATTGGGTTGTAAAATTGTGTTTGTTCTGATGCGAGACTTGCCTCACTGTTAAAATAATTTGATCAGAATATGCTAGTAAATGAAGAGCAGATAGGAAGGTACAGTGATGCCACACTGTCCAAACTTGAGGTCTCTATTTTAAGTGTCCTAAACTTAAATGTCTTTTAAATGCACCATCTCTCCCTTTCATGATATAGGGAATTTAGATTCTCAAGTTACTCATTCATAGATTACTAATGATGTTAATACATACATTATAATACATGCACAATCCCTCCCTCATCTGCATTTAACAACTTATTTAAGAATTTTAGGCTTAACTTCAATTTTCGATCCAATTCCTTTTCGTTGTGTATATGATTTTTTTTTTGTTTGGTTTATTTTTTTTAAAGACAGTTATTTCCATTCTGTATGGATACAGTTCATCAGTGAAATAATTAACACCTCCCCCTTTTTTTTTTTCTGGGTGTTGATTTTTGTAACCTGTTGGATTTCACTTATTGTGGCAGCCGTTGTCACAGTCAGACTCAAACCCCTGCGTTTGGCATGTTCGTGTGTGTGTGTGTGTTTGTGTATATTTATCCCATTGCAAAGGTGACATCGCTGCCATATTTGACAAATTGTTCATGAAGAACTACATGTCTTTTAGCACATAATCCTCAAAAAGGCCTTATTTGCCAGCTGTCTGTGCATGCCATAACTGTACCTTTACTAAAATGCTATCGTGTAGCTTACAACGTCTCTTTTTATAAAAAAACATGTTTTTTACGTAGGTTGAATTGTGGCTAACCAGACCTCTCGTAATCAATTATGACAAAATCAACGATTTAGTTCTATCAAGCCAACATCTGTCCGAATCTTATTATGAAGTTTTAACCAGGGATATGCAGTCAACCAGGATGAGCTACGAAGTTTAGCTGAGCTATGAGTTCAGAGCGCCAGGAGATCATCCTGCTGTATGTCTTCTCTGATGGACCACTGAAAGCCAACAGGGGTAGAACTGGAGTTAGAATTCTGCTTTCGTCTTGTGGTGATGCATGCTTGGTGATGCAGATACCAACCAACTAGTTTGCACTGAATTCTGGGATCCTGTTCCTGAGCAGCCTGGAGAGTGAATACTCTCAGTGCGTGCGCTGCTCAGCTAATTCTCAGTTTAGCCTGGAGAGAAAAGGCCCTTTCTAAACAAGGTTCTAACAGAATATCCTTGCCATGTCTTCAAATGACATTTGCCTACCTGTGAACTGCCCCTACTTAACTTCGTCTGCTGCTGGCTCAGACTTTATACCTGTCTCTACGCACAGTAGTGTCTGTAATTCTGTAAGCAGCGCCCCACTGTATTTCCAACAGTGGCAATCTCTGATGCCCTTTGATGCCTCTGCTGTTCCGTGTGATTGCTAGACATTGCCGCTGCTATCCCGTCTGTCCTGTGTATGCACATCTGGATGCGTGGGTGTGAGACGGAAAGATGTTTATGGAAAACAACTCATAGAATAATAGAATAGGTTGGTTTGGAAGTGACCTTTAAAGCCCATCTAGTCCAACTCCGCTGCCATGGGCAGGGACATCTTCAACTAGATCAGGTTGCTCAGAGCCCCGTCCAACCTGGCCTTGAGTGTTTCCAGGGATGGGGATCCACCACCTCTCTGAGCAACCTGGGCCAGGGTTTCCCCAAATGACGCTTCATGCTTACTTTTTCCATGCTCTGCCTAATCTCTTTGTTTGCCTCTTCTGTCTACATGCTTCCACTCATACTCCAAGAGTGTTCTTTGCTGCCAATAAAAGCCAGTGGTTATTTAAATGTTGGGGTGTATTTAAATTAATGGAAGGGTACAAGATCTGAGTGTGAAAATCAGTTGCTTACCCTGTTTATTCATAAACAGTACGATAAGGAAGAAATTAGTTCTTTTGAACTCTTACACTGGTCAAAAGAAAGCAAAATTTTATCTCTGTCACAGTATTGATTCTGTTGGCTGAAGGGTGAGAAGCATATGTTTTGTCCTTCAAGCATCACGCTTCTTATATTCATGACAGAAACATTTTTACAGCCTTCTATAATTTTATTGCATGGTACTCTTAATAGCTTTGTTGTTGGGGTTTTTTTATTTTTATTTTTAATATATATATTTAGGCCAAAAAAGTATAGTTCTGATCATCTTAATAACATAGGCTATAGAATCTTCCTGAGTTCTGTCTGAATTGAGGTATTGATGTTAGCATTTCAACATGAACATTTAGGAAAATATTAAATCATAGTATCATAGAATATCTCAAGTTGGAGGGGACCCATAAACATTGAGTCCAACTCTCCATCTTCATAAAAATCTTGATCTAAAAATTGCTGATACTGGATATACTGCCAGGTAGCTTTGTATGCAGCTGTTACTCTCCCTATCACTGTTCTCATTTCTTCTCACACTATCTTGGATGCCATCCTCCCCATTTTAAATGATCCAGTCCCTTTTTTCCTTATTTGGAGTCATGTAATTCTTTTGGCAATCCCTATTTAAGAATACTTTTTGATTCCTCTATCTAAATTGCCATAATCTCTTCAACTCACCTGAAAATTGTCCTTGAAAATCATCAGTGTGCTTGTTTTATAAAGATACCACACACACTTATTTTCCTCGCAAACAGTATATAATAAAAAAATTGAATAATATTTATTTTTCTTAGTAGTCCAAGCTGGGTCTATCTGGAAAAAAACAAGCAGCGAACAACCCCGCCCCCTGACATTCCTGTTGTTTCTGTTGTCTAAAGGGAGACTTTTTCTGTGGATCTTGTTTTGTAACTTCAAAATGGGTACATTCAACTGATGGAAAAATATAATTACTGTCCTTAAGATAATTTATCACCAAACTACATTTGTGACATCAGTCATTATGAGGTCTAATGCATGTAATTGGCAAATGTGTTTGCATCTCATACTTTATTCTAATTGACATCTACCATATTGCTGCTGACAGCTTTTCAGCCCAGATGAATGCTGTTTGCCAAGAGCTATTACTACTTTGCTGAGGTAGTCGTACATGGATACATTATAGTGAAGGTACAGAGTAAAAATTCACTAGTTTTTTTTGACTGCTCAGGTGTCTGGGTTCACTAGTTCTGAATAGTGAGGCTTTGACATGCATCAAGTCGATTCTTGACAGTTTGATGATATGTCACTTCTGAGGGTTTGTACAGTACACCAAAAGAGGACCATTGAAATACTGGAAGGTTACTGTGTGCTTTGAAGCACTGATTATAATTCATGCAAGATGAAACTTTATACATTAAATCTCTGAAGAAAAATGTTTTACTAAAGAAACTGCCATTAGACATTTTCTCTCTTGTGATAAGATTATGTTTTGTCATCAGTACTCATGCAAGAGGACAACGAAAGATAATTTTATGAGTTAGTGAAGGCCATAAGAGACATTAAATAGTCAGCACACCTACTACAGTGACATCCCGTCAAATCATTAATAGTGGCCTGTCACTCTTGGTGGACTAAATCATGATGGGCTGTTGCTCATATGTAAAGGTCTTGGATAATAAAGACAAATTAACTGTAGCTCTAGTGAGATCAGGATGTTTATATTTGGTATCTTGGCTATAATTAATTCACCAAAAATCTTCCGAGGAAAACAAAAGTTAGTGAAACACAGTATTACCGCATTAAAGTGGTTGCACAGTTCAGATACAAGAAGTATATTGAAAGTGTAAATCACATTCAGTTGACACAATATAATGAACATTAAAATATGAAAGCTACAAATTTGGTCACTTTTTATAGACAATTGTACCTAAAAAAATAAATCCTTTGTTATCATCATTTGCAGTACTTCTTTTTTCCTGTATATTAAGGCATATTTTCTCCTTCTGCCAGAGCTGAATATTAAAGACTACACATGGTCAAAATCAGACAAAATTTTAAAGTTAGATTAAAGCAAAGTCTTATTTCATAATTTGAAGGTGCAATTAGATTCAAGTGTATTTTAAGTTGCTGTTTTCTGTGGTGTTCTTTGCAAGTTCCAATAATCAAGAACTTTTAAAAAATAAAATTTCGTTTCATTTTAATACACTTTATAGGTTCAGCAGCTAGAAGTCAGCTGAGAGCACTGTACTTGAAATATATTGTCCACAGTAGATGGAATATTCTGGGTTCATTCAGTCATATCTGGGTTTTATTTAAAAAAACCTACATTTTACAAGGGAAATAAATGGCTAGAAACTTTCCTCCTTTTTTCATAAAAGAAGAATTAATTTAGACAAACATTTTTAGCTTTAGTAAGCTCTAAGTGGTTACAAGTAAGTGTCGTTCAAACTTTTCTGGTCGTGTGTAGCAAGCCTTTTTCATACGTTCTTTTTTCATACCATGCTTATAATAGGATATTGATTAAATTGCTATTGCTGTAACTCTCCCTTCCTACCCAGCATGAAATTGCATCATGAACTCTTTATCTGTTCATAATAACTTACAACATACATATTGTTTAAAAAATTATCTAGATGATATTTTCATAGTATCCAAGTGTGAGGCATGTGGGCTTCCACAGACCACGTATAACATTAATAATGTAAGTACCAAATCTGGCGCAATTTATTTCTTCCTTTTGGCAATTTCAGAGTCAAGTTTTTAAACCTTCTTGGTATCAAAGCCACATTTCCACATTTAGTTATGCAGCAATAAAGACTTATGATTAGATTCTTCATAAATAAAGTAGCTTGATATTTTCAAAGAGCAAGCTTACACACTCCTTTTTATCTTAAGACGACCACGTTTTGCAGTTTCATGCTTCTTCACAGTCATTTTCTCAGAGATGTTATTCGAAATGAGCTTCATATTTTTAAGATAGTAATTGGATATAATTTTCCTACAGAGGCCATGTTTTCTATAACATACACTGTACGAGAGCTGTATTTATACTTGTAGAAAATGAAATCATGTCTTCCAAATTTTAAAAGGCAAGAAATGATAGCAACAATCAATATGATCATCTTGTTTATATAAAACTCTGAAAATGTGTCACTTACACTGTAAATGATATCTCCATAATCAAAAGAAATGCGTCTGAAGGTTGCCTTAATTATCTGCATGGAAAATAATTGAAAAAAATTGTGAGAAACCATCAAAGTAGACATTCTAAGAAATCTAAGCAAATTTTTTTTAGCATTGTGCTAGGAGATAGATAGCAACTATTCACAAACTTTAAATGACACAAAGTTTCTTATACTTTGCATCTGCTTTTTGCAAAACACCACTCACCCATTCCCTGTGTGCGTCTGTTTCAGATAGCAATACCTATCTGAGACGGAATTTAGCTTTGCATATATTTAAAATATATGATAAATAGCCATATGCAAATGGTAGAGTGTTATTTTTTTTTTTTTAAATTTTTTTTCAGATTTTCAAAATCTCTCTAAATAAATACTCACTATAATTTTAGGTTTTATCAGAGAATTATTATTTGGGTCAGAAAGGACAACCAGAGGCCACCTAGTCCAACATCCTACTCAAAACAAGCATAATGACATAGGGATGACTGTGGCTGTGTCAAGTTGAGTCTTGAACATCCCCAGAATGGATTCCACCACCTCCCTGGGCAACCTGTTGCTCACTTTAACCACCATCATGCTAATTCTGCGCCCATCCCTAGTATTTAACTGAACTTTCTCATGTTTCCATTTGTGTTAGTTACCTCTTGTCCTATCACTGTGCACCTCTGACAGGAGTCTGGCATCACCTTCTGATGAGGTAGTTGTAGTTAGCAATAAGGTCTCCCGTTAGCTTTCTCTTCTGCAAGCTGAGCAGGCCCAGTTCTCTTGGCCTCGTACGCCGTGTTCCCCTGGCCATCCTGTTGGCCTTCTGTTGGAGTCACTCAGTATGTTGATAGCCTTCATCTACTAGGGAGCCCAGACCTGGGTATAGTACTCCAAATGCGGTCTTAGAAGTGCCAAACAGAGGGGAAGGCCTCCCACCTGGGCCCATGGCTTTGCGTACCCCTTCTTCCTCTCCTCTGCGTCCTGCTTCATGCCCACAGACTCTCTGAGGGGGCTCAGGGACCTGGGAGGCTGTTACGGCCTGGTCTGACTACGTTGGGCCCGGGAGAGGTTCGCAATGTTTTCCAAGTGTGAGATTAAGACACAAACAAGGTCCCATGCCCCTCACTGCAGGTTTATTGTGATTCCCCAGCAACAGTCACTGAGACGAGCAATAAGGATGGAAGTAGAGGAAAGGCAGAAAGGAGAAGCAGTATTACGGAGCACACCAGGAGTACAGTCACCACCACCGGCCTGAGGACATCTTGGCGGTCCTCTGGAATTTCAGCGGTGTCCCATTGATCCATGGTTCTCAAGTCATGATGATGGTGGGGGTTCCAGTTCCCAAATTGTGATGGGTCAACCACACCAGTTATAGTCCAGGTCGGTCCATACCTTGACCAGTCAGTGTGACGGTGGTCTTTGCCCAGCTAATTGTTGTTTGATATGGTTGTCGTATGAGCTCTTCTTGCCTTTGGTGCTTGGGCAGCGCTTGGCTCAGCAGAGTCATGTCCCTTAGTGAGTTTGGGGTTAACGGGGTCTGGCCACTCTGATAATCAAAGGTCTGCACCCTTTTTGGCTGGGGGCAGTCTTGGGTGGTGACTGATAAGGAAAAGAATGGTCTGCAGAAGGTGCTAGACACAAGCAAGCTTCTTATCATCCCGAGAGCCTGCTGTCGATTTGCAGAAGCTTAAGTGAGTTTTGAGACAATTATTTTGAGGTTCCAGTCTCTCACAGAGACTTGAGGAGAAGCCTCACCGGGGGGGGGAAAAAGGCACGGAGTACCTCAGCTTTTTGCCCATCGCTTGTCCCTAGGCCCCTTGCCCAACAGAGCAGTGGTGACAGCCTCCCTGAGCCAGAGACTTTTTTTCAGCCTTAAACTGCATGGTTTAAGAGAAGCAGCCTGTGGTTAGGTGTAAATGGTGCATAAGGAGGGAGAAGTTTATGAGGGGCTGTGGGTGGGAAGAGCACCCAGGCTGAGGGAGGCCATGGGGCAAAATTCAGCGGGTGCGAGAGGTGAATCTTCAGCTTTCTCGCTGCAAGGGTTTTAGGAAACGGTAACGGTTTCTACGCAGGTTACCATTTTGTCATGGAGAGAGAAATAAAAGAGACTTTAAAAAGCCTAGCCTTAGAGAGGGAAAAGGGGTGGAGCTTTTTGGTGGTTTTTGGTGTTTGTTTTTTTTTTTTTGGGGGGGGGAGGGAGGACAGGGGTGAATAGCCCTTCAGTTTTTATTATTTAGTTTTATTTTATTTATCTACGAGCTTCATGAGGGATGTTGGGTAGAAGCCCAAGCATGTGTTGCTGGAAGATAAGAAAAATAAAGCAAAAAAAGGAGACCGGAATGAACAGATAATTTTTTTTCTAACACTATTTTGATAGATATTCCTTATCTGGGATGCTATTATCATGGAAGTAGTAGAATTACAGGGCCGAACTGCTTTTCTTGGGGTCATTTTACATGTTAAGGGTGTGGTATTAAAGAGAAGGGAAGCCAAAGAAAGTCTTATGAAAAAAAGTAATCTAATACTTAAATGAGGTACAGACGTTAACGTGGTCTTCTCAACAGGGATAGCCGATATTTCTCATTGTTTTTATATGCCAAAGGGACTACTATCCCAAGGCCTTCTTTAAGCAGAAGGCTGTGTCAGCAGGGAGGAAAGGGGAAAAGATGGGCTTCAGTGCATTTGTTTTAGATGTATCTTCTTCTGTTAATCTTTCCTTATGCGCTGAAGTATAATTTTGTTCATAACCCCGTAGCAGAGGTATACGGCACGTACCAAGATCTGTGGAAAGCTGCAGTCCCCAGTTTCCATCCTAATGGTAAGGAAAAGCGAATTAAGCTGATACTGCAGAGAGGGTGTCCTGGTTCCGGCGGCGATAGGGTTCATTTTCCTCAGCTGTGGCAGGGACACAGGTATTCCATGCCCTGGGAGCCATGCCCGGCCTGTGGCCGGGAGGGGGCGGGAAGTCGCTGCTGGCAGCAGGGCTGGGGCGTCCCGGGGCCGGTGGGTGGGCCGTGTCCGTGAACCGCTTCGTGTTTGTGAAGTCCTCTGTCCGCGTTATTGTTGTGTTCTTGTTCCCTCTACTGTTCTGTTGAACTGCCTTTGCCTCAGCCCACGAGTTTTGCCTTTTTCCCTCCGGTTTTCCCTCAGAGCAGCCGCGTGGTTCTTTGTTGCTGGCTGAGGCGGGACCACGACAGAGCGGCGGAAAAAGGAGGGCAAAACTGAGCTGGAGCAGCAGAGAAGCTGAAAAAACCACAGGCGACAAAGGCATATAAAATGATTTGTTGCTGTGATCCTCTAGTTCCTGAATTTGTTGAAGAGGTAGCGGCGTCCGTGCCCACGTCCTTCACCAGCTGCTGTGGCAGGGTAAAGGAGCAGCAAACAGCGTGGCACTCCCTGTCGAGCTCACTTTGTCAAAATCAGAGGAGTGGTGGGGCAAATCCATGTACGGGTGCACGAAACCTTAAAAATGAAACGTAAACAGTTAATTACCGATGTCATGTTCTGCTAGCCTGTTTGTGTGATGTAAATAGTGTGTAGAAAGGGATAGAAAATCCAGAGGCCTGTATTGGAATCTAGGGTGAGCGATATGTTAGAATGCAGTGACTTTACCTATTAAAACTAATGACACAGAAGCTCATGCCACCTTTTAGAAAAATCAGTACAAATTATCTAACTGCAAGGCTATCTCAACTGGAAGGGGAGAACTCTCTTCTTTCAGGCCTTGATTTTGTGCAGTTATTGGCTGTATGATTTATAAAGCTGGAAGATACGCATGCGTGGAAAAAACAAACCTTTACCTGATGTAACATATGTAATGTCTGTTACGTTATTATTATTTACATGATGTAACCATATACTTGAGAACTAAAGGATGGTGAAATTTCAAAAACTCAGAAAGGGGCTGACAGTAAGACCTGAAGAAATATCCAAAGAATTGTAGATAGTTCTCTTAACTGAATTTCCTTGAGGGATCTTAAATTATCAAACTGTTCTTTCAAAGCAACTATAAGAGATGGTGAGAATGAACAGCTAGCTCAGATTTGTAGGAACAAGTCAGACCTACCCTGTCTCTTTAAAAAATATTGCAGCAAGCCCTAAGGGGTGGAAGAGATATGATATAACTTGAATTTAGTAAACTGCAGTTTTGATAATCTTACATAGCATTTGCTTACGGAACCTAGGGAACTGTAGTCCAGATAAGACTGGTCAAAGATTAGTATACAAGTTTTTTGGGGAAAAAAAAAAAAAAGTTTTTTACTTATTCATAGTCATTCTTTTCCCTAGTGACCAGGGTTGAGTGTAATTCCATGAGAGTCTGTACTGGGTCTGAGGTTATTCCATAACTTTGTTGGTAGTTTCGATAATAGAGTTAGACGCTAGTCTTGCTGCAGTCATATTAGAAGACAGGACTTGAGTTCAACGCAATCACAATAAATTCCATAAATAATAGACATACAGTTTGGTAAGAACAAGTGCAGGCACTTAGTAGGGTTAATTAACTGCACAAATACTAAATGGCGAATCCCCTCTAATGCTTCAGGAAAGAATACGGGGACAGTATATTCACCAAGTTGTACTTTTACATGTACAGCTGGTTCCAGCCATTTTGCTTTCTTCCACAAGTGTTTGCCCTCCCTTCCTATCAGCAGTCGCAGAGCTTCAGAAGTGTTAAAATGCCTGGCAGATGTCCTTTGTCAAATCTGAAAACATTTCATGCCTCTATCACCCTTTATGAATTTGAGGCACAGCATGCTAATTTCTACCTACCCGTTTACTGGGTTGCTAGTCTGCGGCAGAGGTACAAGGGGTGGACTATCTGAGACTGCTAAAACAAAATCTACTAGAGCTCTTTCTCCACAAATCTTTAGGAATGTAATACGCGAGCATCCAGTGGAGCAACTTGTAGGTTGTCTAAGTTTTCAAAAAGGACAAACAATACGTTATACCTAGTTATTGATAGTTCATGAGTTCATTAAAGGCATGGAAAGAAGACTTAGAACCAGGAAATTAGAAGAGTGAGGATAGGTATATACAAAATTTTTGCAAAAGGAGATCAGCATGAACTTTGTTATCTCCAGTTTAGATATGGCAAGAAGTAGCGGGGTTTAATTTGCAAAGCCTAGATGCAAGAGATAAGAAAAAAGGTCTTTGAAAAGTAAGAATGGTTAACCCTCTGGAGTAGATTTTTTTTTTTTTTTATTTTTTTTTTTTTAATCTGGAGAATAGTCCAGCTTTGACTTCAGCTATTTAAGGAGAGATTGAACTGGCATTTGTCAGTACTGGTTTAGATGTGACGCAAGATACAGCTGAACCCTACTTCCTATGAGAAATGCCAATATCTGTGAACAGGCCCTCTGTGTGCCTTATTCCTGTCACTTCTTAAGTCACTTTCTGCAGAATTCTGGCAAGTACGTAATTAGGAACCAGGAGAAGGAACAGAAGCTGCTGCTTCTGTTTCTACTGAAAAGCCAAATAAAAAATTATGAATTTTTATGGATACTGTTAAAATAAACATGACTGTTTATTTCATGTATTCTGTATACTGCAGTTGTTCTGCATGCTGAATGGAAACCTGCTTGTGCTATTTTGGAAGGCTGGACTGGTTTCCTCTGTGGTTGTTCTGTTTCTCCTCTCAGGCCACCAGTTGGCTGCTTAGGTGTAATGATAGCAGCTGTTTGATTCTACTTGCCAGCTTTGAGATTGAAAGACTCTGGAATCACTTGGGTACTACAGGATTAAATGAAGACAAAATATAAATTTAAATATAAATGTTTGTCTTCTATAATGTGATGATTGCATATTGATGAATAATGGTAGGGACTTTGTAGCAAATTATTGCTCAGTGTATTTTTTTTTTTTAATTCATTTGGTTTATGTTATTTTCTGTATTTAATTGTACTTGCTCTCTACTGGTTATTTCCTAGGTGTATCTACATAGAGACAGAAAATTAATCGCAGGAACGGAACACACTCTGGATTTTCTTCTGATGTGCAGACTGAAGAATTGAATCCACTTACAGCACCGCCTTCCTGTAAGTAGGCTCAGTCGGTGTGAAACACGTTGTATATAATTTTGTTGGGTTCCTGGGTAGTTCAGTACTCTACAAGGAAAATTGCTAATTTAGTATTCTACCAGAGAAACACTGCCATATATTTATGTGCACACATAAAGAACAATGCGAAGGCTTAAAGAATCTTCTGACAGATGTTCATTCCCCCACTGTCTTTTCTGAAATGCAGATTCAGAAAGGAAAATCGAGAGTTGCAGACGCTATTAGTCAGTTTTCAGAAGTAGTAACTCTGGGAGATGTAACAATGATGTTATAAGGCAAGAAAAGCAAGAAATAGAGCTGCAACATGAAGGGGCTATAGGGGTAGCTGTATTTACTTTGTTCTTACCACCTTTGCTCTGTGTGACTAAGACTAACAGCTAATTGTAATCTCTGCTGGCTTTTAAATTAGTATTATTTTATAGCACAGCTTTACAGCAGCACTAACAGGCACAGCATACACTTATTGTCCATGGTTACTCCTGGTTATGTGCCTCACAGTTAATATCAAGGGACACAGAAAAATAATTCTGAGATGGACAGAACGACAGTCTAGGAATCTGTTGTGATTAGTAAATATTGAAATTTTTTAAAAATCTAATTCTATCACTACTACAAGCTGAGATATAAACCTCCTTATTGTTACGGGAATGAACGGCTATTTTGAATTCACAGAGTATCCAGCTGTATAAATTTGGGTCTTCAGTTGCTTGTAACAGGTATTTGGGTTGGCATACTAGTTCTCTGGATTCAGAGTTACAACTTTCACAGATAAAATAATACTGTGGAGGTTTTCTGTTTTTTTTTAATTTAAAAAAAAAAAGAAAATATTGTACTGGCTTTTTTGATAGGCTGTCATTATGTATGGTTGAAATGTGTAGACGTGCAAATTCTTCTAGATGATAAAAATAGAGTGGGTTGATTAGGGGATAATTTACCTGTATTCTTTAGAAGTTTAACTCCTTGAAATCATTGAAATTCATAGATTGATGTTAACTGGAGTATTCAGTGCAAAGGAACTAAATTATAAGTCCAAAATTACGAAACTAGAATTTTTATTGTATTGAGCAATATCAGCATAATTTCTGCACTTTATTTTCTGTCGTGTCATAATATATCCGCATGTACTGAAAAGACTCTTAAATAACCTGTAGTGTTGTAAGTTGTTTTGTAGGATTTTTTGCATAAAGTTGACTTTTTGCAGGGTTCTAGGGATTGCAGCTTGCCATCTGTTGCGTAAATCTCTGTACACTTCTGCTGCATTGAATGGATCGTCATTTTAGCCCGGCTTCATGATTTGGAAATAGGAAGAGATGCTTATGAGAGTGCAAGGTTATGTCAGTGCTCATTTGTTTATATCCGCACTCATTCATTCTGGAAGGGGTGGCATTTTATAAAAAAAGGGAAGGTTCTCAATACTGTGTTTTTTTAAAACTTGCATGGAAACAAGTGGCTGAGCGGAGGAGAGGGAGTCAAGTCCTGACTGATGGTCTATAGTGTGAGTTCAAACTGTATGGGACAGGGGAGGAAAAATTAATAGTTAGCTCTGTTATGGGAGAAACTTCAGATGGAGCTTAACACTTTCTGACATAGTAAAAGCATTTGACTAAAAGTTGTAAATTTGTCAGAAGCAAAGTATCATGTGTTTTCTCATGCATGGTGAAAATTCTTGTTTCCAATGGCTACGATGAGCACTGCTCACAGACCTTTTCAGCTTGGGTAGTCAAAACCCGATGCCCCGAGCGGAACGCTGGTATTATTTATAAGCACATGGAGATGTAGCTGGAGGAACTGAGCTCCATGTAATGCCTGAGTGCAGTCAAGTGAATGAAGCGTTTGCCTCTTGTTCTCAGCTTTCTGTTTGGTGTTTTAGGTATGTTTGTAATACTTCAGCACGCTTTTAATGGCAGAGCTGTTTTTCAGTCGTAACCATTTGTGTATGAAATAATTGAAGTTCCTACAATAAAGCATAGTTCAATTTACTTGAACATGTAAATTGGCTCGTTTATGAGTCACTTGTGCGTGACTGGTACGGCAGTATTCCACATGATAAGTTAGGAAGTATACAGTAATTGACATATAATAATATTGAAACAGATTGTCCAATACGTTTATTTCTTTGACAAAAACTGATCGATTTTAATTTGTCAAATTTGGTACTGCTCTCTCATTGAAGTGAAAGTATACTTATTAAAATAGCAGCGACTCTGAAGCCTAGTGTGTTAATATTTGATAATTCCTTTTGTCAAAGAAACAAATCATGAGATTAACTCAAGAGTCCTTGGTAAATTTAAAGTGCAAGGTAGTGGGAACACAAAAAAATGCTTTATGATGAGTTTTTGTCAATCTGTATAATTTTTCAGTTAAGCAGTCATAAATCAAGGAATATTGTGTTTTTTGAGGCTCATTAAAGAGACATTATACATTAGAATAGTGAGGCAGTCAGCATAATGAAATGATGAATGCCTATAACTATCTGTATGTAAATGATGTGAGACAGATTTGCTGGTGCTACAGAGGAGAATAACAATCTATTTGACAGTTCCCTGTAGGTGCTACTTCTGGATACAAGTGACAGATGTTAAATGTAAACCTCTTCAACAGCAAGCACTTATTAGCACTCAGTGGGGAAAAAATGGCAATATAGCATAAGACAAATAGCAGATAATGCCATTTAAATAACTTTGTTCTTACAAAGCTTTATTGCCAATGTGTTAAAAGTCTGGGAGGTTGGTTTTCTTGTTTGTTTGCTTTCCTTGACAAAGATGGGGTAGGTAAGGGAACGTTTTGGAGTTTAGAAAATGGTAATTTGAAATATTTAAGAAAATTCACTCAATATTATGGGGACGCTTGATGGAAAATATAAGTTTATGCTCTTTCATCAACAGACATGTTTTGAAATTTTATTTAGCAAATCATTATTATCTTTGATAAATGTCATTACTATGTGTGTTTGCTGCCATTACTTGATTTACCAAATTAGTTTTTATTGTTTCTTTTTTTTTGTTTTTTTTTTTCCCATGATAGAATGGAAAAGTGGTCTTTCAGATCTGTACTTTTAATGGAAACAGGGCAGAAGTAGTTAATGAAACCAGGTTAGCAATAGCAAATACTTTTTATGACATCCTATGATTTTATTTCTAGGCCATTTGTCTCAGTCCTAGCCTGAGATGCTGCTCCTAGAAGTCTAAAATATTAATCTGTGTGAGATTCACATTTCGATAATAATCCAACTCTTCATCAGAGATCAGCATTAAAGTAGTTCAGGAGACTATCAAAAACACTTGATTTATTTCTTATCCTGCTTTGTAATAGATTAGGTTAGGGATTTATATTTCTTTAAAGTATGAATCTAGGCACATGAATTGATTTTTCAAATTGTCAATGCTTACTTTAAGGCTTTTTTTTGAGATAGCCTGTCCTTAATACTTTTTTTTCCTCTCTGCCAGCCAAACTACTGCTTGAAAAGGCAGAGATTAAGCCAACGCTAAGAGTGATGCAATGTCTACAGGTTTAGATTCCGTATGGCCTTATGTCTTTTAGTATTATGAAATCCGTGACACTATTTGTGCTTTTTCTCTGTTATCTTTTGTCAGCTGCTAAAGCTACCTGGTGTTGCTTGCACTAAATCTCTTCAGAACTTAGTGTTTCACTGCACCGCTGCAGACTTGTAATCCTCTTCCGTGGTGTTAAATTATCAGCCACATATGCACTGTGTCTGACTTACTGGACGTATTTATTGTTCCCCTGGCTACTGTGCTTGCTGATTTGTTTCTTTATTGCTTTGCCTTGAGTTAGGGAATACTCACCCTCTGTCCCCTGAATTCTTAAAGGAATAGCTAAAGTTCATTCCTACCTACTTTTTGCTATTAGTTCTCACTTTTGCAATTCAAATCTAGATGATTTTCTCATGTAGACCCTGATCCATGTTCATGTAAAATGTCTGAAGTTCAAGAATGCAGAATGCGAATATCATCTCAATGGGGAAAGGAGAGTAAAGGCACATTTTATGAGAGAATTTAAGCAGTAATCCGTGACTGTAACAGACTTCTTATTTAACTAGATATTGTTTGGAAGTAAGGAGGAGTTTTTAACTCCAGGAAATGTATTTTGTATGTGCTGGCTCAACATTTGCTCCCTTTCCTTCTCTCCTCTTCTGTTCTCAGCTGTCCTATGTTAGATCCCTCTTATGTTAGATCCCACAGGTTTTTTTAAAAACCATCTTGCCTATCTGGTTGATCAGACCTCCTAAAAGTGAAAACATCTAACATCTACCTTTCCATGATAGATCAATAAAATTGGGCCATGTGCTATATCTTAAAAAAAAAAATAAATCAGCAACAGGTGTTCTGTAGAAACCTCCTAAAATTATGGCTGTTTTGAATAGTATCTATTTTGAAATATTATATATATTTGAATATTATGTATTTTGAATATACCCCAAAATGGAAGAACCAAACCAGCCTTTTCCATTCAACCATTTAGAGCTTCCGTGATGCCAAACACAGGAACTGAGATCAGAGATGGCTGCATCTGAAATTAAGTTCTCTCTGTCCCTCTGAGGTTGGTCCCATATAATCCTATATGGTCCTATGTGATGCTGTTTAAAACCCTAGAAATGAGTCTTTTAGTGGTGTTTCTAATGACTACATTTATTTGACGAGTCGGTGTATGTAAGTTATTCACCAGTTCTAAGTGTACACTTTATACATATGTATATAATTACAGACTTTATAGACTATATAAATGTAGTGCCTCAATATACACTAAGTATACACAGTATATGCATGCCTGTAAATATAGACTAAATATACATGATATAAGTAAATGTTCAATACAATATTATTTTTAGGAAAACAACGACAGGTTAATAATTTAGAATATAATGTAATTGCTTCCAGTCCTTTGAAAAAATTGCTTTAAAATGACTCATCAAATTTTTTTGGCTAATCAGAAGGCATACCGAAACATAAATGTTTCATTGCCTCATTACCTCTGTTTAGTGTAAGTAACAAACTAAACACAGTGACATCTATGTGAACTGCTGAAGAATGATGCATTTTTTTGAAATATTGTAAGTCAAATCATCAAGGAAAAAACATACTAAAAAAATTAAAATACGTGTATATGGTAGGTTGAGAGTTTTAATGCACTGTCATTGCATTTTAATATCAATTTACTTCTTAGTTGTACTTGAGTAATTATCAACAAAGCTTAACATTAGATAGATATCAGCATTATTTCTTTATATATCAGTTGAATCTGGCTAGTAATCTAAAAATAGTTATAATTTCAAGTCTAATGACTTTGTCAGTTATATTTATCTGAACTATTAATTGCAAAAAACCCTGAAGTCCCTTGGATATTGTTTCTCTTTTATTTAAAGAAATCCCTTTGCAGAATGTAATAAGGAAGTGCTATGATGCTCATCCAACTATTTCAGCTGTTTATTTTTTTTAAGAGCTGGATAATATGTTTAAATGATATTGAATGACAGTTGCATGAGCTGAGTTCTGCTGTGTAAATGTGCCGGTAGAGTACAAAAGTAAAACATAAAACTATGGTATATAATGTTTCATTAATGCCTATTTCAAGTAATCAAACAGTTGAAACAGTTTTGTGTTTTATTCTAATGGCAATATTTCTACACAAATAATATTTTGGGTTAACTGAACTGCTACAAACAAAACACTTGTGGATTTGTCAAACTTAAAAATGAAGAGTCTTATGAGCCATTCCAGGAGGCTTGGCCTCTCTTCAGCTTTTACGGAAAACATTTAGAATTTTGCTTGTATAAGGGCATTCTGACTGAACCAAAAACCTTCACAAGTGGTGTCAAATTAACGAATAATAATGCTTATCTGTGAAAAAGGATGAGGGGAAGGAAAGCACGTATTCAGGCAACCTGTCAAACAATTGTATTTGACAACTTTTGTTTTTTTAATTGTTTGTATTAAATATTACTATAATCCACAAATATGGGTCGATGTACAGAACTGCTCATACATAGCATGTTAGGTCTAAAAACTAGATCAAACTGAAAAAAAAAAAATCATACATATTCAGCAAAAGATCCCGGTGCTATTGAGGTGAAGGGGACCTAAAATTTACACATCGGTCTGGCAGAGAGTTCTCCTTGGACAGAGAGCTGAAACTGTTCTTCAGGCCTTCCAACATACAAGCATAATTTTATGGTAACAATGAAAAGAGACTCATGAGGGTTGGTTGCTTCACTGATGCTTGCAAAATTTGATAGCCGAGCAGCAGGAGCCGCTGTGAGTTGTCATTCTCTCCATTTGTCAGTCCGTGCTTTATCTTTTTAATAAGCAGGAGACAAGTTTTAGAACTTCATTGGCAAGAGATGGAAGTTAAGGCAGGACTATGGAGAATATGGATATGGAAATAAGTGATAGTTTTATCTTAAGACTTTTTGAGATTTCAAGAATGTAGTATATATTTAGTAGTCTCAAAACATTCCTTTGTTTTTCCATTTTGAGATAGAGAAGGATTTTTACCATAGTGGCTTTTTGTGAAGAGAAAATAGAAGGACAAAAAGATTTATGACTGGTATTGAAAATGCCGTGGACTGAGCAATTGGATTGCAATGTATTCTAGGTTTCCTCTTCAGCCACTGTAAAATTTTGACATTCAAAACTGAGGCTGAAGGTGAAGGATTGTGGGGAAGACAAGTAAAAGTGTAACTAAATGCAAGAAAACAGTAAAAAAGAATAAACAATGGGGAAAATATGACTGTGGACAATATTGAAGAGGATGAGATGAAAGGATGCTTGAAAGGGAGAAAGATAATGAAAGAGAACTTTTTTTTCCATCTTAATTTTAGAGACTGCCCTAACCTGAGGCAAACTGTTTGACATTGCTAAGCAGAAGCAATTATCTGTTTTACTGAAGGGATTTCCACCTGAAAGGGATGGAAATTAGAAAATGAAAAGGTGAAAAAACTGGCGTAGGAATACTGCACTAGAGAGTATGTATTTAAAGCCAATCAAGTAAATCCACATGAGAGGCATCATTTGGTAGCAATAGTAGCAAAACTAACATAAATATTATTTTTCTAAAAATGTCTTCAAATATAATTAAATATATATATAGTTATATCTAATGTCCTTCTCTACGTATCTGTATATACATCGATTTACACAGACTAGTATGGACGCATCATTGGAAACTGAGTTTCATTACCTACATTTATTTTCTGGTGAACTTCTCTGCCAAAACTTTAATAAAGTTTTTCTCCTCACAGGTGCATTTTATCATTATATTTGAGTGATAAACCTGTAATAGTTCCCGTGCAGCCTAAGTGCTTGCGTAGTAGCCTAGAATACCTCACATTTTCCCCTCATCTACTGCACCAGGCAAAGCTAGCTTGAATAAATACATAGTCTTTTAGGGTTTTTTTGAAATTAATTTGAGGTAGACGAGAACAGAAAAAAATAGCTTAGATTAAAATGAAAAATATAACCTTTTTAATTCCGAAATGAATAAAATCAGCTTTTTTCTACTTGTTGCACATGAAAGAGTTTGCACAAAATCTTCTGAGTAAAGTAGTTTTAGATGCACAAGATGCCGGAGTGGGTATTTCATCTGATCTCCCTCATAACCATTTTTATTTTAGTAGATTTATTTCTATAGTAATCGACTGAAGAAAACAGGCTCCGCTTCTCTCTTATGTCTGAGAAGATTTCATTCTACGTTTTCACAAGAGTAACTGTGAGGCTGCACTTCTTTCTGGAAAGGAGAGAGTAATTGAGGTTTCCCTAAATCCTGTGTTTTTCTACTGTATGTCCAAAACTTAATTTTTTTAATGGAGTATAAACACTAATATAATTTTAATTCTACTATTAGTGTCCACGTAATTTTGAAGTGAAGACAAAAACCTGGGAATGAAAAATCTCTGACATAACTTTCCCAGGATTACCATTGCTTTAAAATTGAAGATTCATTTCTGACTCTTTCTGGGTTGTATCCTACTGGGGACAGAAGAATTGATAGGTTCTTTTCCCTCTGCTGTGAAAAGCAAAACAAAACAGAATGAAAAACACAATCAGCAGCATAAGTAACTAAAAAAAAAAAAAAAAAAGACAGAAATAATCTAATTTGTTTCTAATCTCCTGAACTCTACCTCGTTCTTTTAAGTTCTTAAAAATAACTTACCAGTACGGTGATGGTCTTCCAAGGATGACAACAATCCTAGATAAAGTTTTTCTTTGACAATGTAATTCTCTATCAGATCACTGTTGTGCCATATTTTATTGCTGAGCTGATAATATATAAGTATTTGAACAGGTTGCTCAGACCCGCTGACTAGAAACTCAGAGCTGAATATTTGTAGTGATGAGAAAGGTTCCTTAGTCTCTTCTCTGGTTTCCTTACGGACAGGTTATAAGCGTTATTACTTTTTGTTATTCATTCGTAGAGCTTGTTTTCTTAACATTTCTTGTTCTTCTAAATATATTTGCTTATAGGAAAACTAGTAGAAAATAGAGTTTTCTACCTTTTGCGAATGAAATTTTGGATTAAATGGTTGGTAGAGGTATCTGTCAGAAATTGCTACTATTGACAGTCCTCCATATAAAGATTCTAATGAAGAATTCAGTATAATAAAAGTGTATGACAGTTCAAATGGTATCTGTGATCCGGGTTCCAGTAAAAACTTTACACCATTAAAAATCTTCGAGAGAGAAGGGAAAAGGCAGTTAATGTGACTAATATTTTCATAACTCATTTTAAGAGTGAACTTATTTTTTAGCTGAGTTGGAAACTCAGGTAAGATCATAATAAGGAATAACTTGAAGTTTATAGAGTAAATAAACATACAAAAGCTGTTAGGACAATGGAATTTGTGGATGTTAAGGTTGAGAAGGCTGTGTTTTTTAACATGCTGTAGGTTAAACACTAATATAAATCTGAATTTTATACCGTATATATGCATGTATGTGTGTCCATATAGATTTAAAATTAAATTCTCCATGTTGAGACTTATTTTGTGAGTAGGAAATAACATGATCTTGCAAGATAATATTGAGGTAGCGAGTTATATTACTGCTAACACAAGAAACAAAACCAGGAATAATTTAACCCCACAAGTTTCTGTATTTGCATCGATTTCTCGAAGGCAAAATTCAAAATTTTGGAAGTTAATTATTCGGAAACGTGTTAAAAAACCCCAGTTGTTTCTATTTTTTTCCATATGTGCCTGTCATCTTCATGAAAAACTTAGGTTCAGTCCCATAACCATGTAAAGACATGGAAACTATGAATATTTGTGATTTTGCTTCAGATTATAGCTGTTTTGTATAAACTGCTTTGATATCTCTGGCACTGTACATATTCTCAAGCAATTTTTCTTTCAGTTGTTAGCAGCGAGACAGGAGCTCTCATCTTTTGTTAATGCTAAGGTATTTCATAAACAGGCTAAGTACTTTTTTTGCTTAGTCCTGTGTGTCTCACTGGAAGGATAATTATTGTTTTCATATTACTTTCTGGTGATCTCAGTAAGGATAAACACATGCACAGAAGGTAAACAGGGCATGAATACAAAAATAATATTACGTCTCCAGCTAATAACGCTGTAAGTGGTGGCATCAGATATTTTTCTTGCATTCATTTTGGTTTGTTTGTATTTTGCTGTGGTTTTTATCACACTTATTTAAATTCTAATTCTGATTTCAGTGGGACCTGTTCACTTGAGAGTGTAAATCACACTGATTTATATCTACCTGTTTACATAATAAAATACATACAATACAGTTTCTTAGAATTCCGTAGGACTGTTCTCTTGAACAGTAATCAAATTAGAAATATACAACACATATCACATACTGGCTCATTATGGGAGATACTACTACAACTTCTTCCTACACTTGCTTTAGCACACCCATAAAGTTTTTATAAATTCTGTTAATTTAGAACGGTGTGTTTTAGGAAACAGATCTATGTTACTCTTACTACTTTCCCTTGATCATTACACTTGAAAAACTGGTCTTGGTGAAGTCCCTGCCCAAATTAACTATTTATAGACAGTGGTTTCTTAGTTCTTCAAAACTACTAATTTTCTCCTCTCTTTCTCCAGCACTTTGAATTTGTGATACATTCAATAGTTTTGAAAGGTTTAAATTTCTCAAACATTAAATTATTAAAATGCCTCTAAATTCTACATATTTCAAATTGTAACAGAAAACTTCAAACAGATGCAGAATCCATGAACAGTTATCAAATTTATTTAAATATAAAAAAAATCACTGTGGTTGGCACTGTAAAATTCTTCTGCTGGTGCTGCCCTACTGGGATGTAGTACATAGCTTTCTTTTCTGCTTGATGATTGTCTGGGCAGGAGAATGGACCAGATTAATTACTAAGATTCCCATCAGACCTATTTTCTACGGTTCATTTTCATGGTCTTTTCAGGCAAGAATATAATCATTAAGTTTTAGATTTCTGCAACTAAGTGGTATTTTCTGACTATAAAAATGGTTGAATTTAATATAGATGGATCAAGCATTTGCATTTTATTAGAGAATAAATGCTGCTGCAGTGAAATTTACTTTGTACAATACATATTATTACACATACTATATTAGTTGAGTCAAAAATAACAAGTATTTTAGGTCCTATTAGACCCCTTAAGAACAGGATAGGAATTTTTGTCTTGATCAATGATTTGGAAATGTCAGTAAACTGAAAGGTAATAGCATTAGAATGTTTATAAGGGATCAGCAGGTGGCAAGATGGTACTGGCAGCAATTATTTTGGTGATTTGTCAATTGTTTTCAAACAGCACTTACTCAAAAATTTAAAATTTTCAGTTGTTTCTTTCCCTTCAAGATTTAATTTTTCTTTAATAATTAAAAGTGTTATTATTTATTAAATTGTCAGCATTAGTTATTAACCTGGTAACATACAGGTACAACTTTTGAAAGTAGGAGATTGGAAGGGCTGTATATAATTTTAATTTACACATAATGTATTTATGCTCTTCTAATGTATTTGAGAGATTTCACACTTTTTTTCTCCCTCATATTTTTGTCAAAATAAGTCAAACACAACCTCATCCACACTCAGAACTGCTCTATACAGAATGTTAGCAGAACAAATCTTAAAATCCAGTCTTTGTGGTTATAACCCTTAAAAAAAAATTTCAGGGCAAAAGGTTTTTGTCAGCCATTTCCAGTGATTCCTTTTTGATGTATTTATAAATTAACTCGGTTCCAAAATGTGATCACACAGTACAATGATTGTATAATTCTTTTTCATGACATCCTAAGGATTCAGATCCATCAAAAAAATCCCCACAGCGTGCGTGGAATCAAGATTTTAAAAATTAATCACCAGGCAGGATGGTTTAGTGTACAAAACCAGAAGCATGATAGTAGTAGCTGTTGATCCACTGCTTCTTGTTTACTTGCAGATCATAAGAGTAAAATCAAATAGTGTTGACCAGATAAACATTTTTAGTTTTTCATGAGCTGAAAGTTTGTTTTCATTTTCGAGCTCTTCCAATATTTCTTTTTTATTTTCTTCCTAAAATTGGATTTTATTTGAAAGAAGACTTTAAATTTTAAAAAAACCAAACTAAACATCTTGCTTTAAATTTTGCAAATAAATATTTTATTACTAGAAATAAGATTTTTAGGTACTTTGGGAGAGAGCAACTAAATGAATTAGATTAGCAGTATTAACACAATTTTATAAAATAAATTTTTTCTTTACCCTTCTGTAACACTAACCTTGATGACCCAGTGGGCTGCAATATGTTGTGCTTTTTAACCTGTCAGGATTAAACCATGGAGTCTACTTTTTGGAGAGAATTAGAAGTATCTCAAGAATTAAGTGGGAAAAAAAAATTAAATGCTTGATATAGACCCAGAAATTATTTTTTTTCCAAGCACTTCCCTGGCAGGCACGTCTAATGGAAATTTTGAATATTATATTTTTGCAAGCAACATACATTAAAATATTTGTTTAGGATATTAGTCATTACAGTGCTGATGCAAGTTAGTTTGGTAGAACCAGCAGTAGTTGGAAGGCGAGTTGTTAAAATCAGTCTTAACTACTGCCATTTCATTACAAATAATCCACATATTTCTAATTTCAAAATTAGGATCAGCATGATAATTTTGGACATGTATGATGATGATACTGAAGCTGGCATTACCTACCACCTGCTGGAAAAGTTGTTAACGTGGTAGTATTTATAGACTTTCCTGTATCTGTTATTTTATTTTATGGCATGGTACGTATGAGTCAAATTCTGGGGCCTTTCCATGATGACTCCCAATACGGCAAATAAGGACAAGAAAATAAAGTGCATTACCTTCCCTGAGAAGTTCAGCAGACCTCTTTAAACCCTGCCCATCTCCTAAAGGGAACTCCTGTTGCCTCATGGCTCAGGCTCCATTTCTGGTTGATGCACATCACGTATCTCCATGGGTGGGCATAGGATTAGGCAACTGACTCTTTAGGGAACTTTTTCCAGCACAGTGGAGTTCTTGGCCTTCTCAAAGCCCGTCTGAGGAGTAAGCGCAGCTTTAATGACAAGCAAATGCATCTTCAGGCTTTTCATTATCTGTCACTTCCTTGTCACTTCACACTAAATGATGACAGTTTAGGTGTAGTGCTGTTATTCTATTTTTGAAGGATTTTCTTGGAGAGCATGTTTGATATTGGAATAATCAAAGAAATATACTGCAGCAGCACCTTTTTTCTAAGAGATTGTGTGATTTCTATGTGAGATGACCCAGTCTTCGATGCTTTGTTAGATCAAAATACGTCATTCTTTTGATCTTTAAGATGAAAAAAAGGAATGTTGTTTTGAACTTATTATGTATCTATCTAATAACTTAAACATTGGTTATGCTTATTTAGCAGATGAGAAGAGAAATAAAATGCGAGATGCTTATAACTATTTTTATTTATACTATGTGGGGTTTATTAAATGAGAGGCAAAAGAGCAGAATCTTAACACCTTAAACCTGATCCTACTATGCTGTGTGTGCCATTTTAATCATGGAAAGCACATTATCATTTCATATGATTTGTATGTGCATATGCAATGTATATAATTGGATGTGCCTGCCTGTTTTTTACAGGCAGGGTTACAAATACAATTTTAAAGTCTAGACGCTGCTCCTTAAAAAGCAGAACGGGACTTGACCTGACTGTATGTAACTAATTAGGAGATTAGAGCTGGTGAAAGATCTTTCAGACATGGTGGCTGATGACCTACATCCATCTTCACTTTACCCCTCTTGCCTGGTCACAGGGGGCTAACTCTCATCTTGTCTCTAAAGAAGTTGTGTATATGTTTTTTTTCTTTTTCTTACAACCGTAAGTTTTAGCTTAAATAGAGTTTATCATGTGTATTTTACTGGATAATGCAGCTTTGTTTCTTCCACCACTATGATTTTGTAATTGAAAGTAAAATATAACTAAATATAAGCTAATGTAACCCAATGCTGCATCATTATGTTATTGAATAAGTAGCACATCTGGCTAAGGTAGAACCAGATGTTACTCCAATTGGAATCTAATGGGACTAACAATTGTTGTAATGTGGAGGCTTAAGGACTAAGACGTGAAATTCCTGTTGTTGACCGTTAGCCCTTACATGAGAGGCACAAGGATCATATTAACTAGAGAAAATCTCTGGTGCATCTCAGTGCTTTCTTCTAGGGGTAGTTCTGAATCCTGCTCACACAACAGTCATGCACATTGATGTGTTAAATATAAATTCTATTTTTCTTCTTTCAGTAACTATCAGTACTTCAAGAATGGAAGGATTTTAAAAAAATAAAAACATACAAATAGAACCCTCCTACTGGTATCTTGAAAAAAAACACCTTTCTGATCACACTAACACGCTTAATCTGCTTCCAAGAGAAGTGGGAATTCAAAACTGTGATAAGTTCAGTACTGTGTAGCTAGCATGTATGTATTTGTTTTACTTCAGCACATTGTCATATTTCATTTTTGTTCTTATATCTTTTTATTTTGTCATATTTCATCACGACTCGTAGTTTCTAGTGAAAATATGTCACTGTAGAAAACAACAGTTCTGTTGCAGGATTGACTCAATGGTTATTGACTATCAAATAAAATCTGTATTTTTTTTCTTTGACTGAACCATCTTACAAATTAACTCAATAACTTAATAATAAACTGGTATCAGAATAATTATTTTTTTATCAGAATAAGTTTGGTTTATCGTAGTAAGTTTTCTTAGTAATTGAAAAATTATCTTCTGCTTGATGTGGCCCACTTGGACAGAACAGTTATGGTGTAAGTGAGTGAAATAACTATGTGTAGCATTTGAATCCTTTGATTTTAAGCAGGTAAAAATTGCAAGTTTTTTTCCTCACGGTGTCATCTGTACTACACCTTATGTACTAATATATAGATACATAGATCTATATATTCTAATGCAGTTATATATATTTTTTTATTTCCAACTATGTAAACTTTCCAACATTTTCTTCTATTAGTATTCCAAAAAGTCCTGCGTCTGTCTCTATGACCTACAGCTATTGTAGGGAATACGGTCCTTTTCTACTTAAACTTCTGTAATAATATTGGATGTGCTTCCCAGTAAAAAAAAAAAAAAAAAACCAAAAAAAAAACTGAAGAGAGGAGGAGGATTAATGTCTTTTGTATGTTAATACTTAGCTCTTTTTTATTGGTTGGTTGGGTTTTTTTGTTTTGTTTTTTTTACTAATTAGTTTCTTCTTATATTCTAGTGTCTATAGGCAGAGTCATGCTTTTTGGGCCCACATGCCATCAAAATTTCAGTGCATCCTCTGTCAGCAGAGAGACGTTTGCTGACAGCGTTCAGGTTCTGGTTGTACACCTGCTGCCAGCCATCTTTGCCTCTGAACGTGGCCACCTGCAGCACTGGTTATAGTATGACCAAGAGTTACGAGGTCTCAATAGCAACCGCCTCCACTGACTGTGTGGCTGTAGAGCTTTCCTGCTCCTTCTCGGGGAGAACGTACACTCCCGCTGATGTTTAGAGGCAGGGTAGCATTTTGTATTTCGTGGTTCAGCACACAGCAGTTACTCGTCGACTGTTTCGGCAGCACCACCCCTCTTGGGATTCAGACTGCGGTTCAGTCCCGACTTTGTCAGTCAGAGTGTGTTTCTAATGCACCCTTAGTTAGCCCAGTGAGCTATATCCAGAAGATAGCTGGATGGAATTCAAGAAATGCTGAGAGGCCAGCAAAAATATCCACTGCGGCAGTGCTATTCTAAGAGAGTTTGTTTAGTTGGGCATGAATTGTAGTGTCAGGAGAGTAAATTACCCTGATTTTTCCTTGGTGCCACAAACTATACTGCTCACTGTATGCAAGTTTAAAGGGAGCTGAGATGTCTCCATGCTGCATATGGAGTATACATGTGTACACTCGCTATTTAGTTACCTGAAATAATTATAAAATAGAAGGGATCTCAATGCACTTTTACTGTAGTGCCATGAAAGTTGTTCAGAGATAATGCTGTGCAAAATTTTAATAAAGTGCAGTTTGGACCAGAAAATATTATAGATACACAAATGTGTGTATTCTGTACCTTGCTAGGATAACAATGCTGCATGGGGAACATTGAAGGATATTAAACCAACTGTTACTTAGACAATATAGAAAGATAAACGGTGCTGTTATTATTCTTCTATATTTATCGTGTGCCACAGAAATAATAGTTTTCTGGTACATTCAAATGTCTTACTAGTAATCCAGAAACATCCAGGAGACAATCCAGAAAAAAATACAAAACACAAAAGGAGGTAGAAAGGTTCTGAAACAGTTCACAGATTATAGCATATAGAAGTTATGTACCTGTACAGCTTTATAATTCTGTACAAATACAGACTATATTTTTTAAAAAAAACTGATTGACATACAAAACAAAGCTGAAATTTGCTAAATTATTCAGATTTTTGCCTCTAGTTATTCCAATTCAGTCAAGAATTCCTTTGGCTTTTTTTTTTTTTAAACCAGAACTACACTGTATTTTGTGATGATTAATGAGATTCTGATTTAAAAGGAATTTTAAAGAACAGACAAATCTTCTAGCTCCAAGGAAAAACCGCAAATAATACTGAGTTAATTCAAAGCCCAGCTGGATAATAACCTGTTGCCAGAAACTTTTAAAATATGTATCCATCATCCTCAAGTGCTAATGTGAGCAAATGTATTTGAAATATCAGTGGATATTTATATTTGGTCTTAATTTTCTGGAGTTTGGTATATCTCACAATATTTTAGTAGTATTCTAGGGTATTTTTAGTCGGGCTGAGTAAAGTAATTAAGCCAACATATCTCCTTCTGTCGTTCTGTGCTTTTTTCTAAATACCAAGTTCTAGCCAAATACTTGCTTAAGTCACAGAGAAGTAAGATACATTTAGGTATAATTTTTCTCAATTCAAAATACTTACACAATCATAGAAGCATAGAATAGTTTGGGTTGGAAGGGACCTTTAAAGGCCATCTCGTCCAACCCCCAAATGCTGTTGCCAAATCATAGGATGGTTGAGGTTGGCAGGGACCTCTGGAGGTCTTCTGGTCCAACCCCCCTGCTCAAGCAAAGGCCCCTCGAGCCAGTGTCCGGATGGCTTTTGGATATCTCCAAGGATGGAGACTCCACAACCTCTCTGGGCAGCCTGTGCCAGTGCTCCATCACCCTCAGACAGTACAAATGTTTCCTGATGTTCAGAAGGAACCTCCCGTGTTTCAGTCTGTGCCCCTTGCCTGTGGTCCTGTCACTGAGCGCCACTGAAAAGAGCCTGGCTCTGTCCTCTTTGTACCCTCCTGTCAGATATTTATTTATTTTGAGTTTTCTGATCTTGTGTTGCACAGTGCTGTGTATTCTAGAATATACCGCCAAATTTCATAAGGAATTTTCTGGTCACAAAGAACATGGGAAAGCTGTATCTGAGTTTAACATTGAATTGTTCCCGATTTTGTTACAAATGCTTTCTTGGCTTTTTACACGTTTCAGATGGTTTTGGTCATGACATTAAAATAGTGGCATTTATGCTCAAATAATTAAACACAAGTTTTAATTTTCTATGTATAATAAGTCATATCAGGCTTCTAAATCACTCATATATTGTTGAAAGACTTACTAAGGCTCTCGGTTTTTTTACGTACTTGCTAAAATACATAGGAGATACACTCGAATTTAAAAGAAGTTTGGCTAATAATTCATTTCCAAATGTATTTTAAAGCTATCAAGGCAATTTAATTTTCTTATAACAATTCATTTAAATTTAGTCCATGAATCAGGTATTGTTTATGGTTCTGTTATTCAGGCTTCTCATTATCTCTTTATCACGGTGGCTCAGATATTTAGATCCTTCAGACTACTTAAAATTCCAGTCTTGCTGCAGTCCTTTCAGACATATGTCAAGGTCTCTGGAGCGGTTCCAGAGAAGGGCAACGGAGCTGGTGAGGGGTCTGGAGCACAAGTCTGGTGAGGAGCGGCTGAGGGAGCTGGGGGTGTTCAGCCTGCAGAAGAGGAGGCTGAGGGGAGACCTTCTCGCTCTCTGCAACTGCCTGAAAGGAGGGGGTAGGCAGGGGGAGTCGGTCTCTTCTCCCAAGGAACAGGCAATAGGACAAGAGGGAACAGCCTCAAGTTGCGCCAGGGGAGGTTTAGGATGGATATTAGGAAAAATTTCTTAACTGAACGGGTTGTCAAGCATTGGAACAGGCTGCCCATGGAAGTGGTTGAGGCACCATCCCTGGAGGTATTTAACAGACGGGTAGACATAGCCCTTAGAGATATGGTTTAGTGATGGGTTTTCTCAGGGTTAGGTTGATGGTTGGACTTGATGGTTTTAAAGGTCCCTTCCAACCTGGGCGATTCTATGATTCTGTGAAGGTCAAAATTCCATCCAAGTCAAGGTGATTGCTCAGGCTTGTATGCTAAATAGATACCATATGACAGTGGAGTAACGGGCATCATAACCAGTTGCTTTTGATTACTTGGTCTTCATGACTATCCTCAATTTACAGCAACTAGAGGGAAAGGTGTAGCCTGAGCTCATGAGCTTTGAGTTACATCAAAAAGGCCAAACTTATGTGTTGTTATAACCCTTCAAAAATATGTAACCCTAGAATTTGCCTTAAAAGCCAGGTCTAGCAAACACTTTTACAACTCCATCTGGTAATTTTTGAACCTACTGAACCACACGTCACAGTGAAACAAAAGTCTTAAAGTTGTAATATTCCTTTAAGTTTCAAAAAGTTAATGACTGTGTAGGTCAGGCATCTGGACATGAAGTCCACACCACCTACAGTTAAGTTTGACTTCAGACGAGCTTGGACTGAGTACCTGGTAGCACTTGGAGTGCATTTAGTGCTCTTCTCTAGCCCACTTTCTGGTTTAATTTAATCCTAAAGGATTTGCGTGCACCGGACTTTTCTGTAAAGGAAGCTGAAGTGTAAGAAGTGTCTGTGATCAGGAGACGAGCTTCAGAAATGCACTCCTGATCAAAAGTAAAATGCCAGCGTGGACGCATTTTAAATACACTAGCTACCTGTGAGGCAATTTGTCTGTGTGCATGAGAAAGTGAACGCTCAGAGGCCAGGGAGATACGAGCCATGAGCAATAACTGTCAGGTTCTGGGGTAACAAGGAGCTATGGAGCATCTCTCATCTTCTGCACAACCTCAAGGAAAGAAGAGGATTAAGATCCATGGAAAGGGTGCTTGGAACACAGGAATTCATAAAGCAAGCTATACGTAGGGCAGTCTTTTCCTCAAAGTGTTTGTAGCAACACTTTCCTTTATACTTTTAAAGTTTCAGACAACTTTCCTTAACTTACCTGTTTTCACTCAGTTTTTCCAAGCTGGTCGTTGCACGGTTTCAGTCACGCTCACTTCCTGCTGTCCTGAATGTCCCTGGTTTTACTCTTTATACATTTTCATTTTATGTGTCAGTGTTTTGTCTGTTATCAGACGGATTCCTCAACCTACTTACTGTTATGAAGAAGATAAAACTTGGATATGGCCTTTCTTGTCAGTGAACGCTGTGGCAACTGCATGGTAGAGAAGAAGCAGTAGCTGCAAAAGTTTTTTCCTGGTTTAACTTATAGACACTGTTACAAAACTTGCACATTTTATTTTGGAAAATACTGATGAAACTGAACTGTAGGTATTGTTATTAATTCTGCCTGTAACATACGATAAATCCAAATTGTCTTAGTTAAGACTGTGTAAGAAAGAAAAGAAAAAAAAGTTGCTTTTTAAAGATAAATAGGTGTTTCCTGATGTTAATTTCGTTGTTTGTTTAAATTCTACTCTTATTTATATTAATTTTATATCGCTTCAGTTGTCAGGCATTCCAAGGCAATGTCAAACAGTAGCTTTAGGAAAGTAGCAAATTCATTATGTTTTCTGTTTAAGTCTGAAAATTGTGTTACTGTGATTCAATGATTTCTGAATCATTTGACTGGTTGGTCATGCTTTTGTTGACTCTAAATACGCAAACGTGTCGTGGCTTAAGATTCCTACTTATGTTTGTTTAGAAATAGAGGTATAAACGAGTACGTTAACTACCAATATTTGTGTAAGGAATAGTTTCTAATACACCTTTTAAGTTCTTCAGACAAAGCCTGTGACTTTATGAAACTATAACTTTCTTGTCATTGTGGGTTTAGTGATTACAAAACGGAGGCATACGTTTATTGATTTTTTTGGATCAGTGAATATTCCCACTGAGTTATAAAGAACAAGTTTTAGGGTACGTGAATACTAGGTGAATGCTTCATTTTTTCCCAATATTGAATTATTGTCAAGATGCAATAATACAGTCATGTTCTTTTGCAGGCATGGTGACTTGTGTATCTTATTGTATCATGTCACATCACAAGATATATTTTTTTAAATTGATGTGATTTTCTTTTTTCTTTCCCATAGGAGTTGTGAGTAGTTTTTGAAACACATTCAACACAGATTTTCCTGTTTATTTTATTCATGCAAGTATGTTTCCATGGAAACAACGCCAGGGTTCATTTCCGCTGCGGTTCTAGACAGTCATTTATCTGTAGATCAACAACACAAATCAACTTTTCTGCATGTTGTGGCAGTTCTAAGGCAATTAGTTCACGGGCTATATCTAAAATTCATTTCCATGTTTGCATTTACACAAACAGGCATAGTATGCTGCTCCTTGAAGAGCAGCACAAACCCACTATTCACTTCTTATGCATTTAGACATTTGGGTGCAGTTACAGATATATCAATATTAAGGAATGTTGGAGTACTTCTGGTGCATAATGCTGATCCCATGTTGGAAGAGAGACCCAAGGCCCTACCATTTTCTTTCAATTCTTTGCTCCTTCCCTGACATCACAGCAAAAACTGCACACTCAGCTGTAGACCGATATTGTGAAGTTTGCTGCAGAGAGAACTTGGCCTCTGGCTGTAAGTACATGGCTTAAGATTTTCAGCACTCATGGCCCGCAGGCAAAGTGGTGGAAAGTGTCTCACATGGCTCAGTCTTCTCAAGAACGTATTGACCGTATCCAATTGCACTGTAGTTTATCGATATTGTGTTTTATAGCGTGCTGCCAAGAATATGTATTACTCGACAAAAGCCATGTGGAGAGCGTTTGAGGATATAGAGCTGGCTGAAGTGATACTGGTGTACTGTACAGAGTGTTACAAGTGGCTGCCTACTGACCTGTTCCTTAAAATGATCTGACAGGCACCCTCCCGCAGCTTACCTTAGGAAATAACATTCGTGTGTCTTCACTTGAGTTCTGTATACTCTATGAAGGGATTTATTTCCCCTCTTTTGTCAGTATTTTTGAATATAGTTACAATGTTTTGACTAATTTTTTTGTAACTACTGACTATTCATAGTTATGTATACTTAAATTAATGGAACTGCGGCTGTTGTTTTGATTGAACTAGGAAAAAAAGTATATTTCAATAAAATGAAACACGAAAAGACCAAAACCAGAATCATAACAGCTCAAGGAACTTACCTGCTTGCAATTTCTTTCTTTCAAATTAGTTGAAATTCAGCAGAGATTAAAAAGTGATCTCTAGCAACAGCCAGGGAGATACCCAGAGCAATCGCACGCTCAAACTTCCCTAAGAAACAGCAAGTCAAAAAACAACAAAACATTTTTGTTAGACTTGTTAACAAATATTTTGCAAAATGAAGTTATTTACCAAAACAAGTATAATAGAAACCTAGATAGTAAATGAAACAGCACAAAACAAAAAAGAAAGCATTAATAAGATGAATGCTGGTTATAAAATTGTTTCTTACCAGTGTTATTGAATCTAAGTATATTCTAGTTGGCGTTCCAGAACAGCTCTGATGGTCAGGTTTTGATGAAATTCTTGTATACTACTCAGGAACAATTAAAGGGTTGGCGTTTTTTCACACATGGGTTCTCTAACCCGCTGCCCTATGATTCTTTTCAAGAACGTAGTCTCCAAGCACTCTGGAGGAGTGTGTTATACATTATAGAAAGTAAGCATAAAGTTCTAGGAAAAATAGTATTATTAGCTTGCACTGTTTGAAAAAAAAAATTGCACGTGTAGTAATAAATAAGAAGCTGCAAAGCTGAAGCGATGTCTTTATGCTTACGTTTTGTTTTCCTAATTTTCTGAATGTGTTAATTGCTTTGTGAGTTATGCTAATGGCTACCTTGTACCATGAATAAAATACTGTATTTTGATTTTCTTAAGCTATCTCCAGTAAGCTTAGTTTGCACATGTTGTCAGCTTCAACTATTAGTTTTTAGGCGTTTTATAACTAAAATGTCTCGGGTTATCTTTCTCTCCAATTTAAATGCTGAAAAGAAACTAGAAGGGTTTTGCAATCCATCTGTCTGTATAATTATACTATGATTTAAATTGCTTGGTAATAGCAGTATTAGTAGTCTGCATTCCTTGAGGCAAGGATGTAAAGCATAACCTGTCTTACTCGTGTAAAATCGACCATATGTCATCATAACACATATCACATTTTCTGTATAGTCTTTGGGAAATTGTTTTGAAGAAAGTAGAGATATTTGTATTGCTTATTTTGTAAGGTTTAAATGAAAACTCAGTATAGAATACAAAGATTTTAATCCAGTTTCAGATAGTTGCTGTTTCTTTTAAAGTGTAATAATTAAATTCCATGCTTGAGGGTTACAATTTTTCACTTTCTTTTCTTGTTAATTCTTTCTAGACTGACAATAATCTTTGCACTTGTTAAAATGCGACATGAAATATATTTTGGTACGAAATTAGAGGAACAAACCCTTTTATTCATTAATATATCTGAGTTTTGCATTGTATTACTAGAATTACTTTTATGAAAGAGATTGGACAGTCCTGAGCTATTCATAAAGGGGATTCTACTCTTAAAATTTGCCTGTCCCCAAGCCACACTGAGACTCTCTTCACTATTGAATTATATCTTACCATTTTGGTTTAGATGTTTAAAAAAAACCCATAACACAGTGATTTTTTTTTTTTTTCTTAAGGAAATGCTTTTAGCTAGGAGTATATTTTTAGCAAGGTTTCTTTATAGATTGTCCTTAAGAGTTTTCCATTCTTGAATGAATATACTTACTAAAACTTTTACACTAGTTTTGCCATTTAATACAGACAGCTCCACTTTTGCATTTTTTGTCCCCATTAGGAAGAATAAAAGAATAAAAAGAATAAAACAATAAAAGGATATTTTTTTTTCTAATTAAGTGCTCATAGGGATAAAAAAAAAAAAAACACTTCACAGTGAAGACCTAGGCGTAGTACTGTCAAGAATTTTGGAATGCAGTTTTAAGATACTACGTTTTGAGCAATGTACTGCAAGACTGGAACAGATTGATCTCGTTATACACATTCGAGACATTTCTTTGAGAATATTGAACATCGACTAGGAGATCAAATGTATCTCAAAGTGTCTCATTACAATTCTTAAACAGATGTCGCACTTAGCCTGGTCACTTTTAATGAGTGGATGTAGAAGTTTTTTAAAAAAAATCCCTACAGGGAGATTTCATGGATGTGCTGTTGCTACTGGACCAAGTGAGACAGATTTCCAAATTTGTTTGCTGGAAGTGTCATATTTTCATCACAAAAGCAAACACAAACTATGAAGATAATGCCTAGTGACAGTTCATCTTGAAATGTCTTGTGGATGTCAAAGAGGTGGAAGCTAGATAAGGGAGGGGGAAGAGAGTGAAAAATCAGTGATAAAGCTTTTTTGTGTCTGAGCTGTCGGTGTATCAGACTGGATGTTGCACCTGTGGCAACAAAGTGAATATTATAATCTGACATATCATTTAAGAAGAAATTACTGAATCTCATTGAATGTCTTTTACTGACTCTCATCTGCTCTATGAATTTTGGAAATGCTTATGTATCACACGGGTACATACTATATTGAAAGGTTAAACCAGGAAAAATGGTTGGGTTTTGGTGAATCTTTTAAAAATTATTAATGTAGGCTTTTGGGGAGGTGGGTAAGGTATTGTTTTGAGGTTGGGGGCAAACTGTTCATTTTTCTAACAGAGATGGTAAATTATTAACTGAGTGATGTAATTCCAGAGAGCTCAGTTATCTGCTTTCCTGACTCTCATGAATCTGTAGGACCAGCGCTCACCTGGGAATAGCTGGGGCCTTGAGAGTAACAGAAAAGTTTTCTATATCATTGATTTTGTTATTCAGCAATGTGGAACAACAGCCACTGTTCAATGCTGGGCTCCATGGGGCATTCCCTGCTCAAGGAGAATCCCTGAGTGGGAAGCCAAGCCAGCCTCAGAATTGCCTTGCAAAGCCAGAATGGTTTGAAACACCTAAAGCATGAAGTTTAATTTTACTTTCCATTTTGTTATGTGGACGTCTAAGCAACAAATTACTAGTGCTACAACGTTAGTGATGGCCACGCGTGTGTCGCTGACATGAGTGTATTAAAAGGGATCAACTGATTGACCCAGCAAAGGCTTCAAATCACATTTCTGCTGTGTCTTGTGGCATACAGAAAATGGGTGGTTGCCCTGATAGTCTGAATCAAGCCTTCCCCTGTCTGTGCCAGAAAATGTCTCCATGGAAAGGGTACTAATTCTATTCACTTTAATTGTGAAAGGGAAGACAAATTATCCAATTACTGAACACGCACTTCCAGGCAATACAGAGCAACATGCTGATTAATCTAACTATGTAGGGAGAAATACTTTTTTTTTTTTTTTTTTTGGCTTCAAGAGGTCTCCTGAAACAAGCAGCCTGGCGATAAGCATAGAAGTGAGCTAAATGAGTAAGAAACTAGATTTTGAGTACTGGGTGTGGGGATAAGATGGAGATTTTACTAGCTGAATTAGAAAGTTCCAAATCTACTGAATAAAATTCCTAAACATTTTTACTTTAGACATACTTCTCTGTGGTCATTATTTGTTAATCAGATTGTAATTCCCTACTCAGATCCTTTTGGCCAAAGCCATGTTTGTCAGTATTCCTTTGATCAATACTCCTCAGTAAGACCACAAATTCAGGCACCGCTTTCCTGCCACTTCTGTAATTAAAGGTTTGAAGGGTTTTTCTTTCTTGTGGGTGTTCTGAGAGAAGATGATCGAATCCCAGTCTAAAACAGAGTTTTCTTAAGCTAGCAATAAAATAATAATGAAAAGAAAGTTACCTGCCATGAGCTCAACTAGCTAATGTAATTCAGCTTTAATACAGTATAAAAAAGAAAGCAACTTTTTTAAAAAGCAATTTTAAAAACAGCTTTCTTCTCGTGTGTCTTGAACACACGTTTTTAAAATCATCGTTACAAATGCAGCTTTTGATATACAGAAGGGAAAATATGTTGGGTAAAAATATATGGAATGGATAGGAAGAGTAGCCTTTAAAGAAAAGAATCTGTTGTTTTCTAATTAAATATCTACTGCCAGATAACATACAGTTGCTGTATACTACAACCACAGTTAAGAACTTAAATTTCACTGGCTGTTTTGCATAATTTTTCAAAGAGCAGTGTTTGTAAAATTAGTTGCATCTGTATACATCTTCTTGGTGAGTCTGTGTTATGTCTCTGATACATCAGTAGTTTCATATAGCGTAGCAGCTAGTGATGCAGGACTCCAGTGTTTTTGAGAAGGAAGACAAATAATGCAAGGAAAAACTGCAGCTATATTCGGGGCATTTTAGTGCACTTTTGGGCTTGCTGAATGTGTATCAGAACACTCGTGACAAGAATTTTATGATAATCTGTTTGTATTCTCCAACAGAAACCTGTTACGAGCATGGACAGACAAATGGTACCTACAGTATGCAAGCAGGGGTACAGTTTGGGGGCTCTACTAAAGTGAGAGCAGGTTTCTATGAGATTTCATCAGCGTACACTATGGTAAATGCAAGGCTGCTTATCCATCTTTAGAAGTTATTTATAATGAGATCACTATGTTTGATGGTTGTTGGCAGTTATTCCAAGTTTGTGACTTTTGTTCGGGATCCAGTACTCAGTGCTATATAATGCTTTTTCTTTGGGTGAGGAGTTGTTCTGAAGAAGGCATGTGAACTATGTCCTAAAGTTACCTAGCATCCAAAGTGTTGGGGATTTTGGGAGGACTGCATAGTCTGCCAAATTAAAACCTAGAGACTGTGCTATCTGGATGCGTACTGACCTCCAGCATGGATGCATCAAGCCTGCTGACTTAAATGAAATCCATAACTATATTGTTTCATAATGCCTTGTGGAGGCATCATATGACCAGCACTGGAAAGAAATTAGGTTTTTGGAAGGGTGAATCCTGGAATGCAAAGGACTCTGCCATTGCTGGGTGGCCTCAACTTGGGAACTGGAGAGGAATGCCACGAGCAAGCAGAGGATACAGTCAGGAAATATGTTGCATTTCAGCTCGCTCTTGGGCTGGTACTTCTGAACTCAGCCCGGAGGTCCAAAGCTCTACAGAACACAGGAATTCAGACTCAAGGTGTGGTTGTGTCCACACCAATATGTAAGCTTGCAGTATGTCTGAAACTCAGTTATGTGTAATACTCTATATTGTAGTGCTAGAACCTCTTTTTTTAATGTTCACGCAGAGACCAGACTTAATTTTTCAGAATTTCTAATTTTTCTTTTTTTTTATTAAATTATCTCTAGTTATCATTATTTATTCACTTTTTGCAGTTGTGGTAGTGCTAAAATGGGCACTACGATTTGCTGTGTAGCTGGTAATCTCTAATGTCTCCTCAGAGATACTTCTGCTTTAGAGCACTTTCTTAGAATAGGTTCTAAAAATATACATATAGTTTTCATTTTTGAAGGGACAAGGGACTGAACTATTTATTATGAAAAAGACAGTGTGGGAAGCAGTCCAGAACTGGAAGAACACACTTTAGACAGTGCACTCTGAATATGTATTAGGAAAAATATAGAAAATATAGCAAAGAGAAAAACTACTCATGTAAAATATTACTTGTCATAGTGATAATTATCATATTAGTTATAATTTTAAGAATGCTGTTTCAATCCAGGTTGTGATAATGATGACCTTCTTTGGAAAGATTTGATGATGAAGCAGCATTTTTATGTATATATATATGCACACTAGGATGTGTCACAGGAACATTAAATGCTTATTCATGCTGACTGGGATATTTAATCTGGGGATATTGTCTTTCTCCACTATTATTAGTGAGCTTTGGTGTGATGTTGCCACGTTGTTATCATTTCATCTTATTCCTGCTTTCGGTCACTGAGAGTTGGCCTCTTTCCTTATGCAGCATCAGCACATCCTATGTATGACCTTTGGAAAAGCGTTTGCAGCTCACCTAGCTAAAGTAATGTGAACTGCAAAGATAAACAGAAAGAACAGGAAATAGTATTGTATCATTCCTTAAACCTAGAGCCTTTATTGTCCATCCTTTGGCTTGCTCCGTTGAATGTAGTTACCAATAAATTCAAGAAGCAAGGATTTTTACAAATTAGGTACAAGTATTTTCAAGTGCACAATATAAAATTTTAAGCGTTGACTCTTTTGTGGTAACATAATATACCACAAATACTTTTAAAATTTTGTGTTAGGATCCAGAAAGAACACAAACATTTTTATGCATGCATATTAATATTTATAAAATAACATTATATACGAAATTCATGTAGATATAGTCAGCTTTATGCCTTGTACATTTAGATGTATTTACTTCCCTGTATGGAAGTTGTTATACAAAAGTTATTCTTATGCAAAGCACAAAATCATCTACCAACAGTCTTGGAAGCCTGGGGAGGTCCCTGCTGACTGGAAGCAGCCAACATTATTCCAGACCACAAAAAGGGGGTGAGGGAAGACCCAGGGAACTACAGACCTGTGAGTCTAACCTCAGTTCCTGGAAAAATTAGGGAAAATAACGTAGTGGGTACTGTTGAAAAGCATTTAAAGAGTAATGCAGTCATCAGGCACAGTCAACACGGGTTCGCAAAAGGAAAGTCCTGTTTAGCTAATGTGATCTCCTTCTGTGATAAGGTCACCTGCCTGGCGGATGAAGGGAAGGTGGAGAATGTAGTTTTTTTGGATTTTAGTAAGGCTTTTGATACTGTCCCTCACAGCATCCTTCTGGACAAGGTGTCCAACTGTGGGAGAGTGGCTTCATGGTACACAGGGTGAAGAACTGGCTGAAGGGCAGAGCTCAAAAGGTTGTTGTGAATGGCGCTACACCTGACTGGTGACTGGCCACCAGCAGTGTTCCTCAGGGCTCAATCCTAGGGCCAGTTCTGTTCAATATATTTATCAACAGTCTGGATGCAGGAGTTGAACGCATCACTAGCAATTTGGTGATGATATGAAACTGGGAGGTGCTCTTGACTCTCTTGAGGGACTGGAGGCCTTGCAGAGGGATCTAGATAGATTGGAGCATCGGGCAATGCTTAATGGCAAAGAGAATGGTGCGCTGGTTATCTAGGAAAATTATCTTTCTAAAATTTTACCCAGTTGAGAGCTCTGGCTCCACTGCCATAGAACAGTGCATACATAACAGTTTTGTGCCATAAGGTGACTGATTATAGTCCAGTGACTATTATATTCCAGTGACTATGTTAGATTTTTGTTTGTAATTTTGAGTTTGTAGAGTGATTGTTCAAAATTTTATGTCGTGTTTAACTTGAAAAGAAAAATACCTAAGCTAGTGTTTCTATAACATGAAAGTTTAAGAAATTGTTTCTTATTTAGAATTTTTCTGGGTTTTGTGGACTAGGTGGTTCAGAGGACTTTTGAGCATTGGTGCCTAACGCTGCACTGTGTGTATAGACAATATAATAGTTGTTCCATTCTAGGAAGTTTCAGACTGAAGGGGATCAGGAAAATACACTTTGTGACTTCTGCGGTAACTGTCACTGAAGTAAGTACTGCTCAAGAGAGAATAAATGATCCTGTGACACATTTAATGCTGAAAGTCATTTAAAGAGTAAAAAAATACACAGAAGCCTTAATTGTTTAGTGAAAATTATTGCTACTTAGCTAAGAAAAGAAAAAAAACTCACACCCTGTAATGAATGATAATGGCCTCAGTTGGGTGCAAACAGTGGTGTGCTAAAGTCTGTCACTTTCATCAATCTGGGAGGCAATTTATTTCCGAGAGCATTAACTGTCTTATGTGTAAAGCATAACAAGTGCTATAAAGTTTTTCAGTGTATTATGAGATTCTGTTTCATTCAACACAACTGGAACTTGAATAAGGCATTAGTCACACAACTGTCGTTAAGTTACCTAATATCCAAGAGAAAAGCCAATGCAGAAGTCTTTTGCTGTAAACAGTTTCTTTATAAAATTTTTGTTAAACAGTTAGGATTATTGAATGGAACATTTATTGAAATAGTGGTTTCGCTCAATGATCCTCAAATGATCTCACTGAGATTCTGTCATTTTGGAAGAAACTGAATGAGTGTGGAAGGATGGCATTGAAAAAGAGCACCAAACATCTGAACTTCTGGTTTTGCAATGTTGTCATATTAAAATTAATGTTTCCTGGACCATCTTTATGATCATGACACATTTCAAGCCAGCGTGGTCTAAACTTCATTCACAAAATATTTAATATGTTTATTATAGGAAGAATCCTAATATACTGAGAATACAAGTTTCATAGTTTGAAAATTTTGAAGATGTTATGCAGTAGCGGATATTTTGTACTTAGTGAAGTCTTTAGGTGTACCATACTAATATATTGAGAGGAGCATGTGCTTTCGTAATTACACTCAGTGATAATTCTTACCAGTTCATATATGCAAAGGATTGCAACTTGGTGCTCTAGGAATCTGAGTCTTTGTAGTCCTTTGCAATTGGACATATCAGGATTTTTCTTCCCTGCCATAGCAACCCCTTAGGAGAAAGTTTTGAGAGAAACTTGAAACACTTTTGCTCCTTTACATTGTTATTTAAAGGAACTATCAGCTTAATAGGAGTATCAGAATTGGCAAACACGATGAAGAATTGAGGAAAAAGAAGTCTTTTGCACAGCAAAGAATACTTACAAAATCACAGAATGGTTTGGGTTGGAGGGGATGTTAAAGATTATCTGGGCAGGGACACCTCCCATCAGCCCAGGTTGCTCCAAGCCCCGTCCAGCCTGGCCTTGAACCCCTCCAGGGATGGGGCAGCCGCAGCTTCTCTGGGCACCCTGGGCCAGGGGCTCACCACCCTCACAGCAAAGAATTTCTGCCTCAGATCTAATCTGAATCTCCCCTCTTCCAGTTTGAAACCCTTCCCCCTTGTCCTATGGCTCCCCTCCCTGCTCCAGAGTCCCTCCCCAGCTTTCCTGGAGCCCCTTTAGGGACTGGAAGGGGCTGGAAGGTCTCCCTGGAGCCTTCTCTTCTCCAGGCTGAACCCCCCCAGCTCTCTCAGCCTGTCCTCCCAGCAGAGGGGCTCCAGCCCTCCCAGCATCTCCGGGGCCTCCTCTGGCCCCGCTCCAACAGCTCCGTGTCCTTACTTTGCTGAGACATATTGTTCCCATGGTTATATGTGTTCCATGTATGTGTTTAGTTCATGCTGCATTTCATCCCAGCACAATCTGTATGCATGTTACAAAACCAAAATATGTCACTATAGCAGAGGCCTTTCCTTTCTGTTGGATGCATGCCAGTGCATTTAACTCATATGTAGTGCTCCAAGCGTTTAGAAAGGCTGTACAGCCAGGCAAGAAAAACAAGCTATGGAAGCAACAGTGAAGATCCACAGCACAAACCCACAGAATGTCATAGCCCTGGGTGGTGTCTGGCAAAGAGCTGCTTCCAGAGTAGAGGATTTTATCTAGCCACAAGTGTTACTGATCTGTATAAACTGTTTTATGCACGTATGTACTTCATACATTGGTGCAAACCTTAAGTTAGATTTTGAGAATCTGTATAGGTACTAATTATGGGGATTATTTTTTTTTTTTTCAAAAATCCATCGTGTAGCACTTCAGGACTGGACTTAATGTTTTGAATGTAAGTAACATTACAGAATTATATATTTATTTGATATTGATAATGTATAAGAAAAAAATATACTGAAACTGAAAATTCCACTATTGCATAAGTTCATAATTTACTGTTGTAATTTAAATAAAATTCTAGCAGTATATGCTTGTACTTATACTAAGAAATTTGGTAAAGGAAAATAAGGCTATAATTGCTTAGTGTGCAACAGATAATCATCTTGTAATACAGAAGAGTTTTTGAATTGGGAAATGAAGAAAACTCAGTTGTGATTTTGATAGACTTTCAGTGCTATTTCCTTTTAGCTTTTCTGTGCTTAGTGCCTAAGTTCATCACAGACACTGCATCTCGAAGACAATAATTCAATGCAGTTTGCATTTTACTCTCCCAGTTGAGTTGACCTTCACTAACTGCTTGTATTGCACTTGCGTGGTTCATATCATAATGTCAGCAGAATCCTTTGACGGAAGTACAGACCTTAATTCAATTGAGGTCATCTATGACCTTATATACTCATTTTTCTCTATTTACTGCATATTATCAAGGTAAAATCAATATTAATTGCGAACAAAACAATTGTGCTTCAAGTATGTAACAAATGTGTTTATATGTAGGATATTAAAATTCTCAAAAATTATTTTAGTGTCAACATCTTGTGAGGTTTTCCAGCATAGACACAACTTCAAATTTTATTTTCTTAAATATCAGCAACGTTTTGTGCTCAAGTTTTTACATACCCAAACTCGATGGTGAACTCGGTTTGGTTGTTTAGGGCTTAATCCAGATTGCATTTTGGTAACAGTTTTTTGACAGCAGAGTTGGTTGAGGAATTTGTAACTAAATTAGACAAATAATGCCTTTGAATGTTTTTCCACATGAAAAGTGTATTTTCAGAATAGAAAAATGTAAATACATGTATCATCTGATAACTTTAAAATTTTAGAAATACCTGCAGTTTAAACCAGTTCAATGTTCTTGGTCAATGAGATCAAATACCGTAGAATCATAGATCATAGAGTGGTTTGGGTTGGGAGAGACCTTTAAAGGCCATCTAGTCCAAACCCCCTGCCATGAGCAGGGACATCCTCAACTAGACCAGGCTGCTCCAAGCCCCGTCCAACCTGGCCTTGAACCCCTCCAGGGATGGGGCAGCCACAGCTTCTCTGGGCACCCTGGGCCAGGGGCTCACCACCCTCACGGCAAAGAATTTCTGCCTCAGATCTCATCGAAATCTCCCCTCTTCCAGTTTAAAACTGTTCCCCCTCGTCCCATGGCTCCCCTCCCTGATCCAGAGTCCCTCCCCAGCTTTCCTGGAGCCCCTTTAGGGGCTGGAAGGTCTCCCCGGAGCCTTCTCTTCCCCAGGCTGAACCCCCCCAGCTCTCTCAGCCTGTCCTCACAGCAGAGGGGCTCCAGCCCTCCCAGCATCTCCGGGGCCTCCTCTGGCCCCGCTCCAACAGCTCCGTGTCCTTCTGCTGTTGGTGCCCCAGCGCTGGAGGCAGCACTGCAGGGGGGTCTCACAGAGCGGAGCAGAGGGGCAGAATCCCCCCCTCGCCCTGCTGCCCACGCTGCTGGGGATGCAGCCCAGGGTGGGGTTGGCTTTCTGGGCTGTGAGCGCACATTGCCGGCTCATGTCCAGCTTTTCAATAGAACTGCAAAAGGCATGTTTAGGTACCTAAATGAAAACAAAGAAACATTAACAAAACCCCACCCCCAAACCCCGGCTAAATTAATTTTACACATATGTCACTATGAATTAAAGCTTTGTACATAGGCTTCAGGTACTTGGGGAGGCTGAGGTGGTTGATTTATCACATTTTCATGTTTTGGTGTACAATATAATTGTTTAACAAAAAAGTTCTCTACTAACGAGCAATTAAGTTGCTCAGCAGACGACAAAATTTCACGTTGAAATGAGAAGATTTGATAGATGTGCTATGATATATCAATCAAATACTAACGGTGGTGCTTCTTACTGCATATTTCTCTATAATAATAATAAAAATCTGCATTAGCTGCAACTAAAAAATAGGTAACAAGCTCAAGATATATAGTAAAACTGCGTGCTTTTTTTACTGCCTTCTGTAAGTTTTTTTTTAGAGAAAATGTTTGGCCACAGGGTTTGTATTTAGTTTGTACACTCTGTGCTGTTGAACTGAAACAACCTTTTAAATGCACAGGCAATTTAATATCCCTAATGTAATTTCTTTAATGAAGGCTGCACCCATATCTTTTCTTTAGTTTACTTGAGGCACAGAAACCACCATGCAGCTCTCTTTATCATATATATGTTTTTTTGCATTTTTTGCATCAACAAAGGGGAAAGCTGCAGGCTGACCTTTCCAGCTGTGGATCTTGAGGCATCTCCTCCTGCTTTGTACATTTAATTTTAATTCCAGATGCTAATTCAATGGCTTCATCTTGTATTTTTCATAGAAACACCTCTTGTGGCTGAAAGCTCATACTCAATTGGCTTTACAACTACTGTTCTCACGGGCATAGTTGAATATATAATACAAATAGGTATTTCTTCTTGATAAACTAACTTTTACTATTATGCTGTATTAAAACACTGCTCAAAATTATAGCTGTATGATTTTTTTAGGCAGCTAAGCGTATCTGATGATTTAACTACAACTCTGTTCTACAAAATCTTCTTTTTATTCCTCCCATTGGGAAAAAAATTAGTATGTAAACAGTTTTAGATGATAAGCAATTCAGCCTTGTGCGGTGATCTCGTCTTATCTAGAAGTTGACCATTGCAGTATTATGGTGATTCGGAGTAGTTACAGGATAGGATATTGCTTTATCTTGCATTCAAAGGACACGGAGTGGAATAGAATAATTCACCACATGTAAATGCAGAGGATGTGTAAAGTCTAGGATGACTATTGGAGCATGGATATATGATTTTATAACCTTGAAAATTAGATTCTCTCTGTCAGTGCTCAAATTTTAGGAAGCCACAAATTTACTTTCTCACATTCTCTTTGTGTACGTGCTTCCTGTTGGTTCTTTTTTATTTTGTTTGGTTTCTGTTTTCTTTTACCTGTGCCTTGTCTGCTCCTAAATTGTAGGGAGAAAACTAGTAGTACGTGAATAATGTTGCGTTTTTTCATCATAGAATTATAGAATTGCCTCGGTTGGAAGGGACCTTTAAGGTCATCGAGTCCAACCATCTACACTACCAAAACCACCACTAAACCATGACCCGAAGCACCACGTCTTTATTACTCTTAATTCCTAATTTCAACTTGCAGAATAAAAAATGCAGAATATTGTATAATCAACACTGAAGTACATCTTCGCTTTTAAGTACTGCAGTGCCTCTGATTCCGTAGGTGTTCCTTTCAGTTTCCAGGAGATGAATGAAAATACGGTTTTGGATTTGTCTACTTGGATCGCAATACTTTTTGATCTGAAATCCCAGGATTAAAAAAGAATTAGAAATCTACAGTTTCCTTTGCAGTTCATCTGCTTTTTTGCCAGTTGTGTGTTAGCTTGGTCTTTGATTTTCAAACATTTGTGGTAAAGCTGTAGTTACATTAACCTTTTCGTAGTTTATCTCTTGCTATCCATTCTGAAGTATCAAACTGTTTTCCCATACTAAAAGAATTCCAGGCAAAAAAAGTAAAGTAAATGAAAACTTTTCACTAAGGTACAGTTAAGACACTTGTTATATAGCAGCAGGTTGGGGGAAATGATACTAAAGAGAAAATTCTCCTTTACTTTTGCAGCTAAGAAGCTCATCGTGAAAAGCAAAACTAGTGCAATTTTTCTGTTGAAGAAAATTAATTTTGTGCAAAACCACTTTGTGGAGTAGGTCTCAAATTACAGAGGACTTTGATACCACAAAGACAGGACACACACAGGGACACTATGCTTTCAGGACAACTGCTCAGTATATGCACTATGTTATGCTTTTCTTCTTATTATTAATAGTATGTAACACTGTAATTTAGAATAAGATGTTCATTAAATTTCCTTTTACTTTAAAAGTAAGCCAGAATCCATATTGAAAAGACTTTTAAAGCTATTAGATGCGATGCATTTTTAAAATTTAATTTATGGGAAATATAAATAGCAAATAGCTTTATGTTCAGCATTGCAGAACATACGCTTTGCTTGTATCACCTGAATGCAGATACATAAGGCTTCTGTGTTAAAAATTATACTACAGAGCTACAGAAAATTTGCTGACTTGAAAGCTTGCATGGAAGGAAGAACAGTAATTAAATCTGTTAGCCTCCAGAGAAAGTTAAGAGGTATGATGTGCGTAATCCTTTTATTGTATATGGAATGGAGAAACATGGGTTTAAAGGAGATTAGAGAGTGAATGATGGGTAAATGGAATAACTGAAAGCAACAAGTACTATACTATAAGTGATAGTTTCTGTGCAAATATTGAAATACATTTGCATTTTGAAGTTGAGCTCGAAATTCTTTTACCTACAAGGTAGATGAATCCTGAAACATTAAATGTTTATAATGCTTCTATGTAGAAAGGCATCTTTCAGTCTTTCCAATTTTTACTTTATTTATATAGCTGTTACTTTGTCATGATATTAATGTTATTATGAATTTGTGCCTTTTTTGATCATGATAATTTGAATCACTGTAAATAGAAGGTGATTTTTCTATAGATTATCATGTTTGTTATGCTCTTCTAAAACCAATTTACCACTGCTGAAAGGAAAACCTTTTTGTTTTGTTTAAAAATCTAAGTAGCTTACATAGCTCTATAGCTTAATCTTTAAACTATCCACCTTTTTATCTGAGCACAAATAAGGAAGGTAGTACTAGATTCGGCAAGTATTTCGTATAGTGAGAATATTGATAGATAATTTCTTTCAGAAAATTTCAAAGTTAATGTATTACACTCCTTACAAATACTTTCTTGAGGTAAATTGTAGGTGCTGACTTTTTAAAAATGTTAACATTTTAAAATATTTATGCCTGTTCTACACGATTGCTATAGAAGTACAGTTAAATTGATTGAATAATTATTTTATGAAAGTCCTTTTATTCGTTTCTGTACAAATTGCTACACGCTAGTTCTGCGTGCCAGAGGTTCAACTCAGTCTTTGTTTGAAGAGATCAGCTTTGTCATCCCAGGGACATTGCAGCTGTAGATCATTGATGTTGCTTGTGGGCAGGTCTGAACCGTCTGACACGCATAGGAACTGTACATAGGCTGGAATGCAAAGTAAAAATATATAAAATCGCACCAAGCCTTTTCCAAGTTCTCTAATTGTGCTACAACTACACTAGTACCCTTAAGAGAAGTGACTCGCAAGTTCCAGTGTTCAAAATCTGGCATGTATTGTCTTGCTTTGAATGGCTTTAGGAATGGGTATCAAGGCAGCACATGGGAAACAAAACATTTTTTCCTAGCAATTTTTTTAAATGGACTTTACCCCGCTTTGGAGAATAATAATAATAATAAAGTTGTTTATAATGCATAGTACACTGAAACACTGCTTGATAGTGTCCTAAGGCTCTCCCTTCAAACACTCCGGAAAATCTTTCCTAACCAGTCTTCTTTGAGATGATGTTGTATGGATACAGTTTAATTGCATAAAATGTTTATTTTGACTTCTGTGTTTGGTACCATGTGTACTTTATAGAAATATAAATATTTACATGCAATACTTATTTTTAATTCTGTATTTCTCCCCTTCATGGAAACGGTGTCCTCCTTATCCTAATTTTTTTGGCGCAAATACAGTAAATTTTATTCTATATTATAGTCAAAATACTGCTCTTCTAATTTTTTTTCTCTGTGAAGGTTGTCTCCAATGGCATAGTTAATTGCACCATAATTTATATAATTTCCTATTTACCTGTGTAACATAATTGCATAAAATGGTTTCCTTATGGCACTTCATACAGGTCTTTTCCACTGTTTAAATTATGCTTAGGTGTCAGTATTACCACTGCTTTTCATGGCACAAATATTTTTGACACGCTTTCTCCATCTCTGTGTGCCTTTTCTGTATGCAGATATGCGATATTCTCCCTTTAATGCTTGTATGTCACATGTGTCACTCTTTTTTCCCCCCACTGTCTTTCAGATGAATTTGTTAGTTCCACACCTTCGTTTTGGTTTTTGTACAAGATGAATACTGCTGCTGAAAACTTCTGTTCGCACCTCAGGCATTCAGTATGCTCTGGCTAGTCCAGCATTTTTTCCTAGCGTTTGACTGTCTATCATAAATAATTTTGTATTTTTTTTTTTGCGTTTGGTCCCTTAAGAAAGCATTCTCTAGCATGCACCCTCGTTGGTGAGTTACTCACCATTTGTTACGCACATGCTCTCCACTTGTCAATAGCTAAATAAGCTCTTCAATGACTTCTCCTGTTTTTGATGTCAGAATTTTCTTTTTCAGTAAGTTCATTGCTAATATTCTCTAGAAAAGCAAGCTGGTTTCCTGCTTGATATTACTTTGGGGTTGATTTCGGTTGCTTATGGGAACAGGGATCCACATAAAACACAGTTGGTTAAACAGGTTTAGGTATTCAGACTTCTAAAATACACTTGTTTCTCAGTAATTTGGCTCGATACACGTACCTGAATATACCCAGAGAAAGCAACAAGGAAATTTATGTTCTTGAATTACTCCTGATATCTGTATTTGAAAAACAAAGAACAAATTATCTAGTTGCATCATTTGGTGTAACGAAAGCCTGGCATGAACTCCAGGAACAGAATGACTGTGAGTGTGAAGAATGTCTGTTTAGAAGAGGATAGAGGGAAGGGTTTTTTTCTCTTAAGCAACTGAGGTTCTCTGAAAGTGGTAACAAAAACCGGCATTCTCGGTTGCAGGTGATGTGTAAGATAGAGTGAGAGCATCTGGAAGGCAGTGAACAACAATAAAAAACAGTTTTATTTTGCAAATGTACTAGTAAGGGAGGGAACATCTAGCTAAAGTCAGGATGTAGCAAAGAGACTGGATAGAAATATGGACAGAAATAAATAAGCTGACATATTTAGATTCGGTAATCACCTGTGAACACAATGAGTATTTTCTAAACACAGTTTTCCTAATTTATATTCATTTTAGTGTTATCCAAAACCCACTGTTTCACGAACTTTTAGAATGGTATGTTATTGTACATGTAAATAAGCACTGCTGCAGAAATATTTTAACATAGGTTTATTTCATGAAGGGAAATTATATGCTGATGCATAATTTTAACCTCATTTGAAAAACTGGAGGTACAGGTTTGTGGTCCTTACTCATAAAAAAAAAAAGTTGAATTCAATGAATTTTTGATTTATGATGAAAAATCATTCTGAAATTCTCATTTTATTTGCATTGGAAGTTCTGCTGATGGGCAAGTAAATAGGACACAGTCGACCTTAAAGTTCAAAAAACATGTACACGTTCATTTTTCAGTTTTCTGGTGATATGTAATTCACGTTAACAGATGGATAAAGAAGATCTTTTAAAAGGTTGTGAGTTGATCAAAGGTACAAGGTTTTTCATTTTAATTTTGAAATACAGTGTATATTTTGTTATGTTTGCGGTTGATTTTTACTACAATACTCATGTATAGATATAGATATAATTAGAGTTGCAAATTTGGAGGAAAAGGATATTAAGGAATAATCTTCATTCCTTTCTGATTCTAGAATTCTGATTAATTTATTTTAATGTATTTAATTTACTTAAGTAAATAATTTTGTACTTTGGTCAATACACGCGATTTCTTTATACAAAATATATAATTTCAAAGGTCTTGATAAATTTGTAGATTTGAAAAATCAAGTCTTCTGGAAAAATACTGCTGCAAAAATGTTCTCCCACATAAAAGTATTTTATATGATGTAAGTCTGCTTGCTGTAGGCATACAGGAATACAGCTGGATTCTGTTTCTACTGAAATAAAATCTGAATTCTAATGTGAAAACACAATCAGATGTTTAGCAATTTTTAATGTAAAAACTTGACATATTGTTAATATATTTAGTGTATGTGAACAAATAAGCATTTTACAGAAATGACAGTACATAAATACAGCTTTTTATGAAAAAAAGACACATTTTTTCTGCTATAGAGTTTGCATAACTTAAATATTCATGAAGCACAATAGTTTCACAACAAATCAAATTTAATTAAATGATGCATTTTCACCACTTACAAAAGGTTTATTAAAGGTTTATTTGTTTATGCAAATTAAAGTGTTAGAGTAAAAATCCACATGAAACTTGGCACTAACAATTAAAAAAAAAAATATTGGAAGATTTCTCGCCTCACTGCAGTACCTTGCCATGTTTAAACTGCTCAGCTTGTCATTTAGAATCTTTAATGAAACCAGGGAGGAGGCTATTTATTTGCATAATAGGACATAATTTGCTGTGGTGAGGTTTTAATTATTTATAGGCTGTCTAAAATATTTAAAATGGCATCACTAAGGAGCATGAAATGTTGGATAATGCCTTCATTTCAGGTTTCCTGCCGATTCCTTTATGGGTCAAGCATTTTATTTGTAATTAGCATATAAGCATAGTAGCTTTCGAAACACAAGGAAAACCAATTCGTTTCGGTATGTTCGCAACCTGGGCAATTCAAAACTGGCGAAGGTCATTGAGAGCAATCAGAGGTACAGAACGTGCCAGAAGGAAAAAGACGGATCAGGTGTGCGAAATAGACCTAATGCATCGCTCTACTCATGTGCCTCTTTAGCACTACATGTGTACCTCTCCTCCTTCCTATAGAATTTGCTACAGTTTTTACCTGTATTTCCTCATTATTTGGGTACATTATATTTTTCCTTTAATGCATATGGCAAAGAAATTTATTTTTTTTAAATAACAAGTTCTACATTGTTCCTGTTTGTAGCTTGTTTTAAATCACTCCAACATATTGATGCATTTTGAGGGATTTCACTCATATAATACAGAAAACTACCTGCTCTTGGTGTCTTCATTGCAAAGTGTTGAAAGCAAGGACAAGAAGGAGGAACAGGAATTCTTACTTTTGGGGAAATTAAACGGTAGAATTGATTTTCCTTATGGTTTGAACATTCATGCAGATATACATAAACTGTCAGGTGAAACTGAGTCCATTTAAAAAAAGTAACTGGGCATGTTTCTCTGTCAGAGATGTCTGCAGAGAAGCCAGACTAGGGGAGAAACTGCATGGCTCAGAATTCTTCAGGAGAATTCAGGAGAGTTCTGACCTTGATGTATTTCGTATGTTATCGTTGGCCCTTCTCTCTAGCCTGGTTAGAACGCTCTCGATGGTGGCTTTGCCCTCAAGCATATTGGTTGCTCTCCCAGTTTGGTGTTACCTGCAAGCTTTTTGAGCTGGTGCGCCATTGCCTCCTCCACATGTTTTCTGCCTTTATCTCTAAAGCCTTATAGTGTGGCTTCCTGAATATCATATTTAATCTCTTATTGTTCCACATGAAAACTATTTTTTTTTCTCATTCTGGGTTACTTTCTCCAGTTCCTTAATGAATTAAATTAGATCAATGCAATATTCAGTAATTCAATCTGGTTTTTACTTTTCATCTTCAAATGAAAGTCTTAAAACATTGTTTATATTTAAAATTTTTGTTTTCACCCATTATACAGTCCTTACCAGTTATCAGCTACCAGCTTCAAGCTATTTTCTGATGGTTTCCTGCAATCTTATTTATCAAAGCAGAAGGAGGAAAACATCCTTGATATGTCAGTTAGCATCAATTTTATGTGAAGCTCTTTCAAGGTTCAGTTAAAGTTGTTACATATTTAACAGACACCTCAGCAATTTTTGTAAGAGCTTCTGGGCTTTCTTGAATTAGACTTGTCCTCAAAATTCCAGTTGTTTTATAATTTAAGGTACCTAAACTTTTGATATTGTGTTTACTCCAGGTATATGTCATCTCTTTAGAAAAACATTATTTTCCTATGTTTTGTTTGTACACCATTGCATCTTAAAAGTGGGGCTAACGTCATAAAGTAACTTGCTCAGAGTCCATTTTCACTACTTTTTGAGAGGGTGTCATCTTCTGAAGGAAGATGAGTTATGCCTGTAATTTCAATGTCTCTCTTCATCCACAACTTCTCGGGTTGCCCAGAGAAGCTGTGGCTGCTCCGTCCCTGGAGGGGTTCAAGGCCAGGTTGGACGGGGCTTGGAGCAACCTGGGCTGGTGGGAGGTGTCCCTGCCCAGGGCAGGGGGTGGCACTGGGTGGTCTTTAAGGTCTCTTCCAACCCAAACCATTCTGTGATTCTGAGTCTATTCTCTCTGCTGAATTTCCTGGAAAAATGTGAGCAATTCTGTTCATTAAAAAGTTATAAAAATCCATCTTGATTTCAAGCTTTTTAAAGGAATTTTGAGCCTTTAATTTTCTTAATATGCTCTTCCCTCAAAGCCAGAGTTTAGAATCAATGACCACAGATGTGCACCAAAAGTCAGGTTTGGCTGCCTTGATTTCACAATTTTTTTCCCTATAGAGTAGCGAATTTTTCCTTGGGAAGGTCTAAGAACACAATTATTTCTGCAATAATTTTGGCATATAAATAAATTGCTTGCTTTGTTACTAGTTTTTATGTTTTGTTTTGGTTTTATTATTATTAGTTAGCCAAAAGCAACTTGTCAGTTGTGGCAGATGATTGACAAAACACCTACAGTAGAAAACTGGTCATCTTACAGGAGATGAAAGAGCCTATTTGTTGTCACCGGATAACTGACCCCAGCTTCCCAACTCCAGATCCTCTCCAGTGGCCAAGAAATGTTTCAGGGCCAATTTCATTCTTAGCGTAATGGCAGCAATGATTTTGGCTAACTAATTACACCAATTTAAGAAAAGAAATGGTACATCAGGCCATCAAATGTTTTTTTTTTTTTCCTCTAGTCATAATTAAGAAAGTTGTGGTAACCCTTTTAAAAGAACAGAATTTTTAATTTCAGCTCTGACAACTTTTGAATATTTACTCCTTTAAAATGAATGGGATTATACCAACAGACTTCTGTCCAAACCATCGTTGTTTTGGTGGTTCCTGGCAGAGGAACTGCTCTGCTGTGTCTCTCTCTCCCCCTAGTGCATTCTTTGGCTTAGAGATCAACCTTATTCCCACTCTGGAGAAACGGGAATATATCTAAGGCAAATTTGACATTGCTTAAAAAAAAAAAAAAAAAAAGTATAATAGCATATTGGAGATTGAAAAAAAATTTGGAGGCAGGATAAAATAATTTTAATATTAAAAAATCACACACACACTTTTCATTATTATTACGTTTTTTTTAAATCTGAAGCCACTATGAGAAAATGTAGACATTACTTAATAGAATTTTAAGTTTTACTGTATTATTGGAGCTACACTTTCTCTTGAAAATTGGTCTTCTTACTTTCCATATGACTTTTTCTTTCTTTGGCATTACTCTGCTTTGGGCTGTCACATTTTTTTTAGTGTTTGCATTCTCTTTTTAACGTTGAAATTACACATATAGAATTCTAGAATCTGTAACATTAATATGTAAATTTATCTCTCCTCTTTCCTCATTTTCTCCTTGTCCTGTGAAGATATAAACCTATTTTCTCCAGATCTGGTAGGGGGAAAAAAAAAGAAGTATTCTTCTGAAATAAGAATTTCAGTGAATAACTAGTTTTGCCCTGATACTTTTGCAAAGGGATACAAAACCTTGTCATAGAAATAATTCACTAGGCATTTACAAATACGTTAATCAATAAATGTATTTCTTAGTAAGTCTTTTTTTTACTTCTGCACTTTGTCAAAGTATGAGCTTTATATTTGTCATAAAGGATGTTAGTCGTGTGTCGTTCACTTTTTTTGGTTATCACTCAATAGAATACTTTTGACCAGCAATATTATTGACTTTATGTAGTGTGAAATGGGTTGAATAACTTACACCTTACAGCAAGAACAGAGCTTTGTGCAGTTTAGTTTGTATTGCAGAGGTTGACAATTGTTCCGTATTTGAAAATGAGAATTCTAACCCGCACAGTTTAACTCTGTTGACACAATGATGATAACGTGAAGAAAAATTGACCAGAACAGATACTTAAAAATATACAAAATTCTGAGTTTAGTTCCAAAATTAGTTGACCTTACTTGACCAAAGATGTCTTGTTGAGTTATATGGGAAATGGAGCAAGAATTTCAAATGTGTTACCGTGCTATTTGCTTAACATTTAGGAAATCAGAGCGCCAGGATGCTAAACTGATATTCATTAACTTATTCAGTGTGAATGTAGTTAACGTTTGCCTGCCTGGATTATCGTGCCAGCATTTCTCGTTTATAGTCTTGATTCATCTGATTTTTGTTTGTTCTTTACAGATTTAGAGATTTGGTATTACAAATAAAAGTGCCACCATAATTAATATCTGATTAGGTGAATGTAAATCAGGCACCTATGGCAATTACAGTAATCCCAAAATTCGGAGCATGTGCCAAAACCAAGATCTTGATGACACAAACTAATACTATGCCTGTTTAGAAAAACTTTAAAACACCAGAACTCAATAGCTATAAAATTATAATTAAGATAAATATTTGGGGGGCGTTTCTGTTTAATTAAATGGAAGATATTACGCAGCTTTTAACTTCATGGATTGATGTTCACAGAACTTTAAGTCTAGTGCATTTTATATATTTTTTTGAGATACAAAGTTCAATTCTTATTCCAAAATTCATTCCTGTTTTCCTTGTTTTATCACTTTGACTGTTCAGAAGCACTACGTTCCTTATCATTTGAGCCTTTGCAACGGGCTTCATTGTATTCTCCTACCATTAAGGTAGCTTCATTTATAGCAATTACTTCTCCTAAGTAAATGAAAAAATGGCATTGCATTCCTTTTGCTTTTTGGTTTATTCCAAAGATAAACTACTGCACCACCTTAAAACTTTGTCTGAAAAAATGCACTTGGATTTTCACACAAGACTCAAAATTCTTGTGTTAAAGCTGTCTTTGTTCTGATCCCATTCTAAGGTTGAAAAGCTTTGGCAAATGTAGGGTTTTCTGTTTTATCTGAGCAAAACCATTAAAAAATCTGTTCTGTGTGAAAGTCCAGAAACAGGGATGAACCACATTCTGAATTGTTTTGTTTTGATGAATCATAATTTGCCGCATGTGAGAGGATTATAGATTAAAGGCTTTCTCTGGCCAGAACTATTTCTGTCACTTGGTGAGGAAACAACATATAGAAACAAAGCAATATGGCATTGCTCTGCATTCATATCCTCACTCAACATTGTACAGGGGCATAGAAATATCCAAGATGAACTAATTTTGATCATATTTTGTAAGCAAGCTGCCTTTTGAATTCTGTATGTGCCAATTTGAAGAGCTTTTGCAGTTCTTTCCCTTTGCTACGTTCACTATTTACATCAGTTATATGGAATCTGGGAATTATGGGACTTTTGCTCATTTTTAAGTTAAGTTTTATCCCACCAATTCAAAAATTGTCTCTTCCCCTTGAAGGAAGAAAAGCAGATAATAACTGTGACGGAAGATTCACTAACCAACACTGATCCCATAGCATAACCTTTGATTGATTACAGAAAATATTTTATTAGAATACAGTGAAGGAATTTAGCAGGGCAGCATTTTTCCTCACAAGAAATACACTCTGTTGTCAAGATAACACACTTGTACCAATCTCACGCTCCCAGTACAGTGTCAATATACTTGTCCACACGTCCTGAACTATTTTACCATAATTGTCTAAACAGCCATCAAGAAATTTTCTTTCCCTAAGTTATTTAAAACAAGTTTTCACTTCAGCGTTCTTTCAAAAAAATGAGGGTTTTTTCCTATTCTCTAATGATCATATTTATTATGAAGGTCTAAAACCTATATCCAATGGCATTATTTATTATTTTGTATTCTCAACTTTTCCCTACCTCCTCAATTTTGTTAATCTGACATTGTTTTGATTTGAATTTATCTCTTTCTTCAAGGATTATTCTAGCTCTGTTATTTTGTGCTCAAAGAAAGACCTTACATCAGTAGTCACTGTTCCTCTAAAGATGCCTCTGTGGCCGTCATGTTATAGGCAGATTTCCTGCAGCAAAGCTTATCTTCTGTAGTTTCTTAAATATTGAAAAGCTGTAACGGCAATAAAGAATACCGTGACCAAAGGAGATTGCAGACACTCTTGGCAGAGTTACAGAGCTCTTTTGAAAGGAAGATGGTACCTAAAATAACTGTACCTCCTGAATAAATCACAGGAATGAGCTCTAAATAACACTAAGAAAAATACGGCATTTCCAGTGTGGCGCATTCAGAAATCATGAGTCCACCCTAAATTTATTTTAATCTTGAAGTTTAGTGTAATATATAAACGTACGTGTGTACACTACGTACTTATGTGTCTGCGTGTGTGAGACAGAGTATCTTTAGTCTATATAAATTTTAATTTGCCTTCTGCTATGGAGAAAAAGTGATACACTTGAACCATGCTCGCAATTATTTTTGAAGAAAAGCTAATTTTTATATCATTATGGCTCTAAGGGTCTAGTCTTAGCACAAATATTGTTATGTTTATCAATACTGTGCTGTCACATGAATGAGAGGTTATTTTCTTAGCTCTGGGAAGACGAGAGTTTATTTGAATGTTCTCTAGCAAAATTGGCACTGTGTGTTGTTACTACAAATTTTGCTGGGCAGGGGAAATACTTTACCAATTTATAAACTTTTTTCTGTAAGCTGAATTCCTGTCTCTCTGTGCAAGTGGTACACTGAAATACCAATTTAACTGTCCTACAATAGGAAGATTTTATGTATCTCGGAGAAATTCCTGTTCAGGGAAGGTGGCTTTTGGAGTTGGAGAAAGACCAGAATTCATTTCACCCAGAGGCTGACTAGGTACTCCTGGTTGTAGAGTGTGCATAGGAGATATGTAGTCATTGACAAATTTTTTTAGCCATCTTGTCATGTTCTCCTCCCAGCTACCATGTTGTTCTCTGCAGCGGATAAGCCCCTGTGGGCTCTTTGTAGAAAATCTGTAGCATCTTTCTGTTGCTGTGGCTTTCACATGCCATCCTGATGCTGGCAAACTGCACCAGGGGTATAGACAGGCATCAACTCAAGAAGGACATGGACCTGTTGGAGCAGGTCCAGAGGAGGCCCCGGAGATGCTGGGAGGGCTGGAGCCCCTCTGCTGTGAGCACAGGCTGAGAGAGCTGGGGGTTTCAGCCTGGAGAAGAGAAGGCTCTGGGGAGACCTTATTTGTGGCCTTCCGGTAAAGCTGGCCTACAAGAAACATGGGGACAAACTTTCTAGTGTGGCCTGTTGCGATAGCACAAGGGATAATGGTTTTAAACTCAAATAGGGAAGATTTAGACTAGTTATAAGGAAGACGTTTTTTATGTTGAGTGTGGTGAGACACTGGCCCAGGTTGCCCAGAGAGGTGGTAAATGCCCCATGCCTGGAAACGTTCCAGGCCAGGCTTGATGAGGCTCTGAGCAACCTGATCTAGTTCAAGATGTCCCTGCTCTTGGCAGTGGGGTTGGACTTTAAAGGTCCCTTACAACACACTCTATTTTATGATTCTATGACAGCTGCAGGAGACAGTAACCTGTGGCTGATCATGGCTCCGTAATGGCCTTTTGGCTCTTTCTGGTCACCTTTCCTGCCTACGTGGTTCTCTCACTTTGACCAAATGGCATTGCTCCCAGCATAAATCAGGCCCGAGCACAAGCTGGGTTAGCCAAAATCTGAGCAGGAGTTGAGTGAGAAGTCACTCACTTGTGGGTCCTTTTTTACTGATGTCAATGAAACAAAGAAATCTGTTGTCTTCAACTCTTTGTATTTAGGCATCTACTGTCATTTCAGACACCCTGGAATACCAAAGAATCCACACAGGCATGGGAGAAGTGATGCTAGTTCATAGGAAATTAATACATTTCTGTGATCATCATCATAAAACAGTTTTACAGTAGAGTTTTAGTTAGTTTTTAATTTTAATTCCTTCTGAAAAAGTGCTTTAATTTTCCTTTGCCTTTGATTTCACTGACCAAAACACTTAAATATGAGACGACCTTTAAGCATACAGTTAATTACTGCAGAAAATTGGGGGATGTTACAGAAACACCTCTAGATTTCAGTGCTAACAATAGGAATCACAAAACCACTAAACTGAGAATTCCATATGTGAATTTTTCATGACTCAATTAACCCCCAGATCCCTTCAGCTGTTTTTGAGTACCTGAACGTAACTTCTGTGTCTTAGAAAATGTGCCCTATATTTAGACACATCGCTGTAAAGTTTATACCCATATGCCGTATATCGTAAAAATGAGAGATGTAACCGTTTTATTAACCTAAATTTAAGACTTTCTTTGTAACAACAATTCTGTTTTTCTGATTTTATAGCTTTATTTCCTTGCAAGTAAAAATATTTTGTCAAAATGTTAGTGTACTGCACCTTTTCACTTAGTTAGACTGTTATGAAGTATAAAGTATTTTTTCTACTGAAATGGAACTTGATTTCATTTTTAATCTCATGAGATTGCGTTAGTTAAGTCAAAATAGCTCACAATGGGAACAAAATAAAGAATGAAGACTGAAATAAAAAGCTCTTTATGATCCACAGCACAGTTTAAGTGCTGGCATAAGAGCATAGTCATGGTTCTCAAAATCTCTGAAAAATTTAATAAACATTACAACTACTGAAGGAATATAGATTAACGTAAAAGCAAAAAGTGTGTATGCATATATACACCTATTTTTATAGAAAAGCATTGATAGAATCAGTGTGATTAAATGAAATGATGAATAAAATATTTGAATTTTTAAACTCTGTAAAAGTGTGAAGAGGTGTCGTTGACATTAGTATGAGAAAGATCAATTTATCTTCATATTTAAGTGATTAAGGTCGTCTTATTTTACGGTCATTCAATTTGCATTATTCTGTATCTTTTTAAACATTCTTTGTTCTCGGTATCAGAACAACTGATGATGTTCTTGCACTGTGCTTAGCGGATAGTGATTTAAGGAAGTTTATTCCGAGTTCACTGACTGATTTGTTGGAGAATTGTGGCTTATGTGCTGTTTGATTAGAGTGGGTCGGAGTGCTTAGCTAAACAAATCACAAGTGACGCATAGCGCTTCTTTGAAATAAAGCTCCTTACCAGTGTAACTACTACTATGTAGGATCTTTGTGTGATCATGGCTAAGAGAAGAGCAAGAAAATGTGTGTTTTAACAGTAATTAAAAGAAAAGGCAGGTTTATATTTTTTATTAATTATGCACTGGAACATAGTTAAATGCAAGCTTAATTTTACTCTGTAAGCTCATACATAATTAACCCTCTTGTCATTTGTTAGTGGTGGTAATAAGTATATATTTAATTTGCATGGAGTCCTCATACAGTAATATTTTGACTTGGAGTCCTCATACAGTAATATTTTGACATAAAACACTATCCTAATTTTCATTGTGAACACTGAAATTTTCATGGTGAAACATAAAAACCTACCCTAATTTTCATTCGTGCTTTCCAACTCATAAGTATTACTAATCCTTCAAAGAAGAAATGCCAAATATTTTTTGTTTTGGGGAAAATTGCTAAGTCAGACAGGGAAATATTGATAGATAGGGATATTTTATACCTTTTTCAGGAACAGATAAATTATATGCATTGCTTTTGAGTAAGGATATGTTTTTTTCAATTACATGTTAGTTATTAGCAGTGTAATTTAGATGCATACAAAACCCAATCAGTGTCTCCTTATTGGTCAGACTGAACATTCACCCTGTCGTGGTCTTAATAGTTCAGTCCCACAGGATCAGCCCACACAGGATGAAGGGTCTCGGGAAACAGGACTCTGAAATAAATCCAACAGATAGACCTTAGGATAGGGTAGAATAGACAGTGTTTCATCCTCTTTTTAGAACCTGAGTGGATCAGTGCCCTCAACTACTGTTACCAACCTGAAAAATCAGTGCTCTTCTCACGCAAGGTCAGGTTTTGCTCCGTTCTTATTTTCTTCCACAAATACAGTTTTGACAATAACGCTAAGATTTATAAAACCAGAATGTAGAAATACCGCTGATAGCAACAAAATACAGTATGAGAAGCAACGAATGGGCAACATTGTCATTCAGGAGCTGAAGTACGAAAATTTGTTTTTCTCCTCTTTCCCCTGAAGAATTGCATGTCTCTAGGCCATTTATCTCTGGAGACTGCAACAGCTATGCAAGAGAGAGATCGGTCTCCATCCCAAAACTTAGAAAAGCTTTTCCTTTAGGCTTTGCAAGAGACCACTCCCCCTACCAGTTTTTGAAAATTCATTTTGTATGATTCATGTTGACATTTTTAGTAAAACTCATACTGCTCCTTTTAATGATCGTTGTGAAGAAAATCTGTATTTATTAATGCTTGCCATTATGTGATATATTAGATACTTTCTACTCTTTAAATATTGTAAGAAGCTACTGGAGTTATTAAATGACAGCCACGATTATACGATTCACACAAAGATTTCTAAAGACGTTCATTCCTTACACGGGTGATACTGTACGGTTGGGTACCATGACATAAAGCTTTGTTCATGTTAAAGTAATCCGTAACAGTTTTTGCCAAGGCTTAGTAATGCTTATTCTGACAGTTAGAACGTATTGCCCTCTTGTCAAAGTTGCCTTCAGAAATATTACTGTCCTCTGTATAAATAGTTTGATTAAAATAAATTTATCTAGGCTGGGAAACGGCTAGAATTAAACCTATGAATACCCGTATTTCAGCTGCCCTGTGCATGTGCATTAGTTTTTAAATGCAATCTCTTGCTCTTTTTTTTTTTTTTTTTCTTTTAAACAGGTACACAACTTCATTTATGTATAAAATTACAACGTTTACTTCAGGAAAAAGTATTCATTATTCAGTTTTTACTTTCCTTCATTGCTTACTCTGTGTCAACATGTCATATTTATTATATATTACGTAAAGACTGCCCTGAATACAAAGTGGTTAATTCCTTAATAGGATAAGCGTGGCAGTTGTCATGCAAGTGCTGGAGTACTTCATGAACATTAATAACTCTGTAATAAACATAAACATTAATAAACACATTACTTATGAGGCTAAGGGATAGTCTATTTTACGAACAAAGAACAGAGGAAGAGGGAAATTAAATGCAAAACCATTCTTCAAATTTAGTTAATGAATTTCAACTGTAGAGAATTTGCTTTTTTACGTTATTTAACTTTATATATGGCTTTATTTGTTTGTAGCTTCTGTTGACACTAGTTGCTCTCCCGTTGTGTTGCAGTTTCTCAAAAAACGAAATCCCAAGTATCAAGTGCACTGTGTGTGCCCTGAAGACAGGAAGTAATAAAAGAAATAACAGTATATATTAAATCTTCACTGGTACAAACTGTGCCAATGATGAGACGACTGTAGAGCTCACTGGTAATCGTTTTCCCAGTCACGGGCAGCTATTGCTAAAACTCATAGCATCTCACTGGTCATTCGTTTCTTTGTGAAAGAGTCGAAATGCTTTTCCAAAAGACCTGGAAATGCTCACTAGTGTGGAGGGACCGGGATTTTATTACATATGACTTCTTTTCCTCAGTGTCGTTTGTGTCTGGCACATGATTTAGGCTACCATTAATTGCTCTGGTATCACATGCAGATAATCCAGTTCTCAAAAGTCAGTAGTTCAGTGCTAATACTTGAGAACCCTCTCAAAATTCAGTGCGCTTCACAGCTAGGACGGTGTGCAGTGGAGTCTCTGTATGCTCCTGGAAAACACAGAAATTTGCTCAAGAGCCTTGGGATAATCTGGGCAGCTCAGGTTTAATCTCACCAGTCTTTCGAAACTGTCATAAACTGTCTTGGAAACCATCTTAGAATTTTCACTTTGAGCAGGGTATTAAAAATTATTTTTTCCTGTACCCTATTGCATTGTATCTACTGGAAAGGGATCACAAGACCTTAGCTTTTATTAAGCATAAACCTTATCTGTAGATTAAAATTTGAACTAAGAATGTGAGTTCAATTAAAAGTATCGAACTATATGTCCTTTCTTCGCTTAGAAAGGAAACATTCCATTTTAAGTATCAGTGGGAGATTGCATAAAAAATACGGTGATTGCTGCGTTTTGCATTACCATGTAGGTGACTTTATCACTATATCCCTTTAATCACTTTAATCAGAACATAGCACTCTCATGAATTTTCTTATGCTTCTTTTTTTTTTTTTTAACAGACCTTTAGAAAATAATGGCTATAAAGTGCCTGTAGAATGGTACAATTCGTAACGATCTACCATAGGCAGACAAAGAATAATATTTATCTATCCTGTAATTCAAAACCAAAAATTAATAAAAAAATATTCCATGTACTGTGTATACTTTAGCAAGGATATCATCTATTTTTTTCAGTCATTAGAGAACCACTGGGGCATTTAAACTTAATTTTCTTTCCTTTATTGATACAACTTTTGATACAAATTTTAAAACATGTTATAAAGTATCACAGGATCTTCAGTCTTTTTATTTTGATTGTGTGCTTTATTCCAGCTCAAGCCATCTTTTTGTCTGACTCACATAGAGCTGTTATTCCAGATCTGTTCTCTTCTACTCTTACCCATTTGTAGTGCTACGAAGAAAAGTCAGGCGAGAGCTAAACGATCAGACAACTGCTAAACGCTGCTTAATTTTTATAATGTTTATGGTGTTGTACAAATTCCTTAGCAGCTGCATTGCTCTGACAGTGTATCTTAATGCTAGTATTTATAAGGTATAGCTGTTACAATGAAAAGAATCATATCGCTGATGCGCGGCTGTGACGTTTGTGTGTAACTCAGCTTCAGTCCCGATACCTGCAAGAAGTTACACGGGAGAAACCAAAGCAGAATTTTTTACATTGCAGTTAAGAGTATCAATTTTTTATGCTACAGCATTAGGCAAACAGAGTAAAAATGTGTGTATGGTTTTGAACTCAAAGACAAAGGACAAGAGGAAACGGCCTCAAGTTGCGCCAGGGGAGGTTTAGGATGGATGTTAGGAAAAAATTTTACACTGAAAGGGTTATCGAGCATTGGAACAGGCTGCCCAGGGAAGTGGTTGAGGCACCATCCCTGGAGGTATTTAACAGACGGGCAGACATAGTCCTTAGAGATATGGTTTAGTGATGGTTTTGTCAGAGTCAGGTTGATGGTTGGACTCGATGATCTGAAAGGTCCCTTCCAACTGAGGCACTTCTATGATTCAATGATTTTGAAATACAAAACCCATTCCTACAGAAATCAAGAAATCTTTACAACTGAGTTGAATTCACACTTCCAAACAGAAGGATTATTACAGATAATTGTGATAAGCATATAATTTACAGTGAATAAATTTGTTATTTTAGTAAAAAAAAAAAAAAGATGATTGTAATGTGTCCAGAACTATTACAAATATTCTTATTTGTGTGTCACAAATATATTTTTAAATAGTTTACTTAGCCAACTGTGCCAACTTTGCATTTAGGTACACTTTTGTATTAATGGTTTCTTGAAAAGCTGCAGTATCAAGATATATTGTGCATTAATCATTTAAGGCATTTATAGTGCTGTATTTATCATTTGTTGTGTAACATAATGCAAACCATTACAAAACTCTTGATGGATAATTTATAGATAATGTTTTGGTCTTTGTGGCATAAATAGGTTATTACATTTAAAAAGATACCAAAACTGGATCTGTTTTAGCAACTGCAATTCAGCTTCTTTCTGTGCTTCTCTGCTAGGAAGCATCTGTTCTTCGCTGTGAGGGCGGTGAGCCCCTGGCCCAGGTTGCCCAGAGAAGCTGTGGCTGCCCCATCCCTGGAGGGGTTCAAGGCCAGGTTGGACGGGGCTTGGAGCAACCTGGGCTGGTGGGAGGTGTCCCTGCCCAGGGCAGCGGGTTTTTGGAACTAGATGGTCTTTAACATCCCCTCCAACCCAAACAATTCTATGATTCTGAGTCTCTTTTTCTGAAAAGCCACCATACCTTTAGCAACGCTGGGTAGCATCGACACCAGGCAGAAACTCCGAGCAGCTTGACACCTCACTGAGGCAAAAAGTTGCATATAGATGACTTTTCAAGGTAGTACATAAGTGGCCACCGTTTTTGCTGTAGCATGCAGACGTGCAGGAATAACCAGCTCCAGGTTGCAGTCTAGGGTCAGTGGTTTTCAAGCCACTTAAATGCTTTGGGAAATATTATGCTCTGTCTACTTGAAATTGTCATCTATTTATTCATAAATGAATGCCTTCAAGAACATCTTGTATCCAGATGTCTTTTTGGCATTTGCTATGAAAATAATATAGTTACAGTTTATCTAGTCTGTCAAACTGCTTCTGGCTGTTTTGAATAAATTTATCATTTATTTATGTAGAATTCTCAGTTTCTTTATTTTGTCTTGATTCATTACATAAAAGCAAATTTCTTAATATTGAAACTAGCACATGCACATCCATCCCTCCATATACACACACACATATGTGCATATATATATGTGGAAAGTGGTTGCAATTAAACTGGAGAACCAAAGAAATGAATTTTAAAGTTCTACAGCGTTGTGGTATAGAAGATGATTTCATTTCAGAATTAGTAGATGTATATTTGCAACTTAAAATCAATAGTATGAAAATATTGCTGTTTTCAATACTATTCAGTGGGGAAGATAATGTGGACTTCATACAGCTTCATTAACTTATGATAATTTTAGATATTAATCCATTTCTGAAGGACAAGCATAACTGCCTTGAACACATAAGCAGGTAGATTTGTACCGCTAGCTCATTTTAATATGCCTGTCCTGGTGCAAAGGCTTTAGGAGTTCTTGCTTTTGGATGCGACACAGAAAGGTAACAACTTCCCTTTAAGACCGCTTTAAGTATTTCTGGAATCAGTTAAGATGATACGCTACCTAAATTAAGCTGGTCGATAATATGTAAAAGAAAATAAATACATATATAATTCATTTATTATTTTACTTTCTTTCTAAGGAAATAAAGGAAACCTACTGAATCATTTAAGTAATGAAACTGAAGACAGAACACACACAATTTCTGAAGAAGCGTTGTCTCACTTACATAGTTCTCCATTGTTCAACCCCCTGATTTATCCACTTTTTTTCTTTTTCTGAATTCCATGTACGAAGCCCGGTTACAGGCATTGTTTGTGCGCTGTGGATGAATGTAGTACTACCCTTGCTGGGAGCTATGAATTCTGTCAGAGCCCAGCTTTGGTCTTGAATGATGTATGTAATTATTTCTTCTGTCTGGTATGAATTCAGGTCTTCAAGAGATCTAGGCTCATACTTATGGATAGATGGTGACGCCACAATAGAAGTTACGTTCTGTTTTCACAGAAGTTGCACTTTGCCATCAAAAGGCATAATTTTGTAACACTAATTTACCTTTGAAAATCTGTTGACATGTCTTCGTTGTGAAGTTACGGCTTGCAATATTCCCCTTTTCTGAAACTTTTTGCAGAATTTTGATATAGATGTTTGTCAGAAAGTATTTGTATGTGAAAATAATATATTATACGTGTACCTCCGCCAAAATTTCTAACTAAAATTAGGACCAACTTTGGAAAACTATTTTATATCCACATCAAGCTTTTTGAAGAAATTCCACGGGAGTTTGAAACAACACCTTCCGGTGTGGAATGTATATCACAAAGCCAAATAAGGAACTTGTAGGGGATGAATTAGTTATTTATCCAGCCGTACTGAAGATACTCCAGTTCTTCAAACTACTAGCAATGAATAACTTAAATCTCTGAATGTCTTTAGCTTTGTGAAGAAGGCCATTGTCAGCCAACTTCATTGACAAGAATATAAACAGAATGCGATGCGTATCTGACTACCTTGGCATCAGTTTATCATTCGGTTTTCTTGGTTTAACACACTCCCTGTAACTGAGTCTTTTCTGTGGTAATTGTAATACTGGCCACTCTGCCTTTCAGAATCAGTGGTGGTTCTATGAAATAAAATTAATGCAGTTATAGTAATCTCAGCTAACAATTAATGAAAACTCAAGCTTATAGTTATAAAGAATCTTTTACGCAAGGACAAGTAGGTTGAATAAATCCTGAGCAAAGGGAGATAGTTTCTCATGTTGCTAACAGCATTTCATACTCAACTGATTGTATTCACGATCTACCAAAAGGCATTATATTTTAACTAAATACACCAGGACACTGGATAACTGGATAAAGATATTTAACTAAATACACAGGACACCACTAACTTCACCAGGACATCGAGTAATTTACAGTAATTAGGACTCCCAAATAATTCACAATAAAATGCATCACTCAGCAATAGCAGTCAGTCTCTACATAGGTCTCCGTTGTCTTGTCATTCTCCAATAGTTTTTAGTCTGAGCGGTTTTCCACCTGTTCCTTCTACATATCTTTAACCTCCTCTGATACTGTCTGATTCCCTACTTTTCCTATGACCTGTTGTGCATGTACTTCAGATCTTTTCACCTTCTTTTGGCACTAAATTTTAACAGTTTTAAGTTGCCTGCACCATCCACCAACCTGTTGCTGTCGGGCTGCCAGCACAGCCCACCCTTGGCCGCAGCAGATGTTCAGACAAGGGTGGGAATGCTGAAGGGTATGTGTGAAGGGGGCACCCAAAACTCTCAGAGGGCGTATTTGCCTGAAACGGATGATGTTAAACAGTAAAACAAGCCCCAAATTGTTTAAATGGTAACCAGGGAACTATGAAGAGATCTTTTGAAATAAAGAAGTAGTCACTTTAAAAGAAATATGTACAAAGGAAGCCTGTAGCATGGAATCACAGAATTGCTTTGGTTGGAAGGGACCTTTCAGATCATGGAGTCCAACCATCAACTTAACTCTGCCAAAAACCACCACTAACCCATGGCCCTCAGCACCACGTCTGCCTGTCTTTTAAATACCTCCAGGGATGGTGACTCCACCACTGCCCTGGGCAGCATGTTCCAATGCTTGACAATGCTTTCCATGAAGAAATTTTTCCTAATACCGAATCTAAACCTCCCCTGGTGCAACTTGAGGCCATTTTCTCTTGTCCTATCGCCTGTTCCTTGGGAGAAGAGACCGACCGCCCCCTGGCTACACCCTCCTTTCGGGGAGTTGTAGAGAGCGATGAGGTCTCTATGAAGGTACCTTTCAGTGGGCACAGCAGCAGTTGAACCTCTTTTAACACTGCTGGGTCTCCCATCACAACAATACGGGATGCAACAGGCAGGGACTCACACCTCATGTGACCTCCATGGTGGGCTTTTGTGCTGGCATGTGCGTTAGCAACCTGTAGGGAGAGGCACAGCTTCGCACAAGGTGTGTGTGAATGGGGTCACCCAGGGGAGAGGGTTGTGCTCATAACCCAGCCTGTGTCCGCCTTCCCGGAGCTCCGTGGCAGTGGGCGCCCTTCGAACTGCGTGGGATTGGTTAGCGAAGGGTGTTTAGGAATTAAGAGGTGTTTATCAACGTTTTCAGTAAATCTCTAGTATTGTAGTTTATTTGTTGTATTGTTAATCATGAATATAAAATTCACTGATTGCTAGTTTGTTATTTCTCATAAATAAATCAGAAAGCTGCTTTGATCCTGATTGCAGCTATCTAAATTGAACAGTTTTTCCTGCAAAAGTTACCAATTTTTTTCATCCCAATTACATCCTAGCTGTAGTTGCAATACAATTTGCACAGTTTACATGGGTCAAAGAAGCGAACCTTACATGTGAAACCAAGAGGTTTCAGTGTAATTACAGTCTTAGCAGTCTAATCAGAGAATTATTAGTCCAGTTACAATGATGTACACTTATAGTACAAATTACTCAGTTTTTACAGCTTATTCCTGATGATGACAATTAAAACTAGCAGTTTTCCAGTGTCTGACGCTGTCTCTGTGTTGTGCTCAGCCTTCCACTGCTCTTCTAGATCTCGAGGTTGGTGGCTTGCGGAGGTGGGGAGCGGGAAGAGAGTTGATTATAGGGAGTCATTAGCATCCTATAACTTTCATGATGTTTGTTTTTGAGGATGTTAACGTTTGTGTTTCCTTCCTCTTCATTCTTGGGTATGCTTAGGGTAGTTTTAGTATGTTTGCTAACACAGTCTGTTTACTTGTTCTTTCTTCATTGGTTTGTTCTTCTGGGTTATGTCCAGAGTCACTATATGTGTTATGTTTTATCTAAACTGGATACTTGCTTTTTTTTTTATCTTTGTTGTCCTTAACACTGGCTTTGCCCAGCTCCCAAGGTGGTGGTTCTCTAATGAGCGTAACTGACCACTGGAGAGTTGCTTGTGGCCTTGGGGGATCTGGTATATCAATCATCCTGGGCCCACGCTCTTGTATGGTTGGACGGGGCTTGGAGCAACCTGGTCTAGCGGGAGGTGTCCTTGCCCAGGGCAGGGGGTTGGAACTAGATGATCTTTAAGGTCCCTTCCAATTCTAACCATTCCACGATTCTATACTGCATTTTTTTTCCTAGCATCATGGATTATTCATTCAATACAGAATTACTGCTTCGTCTTACCATCTATTTGTTCAAATACAGATATGTTAGAATTGGCATTACAATGCAGTTGTACTTGGTTGTAGATAATTGCTGTTACAGGCAAACAAGTTAAACAAATCTTTAGGTGGACAAAGACAAGTCAAAAATTCTTGAAGTTTCAGTTTGCCTTTTAACAAAAGGCCTGTGGCCTCTTAAAAGTGATAGCAACACCATATTCACAGCGTTACCGGGCTGCATATTGTGGAGAAACTGAACAGAGATGCTGCATTGTCCTTATGATTCTCTTTGTTTTGCGATGACTTCATAAGAGTGAGGTGGAACTTCACGAAGTACAGTTATCGCTGTGTCCAAACTTTTAAACTGTATATTTACATATTCTTTTCTCTGGCAGAAGGTTTATCTGTGTAGCATTTGTTTAATTAACATTTCTGTTCTTTTTTTTTTTTTCTTCGTGGTATCTGAGAGGTTTCTGATAGTGATAGGATTGGCATTAATGGAGACATAGCCAGACTGCCTGATTCTAAACAACTTCTTCTCTTTTTAAATTTCTTGTCCTGTAAGTCGATACTGTCAAATAGGGATCTAAATTTGATCATTCATATTTTCCAGCATTGATTAAATAATTTTGATACCATTTCCACAAAACTATTAGACTGAAACATAGGATAAAATTATGCTTTCTTTGGAAAAAAAGAAGTTCCTTTATAAAAATGAAGTTGTGGTGTAGTGGTATCGTTAAGATACCCAACGAAAGACAGATGTTTATACAGCAGCTACACAGTATTCTCTAAAAATGCTGTGTCTGGATAGTCAGAATAATAATCAATACAAGTAGAACAATCCAAGTAGAATATCAATCCATGTATGCAACTGTTCCTTGAGCATACGTGTACTACATTAGAGCCATCTTTTTTCTAGCTTTTTTATTTGTGGCACCTTTCAAGATTCATGTTTTTCATAGGACTTTTTTTCATTGTATTTTCTCTTGTCTGCTTTCCTTCACTTAGTTGTAGACTATCAAACTACTTTATTATGCATGACCCAGGGATATTAAGTAAAATATAGCTATATTTTTTCAAATTCTTTTTCCAGCAGCTGTACTTGCCTTCATCGAAAAAATAAAAATCTTTGAGTGTCTTCAAATATGTATTATAGTTTCAGGGAGTTTGGGCAATGTCAAATTCTTATCAGCTCTCATGCTCTCCACCTTACTGCCCATTCCTGTGCTCCTCTGTTGGACACACTCCTGGTTTTTCTTCAGCATCTGCTATTGGGGAATATTTTAGGTGATATTTAATGATAAATCTAGGGTGAGAGGTACATCGAAGTTGATTTTTTACTGCAACCACAGGTGGTTAAGAAAAGTAAAACGTATAAGGGAGAGAAAGGGGTATGGATCACTGTGAGCTGTTAATAGCAATTTCGTGTCACGATGGAACAGTCACTTGACCGGAATGTTTTTGAGAATATTGCATTCGTGCAGAGCAGCACTCAAGGACAGCCAATCTACAAAACTAAGCTGGAATGCAAGCCCACTGCAATAAATTACTTAAAAATCACGTTCTCACAGAATGTGAGAATCCATTCTCCCAGAAACCCATCTTCATAGAGAATTTGGGAATATTTGTTAATAAATATGTACTTTCTTGGCATTTTCTCAGTCTGCGTGTCTGGTACAGGAGTTTTCCTGCATCACGTTTTTTAGAATTGTGCCAAGCATTAAAATAGATTAGTAATAGTCTTACGTATGTCACATGCAAAACCAAAATATTAAACCTAAAAGTATAGTAATCTTTTGTTAGGCTCAGTTTGCAGATAATTCCATGTTCTATTCACTTCGTTTTATATTCCTCAAAAGGGAAGTTTTCTATGGGATCTCTGTCATGTCTTTTCCCTAAGTCACTCAAAAAAAGAAAGATATACAAATAATTGATTTTTGATCAACAAACTAGCAAAGAATGAAACTATATTTCAGGCCTTCCAGTTTCTTTCAAGAAAATAACAGTTCAGATGAGTAGATTCACAAGGAAAAAGAATTAAATAGTGTTTCCTCGATTCATTCAGCAAGGCTCATGTTATAGTTGAATCCAGAATCTTTTTGAGAGAAAGTGTTCCACCGTTTAGTGCCCCTTTTATTTCCTACTTAAGAACTCCTAAACTAAAAATTGCCCCAAACACTAATAAAGCTGTAATAGATGTTATGTATTTATTCATGAGAAGCATGTTAATTTGAAGTCTGTATAAACTGAAAGTGCATCCAGTTCCTTTATTTCTAAAAAATTAGGAAGCTAGTAACAATTACCAGGACTGCTAGGCAAATAAGTCAGCATAGAGAGGATGAATATGAGAGGCAGATTACTCCTTTTATTAATAACAAAACGTAAGAATGGAAATAACAATTTTCCAAACCTAACAGTCAATAATTAAATGAGATCTTTGCCTTTATAACATAGTTGATAATCTTCATCAATGTAGTATTGACATATCAGGCATTTAATCTGAAGTAAGGTGAGCTGTAGCTGGCTGAAGTAATTTAAATAATTTTTTTTTAAATAAAGTATTGATTATTCATTCCTTGTAGATATACAAGTCAAGTAGTTCACAAAGTTTAGGAACAACTGCCTGGGCAGCTGGGTTTTCTGAACTTCACTTGAGAGTTGTCAATACCCTATGGCTTAGGTAACTCACGCCATAAATTTCTTTTCTAGTTCATTTACCCTTGTTAGGCTATAACTTGTCATCAGCATAGTGTCAGAACAAAGCCTGACACGCATTCAACGCATCCTCTCAGGTTCTGACATCATACAGATTTAAGAACATCTTTTTTTCAGAGGGAGGTTGGCAGCAGCAATAGAAATACTCAGCTACTTACCTTGGACAGAGCTAGACAGGCATCAGGTATATTTATTTATTTTTCCTTTATTTCAGATATGATCTTAATGGGTTTGGGTGTGTGTAAGTTGCTCAGCCTTCTTTGTCTTACCTTTCACAACATTTAGTTTCCTCTATTTCACTCTTTCCCTTGAGCTTACACTGAGAGAAGCTGCCACTCTCTGGGATGTGCCCACGGAGACATTACCAAGTTCACTCGTCTGGTGCTTCAGGCAGAGAGGAGTTCATTCAGCTTGTGCGCTGAGCCATGAAAGCACGGGGCTGCAATTAACCCAGCAACGAAATGCAGTACGATATCTTAGGCTTTGCAACGTGATAACAACCTCTGTATTGTTTTGGTTCAGAGTGTGGTCAGAATACACTACAAAACCAGCATAATCATTCCCTAAGATGAACTACGTGGTGTCAGGTACATAAATCCTCCACATCTGTTGACCATGCAGAATTCAAAACATACACTGTAGCGGAAAAAGAAAGGGCTGTACAGGACCCCATAATTGAAAACTTACCTAGACATTCTGGGAGCCCAGCAGATTGAACTGAACCAAGCTGAACAAAAAGGAGGGGCGAGTTTTCGAGATTCCCATAGAAGAAGTACAGGTGAACGGTAAAGCAATTTCCTTTAAACTTTCCAGTGTCACGCTCCCTACTTTGCTCCTTGTTCTTTATATTCAGGGTTTTGAAATAAATCCTACATTGCTGCTTTCTGTTGAAGGCAGTCATCTTTTGGAGACTGATTATTTTTAGAAGCTATCCAAACATTTTGTATGACATTTATGTGATTATCGGGTTTGGTTTTTGCCTTCAATTTAAAATGAAAAGACTAACTTTGTGCTTTACCAACTTTAATTAGTTTTATGGTAAAACAGGATTCTATCTGTAAGTAAGAAAGAATAAACATTCATTACGAAATACGTACCTCCTTTGTGCCCTCTTTTGGTAGCAGAAATTGCTATCCTGAAGGCAACAATTTATTTAACAAAAACATCTGGGATTTAGCTTTTAATTACCAATCAGAAAAAAATACCTAATAAAAGGATCATGCACAAAAAAAAAACCCAAACTGTGCTGACGGTAGTACTGAGGTGTTTACTAAACAGCTTCTATTAGAGGTCAGGCAAATGTGATATTTTATTTGATGGAGGGTGCATTCAGATATCTAATTACTTACCTAGCCAGTTTCATGTTCTTATGACTACATAAAACATGAAGCTTTTTGGTCTTGTTTTATATAAGGGATTAAATAAAGCCACAGTTGATTACAGTTTATAAATTGACCACACGCCAATTATACTGAAGGTTTACAAAAGGTAATGAATAGCTCATTGACTGTGTCTGTTTACTGTGCACTCTGCATTGATTTCTGGTTTGTTAGAACATTTCGCGCATCAGCACTGGAACCACTAGTCATAGCGTTCTCAGAGGAACCCGGGAGTGCTATGGGTCAATAACTGAACCAGAGACCGTACGTACTCTACTTAGTTCAAATTAATCACTGTGGACCAATTTCAGTCCTAGCATAAGTGGGTAGAACAGCGGGACTTGTTTTTGAGAGAACTTTATTGATATCCTAGGGTATCTTTTTAGAAATTTGTATCATATTTCTGTTTGAGTTTCTGAAAAATATGAAGTATTTTTCTGTATTCCTTACATTCCGATATTAAATAGGTCCTTCATTTCAATTCATAATTGGTGACTTCAAGTTTCCCTTTGGGTTGGGGTATCAAAATTTTGCTGTGCTGAAAGCTTCCTGGCCACTTTCGTACATTAAAGGCCAGAAAAATCTCTCCTGCTCTGGTGTTTTCAGTGTTAACAGCCAAACTGATCACACTCACCCAAGTGTGATCTTAGAATGTGACAAAACAAAACGTTACCTTCATACCACTGGTATGAGTTAATTCCTTGAATCGTTCAGCTGATTGTCAGGCATATTAACACTGAGCCTCAGTTTCTGCATCTGATGCTGTTTAAGAGTTTCCTCTCACTCACACCTTTGGAGACTGTTGCGTCCATTTGATGTCTTAGAAAAACTGCATACTGTGTTCTTTCTACTTACTGATCAAACTACTTAGCGTTGCCATACGTGATCAGCAGTGAAGAGAGTATTCTAGGCAAGTCTTCAAAAAGGCTATTATATGGCTGCTCTGTAAAATGGTTTTCTGCGTATGAAAGTATTTATTAACTTTTATGAGAAGTATTGGGAAGAAAGTTGAGCATTTGTACAAGAATTGAATAAGAACATTTAAAGTGCGTAACAGACAAGAGAAAGTAGTGCAAGAATAAGAGAACTGTATAATGAATGTAAGCTCATGTTTGCTCTGGCTTAGTCCTGTACTCTTTATCTCAGATACTGGCCAAAAATCCAGCCACTTAATGAATACTTTACTAAGAATGGAATTGCTTTCTTTGTGGTGTCCCCTTCCACTTCCATCCAACAGCAGTGAGAGATTTTCAGAGCTGGCACTTCCACCTGCACCATAGTAGCTTGTAACTTCCAACTGGGATGTTAAGTTTTTTAGTTTCAAGAGATTGTCCAGGAAAAAGGCTGAGGTACCTAAAAAAGCACATTCCCAGGACGAAGACAGCCAGCATCAGAGTCAGGGGAACAGTTGCTCCAAAGAATATTCTCTTGTGTTTGATGGCTCTTGCAGCCTGGGGTGATGAGAATTGTAGTGTTCTTCTTGTACAGGTGACTTCTTGCAGTGAATCCAAAGCCTCATCCTGCATTAGATTTGTGACGCTTACTGTTAAGTATATGCACTAACCATTAATTCAGTATCCAGCTCTCTTCTCATTAGTTTTCCACTTGCTACCTTGACTTTACTTATGATGTCTGCTAAACGTATGCTAAGCTACATCAATCTAATCATGTAAGCCAAACAAAGATTAAGACTTTTTATAGTCTGGTGCTCCTGAGAAACATCAAACTTCCCTTATTTACATCCAGATAATTTTTTTCTGTAGATATTTTAAACACCTGTGTAATCTCTGGCTGGTACAGGTACTCCGCAAGATAAAGTTTAGACTTTAAAGCCATGGCCGTCTCTGCTGTCCAGGCTTTCAAAGTGCTTTATGCTTCTCACATCCATAACACACTGTGGCGGTTTTGCGCAGGTCTGTAAGTCACTGCTTGCTTTTAACATTTCTTAATTTCATGCTGTGCTATTGTATTATTGCATGATAATAATTTCACATGCCTCTTTCTGTCCATACTGCTTATTTGTGATCTCTTAACCTTTTTTTCCGCTGGGAGTATTTAGCCTAGAGAAGAGATGACTCGGGGAGACTCTCATTAATGTATATAAATACCTGAAGGGAAGGTGCAAATGAGATGGAGCCGGCCTCTTTTCCTTGGTGTCCAGTGACAGGATCAGAGGCAACTGGAACTTCCTTCCATTGGAAGGTATATTTCTTATTAAGGCATACAACATTGAAAGTAAATAAAAGAATGTAAAGAATATAAAGAAAGAAATTATGACATTCAATTGAGAAAAATAAAGGAATGACACGCAACTTTACAGCTTACAGAAATGCCTAGAAATACCTTAAAAATATAACAATACAGAAAAAAAATGCTTAGAATATCTAAAACAAAAAAGAAAGATTGAAAAAACATGCTACGAAGTTGAGGAGAAACAGAGAAGCCTGTAGTTAATGGACCTCGTGTAAGACAGTCAAGTGCACGCTGTAAGGAAGCCACAGCAGTTCCGCAGTTTATAAAGGTGATGTAGAACCTGAGAAGACAGTAGGTCCTGAAAACACGGTGAAATGGAGTTATGAGAGGTGTTCAAACTGTTCAGGAGGCCAATACAAAGAATGATCAGAATATGTTATGTTAGCCTATTATAGAAATACATTTAAGTATATATAATGCATATAAGAATCTAACAGAGATATGGGTGGATGCTACTTTTTCTGAAAAATTACAACTAACATCATTGGTGCCTTATTCTTTCTAACTAATTACTGCTAGTATGGTGCCTGGTTCCTTTGAGACTTTGCAATATTCTGTCTGGAAACATTCAATTATTAGAAATCTTCCCTTGTCCATTTTTTCTCAATGGATATACTGACAATACAGTCAGTATTTCCTATTTTTATCATAAATTCAATAAGCAGAGAGGCTGTGTTTTATAATCACCCTTATTCACTCACTTTCCTATTTTATTTATTCAGGGATGAAGGTACTGATGGGAGGGAAGGGAGTTTTGCTTATTCTCCGTCTACGTGTGTGACCCCCTCCCATTCAGATAAGAATTACATCTGTCTCCTTGGATGCTTCCTTAATATTGCTTTTTTAGTGTATGCTGACCACGTGCATGTGTGTAAAAGTCTCGTACTGAATTCTGCTTAAAATCTTTCAATGTGATCTTTCTTAGTTTTCCGTTAGCCTGATTTGCAATAATATTTCCATTACATTTTCTCAAGTAATCTTACCTATTGTTTTTTTCTTTATGGAGAAGGAAGGACATTTTGCTTTCTCAAATTTTTCCATGCAGTCACAGTAATTTCTTTTTTCTTCCTTCGCTTGAATTAGTAGCAATAATAATAGCAAAATAATAATCAAATCAAATAAGTAAAGATATTTAGAAAATTGTTATCACCAGCTTAAAAAAAAGGCCTGAATTAATTAAGCTTTCTAAAATTCTTGTGCAAAACTGAGCGTGTCAGAAGATATTCCTTATACAGATAACGAACCAAGCAACAGAGATACAGCCTCTTACAGCTTTCAGCCTTCAAGTTTCAGAAGTTTGTTCGAAATAGTGGTTGACTAGATTGGCATTCCTCTTGCTCTTGCTGTTCCATTTTCTAGTATGCTCCTTCGCCGTTACAAATGGCTGAAAGCTTTTTGTTCCTGCTGTTTATTTTCATGAGGCACATTCCTAGTCTTCGTTTGTTTCAGAGTTTACGCTGGCAACCTGCGAGCATGTGGAGTTATTCCAGTTGGCAGTTGGGGGTTTTATGCAGTATGGCAGATTCCACGCCGTTTTTTTGCCAAGGGAAGTTCCAAGTGAATCACCAAGGGAGGCCGGCCATCGCTCACCGGTCAGTCGTAAAGGAGGGAGGCAAGGGAATCCCCCCGCCGAGGGCAAGTAGCGTTTTTGGATTACCATAGCGGTACAAAGGAAATGCAGAATGAGACGTCATGTCACGGCAAAAGAGACTCTAATACAAATGAACTCCATGACTTTACGGCAGAACTGTGGTTAGGTAAGATTTAAACAGACTTTATGTACATCCATGGGAGAGCCCTTCCAATATTTTTCTTGTGGTGGTCCTTGTCGTACTCTGTTTTTATGCCGATGGTGACGTTAGGTCAGGAGATTCTTTTTGGTGTTTTTTCTCCTCTCTACTTTCTTATTCTTTCAGTCACTCTTAAAATCTATGTGTACTGCAGAAATAATTCCTTCTGTGTAATCTGGGTCTTTGTGACGTCTGTCAGAGGCAGACCCTCATTTCACATTCCCTCCTACTTGTTGTAGTCTTCCAACTGCCAAAATTTAGTTTTCTTTCCTACCGAGTGAGGCTTAATGCTGGTAACATGTTTTATGTTACAATGGCAACTTTTCTCAGCTGCTTGTTTTCCAGTTTATTTGTTCAAATGACAGTTAGGAATTATAATACTACCTGAATAACAGTGTCTCCCCTTGAGTATGCAAAATGGATTTGTAATTTATGATGTGCTGCAAAAAACATTGAGGAATCGGCACCTACAACATAATGGTATTCTAGTTAGGGATTTGCATTACTATATTAATGTTTTCTAAGATGCTGATTGTACTTTTAAATGAAGACTGACAATATGGAATGTACAAAAAAACAGAGTTCTGGAAGATCTTCCAGGAATTGGAACTGAGGATTTTCTAACTCAAAGGCATAGTCTGGGAAACACATGTGAAACACAAGTTTTTCTCCTTCTTTTGACACAAGTCCTCTTGATTTACTTGTAGAGAATTTTGTATCAGAGGTTTTTCTTTCTTGCCATTTCTCACCCATAGAATATCGCACTCTTGTTGTAGCAGGCAACGCATTCCACAGAAAGGAGAACTGGGACACAGAAGGACAAGTATTTCCCCTGCAGAGGATTGGACTGGCTGTACGACAGCCAAGTAAATAGACCAAGTAGTCTTGAAATACATTGTCTTGATTTAACCACTCGTAATTTCTATGTTAGCTTGTTACCATGTCTGTATGCATTAAAGGACAGTATTTTTTAGGTGTCCTAAGTTTCCCTCATTAGTCAGAGGTTTTATTTCTTCTTTTAGATCTTGTTCCTGCAGGATCTTGATCTTTTTGTCTTTGCGTAGGTGAAAACTTCAATTTATAGACAGCACTTTGGGCAACGCTATTCCCAGTTGATCGGAGGGGGCTACATCTAGTTTTTGTTAGCTTCTCTTCAGAGATAATTTTTAGAAGGTAAGATTGTATGAAAGTGGGAAGAACGTTGAGATAACCCTGCCTAACTGTCTGTTAGTACAAAAATGGCTCATCATTTCAAGAACAGCTCAGTGCAAATGTGGATGTTATTCTTCCCTGTAGCTACTGCTTTGGAGAAATAGTTGTTTTTTGCTCTATGCTTAGATCTGAGTCCCAAAACTTACTTTAACGCAATGAAGAAATTAGTATTACATTCTTTCCACATAATTTCTCTTTAAAAATAAATCTTAGCATGAATTCCCTGTATCACATGGCAGTAGAAGAAAGATTTTCTAAAATGACACGTATGAAAAATACCACATGAAAAATCTGATCTCTTTAATTAAAATAAATATTACTGCGTTTTCTTCGGTGAAATTTATGAGGGACTCCACGTGCATTTTCCTTGAATATTGCAATAAAATTAGGTATTACAATATAAAAATTAAACAAATCATTTTCTATTTGGTTATTAATTGGGTATTTCTCTTAGAGCCAAGCCATTCTCATCTGTTGAAATGCCAGTTCTTAATGTATCTCATAATGTCTGCTGGAGGATGAAATTACTCACAGGAGAGGGCCCTCAGAGAAGGATCAATGTATTTATATTAATGTAAATTACCACTGATTAATGAATGCTCTGACCAATAAGGGATTAAATCCTTACTGTATTCCTTATTTGGAACCTAAACTTCCTGTCAATTTTGCAAGATACAAGTAAAATTAATTTGTCAAATAGAGAAAACAGGAATATTAAAAGTCTAGTCAATAGTCTGTTTTCCATAAAAATAAATACTATTTCAGAGCATGAAGTAAAATAGAAGTTAAGGAATATACTTAGATTTACAAAATAATTTTTATAATAGTACTTATCCACGTTGCTGGAATAAATGTTTGTATGTATGATTCATTATGCTGCATATAAGATTTTCTTCAGTACCTGTCTGTGATGCATTTACTGGGATATTAGAACAGTGGGAGCTCATGGAAGCAGTTGTGTAATATTCGACTGCTGTGTGTACAATTTCAAAACCCCAGACAATTTCAATGTTCTGGACACTGTGTGTCAGTTTGGTTTTCACAGAATTCTTCACCACCGGAACAAAGGGAAACGCTGCTGCTGGTGGTGTGAGTACACGTGTACACCTCTGCACTGACAGACACAGTTGATGCTTCTCTATTGGATTGAAACCAGGTGTAAACTGCTCAAGAATTTATACTTCAGGAAGAATAAAGACTAAAGAAGCAAGTTGCAATACTATGAAAAAGCAGAGGAGAACAAAGATTTAGTATCTGTCATGAAAGAAATAGTTTGACAACCACTTTGTAGCCATCAGCCTAGGAACCAAGTCCCAAAGCTCCAGAATGGGAATACTCCTACTCACACTGTGGGCTTGGCAGCAGGGAGAACACGCAATGCATACTCTTTAGGGTCTATTTCTGGGCCAAATGGAAAATTATTCTAAAACTCTCAAAGTAATCCAGATAACTATCTCCTTATCTGATGGCTTTTTCTTGATTAAAGCGGAGGGAAAGAGCTGAGGTCTGTAGTGTTGAAAGTGTGATTATGTGAGTAAAATTCTGCGTTTGAGGGTTCAAGAAACCCATATCCTTTTAGGGTCAGGCGTGTATACTATAATACATACTCATCCATCATTTTCACTAACCAATTATGTTTCTCAGGATGCTAAACAGATATGAGTCATAGAACACTGATAGGTAAAGCTTACTTTATCATGCTGGATGAGACGGTGTATGTCAAGGATAAGTACCTTGGTAAAACACATTGCTTAATTCTTCCATAGGCAAGCTTTTCCGTTTATCAGTGTGAGAAGTGATATCAGTTTGAGAAGTGATATCAGTTTGTTCATAAATACTCTGAGAAGACTCTTTCCTATACAGCTTTTTTCAAGTTTTTACTAGTTTTTATTTCAAGAGGGACTTTCACACATACACTTGTGAATCGTCTGTGGTTTGTGTTGAGGAGAACAATGCAAGTGCTGGGTGGGTTGAGCGTCGATGGAAGGCGGTTGCCTCCCTGGTCTATTGGTTTTCAGTTCACTTGCTTCAAAATTATTTTCATGCAGTACCGCGGATGGTAGATGAATAAACGTAACAATGCATATGTGGGTGAATAAACACATTCATAAAGCTAAACACTACAGAAACAATGGCAGCTATTTTCGGTCTTTGGGCTGTTACATTATTATATGCTCTTAAAATAACTTCCTGGGCACATGGTTGAGAGAGCCCAGAAATTGGGGTGGTAAGATCCCCAACAAGTGCCCAATAAAACTATTGGAATAGTTTTAATTCTAGGTATCTTTGTCTCAATTTTGCAGTTGAAAGTATGATGCTTCGTTGGTGTATATATTTCACAGTATAATTAATGTGTCTAATAATGCAAATAAAAAATTAGCCTTTTTTAAGGCAAAGGCTCAAATCTTGCTGTCTAAAAGACAACTTTTTGTCTTTTAGCCACTGAGTGTCTAATGATATTGAAAATGTTCAGAACAATTGCATGGATGTAAAATGAGGAAACATTAAAAGGTTGTTTTTATTAGTATGTGAATTCTACTGTGAATGAAAACCAGAGTGGCATTTTTTTATTCCTTTAGTGATTAGATCGCTGCAGTTTGTGTCAAATCACATATTTAGCAAAATTAGTAAATGGCCAACACTTAGATAGCTAAAGGGCAGTAGTTCATACCCATATGTGTGGATACATCTTACTAATTAAATGAACTAAGAAACATAAGTAAGGAAGCAGAAGCTAAGATTTTTGGATGCATTTCAACTGCATTAGGAAAGAGCCTGTAAGGAAGAAATGCCCTGATCTTTGCTCACCCAGGGACAAAGCGCCATCTGATGAGGGAACTGGTGAGCCGTACATTTTTGCTTAGGTATTTATGACATTATTTGCCAAAAATCTCATTAAAGTTTTGTAAAATAAACCTCTGAATTGGCAGATGAGGTGACTTCTGGTGTCTTGAAGCTGATTGGACTGAAAGAGGGTGCAAAGGTATTCAGAAATTCACCTTTGTTAATAGCTTCGGGCAAAGCCTCTTCTGCGGCTTTATTTTTCAGTTGACTTCTCAGTAAATGTCAGAGAAAGGCATTTTGAACCTTTTCCTTCTCTTTTACACTTAACGTGGGCTTGGTTTACTTCTGGTATTTATTTATATATTTATTAGTAGTATTGTCTGTGTCATTTAAACATGCTCCAGTGCCAGGTTAGAAATCACTGTGGAGACGCAATTTTATTTTCTAATTTTTCACGTGAACATTTTCCTCGTCAGTAGCCCACAAACCGTATTTAAAATTTGCTTTATTTTTGTTTAGACACCACCAGATACTGTAGCTGTTTTTTGTTAAACTTTGGTAAGTTTGACTAATATCCCTGGAACAGAGGGTGATACTTAGAATTTCTGCAGCTACATTCCATATCCTCACCTGATAGCTGTAGCTGCAATGCACAGGGCATTATCTTCTTGTGATAAGAGTGGTAAATGTAGCTTCAATTTGATGAATTCTTAATATTTCTGTTTACGTTAGAGTCTCAGCTGTCATCACACGTTCACGCCATGCTTATGTGCAAAAGGAAAAACGCATATCCTGCAAGGCGTGTATTGAAATGATTAATGATCGAAGGAGAAAAGGTTTAGTCTGTTGCTTCGTTCTATGTGCACATCTCACATGACTGAGATTGTGACTCAAAATGAATTTTCCAGGTAACATCCACTACTGTGCCTTTGGACTTAAAAGAAAATTTTTATCTGCCGAAGGAACATTATTTCTCATGTCTCATATTATGTGTAATTAATTTTTTACTACTTTTTTTCTCAGACTTTCTCAAGAAAGAACTGTGGAAGTTCACATTTTAGTAAGAAAAGTGAGCTTTTTGGGAAGTGAAAACATTTTGACTTTTAATGGGCGGTCCATTTCTGGTTTTAGCTGTATAGCGATAAGTAGGAATGATATATATAATTTGTAATGCCAAGGATGCCAGATGAAAATAATCGCTTTGAAACAAGTGTTAAGCAGTAAACAGTGATTCTTTCTGATAGTGTAAAAAATGGGGAAGACATCAAACGCATCAAAATACAAGCATTAAACGTTGTAATAGCACCAGAGAACAAAGATACTGTGGGCTGCTTTCCATAACAAGAACATAACAAATTTTATGAATTTAAAGTATAGGTTTTCTGTGATGTGTTAAGTCTACAAACTACGGTGTAACTTCCAATTTTATACCTTTTGTAATGCTAGTTTCATCCTTCTATGTCTTATTGTAAAAATGTAGTTTTGCCTTAGCAATGATTTTTTTCGTCCATGTAGACAAAATCACTGAAAGCTGTAATTCTTCAAGGGCTTGAGAAGTAACTTGTCAAAACTAAAGAGCAAAATCAGTGAACCAAGGCAAGAGAGAGAAGTTCTAGTTCCATGACTGAAATGAATGCCTCTTAAATATGAAAAATGTCACTAGGTTTCATATGTGATTTTGACTAGAAGTCCAAAATGCTGTAGGCAGAAGTACTGAGCATTTATAACATAAACTGCATAATTAAATATGCAGACTGACTAATTTAGTGATGATCAGTCTTCCTCCCTCCGTCCCTCCCCCGCTAGTCCATAGTTGACATGGTTTCACAGGCCGGAACAAGGTTTTTGCTCTGGGTAGCACATCTCTCACAAGTCAATGTATGGAGAACTAGGATGGGTTACCCAGAAAAGTGGTGAAATCTCCGGCCCTGGAGATATTCAAAAGCAGCCTGGATGTGGTCCTGCGCAACCTTCTCTAGGTGGCCCTCAGCAAGGGGACTTGGACAGTAATGGCCTCCAGAGGTCCCTGCCAATCTTGGCTATTCTGTGATTCTATGTTTACATATTTGTATCTATTTATTTAATATTTTTAAATATTTGTATCTATTTAGCACAATTTTTTTTACCATGTAGTGAGGATGAACTTATACCTCCAGTACCTTACCAGTTGATTACAGATTTGAGCTCCTTCAATATTTAGCAGTCCATCTCCTGGGCTTTGTTTCACTGCCCCCTCTCCAGGTCATTGAGCTTCCCATATGGTATGAAGGAAGTTTTTTTAGGAAAAAGCTGGGAATTTAGAGGAGTTTGTCACTGGAGGAATTTGTGAGCATTGCTGTGCTGCTCTGCGGTTTGACTGCTGGAAGCACCAAGCCTCAGCTGTGAGGTCGCAAGCTAATCAAGAAGTTTGCACAGTGATGATATTACTAGAAAAACATATATGTTCCATATCCCAAATGAGTTGAAAGTTCCCAGGACTAAGCACAGGAACTGGGTAAAGTTAAGTTATGTAGAAATGCTTTTTTAAAGTAGTATTAGAAAACTTTTGTGACAAATATGTGATCTAAATCTGGGCCCGGAACTACTTATCTCTTTACATAGCAAGTCCTCTGCCTCAACTCCTGAACATTTGAACATGTTTGTAGGCAAGCAGACGTGCTAATTTTTTAAGCAACGGATCTTGATTTCTCCTCTATGTGTGGAATTTTCCCGGTTTGTACAAGTCTGGTTTTGCACATGCAAGCCAATATTTCAAGACAAGAAGAGCTGACACACCTCTGCAGTCAAGAGCCAACGTGTGTTGGCTACTTGGAATCACGCCACGGCTGGGAGACAGCTACTGCTGCTGTGACAGGATATATAACAACAATGCATAATTTTTTATTCTAGCTGTTATTATTTAATGCCTGTAGTGGGAATATTCAGCAGTGTATAAGCAAAAAGAATACTTGCAATTTGAGCTTCTGCAGTGGCAGTTAAAAATAAATAGATATTTATGAGACCCAGTGGAGCTCCATTCCCAGGCTTCTGTACGTCCTTTGATAGTGTGAGGACCTACAAATAATTTTCATTATTAAAGAAAAGGGATTAAGGGTTTGTCCCCAGTGTGGTAGTCCCAGGGAAAACAAACAGAATAAGCAGCCGAGTATAGCCAACATGTTAAGTTCATATGAATGGCCTGAAATTTTCCTACAGACCTTGAGCCAGTGGTGAGTCTTGTACTGGAGACTATCCCGTTCTAGAACGGAGGCATACAAAAGCACAAAGTTTGAATGTTCTGTTCTGCTTTCGTATAATTTAGTTTCACATGAAGTAATTTTGCCTGTCATTCATCACTGCAATACAAGAATCGTCCTTATCATGTAGTAGAAGTCTAAAAGATGATTAGCATACTTGTTCCAGGAATGTGAGCAAGCAAATATAATATTATTCGGTTGTATTTGTTATCCTGGCGAGTTGTTGGGCTGGCAAGAAGAGTGCCAACAGTAAAGACCTGATTGAGCTCTCCCTACATGTAACCTGTTATTTCAGTGCATTGAAAGTGACATTAGTGTTTTGGTGTATAATCGATGAAGGGTTTTCAGATACTATCAAATATGTCTGTTTTATCTGGCAAGGTACTGTATCATTTTCTCCTGTTGCTCGTACAGTTAATGAAGAAATCCATTCTTCCTCTGTTGAAAGTAATTTATCTTTTGCACAACATAGTATAATTCATTTTGCTCATACCAGGCTAACTTTGTTCAAGATTCCAGTCTCCCTGGCATTGTGTCTCATCATAAATACTTTACGCGTTTGTGTTTTATTTTTTGGTTTCATTATTAATTTCTGAGGTTGTTTGCCAGGTGAAGGTCAGTATGTGCATCAGATCCTAAGCATCTCCCTCCTCTCCTCAAATTACTGGATAAAATTTACCAGCTTTTCACTGTATACTACGTTATAGAGAAGAAAAGGAGTAACAACAGCACAAAAGTACATTTTTTATTGACGACATAAATTATGTATAACTTTATGGCATAGAAATATATCTTTCCTTTAGGGCAGGCAATTAAATAGGCAGCAAATATTGAAGATTAAAAAGACAATAACTAACATTATTCTTTAATAAATACCGTAATGGTCAAATTCAGTGGTAAGTAGCTAGTTTTGTATTAATAGAATAGAGATTTAAGCTGGACTGTTAATTATGTTGCTATGTGTAGTGGTATGCATTCATTCTTACACAATTACCAACTGGGAGAATTTATTTTATTATTTGCAAAAGAACAGACTCAATTTTGCAGAAGAAGGGGCTGCTAAGTATCAGCAATTTACCAATAAGCTTATTATCAATGTGGAACTCTTGATACCTGTGATGGGCATAAATCTGTTTTCTAGGGCAAGTGTTGAAGTCTGAATGACTGAGCAGTGAACAGGGGCTGTGGAAAACATGGAAGTCTTAGTGCCAAAGGACATTTTGTCACTCTCCTAAGTACATAAAATTGATTAACATATTGCATTTCTGAATTATTTCTGTAGGTCACATTTCTGGCAAGCTAATTAAAATACCTGTTAATACCTTTTTTTTTATAAAGAATGAATTATTATAAAGTCAGTTACATAAATCCATCCAGATACCGCCAGATTTCAGAATTAAACTCAAAAATGCTTTTCACATTTTGTGTAGATTTAAAAAAAATGTCTTCCCTCAAATATAAATAGAACACAGTTCTTGTGTGTCTCTGTTAAAGCACTGCTTTAATTACTATGCACAAGTTAATAAACAAACCTACCATATGCTGCCAAATTAGTCAAATGCCAGGAAAAGCGAAATAAAAACAAGGAGACAAACTTTTAATTACACTCTCTGAAAACCTTTGGCAGTAAGTAATATTCTTTACTTGGCATTCTGCTTCAGTGTGAAAGGGCAGAAAATATGACCAAGGTGGCATATCAAATGGTAATAAGAGAACTTTCTAAGAAAGAAGGAAGAAAACCATTGAGGTAGAGGGAAATTTGGAGCACAGAATGTTATTTTTATTTATCCTCATTTGAACATCTTTATAAATACACAAAACAAATGGTTAGACTGCGACTGTTGTTTGCTGAGAAGACATTAATTCAGAACCTAGGTCTAATAAAATAATGTTTTTTAAAAAAAATCGACAAAACAAAAAGCCCACACAATTAAGCTGCTGTCAAAATACATTCTAAAATAATTTGAATAAGAACTCAGCGACTCCCCAAATTATAGATTAATAATGCACTGAAAAATTAAAAAAGAAAGCAGTTTTAAAGAAAATAATTACTTATCCCTAATTAGTTCAGAAAAAACCGAAATGTTTATTGAATGTTAGTGTTGGACTCTACAGAGCATCCAGCAGTGTCAGTACTTCACAGAGTCACAGAATTGCCTGGGTCGGAAGGGACCTTTCAGATCATGGAGTCCAGCCATCAGCCTAACTCTGCCAAAACCCATCACTAAACCCTGTCGCTAAGCACTGTGTCTGCCCGTCTGTTAAATACCTCCAGGGATGGCAACTCCACCGCTTCCCTGGGCAGCCCGTTCTGATGCTTATGATATATGTTATATATGTTATATTGCATCGTATTCTACATCTAGTGCGGTACTTTTCCCTGGACAACGCTGCTGTTTTAAACCAGTAAAGCTTAAAAAAGCCTTGGCAAGAACAGTGGGGAAAATCAGCTCACATATGACTTTTAGAAGGCTCGTGCATGCAGACGGTCTATTGGGAATGCTTTCCAACCCATGTTACCCTGACCCATTCCCAGGAATTCCTGGGACAACGGCTCTGGTTGGTTCAGAGTTCCAGTGCCTAGGAAAATTTGCAGAGGTAGCCTATGCCTTCATGGTTAGGAGTGTTGCTTATTATGTTAAAGTTAGAATAAAAATGACATTCTTGATATTTTTACATCGATGACATAAGTCCTGTTGGCATCAATAAAGCAAATATTTCAGAGCACAAAGAAAAACTGCAGAAAAAAATGTCTTTTGATGTAACTGGTTAATACAATTGTATGTGTTATTTTAGAATCGTTCCTTTGTAGGGATATGTAAGCTGCCCATCAACACGACATTTAAAGGCTTAACACCTTAGAAAACTTTTCTCATGTAGGAATAACATCAACTCTGAATTTGCAATCCTTTGGACTATTTAGAGCCAAATTCTGCAAAATTTTATTTTTATGAGCTGTCTTATTACTGGTATTTCAGCAAGGACAGGTCCCCCCAACAGAAGTTTGCGTAGTTTGACAGCTGAACTTTTCCCATAGAGAGGGTGTTATGTCCAAAACAACTTATTCATTGTTGATGCAGATTCTCAGTGAAAGAAGCACCTAGTTCAGTCCTGATTATATTATGTCAATAGAAACAAAGCCTCAGTAAAAGTTGAGTGATTCTCAAAATACTACCTAGTAAATGTAATTTGCTAATTCCACATAGATGTAAGCTTAAGGTGTGAAATAATGGAGAAACTGTATTGTAGGTAAGTAAACATCACTAGAAAAGTTAACGCTCAAGACTGTGTTTTTAAAATTATTTATGAAACAAACAAATGCAATGTAATCATTGTACTCCAAGAGATGCAAAAAAGAATAATGGAATTGTAGTTTCCTTGAATGCCCTTCAGTTATTTCAATGCTACATTGTTGGAAATGGAACAAAATTATTGCTCCTTCATTGCTGTCTAAAAACCATTAAGATTATAAACAATACTGCAGCTGACTGGGCCGTTATCTTAATAGGGTATTCATCAAAGTCTCTGCAGATTCACAATGTAATGTTTCTCAAACTGAAATCAGAGTATTATTATGTAAAATTTTAATTTAATTCCTGGTTTATAAGAACCATATTGAAAGCATAGAGTGTTACTTTGATTTTTTTAATTGCTTTGTCAGGGTGAGGACTTGGAGACTCCTCATATATGCACTATATCTTTTTCCTGTCTATAATGTTACCTACAGATGAAAATTATTCTGCATTTGTTCAAGCAAGAGAAAATGTTTCATGTAATTTTAATATGCACAAGTTGATAGTTGCTATACATCCAGAGTTCTCTCTATTACAGTTCTACTACCAACTACACATGACATTCATTGGGACTATCAGGAGATACCCTGAAATTAGTTGCCAGTTGCAGATGGGAAAAGGTAAAAGTGTGCAGGATTTTGTAGGGGAGTCTGAAGTGCTTCATCCATGACGTGGTCAATAGAGACGGATCAATTAAATTTATGGACAAAATTACCTTGCTAGATACGTGTGTGATTCTTACTGATTTCCATGGTAAGCTAGTGGTCTGGATGAGCAGGACAGGTTTATACAGAGAGAAGACTACTTTGAATCTAGAGTTTTCATAATTTTTTTTCAAAATTATAAATTTATTTATTTATTTATTTATTTCACAACACAAGTGTTTCTGCTTCAGGGCAGAATTTCTCCTTGAGCCCATGTATCTTAGAAAAGCTTTTCCACGTGCTGAATTTCATGATTTTTGTTTTACCAATAGATTTTAGGTATCATATTACCTTTTATACACATAATAGATGTGGCCGATACTGATTTATTTTGCATGAGATATTTCTGATATCAGATAGTCTGTAGTCACTAAACAAAGAGCATTGACGTAGTGTAGGGCCACTTAAAACAGCTTTACTGATGTGATTGTGGACATAATGTTTTTGGAATGTCTTATGTTACGTTCCTGAGATGAACATAGCTTCAAAAAACTCTCCTTCAGACTTCTCGGTGCTGGGGCTGGTTCTCTTTAATATCTTTATCAATGATCTGGATGAGGGGATCGAATGCACCCTCAGTAAGTTCGCAGATGACACTAAACTGGGCGGGCGTGTTGATCTGCTTGAGGGTAGGTTGTCTCTGCAGAGGGGTCTGGACAGGCTGGACCGATGGGCTGAGGCCAATGGTATGAGGTTCAACAAGGCCAAGTGCCGGGTCCTGCGCTTGGGTCACAACAACCCCGTGCAGCGCTACAGGATTGGGGCGGAGTTGCTCGAATGTTGCCTGTCAGAAAAGGACCTGGGGGTGTTGGTCGACAGCCGGCTGAATATGAGCCAGCAGTGTGCCCAGGTGGCCAAGAAGGCCAACAGCATTCTGGCTTGTACCAGGAGTAGCGTGGCCAGCAGGAGCAGGGAAGTGATGGTGCCTCTGTACTGGGCACTGGTGAGGCCTCACCTCGAGTGCTGTGTTCAGTTCTGGGCCCCTCGCTACAAGAAGGACATTGAGGCGTTGGAGCGTATCCAGAGAAGGGCTACAAAGCTGGTGAGGGGTCTGGAGGACAAACCTTATGAAGAACGACTGAGGGAGCTGGGGTTGTTTAGCCTGGAGAAGAGGAGGCTGAGGGGAGACCTTATCACCCTCTACAACTACCTGAAAGGAGGCTGGAGAGAGATGGGGGCTGACCTCTTCTCCCTGGTGACAAGTGATAGGACGAGAGGAAATGGGTTCAAGTTATGTCAGGGGAGGTTTAGATTGGATATTAGGAAACATTTTTTCACTGAAAGGGTTATTAAACATTGGGAGGTGGATTCACCATCCCTGGAGGTGTTTAAAAAAAGGGTAGATGGGGCACTTAGGGACATGGTTTAGAAGTGGTTTTTGTCAGGGTAGGTTAAAGGTTGGACTTGATGATCTTAAAGGTCCCTTCCAACCTCAGCAATTCTATGATTCTTTGCCCCCCACCCCCTGAAAAAAAGATTCAGTAAAAAATGGGTTTTAAAAATCCTCTGTGGTAAAGGTTCACCTTTCCCAGGAAGTTATAGGTATGAATCAAACTTGTAATTGCATACATGCAATTGTGCATAAGAACCTATAGTTTATACGACATAACAATATTAAGATTTTGCATTTTTTTAGTTTATTTTTTATTTTACTGTTCCTGTGCCAATATTAAACTTTCGGCTTGGTTAGCAATGCTGAGGGTTTGTTGTTGTTTTTTTTTTTTTTCTCTAGGAGGCTCTGAGTTGTTGTCATAAAAATGAGGTTTTAAATATGTAATATAGATTGAATAATGACTCAATATTTACTAACCAGAAATCACATATGTCACTGTGCAGCATGTACAACCATCTGGTTATCAACTGTGCTTAGGGCTACATAGCACGGATGCATAGAATAAAACCATTTTCTATAGGAGTGATGCTAAGGACAAGTATCTGTTATTTTCTCAAAGGGGATAGATTTGAAATCTTACCAAAGATTAATATTAGCCAGGCAGATTCATTTTGATTTCTTTCCTACCCCTTAATGAAAGCCAGCTGGGTTGCATTTTCCTGTGATGCGTAAGGGAAGATTGTTTTCTGTACATACAATCACAGGGAAAAAGAATTAATCTGAATTTTATCATTTAACTTTTTGTTCATATTTTTATCCCAGCACATCATTGCCATTTAATTTAAAATAAATTAAAATTCTATTTAAACAATCTCTGTAAAAATGAGTGAATGACAAGAATTGTACAATACAGAATATCCAATTATTATTTGTTTCAATATTAACTAAATTGCAAAATAAACTGATCTTGTTAGCAATTGTTTAATGCAGAATAAGGTCAACGTGCTTCTTTTAATCCTGAAAAAAACCATATCAAGAATCACATGTTAAAAAATCATTCAATAGCTTCTCTGAGTTGTAATTGCAGGGATAAATGATTTACTTGAAGCTGGAAAATATATGTATTATTCATCAGCATTCTATCTCTCCATCTGTGTTGAGATGTATTTGAGAGCTACCCTCATCAGGAGACTGGAATTAAAATTAATGTGCTTACATTGATTTCTCTGTATTCTTTTTTCTTTTTTAAGACTGTGATACTGGATTAGGCAGAGACTTTTATTTTTAGATAGTAAAAACCAGGGACTTCCTAATGTGGATGTAATATTAGACAAGTATTTTAAGTACAATATCCATTTACTTTTTTTTAATTCTGTTGTTCTGATAATGTATATTTTGTATGATTTTTACACCAGGTCCTCAGGCTGGAGGACTTCTAGCTTTTCTGTCGTGTCTCAGTTTTCTCCTCATATATTTTGAGAAATCTTGTATTGTTCACTTTTAACTTCTACAAAATAGGAGTGTTACTGCCTTTCTCTTTTTATCTTTAACATCTTTTCTTGCCAAGATACCCTGTACTGTCACTTATACCCATACATTGTAGTCTGGAATAGTGCAGCAAAACCTGTGTTATTAGGAGGAAACTGGACGGCAAACAGTGTCTCTTGGAATGAGGCAGAGGGTGACACAGATTTGTATAAAGTCAATCCAGAAACGTTAATGGCTCCATTCCAGAGCCACGGGGGATCTGGCTGCAGCCTGACTTTTGGGACAGGAGCACGGAGAGGAGAGTGACCAAGCTTATTTTTTTTTTTGCCTCTTTTTTCTAGCAATCAGTGATGCCAGTTCTCAGACTGATGTCGGCAGCCCCTAAAATCTGGCATCCTTGAGCTTTGTCATTTCCAATGCGATTTAGATGGGCTGTCGCAAGGCAGCCTTAGGTCTGCGAGATTAACTCAAGTCCATTATAAATATTACGCTGGCATGAACTGCAAATACATTTGTTCTAGTAAACTTAAAAGGAAAAGTTTGAGGTTATAAAGCTGAAGCGAGAGTGCTATGAGAGAAACCATAAATAAGAGGTTACAGGCTTAAAATATAGCAGACTTTTGCTCTTAGCTTTATCTGTCACTTGAGGGATAATTCTGAGGCTATATTGTTAGTAACACAACCAGGTATTAGATTGCCTCAAAGAGGACAAGTCCTAAAAGAGCAAATCTTATCACTTTTATTCTAATTGGACATAAGGATCACCAAAATCTGTCCAGCATATTTAATCTTTAATCTATTTAAACTGTACCAAAATTACTTAGAGCTTCCTTACATTTGTAAAATTTAATTGTTGTCATAGATTAGACTTGGAAGTATGTACAAAGGCAAATGAAATATTGTTCTTGATTGATTGTAAAGCTCATCAAATGTACAGATCCTGTGATATTTTGACTTCTCTCAGTAGAATTCCCTGTCCCTCCTATGATACTAAATTCCTGACTCTTTTTTTTCATCTTAGACAGTATGACTAACATTGTGACATATTTTCTGGCTTGATCGCAATGTACCAATTTCATATCACTAACAGTGTTTGCTGTGGCTTTGGTGAGAAGATATATGAAAAGCTATTTCTTTGTCACTGAATTTATGGTAACTTTATAGTACCTTGAGAACGGAGCAAAAAACTACACCGGCACTATGAAAAAACACACGCTGAACAGTTTAAAGGCTTTGACAATTACAGTCTTTCTATCTGGTTTTGTTTTCTTTTGCTTGAATGATCTATATATTACTATGACCATGAGTCATAATAATTTTACAAAACAAAATATTTTTTTCATTTCAACAGTACGAAAGTGGATATATTTTATTCCGTGGGCAGTATCAGAAACACGACATCTGTCCTTTATAAACCAGGAGACAGTAATTTCTATTAGGTGTCCTCAACAACTTCTGAGTTACTTCAATCTTACGTGCCCTAAAACCCCATTTAAGATCAGTGTAAACTGATTTTGGTAAGAACGCCTTTATTTTTTCTCTTTTCTGGCAAAGAAGTTAGGCAAGCAGCAGCTACATTAAATGAAAAAGAATTCAGAATACTTTCCTCTCTATATGTGTGATCTCTTGAACTTCTGAAAATTATTTCTGTGGTTGAGCAGTTCCCACAGAAGATGATTGTTGCCGTAAGCTTTAAATATCCTCTGTTGAATAGATGTCTATTTTAAGCAGAATTGGACTGACAAAATATGTCAGTTTTGAAGAGCAGACATCAAAGTTCTTTTACTGCAGAACACTTAACAGTTAAACCTGTGAAGGTAATTTTAAGTAAAAGTCAAACAATGCCCCCCAAAAGTGCATCAGTAAAGGTTTCTGATAGAAACGGGAAGGAGGTTTTGTTAATTCCCAGACAGTATATGCCAATAACGCAAAGGTAAATTTGGCATGATAAATCATTTAATGACTTCACCTACAGCTATTTTCTGAACGGCACGTTTGCAGTTGTGCTTTCTTGAGGTTCCTTTCTGCAGTGCACACTTCAGCCAAGCTGAGCGGCAGCTCTGACTGCCTCAAACAGCTTTTCCATTTTCTCTACTAAAGACACAAACAAATGCCACAGTTCTGAAGATTGTACCGTGTCACTGCAATAATTGAAGTGCAGCATTGTCATTAGCGCATGTGAATTTGTGCATACAATGACGTTTCACAGCTTTTTTTGAGATTTGGAAGAAGGTATATCTGTTAATCACAGAATCACAGACTGGTAGGAGTTGGAAGGGCCCTCTGGAGATCATCTAGTCCAAACCCCTGCCAGAGCAGGATCACCCAGAGCAGGTGGCACAGGAATGTGTCCAGGCTGGTTTGGAATGTCTCCAGAGACGGAGACTCCACCACCTCTCTGGGCAGCCTGTGCCAGGACTGCACCACCCTCACAGGAAAGAAATTTTTTCCTCATGTTGAGATGGAATTTTCCATGTTCCAGTTTGTGCCTCTTGCCCCTTGTCCTGTCCCTGGGCACCACTGAAAAGAGTCTGGCCCCATCCTCTTGATACCCACCCTTTATATATTGATAAGCATTGATGAGATCCCCCCTGAGTCTTCTTCAGGCTAAACAGCCCCAGGTCTCTCGGCCTTTCCTCAGCAGAGAGATGCTCCGGTCCCTTGATCTTCCTTGTAGCCCTCTGCTGGACTCTTTCCAGTAATTCCATCTTTCTTGAACTGGGAGGGCCAGAACTGGACCCAGTGCTCCAGCTGTGGCCTCACCAGGGCAGAGTAGAGGGGGAGGATGAACTGCCTCGACATGATGGCCATGCTCTTTTTAATGCACTGCAGGAGACCCTTGGCCTTCTTGGCCCCAAGGGCACATTGCTGCCTCATGGGCAACTTGTTGTCCACCAGGACTCCCAGGTCCCTCTCTGCAGAGCTGCTCTCCAGCAGGTCAACCCCTAACCTGTACTGGTGCAGGGGGTTATTCCTCCCTGTTCTCCCAAGTGCAGAACCCTACACTTGGTCTTGCTGAACTTCATTAGGTTCCTCTCCACCCAACTCTCCAGCCTTTCCAGGTCTCGCTGAATGGCAGCACAGCCTTCTGGTATGTCACCCATTCCTTGGTTCTGATAATTCTTTGGTGGCTCCTGCCAAGTCTGAACCACACCTTCTTTTACATTTTTGAATCTGACCTTTTTTCCCAGTCATGCGAGAATGCCCAGTAATCAAGTTCACTGCTGCTGTGGTGGGTATAATTTTTCTGAGAGACTGGATGGAAAGAGGCTGTACTATTAGGTCTAATGTGGACAACTCTGGCAGAGACAAGACATTTGAGAGGTTACAGAAAAAAGAGTTGAGCAGCTTGTTTAGAGGATAGAAAGAGTATAAGAATTTCTGATGCTTGTGAATGGCAGCTGTGTGGTTTTCTAAAAACTTGTTTATTATACAATAAAATTATCTCATGAGAAGTAAGAAATTCCCCCTGAAAATTAATTGTGTCCTGGCACTATCTTCATATTCTTCCTACTCACTCGTGAAGGCTGCATAGCAGAGAAGTAAATTCAGAACTCTGAATTATTTCCACATCTAGCAACAAAATTGATTTAGATTTTTCTTTCACATTTAAACAAAATTTAAATTTCTTAGTTGATGGTTGGACTAGATGATCTGAAAGGTCCCTTCCAACCTAGGCAGTTCTATGATACTGCATTTCTGTGATGATTATATGTATGATAAACCTTGAACTAAGTTTCTTGACAGTATATAAATTTCTAGAATGAAGTTGCACATACAACAGAGTAGTCGCGAGAAGAAAGGATGTGATTTCTGTAGTTCTTTGTGAATATGAAAAAGGTATCTGGGTAGGCATTACAGTCCTACTGTTATAATAATGGGTTATTATTTGGGGGCGGTATAACATTTGTTCTTGTTTGTGTTCCAGACAAAAAGCTTTGCTGGCTATCAGGGTCAGAAGAATTGTCTCGTTTGACTATGACTGACGTTTTACCTAGTTTGCTAGCTATTAATTTTCTTATTTCTTTTGTTGGCTATATTCATGTCAGTATTTTCAATATTCGCTTTTCATGATGCATCTTATAATGTACTACACAGTGTGTAAATCCATGATAGTATTTTTGATCCATTTTTTGGCTTCAGGTTTCCACTTTTTTTGTGTATTTGTTGCTTATAGATTTGTGACAAAATATTTCTGTCCTAATTGTCTTCCTTAGTTGTTTTAGAATGCATGGTAGCTACAGAGAACTCTGTGTTTAGCAAATAAAATCGTCAGATACAGACTTTTAAACCAACAAGTGTTTACTTCTATCATCCTGTGGGAATGTCCTTGCAATCTTGTGTATGATTTTTTTCTTCGTATCACTGTTGGCTCTGTGGCGGCGTCCTGACAAATCCCATTGTAATTCTTTTTCTAACTCCTTGTAAATACTGAATTTCAGAAAGACAGAAAAGCTTATTGTTTGTTTATTAAGTCTGGGTTTTTTTTTTAATCTGGTGGGAGGGAAATGCACCGCTAACAGTCTTTAGCACAAGCTAATTGTGCACAAGCTAGATCACACGAGAGGTCAGGCTACGCGATGCTCATCAGCTAGTGTTCAGCGCTAGATTTTACACGGCTGGTTGTGAAGCAGAACCTGATGTTTAATATAGAATCTTATCAAGTTCAGGAGACACATGTTGCTTTTCTCATGAAAATTCATTCATTTTTAGCCTAGTTACAAGCAGTAGAAAATCACATGGACAGTTAGCCTCATTTCTTCCCTGAAAATGGCATAAAACAAGGAAAAAAATGCATTGATTTGACCAGTTGTTCAACAGGAATAATAACAGTGTTACCTTTATGCCTCTTGCTGAACGAGGTTTTATGCCCTCAGTAGGGAGGCAAATACAAAATGTACATCCATTTTATGGAAGACTGTACAAGAGACAAATATCTCTGGCAACTGTAGTGTGGTTGCTTTCACGTCCTACCGATGATTGCAATGGTATTAATGGCTCGTTTTTTAAAATTTATTTTTAATAATAGACTAGACAATGCATATAGAAACACAATCCTCCCGCCAAACAGAAGCATATTTCATAATAAAATAAAAAAGTAAATAAGTCTGCTACACTCCAGACTTAATGCCACTCTTTCCAGGGAGAAAATCTGCATATGTAATGTAAATTCCAGTAGGCAACAATAGCACATTGCTAAATTTTTTAAGTTCTGCTAAGGGAGGCTTATATGGAAGACCATACCTGGGCTGCACAGAGACTATAAAACCATAATATGGAATCTATTTCACTCTGCAGAAAAAAAAAAATGTTCCTGATTCTAAATAATATTAGTGCTCACTAAATATTCCTGATATCTCTTTTCTTCCCAGGTATTTCTTAGAGTATCTACTTTATTAGACTGTTAAAGAAATAGAGAAATCATGCAATAATGCATTAATCAGCAATGCCAGAAGGATGACAAAAAAAATAAAAATAACTCCAACCACTATAATATTTTAGCTGTATTTCATTATAGTGGCTTGGTATGACTTCAGAGTCTTGGAGATGTCTACGTGAACATTACGTGCCAGTTATTAATTGATTGCCTTCACCCTTGCCTTTACAATTGCTTTCCGAATGCAAATTCATTTAAAGCGTATGTAGCAGTATTTACAGCAATTAAGTCTGCAAACTGGTTACTTTGTATTGCGTGTTCATACTCAGTCGCTTCCGAGATCAGATTCGCTTACTCGGCTGGTCAATGGACTTCAGCAATGGCTCAATTATTTGTATTCCACTCCACTTACCTTAAAAGTATAATTGGGATATGATCGGAATAAATATGCAGTTTCCCAATTTAGATATATTCACTAGAAAAATAATGTTTAAATCAGGGAAAAATAATGTTATAAACAGCTAATTTTATATACAGTCCTGGAAGCATACCATGTAATACTGTTTCCACATTTTTTTAAAATAATCTTAGCTTTTAATATGTTGCAATTTGTCATCTTTAAATAAGATTTTAAATGATTTCCACTTCAGTCTCACTTTACGTATGAGCTGTAAATTAATATTTGCTTATTTTCCAAAAGAAAAGAAGAGGGATTCCATTGCTCCTTACGTAAGGTATGTGCCAGTGTGAGAGAATTAAATTATCACATATTCTTGTCATAGTCTGAGCTACAGCTCGGCTGCTTTTAGATTCAGATTAAAAGTTTGTCCTCTGTGTGTGACTTTTATCTGAGAATTTCTTTTCCGTCAGCTTCCTACCTGTCTTTGTCTGTCGTTCAGTTTAAGTGGATGAGATCTGAGCTGAGGGGCACTAACTTAAGCAAACACATGACAAAGAAAGAAAAAGTTGAGAGAGAAGTTACAAATCACTGAACAGATACCAAGAAGTAGTTTGGGGTTACAAGTGAACAAAAGAAAGGCGCCACCAGCAATGGACCGGAACAAGCGAAATGCAAAAATAAAATTAACCCAAAAGAAACAGAGAAAAGAAGAAAGCATCGTGCCTACACAGAATGTATGAACAGCAGTTTACAGGCTGGAGCAGAGAAACGAAGTGCAGCTGACATTGCTCAAATTATAGCTTCTGTCACGGCAGAAATGGAGAGGGATGAGCGGGCTGTCAGGGAGCGAAATTCAGAACCAACCCCGTGTGAGCAGCACCTGCAATTTCGCCGGCAGGTGAAGAACAATCAAGAAGACTTAAAATGAGAAGATGGAATTTGTTGAATCTCTGCATACCTCTACAAGTGTGAGCTAGGCAAGTCTAATTTATTTGAACTAGTCCTGAATTTGCTTTTCCGTCTTCTTCCCCAAATAATAACTTCTCCAAAACCCGCTCAAATCCTGTTGTTTTTCGTCCACCTGTCAGAATTAGATTCAGTCCTCTGCCCAAAAATACTCCTCACCTTTTCCCTGGACATTCCTTGGAAGTGTTTCCTTGAGAGTCGATAATTTTGCACCCTTTTTTTTTTTTTCATTCTTGCCTGTTTTGTTTTCATTTGGTTTGTTTTTTTCTGTACTGTTGTTTGACTATGTCAATTTAATCACACATAAATAATCCAGTAACAAGTTTATGAGATTCATAAATCATGGGACAGGTAAAATCCTTCAAGAGCAGGTGGGTTTTTTTCATTAAAATTACAATTTTAACATGATTACAAAGTAAACCTTTATCTTAGTATTTAATCACTGGGCTGAGGCAGAAACGCTTCAGAGCCGTCTCTCTGAAGTTTGTGAATGGCTCTTTTCCAGGGCCAGCTTTTCAAAGCTATCAAACATACACAGTTGCAACTAATTCAGTGTAAATTCTGAAAAATCACATTGCTAGTTACCCAACCTGGAAACGCCAAAGCAAATTACGCAGAAATATAGACCAAACTGTTCCTTTAAATACCTTTAGTAATATTATAAAACATTGTACATATTTAAATTTCAGAAAGTCTGCAATGTTGAAATGGTTGTTTATTGTGATTTTATGATTTTACAGTGACTCTGGAAGTGCTCTATTTGGCTTGTGGTAAAAGCTTATAGCAAGAGGCTGGTCAGTTGTGAGCTGTTCTTTGAAGATTTATGTTTTAATAAACTTTCTGCTCAACAGTTTGTTCCCTAACAGCAGGAAATCACTAGTGGACAAGCCCTTGCCACATTGAGTGCAGTGCTCTGTGGTTGTAATGTACATTGAGCTGATTTTGAGTTCGCTGCTTCAAGCGCATTCCATTTCTTGATGATCTGTCCCAAGTAATTTTCATTCTCTCCAGCATTGCCTTAATTTGACCTGGTGCACTTTGATATTCAGAAGGTGTTCCTTTGGAGTTGTGGTGATATCTTGATAGCATCAATGGTTACATCTCCTGAGGAGAGAGAGTGAGTCACTGAGAAACTACCAATGGAGTTTAGAGATTCCGTAGCCAGTTTCATCAAAAGATATGGAAAGGAGCATTCACTATATAACTCTTGCATTACCTCCTCCTCTTACTAGGAGTTCCAATGCTTCAAGAAATCTTTATCCTTGTAATTTTCTTCAGCTCAGGTTTGTGAAAAGTTAAAGATCATTTGTCGTGATCAGTTTTGTGGAAAGCTACTGGGAAGCCAGACTGAGTTTTGCTTTCTGGACCTAACAGTAAGGCCAACATAGAAGGACATGAAAAGACTAGATGCCTGGTGTTCAGCTCTGGTTCCCACTGCACATTCTCCTAAGAGGTTGATAACAAGCCTAACGGGCCAGGACTGGGGCCCTGCAAAGTCATTGTGAGACACAGTTTGCATAAATTCTTTGGCCTGTTGCTTCTAGCAATGGCAATACTATTTTTACTAGGCCACGAGGTACAAAAACACTTATTTGGGGTTTCAAAACAAGCCAATGTTATGTTCTGCTTACTTCTTTTATGGATGCAACAGTTCGTAGCATAAAAACTCAAATTTGAAAGTACCACCACAGCAAGTGGTGTGGGCAGTTCTGTCAGAAGTGGAACAGAGTGGGAAAAGTGAGTGTTTGCTCCAAAATGGATACCTGGTAGGACAAAATTCTGCTATGGTGGGGGTGAACTACAGCCACCAAAGAAGTTGCAGTCAAGAACACGGTGCTGCAGTTAGGCATCAACAGCACAGATTGTGACAGAGCTTATTGCTATACAGACGTGTAGCCATACACTGTTGGGTTTTCGGACGCTTTATTTGTTATCTTTCAACATTGTTTTTTTCTGGTTGTGAACATTGTAGAGCTCCAACCAAGGTGACAGTCACCTCTTCTTGTATGCAAAAGACTGACTTTGTTCACTCCAGAGAAAATTCCTCATCATACTAATATGTTTCCGTCTGTGGCATTAGGATTCTGCTGTCCAGGATGTATACTATACTCATTTCTAAACAAACCTTTTTAAAATTAGAGTCCTTGTCATTATGGTACTAAGGTGTCATTGTCCAACAGCTCTGCAGGAAGTGACGGTGGACTTCATTTCAGGATAAACTTCAGTGAGTGCCGGCCTAATCATTAAGAAAGAGAAAAATATTTGTCTATGAAAGTTTAGTCAGTGCAGCTTGCATGCAGTGTAACATTCTAAGTGGATACCTGTCATAAATAAGTAATAAATAACATCGTAATTTAAAGGACAATATTAAACAGAACCAATTAGTACTGAAACGTCTACCCTCTCATCTTAATATATAGTTCTTCATTATATGACATTTAAAGTTTCTGTAACTTGACTCTCAAGTATATTACATTATGACCATTCTCATTAAAACCAGCTTTTCCTATAGCACTTACAATGTTGGACTCCTACGGATAACATAATGAGGGTAGAATGCATTTTGATTGAGTTACCACTAGGGAGAAATTTAATTTAATTAAACTGGTCTTCATTAAAGTATTACATTGAAGTAAAGTAATTATAAAGACATGTACAGTATTAGAGAAATCCTGCTGTTTAAAAGACAGAGAAGGCTCGCTTTAGAATGATCATAATTTTAAAAAAAGCTTTGTTCCAATAATTATCTCAAGACTTCTAAAGCATTCATACCTTGTAAAACCTGGTGATACGTATATGGCATTTAAAGCTAATGCTATTCCATCTACTTGTAATTTCTGCCAGTCTGCCTTTGAAAACAAACTTCTGTAGCCCCGCTCTGTTTTGTTCAAACATCTACTAAAACTTCAACATAAATATGTGGGTGTTGAATATATTTACATTTTAAAAAATAGATAAAAGCGCAAGGAAATCTCAGATTTTTGAAGGAGAATTGGTTTAGCCTTTGAAAATAGACTGCAACACAAGTTCTCATAGGACACATTTTCTCCTAGGCTTTCATTTTCCATAAATACAATACCCCTATGCAGTTGTCACCCAACTAACGCGTGCTCAAAGTACAAAGACAGCACATCTGTTTCAAGAAGTCCATGAGGAGGTTAGAGTAGTTTCAGATAAAATACAATGACATTCTTGCTCTTCTATTATTCTATTTTTTTTTTCCTCCTCCCCTATTCAGGACTGCTGTTTTTTTGTTTCAGGGTGAATTTTCCCATTTGGTTGATTTTACTTTGTTTTGGCATTTCTTGGGCAACCACATGGGCTGGATTTTGGATGGAGCGTCTGCTCTGAGAGGAAGCAATGACTTTCCCAAGCAGTGGGTTTAGCTCCCCATTGTTCTGAAGACAAACTGAAGGTTGTGGGGCGCAGCTCTGGTTGTTGGTGCAAACAACTTTGCCCACCAGCCCGGGAGTCTCAGCTCTCATTTGTTTCAGCCCAGAAGTACACTGGGCACCAATCCCACCTCGGAATGGTGACTTTTGCAGGAAAAAAGGTGAATATGGTCCCCAGGAATCCCACTGGAGTTAGCTTGGGAAGAATTGGCTCTGGCCTTGCTATCCTGGCTTACAATGCCTACCCTTGTGATCACAGAACCACGTAATCACAGACTGGCAGGGGTTGGCAGGGACCTCTGGAGATCACCCAGTCCAACCCCCTGCCAGAGCAGGGTCACCCAGAGCAGGTGGCACAGGAACGCGTCCAGGCGGGTTTGGAATGTCTCCAGAGACGGAGACTCCACCACCTCTCTGGGCAGCCTGTGCCAGGGCTCTGCCACCCTCACAGCAAAGAAGTTCCTCCTCGTGTTTAGGTGGAACAACTTATGCTCAAGTTTGTGCCCGTTGCCCCTTGTCCTGTCCCCAAGCACCACTGAGAAGACCCTGCCCCCATCCTCCTGACACCCACCCTTTAAGGATTTATAACCGTTGATAAGATCCCCCCTCAGTTGTCTTTTTTCCAGACTGAAGAGACCCAAATCCCTCAGCCTTTCTTCATCAGAGAGGTGTTCCAGTCCCCTCATCATCTTGGCATTGATTGCTGTGATTTGCCTCTTCTGTGTATGACTATAATCCAGCCTTTAAATTCATCATCACCTGATGTTTTTCTATTTAATTCAAACCTCTCCAGTTTGCTTCCGTATATGGAATACAAATAGAGGTGTGTGTGTTTCTGAAGTGAAACCTCTTCCTGTCCATTTCCCTGAAGTCCTTACCTCATTCTGCCAACTAGATGTCCAATGGAATCAGCCTTCAATAATTTAAAAAAAAAATAAAATCATTAAATCCTCTTTGACAGGTAGCCCTTGCATAGATACATAAAGTCTCCATATGGAGAGCACACATTAATAAAACACGTGAACAATATTGCTTTAGTCTTAAGAAAAGAAGAATGAGCCTCGCTGGTATGTTTTGATTTTTTTTTTTTTAAATTTTTCCTGTTACTCACTTTTTCCTTTACTTGTGTTTCACTTCTTCCCTCTTTTTTTTTTTTGTATTTTTGTTTCCATTTCTATTAGAGTATTTTAATAATTCAGAATTACAAAAAAATGTATAAGAAATGTATTTATTATTTTCAGACCTTATAATGACGTTTATTACAACATTTAGATTATTTTTTTTTTCAAGCACCCTAATGTAAAAAAACTGTTGAACGCTAGAAAGCCCATGAAGAGTGGGGTGGGTGGTAATTTATCAGCAAATCAGAATTAGGTCATACATCAAATACCATCCTCTTAGTCTGATTTTTTTTCTCTGCCTTATAATTTAAAGAAAATGTGATTTCGAGTATTATTTATGTATATTCAGCTAAATGACTCAGGCTAACATAACACTTCTTCCCCTTAGCATTTGAGGCAATTTTGCTTATTAGAAAAGTGCTGGTTTTGTAGCCTGTTTTCAGAGAGAGATGAAACCTATTTCTTTATCTTCTCACAGTGGTGACTATGGAATTTACAACAAAACTGGAAAGCAGCTGTCAAGATGGTTACAAATTTTAAAACTTTTCAACACGATCTGCAGGGGCTTTGATGAAAACTGCGATTTTGTTTATGAATTCCCCAAATAGCAGAATTGTATCAGAGCTGAAACACGGGTTTGAAATGATGATTCATAAGCGAATGTCTCCCCCTGCTACAATGACTCTTTCCTCTTCCCATCGTCGCTGTCTCTGTGCGTATGGCAACTTGTGCATATGTTTTTGCCTGTGTTGGAAGAAATAATTTTGGGGCTTTTATTTGCTTTCCGCCACTTCACAGTTTCCATTCTTGGCTGAATTTCTTGTGCTGCTGCGTTGTTTTGGTTTTTTTTTTTTCCCATTCTTTTACAGTTTTGAGAAAATAAAATTTCAGTGCAGTTTACATAAAACCCCTGAAAAAATGCTACTGAAAAAAAAATAATTAACGTCTCTGTAATCATTCATGTTACTTCAATACTAACATTTATTCCGAGGTGTGTAAACTTGTCTTTGCAGTCAAATCCGGATTCGTATGTTCAGTTTCCTCCAGAAGCAGAAAACACAAACCCAAATCTAGACAATCCTGATTTTTTTATTTAATTAACAATAACCAAACTAACATCTTCTGCTTATCTCAGCGTACACGCAGATCTTAGACTTATTTCTCAATTACTCTAAATCCCTCTTTTAGCTATTTTAACTATTTTAGCAGACCAGGGGCATGAAGGAAGACAGAGAAGACCCCTCAGGGCATAACGGGGTTACACTTAAGTGTAGTGTGGTTTCTTCTCTTCCAGGGGCCTGGAAAGCAGAGACAAAGTTAGAAAACCCTGAGGGAAATTGCCGGAATATTGGGAATACAAAAATGCCTTAAAATTGCAGTGTCTCTCGTTTCACATCCATTCAAACCCACAGTGCAGGGACAAGCGTGATTGTTGAGTTAAACCCTTCTTTTTCCTCGTGGTATAACAGAGGCCTGACGTGTTTTATATTCTTTCAGAATATGGCCTTTAAATAAAAAAAAGACATTTAAATATGCAACCGTAGGCTTTTCCCTTGAGATTTATTTAATAAAAGTGCTCCATATTAATTTATTGCATCAGCTCTCCAAGGTGGCACGTTATATGTTTGCTCAAACCTGTTGTATATAGATCCGAAGATTTTTAATCTGTTGTAACAGCTTCTGGTTTTTGCACAGCTTAAATATAATACAAACTTCACAAAATTAAAGGCAGAATTGGTACTCCTGATCCTTTTGCTAACTGCATCCTGTCAATCCAATTTCTGTCACATATTTGACCTTCCTGCTTAGTCTAATGGGATGGAGCTGGGGATTTTATTATAGTCTTATCAAGTGGCAATCATTCAAAATAACACATTTTGTCCTTTTGCCGGATTCATTACCTTGAAACCCATTCCTTGTGTTTTATATTCTGCATAACTCTCAAATTGCCTAAAGGATTTACTGCATTCCCTAAATAAGGTACTTTAAAAATATTTCCTGATTATGGATTTAGAGTCTGATTCTTCATTGTCTTACAGTCTCTGTAGTAATATTACACGTCCTGTGTAATTTTGTGAAGACGGGCTGGGTATACAGTGCTATCGCGTCAGAATATGACCGTAAAGTATGGGCAGGGAGAACGTGCCCGTATAGAACTGTTAAATTCTGGCAGCGGGGGGGCTGTTGCTGAGCTGATTGATAGCAGGGCTCCTCACGGTGACCACTGCTTCATCTCTGAAATTCCCTATGTGTGATTGCATCTTTTTTACTAAATTAAACAATTCCAAGGAACATTCCTGGGCACTGGAACTTTATCACATGTACTGCTGAATTGTTATGGTGGCCTCTGGAGTGTTTTTGGACTGTGGCCTTTGGCTTACACCCTCACACTTGCTCCAGGAGCTCTACCATGGACATAAGGCTCTGACCCCAGTCCTACCCCAAGGGCTGGTGCTTGGTGTCACTTGTAGACTCATAGAATCGATTTGGTTGGAAGGGACCTTTCGGATCATCGAGTCCAACCATTAACCTAACACTGACAAAACCACCACTAAAACACGTCCCTCAGCACCATGTCTGCATGTCTTTTTAAATATCTCCTTCAGGGAGATATTACCTTAACTGCTTCCCTGGGCAACCTGTTCCAATGCTTGACAACCCTTTCTGTGTAAAATTTTTTCCTAATATCCATCCTAAACCTCCCCTGGCATAACTTGAGGCCATTTCCTCTTGTCCTATCGCCTGTTCCTTGGGAGAAGAGCCCGACCCCCCCTGGCTACCCCCTCCTTTCAGGGAGCTGCAGAGAGCGAGAAGGTCTCCCCTCAGCCTCCTCTTCTGCAGGCTGAACACCCCCAGCTCCCTCAGCCGCTCCTCACCAGACTTGTGCTCCAGACCCCTCACCAGCTCCGTTGCCCTTCTCCGGACACGCTCCAGCCCCTCAGTGTCTTTCTTACAGTGAGGGGCCCAAAACTGACCACTTCAGTCTGCCTGGTCACTGGCACCCAGGTCCCTGTGCTTCTGTTCTCCTCTGGACATGGAGATGGGCCTTTGATGGATTGGTGGCTCCCATGGTGGGCCTGGGAGGAGCCCAGCAGAGCAATTTTTGGGCTCCTCTGGCTTGTCGTTGTCTCCCTGGGCTCCTTTGTGGGTACACAGATGATGTGGGGTTTTTTTACCACATAACCTAATGATATTCTTGAATGATACATAGCTTTCGTTGTGTAAATTGCTTTGGAGAAGTGTGTGTTTGCAGTATGTAGTAGGTCGAATGGACGCACAAATTAACATGAGCTTTTCATGAATGTGACAAATATATAACAAATTTGAATTTCAATTGAACATGTAATTTAATTTATCAATTTTCTTTATTTTATCTTATCGATGGCTGTTGGTGTTACTGGATTCAAGATATAAACTGTTGCATGCTGAAAGCAGAAAATGACTTTCTGAACCCGGAGCTCTACAGTGGGCTTTCGCACAGGTTAAAACCCTCAGGTCACACTTCTGCTACTGCCAGATTCACAGTGGGGATTTGGTTAGAGTCAGAAAGTCCTACATCGGAACCATTGGCTTCTCTGTATTAAGAATTTTTTCTTTTTGTTTTGTTAATAGGACCAGAGAAAAAAAACATCATTATTGCATGCACACAAATACACACAAGCATTCATTCTCTCTGTAAAACTAAGACCACAGATTTCATCTGAACTTTAAAAACCTTTTTCTTTCCTTATCCTTTCTTTTTTCTTTCCTGTCCTACGATGCTTTCTGGCAGTTTCACTTCTAGTGCATATTCCTGAGCATCTCTACTGGTCAATATGAGGTGATTTATGGTGACAAAGTGTAATTATATAGTTAGAAGTCAGGATTAAAATCATTGACCGTGAAAACTAATAGAAACCTCTTAGAGAAGTTGTTTCAAGAACCTGCTGTGATTGCACAGTGTATGAACTTCCAAAAAATGTTAGTTCACGTGATTCAGCTTTTTAATACAAACCAAAACAATGTGTCAATGTAGGATCCTCTGGAGAAACGTGTGCATTAAAAGCTGTTATGGACTGAGATCCCTGAGGGTCCTTGCTTCGATACATTCTTCCTCCTTTAGAGATTTCCAAGATGTGATGTTCCCATCTTCAACTGTGGGCATTCCTAAGAATTCTCACTCGCTTTACACCAAAAATTCTGTATTTTATCTTTTTCCTCTGGTACTTCCAACATGTGTTATCTGTGTTAAAAGGAAACTCTGTTGGGAACGTGCTGAAAGATGAGCTGGAAAAGATTTGGCAGTATCGTTTTGCTAATAGATAAAAAATTGCTGCCATCAGAGAACTGCCGATGCTTTGAATAGCTTCAGTTAATGAACATTTTCAGATGAGTGTGTCGTGGTTCCGGTGGAAGAAGCACTATGTGATTTGTTGCCTTTCCTGTGATTTGTTTTTTTGGTATTTTGTTGAAATCAAAATCAAATAGGATTCTGCCTACAAAAGTGCATTTGCTTAAAGTTTAGATCGGATTTATCTGAGCTTTGAAAATGATCAAATTCTAGTAAAAAGCACAGCTAGACATATCTCAACTGAAATGATACGAAACTGATAAAAAATTATTTTAAATAAGTGATGCTTATTATTTCTGTATGTGAGACCGCAAACATTAAGATTTTTTTAAAAAATACACTATCTGTATGTACTTGTCCAGGACTTAACAGGTGCCTGATATCCTACAAAAGTTTCACTGAAAATGTATATATATTCCTACTTTTTATATGTAATTTAAAATTATCACTTACCTTAAAAGAAGGCTTACTTATGTTTACCGTAAAGAAGGCTTATTTCTGTTTTCATCTTTGGTTTTTATGTAAAGAACTTCGAGACAACTACCTTCCCTGGAAGTACAATGGTGAAACAATAGTAAAATGATTAGTTCAATTAGCTCAAATTACATGCCAGAAAAAAATATAAGAAAGCAGAGTGCTACACTATCATTAGCACATCGTTATGGTTTTTTATTTATGCTGTAGCCCACATGTTCTCCAGACAAAACAGAGCCCTGTCCCTTCTTTCTTCCTGTTCGCAGAAGAGTAAAGGTCTCCCCGTGCCATGCTGTTGTCTCTCGTGCTAGCAAATGTGGGAATTACTTAAGCCTTAGTTATAAGAACATGTAAGAAAATGTCTTACAACAAACCAGTGAAACTAAAGTACCAAAGCACAACGTAAGAACTGAAGCAATATATGCTAAAAAAAGATATTTCCATAGTGCTTGGATCTAGCATGTTGACCCTACACAGGAGAAGCAATCGTAAGTCTCAAATGAAGCCCGGTCTTGAGCGTTTTAAACTCTTATTTCACCTGGTTTCAGGGAATTGACCCTTTGTTATTTTGCAGTAGAGTCTTATGTCTGGCAACCTGTTATTAGGTTGGATTTTGTTTTGGGTTTTGGGTTTTTTTTTCTCAGTGACATCGCGTTTTCCCTGGGTTGTGTCAGTGCCGGCTGGCTTTCTCTCCCACGTTGATGCAGTCCTCCTTCCATGGCTCCAGCTTGTTGCTGCAATTAACTTCGCCATGGACCCCCTGGCAAGTGCCATTGGCTCCCACTGCTGTTTCCCATCTCCCCGCTGCTTTGTATCGCTTTGCTTGTATTTTGGTGATCACTAACCGGCTGCTTAGACTATTGTTTGGAGCACTAGTGATTCCCTGCTGATTTTACCGTTTGTTCCCTACAGATCTTTTCTTAAACTTGTATTTTGTTCTCTCTCCAATTTTGATATTAGATTTCTGGCTGTGGGCCTCGATAAACCAAATCCAAGGAATCTTGCCCAGAAACGTTCAATCTATTTAGAAGATACTTTTTTTTCTTTGAATTTGAAACATGAAAAGTGGTTATGTAAGACCAAAAAAAAAAATCCAATTAAAGGAAATAAGACTGGCAATTAATTTTTTTAATCTATGACTACATTTTTCTGGTATTTTCCTTTTTTTGTATTTTGTTGACAGTTACTTCTAAATTATCTGAAGTAAACTAGCAAATAGCACTGTATCACTTCTCTGTTTCCTATTCAAGATGTTAAATATCTGTGCCTTCTTGCAAACTTCACTTAATAACTTGCAACATTAACACCCTATTTTTTAAAGTATTTAATATTTTTAAAACTTTGCAGGGAGACATATGGCCTTATTGGAAAGTCACAGTAATACTATGCGTAAATTGGAAACCAGAAGTCAATTGTATAGATCACAAATATTTTACTATTATTTATTAAAAATAGTGTTATAATTACTTTTTTTCTAATCCGTTTCAGTCACCCTTCATCATGATGTCCACATTTCTGAAGTAGCTCAGTTCCAACAAGGAATCGTTCAAACAAACGAAATAGTGCTTGGAAAAAATCTGTTAATTGAGCCATTGGAGGCCTATTTTTCTTCACATTTTTAATAAGCTTTCGCTTCCAGACAATATCTGTGGTATTTGATGGGTCTTATTCATTGATTTTTTTTTCAAAACGTTATACAGTCTATTATTTATCCTCTACTGCTGATATAAATTTAGTTTCTAATTAGAGTGTTTTGGAACCAGTTGATCTCTTGCTTAAGTTCCTTTTTAAAGCTTGCTATGACCGAAATAATATCTTTACAAAGAAATTTATACCAAGTTTTATAACAAATTACTATTATGAATGTCATTGTATTTTAAATAAGAAGTTAATGTAACTGAGCCCAGACTTTGTATTTGTAAGGCATTATTACAGCTGGTGTTAAGCAAGTTCTACCAGTACGGAATAGCAGGAATATGGAATCGTTCATACCTCTGCCGTCTTGTACATTGACTTATCCTGAAAACTTTATGGACTGAGAAGGTCCATGTTGACATAATTTTCTGCCTTGCAGTCTATTCTTGAATTTTAGATTCTCATGTGCATAATCTGTATATGGGCGGACACACAGGATCCCATTGCTGTTCCTATACATGTCGGCCATCCTCAGACACTGTACGACTGACTCAGAGACAAAATATAACTGTATGTGTGTATTACAGTGATGTCAAAGACACTTGTTACCTGTCATCAGTTTTCATAATTTTTGAGCTAATCCTTATTTATTTTTTTTTTTTTAATTTGAAGCCATTGAGGTGAGTTTTTAATTTCTTGAAGGCTATTAAGTTAAATAATGCTGCCTACTTTTCTCAGAACAGTCCAAGTTTTTATTTAAAATGTTTACTTTTATTTTTTAAAGCTAAGAAAGTTTGAGGGTTTTAAAACCAGTTATTTTCTAACGGAGCATTTTTCCAAATGCATACGGTATATCCTATGCTGTTAAATGCATTTAGAAATAAGCTAAAACCGGTTCAATTTTTTTTTTTTTTTTTGAGCTCTGTAAGTAAACTTTTTTTGGAGTTTTCTAGTACCTATTTTGTGCGCTTATGGATTCAGCATATTGTTATTTGATTAATAAGTAAAACCAGAAGAAAAAAAAAGTTAATCGCTTACTTTTTTAGCACTTTTGAATGTTATAGACCAAGAGTACAAAGTCAGTTGTGTAACACACAAGAGATTATGTGTCTTTCACTAGAGATTAGTGGTAACACTTGCATTAGATAATTCCTTTCCAGAAGACAAAAGTCTTGTACCAAAGTATGTAGCAACTTTTAACTTCAGGTATATGGGTATATACACTTTTAACCAGGTATATGCAAGAGCCCAACTTCATTTTTCTGGTAAATTAATCTGAGAATTACCATACTTTATATTTCACTGATGAAAGGATGTTTCATAGTTCCATCACAGATTGCTTTCTCCCTAATAAAGTCAGGAATTCATTAAAAAAAAATTAAATTGGAAACATAATTTAAATACATAAAGACCACAGAAACACATAGAGTGAATATCAATGAACTATTATTCCCGCACAGGACACTGTGCGATGGAAATCTTGTATTTATAGAGAGACATGTGGCACTAGAGAGTCGTCTTTAAAAATCATTCTAAGTAAGAAAAGCAAATTAGGATCTGTTTTTCTTCAGTATGTAATAGCACATTCCTAACACAAACCTGCACTCTTTATTACCAAAAAAAATATAGAATCTTCACTGAAGAAGTGGAATCTCGCAGGAAATATTTTGAGAATATGAACCTCAAGATTAAATCTCAAGATACTTTAAAGACTTCATCTGACAATATAATATATTTGTAATGTGTTAAAAGTCTGTAATGCTACCATATTTTTATTGCCGAGGCATTAGGGACTTGCTAAGGTGAAGTGTTTTGTCAACTCTCCGTGTCTGGGTTGTCAGCTCAGATTTAAATAAACAGCAGGTGATGGTGGGAGACTTCTATCCAGTGGATTAACTTTGTGTCAGTGCCAATACTAAGATTCTTCACAGCGTTAAGTATTACCATAAGCTTCTGTCAGAGCAGAAATAAGTCCTTTGCTGTACTTTATTGCAAATATCGAGTCAGTCAGGAATGAGAACAGTCATTTGTCCGCTGCCTGTGTTCCACGTGCGTCTGGCTCCAGTTTGGGGCTGAAAATCCGTGGTGAATGTAAATGGAAGGGATATGGAAGCACAGTAGTGGGTTCCTTAGAGATTTCAGTCTCCTACCTGTCGGGGATGCTCAGAAAAAGTGAGCTAGGCAGTCTGGGGAGGTCTGTAGTATACCTCTGATTGTGGAAGTCTGTCTGAAATTTCAGTGTGATTTTATCAGTCGAGTGGCAGCCAGTAGTTACAAAAACACTTCTGGGTTCTCTGATGATGACGTGGGAAGGTGACAGTATTTTCTTGCTAAAAACGAAGAAAAGACCAACACTGTCAGTAAGGAAGGACAAACCTGTGGAATGAAGAGAGCTCACATTTAGAATACAGAGCTGAATTCTGGTTTGGTTCTGCCAATGGCACAACACATGAAGGTGAGAAGGAGTTTAGTATGAATATCAAAGGGAATCAACAGTTCTAGCAAACAGTAATCTTCATCCCAATCTGGAAAATTAAAATATTTAATCCTCTGTAAACCATGCACATAGGAATGCCCAAATAGGCAAATAGGTTTAAAACTAGGTCCACAAGTTAGTGACATACAATTTATTCTGTATTTTCAGTTTACTTTGTAAGAATGGGATTTATGAGTACCTGTCAAAGGGAAACTATGGTGTACACAATTCTTTTGTATGAAGCTAGTATATGTTAGATAGCAGCAGTTGCCACTATCTTCAGTATTATGAATGGTAACAGATATCAAATACTGTTTATTCAAGCCAGAAGGTTTTTCATAGAATCAGATAGGATCTTCGTCTGTGCAAGAAAAAATATTTTAACACCATCAAAAAGATAAAATTACAATGTTTTGTTGATTTATTCCATAGATGTCTTGGAAATATTAATCACGTATGAAATCCAAGATGATGTTAATCTTGTGGCTATTTATTTTAGGGTCAGGTAATCCAATTATTATGCACGTATTAAGAAAAACTGAGTTGCCACTTCAAACAGGACTCGCCTGTTTCCACGTGCTCTTATAAAACCTAGTGCTGCAGTAGAAGCTCTGAGTGTAGGGTTTCATTGCTGTTGTTTCTTGGTTAAACTTAGAAAATGTTATGAATGTAATAAATTATCTTTTCTCCAAGTGTTGCTATAATACCAGCAGCATTAGTAATGCGGGTCTGGGTACAGCCAAGTAGTAAAACCTTGAGGCTAAGGATGCACTTCTCATTTAATCTAACAATAGATTAATGCGGCCAGTCTGCACCCAGCCCTCAGAGAATGTATATGAAGTTGTGCTCAGCTAAACAGATTTATTGTCAGCTTTGGTTTCCGTTACTGCCTTTCTGGGGAGGTACTCACACATCAGTAATGGTCCCTGATCTAAAACCAGTAAATGTCAATGTGTTTACAGTAGTATTTTTAATCATCCACTACTATCAACTGTTCCCGTTGTTACTTACTTGTTATACTTCATTTTGATTTAAATTTGTTTGAGAGAAGAAGAAGATGGAGCGTGCGTATCCACAGCGCTGAGGAGACTCAGAATTCACTCACAAAATTACTCCAAGCTCAGTTTGATGACTTTTTTTTTCCTGTCTCCATCCTATTTCTACCAGTGAAATATACCCCTTTGCTTCCCGTAACTGAAATGAATTCTCCGTCCTATCTAAGTGTTTGCTACTTGCGCTTGTTCTCCTTGTTCCTCTCTGAGCATCACCCAACATCCGTCTTTTTATTGGATGTTAAAAGAGAATACAGAAGTGGAGAACACTTGAAAGAAGCAGACGCCTCAGCTAATGGGGACTCAAAAAGTCCTACACTGATGACTCCTTGGTTAGAGGAGGGTTTGAGATGTTACTTGTCTATTTTTCTTGGAGATAGGAAAACAAATATTAAAAGAGTAGCTTTATTATGAACGTCAGCCTTTACGCAGCTACAGCGATCATTGTTCAGATTCTGCTTTCACAATAAATAATGACAAATTTAGAATGAATCCACTGAAGTAAGTGCAATTATTATAGGTTTACACCATTGCTGAAGGTGATGTTAGAATACTTACTGTATTAGCTAATCAAGTCAGGCTGGACATTAAATAAGGAAGAATGTGGAAAGGGAGAATTATTGATTTTCTTTATATAGCTTAAATATGTCAAAAGATAGGTGATAGGACTTTCTTATCAATTACAGTAATGCTATTGGCGCAGCTTACATTGTACCTTTGCTGTAACAAACATGCTTAAATTTCGCTGTGTTTTTCTTTAAAATTAGCCACATCATTATATACTTTATGATAGTAATATTTGCATTAAACATGCATTAAACAAACATTTTATGGCATGGATTGTAAGGAGACGGGAGTAGGAAAGGATTTTAATGGATACCTGTTTTGGCATGGATCCAGTAAACTGAAAGATCTGTCGCACTGAATGCGTTGGTTTTTTTTAATTCTGTATTTTAAATATATTAGAGAGTTAGACTGAACAAATGTTTGTAAAACAGTTTTTAATACGAAATTCAAAACAACAGATGTAATTAGTTACTTTCTTATACTGCAGTACAGGAAAGAATTAGAAACAGTGATCACAAAGATAAACTTCACGGTCTAGGCATGACGGTGTAACTTGAAAAAAAAGGTTTATATATTTAAGGATAGTAAAATGAATACTATGGATTAATTTAGAAATGGCTATAATTGCAGGAATAAATTTGTACTTACATAAAAATAGGAAAGTTCTAATTTGGAAGAAATAGAGGCCATCTTCAGTCTTTAAATGTTGTTATTATTGGTGTAAATTAGTATAAATATTAGTATAAACAGTATAAGTATTGCAGAACTGCTGCCAGGATCGGTAAGTTACAGACACATTTTTATCATGGTTCTTCTGTCTTGTCCTAGAAAATAGTTTTGTCAAACAACAGCCACTCACTCCAGAACTGCAGATTTTCCTCTAGAGTTGCAAAATTAAAACCTAAGATTCTTGCTGTGTTTTTCCAGAATAAGAATTTTACTGGTTTTCCAGCATAGGTACAGCTTGTGCTGCTGGAAGAGAAGCAGGAGGTGGAGGCAGGTGCCACTTCTCTCCAGGAAAACAGACCCAAGCCCTCCCGTATCAAGTAAAATCACAAAAACCAGAACTCTCTATTTTTTTTCTTTTCTTTTTTTTCTTTTCTTTTTTTTTTTTTTTTCCCCCTGGTAGAATAAATTGAAATAGAAAGCTGCAGAACAAAGACACGATACTCAAGCTGTTATTTTGTTACAGCGAGAGCAGATGTTCAGATAACCTTAAGGAAAGATCAAACTTAGTCACTTAAGAATTCTTTTGTCTGCAAAAGAGAACATGCAGAGAAGTTTCTGGTTCTCTCTCTCCTTGAGCTCCTGCTTTTCTCAATGTATTTGCCTACATACTCTGAGATAAAACTCAGCTCTCAACCAAGTAAGAAACTTGTCTAGCTCAACAGTTCGAATTTTCCCTTTTTTTTTCCCTGAAAAGTATTTTCTTGAGCACCATCTGCTTTCCCCGATAGTCTCATTACTGTGGGAAAAGCCTCTACTCACAGAAGATGGTACAAATGCCTCATCAGGCCCAAGCTGAGTTGAAGATGCATACGGCCTACAACAGCCAAGTTCTTTGTACTTAAAAAGCAACAGCAATTTGAAAGCATCTGTTTCTTGAAGATGGATGTATCTCTGGCATCAGATAATGTAGCTGGCAAAGAGGATGTAAGAAAATAAGTATGGAATTTCGTACTTTTGGAGTTTCACTCAGATAGTGCTTTGATGGATGCTGTAGAAATATCTTTGAGTTGTATCTGAACAAAGTTGAGATAATGTATTTCATCTACACAAATTTTCATGGTCAAAATTCTGAGGAACTGCCGTCATTCCTTTAGGTATATGGTTGCACAGTCATTTTCTATGTACACAGTAGTGCAGCACTCGGTTAAATTATTTTAATAGAATGTCTTTTCCTTCTCAGTTTCGTATCTAGAAATGAAATAATCACACAACACTTCAATGTTTTGTTTCACAGATACAGGTAAAGCCTCAGCTTTAGATCTTTTCCTTGTTTCCATTCAAGTCACTCTGTCCAAAGGTGCTTCTCATTCTGACAGCTTGAAGATGGGCAGAAATAATCTTATGATCCTAAACCTTTAATAGCATATGGAACATAACTGATTTTCTCTAAAACTTCAGTTTTAGTGGTGGAAACTGCTAAAGGCAGACCTAACAGAAGATTCCAGAAGAATACAGACAATTCCTCCACTACTACAAAGAGGCAATTAACAAGAGACTGTGTCAAAGATGGATCAACCTTCCACGTAGGCGTGGTGCATCTTTTTATAGCTTTAGTAGGTAAAAAAATGTACTAGTACCCTCCCTCTGTGGCAGCACTTACAGAAGATAAGGAAAGTATATAAGGGGAAGGAAGAACTCAGACATGCATATTTATACCCATACTTCGTATGCTCTGAGAGAATATTTTGCTGGAGTTGTTTCATATTTGTCTTTTGCAATTGTGTTCTCTGTTTGTTCTTCAAGGTTTGGTCTTCCCTTATTAAAAGTCTGTGTTCCTGACCCCTTGCTAGTACATAGCTAAGCCTAAATAGCTGAAGACGGTGTTCATGTATTGAGGAACATAAATTTCATTTAAAAATCCTTGTATATTATGGCTGAGACAACTGGGGCATTGGTGCACCTGTTTTACCCATATGTATTTGAGAGTAGAGCAGCAAATTGTAGTAGCAGAATAGATGACATAAAAATGTCCTGGATTGACCAAGATTCACCGAGCCCATGTTCAGGAAAACTGCTTTTCCAACTATTTGCCTTTTTTATCTTTGGTATCTTACATGTGAAATGATTTGCCATTATCTGGTATAAATCATCATCGTTTCATTGGAATCATCATGGCTTTTAAATACTGAAGATGTGGTTCAGTTTTTATTGTAATTAATTAATGATCAATAGTAAGCTGTGTAAGAACCAGTACATGATTGACGAAGAACAAAACTTAGAACAAGAACAAGGCTTAAAAACAAAACAAAGACAACCTGTACATTTGACCAAGGAATGTTTTTCCACAGTTGCTTCTAAACTGTCTAACGTGAAATATTAACTGTGAAGCCTAAAGCCATTTGAAACCCTGGAGTGAGAAGTATAAATGCAGTAATATATTAAGAGCAAAGCTCATAGTTATTTTAGCCAATGATTATTTTCTAAATCTCTGTCTCTTTTACGAAGTTCTTACAAATGTGTTAAAATGGATAATCTGATTTTCCAGCCATCTTGCGAGGCCCGGGGGCTGGACAATTTCAAGTCCTAGGATCAAGTCATAGTAAAGACAAAGGCCAAGTTACTCATAAGAAGAGAGGGAGGGAGTCCTGCATCAGGGAACGATAAGGAGCAGTGTTGAGGTCCCTGCTAACGTGTGAAGGGACGGCTCAGTTTATTTCCAGTAATTTGGTCATGGGAAAGTCTCTAGTCCCCACAGAAAAAACGTCTCTTTGTTCTGAGTCTTAGTGGACCCAGTGAATGACATGAATGACTCTTTTTATCTTTGGGTGTGAAAAAACAGTCGCTGGGCCTAAAACTCAGTAGAGAGACCAATCTCTTAAATGACGGAGAGTTGAAAGATAGAAAAAAATCGTATTTGATATATACCATAAACCCACTCCTGGCCTACTGTAGTGTGAAAGTGGCATACTTCATAATAGCCAACTTGAAATGTGGCCCTTCAACAGAAGTGAAATGAATACCTCTTTGTAAGAGTTGCGAAAAATGCTAGGAGTGTGCAGATGTAATAAAAGGCAAAGACTCGGGGAGATGATCAAAAGGTCATTGTAAATGGAATCTGCCACCTGGCCATTATTTTTGTATAGTTAACACCACGTTAATCCTTTTACAGTTTTATGAACAAAGTGTAATCCTAGTTACTAGTTGAATATACCCTTTAAAACTCCTGGCAGGTCTTTGCTCTGATGAACAAAGTCATCTTTATTTAAACAACCAAGTAGCAATAAGAAGTTTTATTAATATTTATCACAAATAAATATTATGTTTATCATTAGATAACCTTAAAATCATTGCAAATCATATAGATACCTCACAGCAACCTACTGATGCTATTAGAAATCCATTTGGCTTGTAGGTCTTTCCTGTGGTTCTAAATACAGATCCGGTGTATATTTTAATAGGATCTTTGGAGGAGAATTAATGAATGAGAATGAGACCTTATTGTAATACCTACTGTTAGCAAAGGTAGGTTATGAACCTTTAAGAACACAAAGGGAGATGAAACATCTGCTGTATCCCTGAATCCAAATCCTGGTTAAGTTAAAATATTGCGAGCACTTTGAATTTGGTGGGAACAGTTGTCTTATTTGATGGAGTTTTATTTTTAGCTTATGTAGGAGCTGACAGAAAACTCAATAAGCCATTATTAGTTACAGAAAAAGTAGGCAGGTGCCTAGGGAGAGGAGAAAGATCCAGTGGCAGGTTTGGATCGTCCTTCCCACCGGGTTATTCAGTCTAGTTTTCTAGCCAAGCTCTGCCCCTTTCCAGGGCAGACGTGCCTGAAGCAGAAGCCCATCAGAAGGGGTGTACTGAGTGTGGAAGGCAGTGGGGAGCTGAAGCAGAGTGGGTTTGTGAGTCCTGGGAGGGAGCAGACTAGGTATGACAGAAGAAAAGTAGGTGCTGGATGGAGAAAAGAGGAGTCCCCCAAAACTTCCCATACCCCCCCTCACAATTACTGTTCCCAGTGGTTACACGGCTTGATAAACCCTGTTATTCTGGAGTCCTCTCTCCACTTCCCCAGTCCTCCTCCTTCCCCTTCTACATCTCTAAACCACCCCAGTTGTCCCCAGGTCCTCAGCGTCCCTTTTGAGGCTACTGTCAACCCAGGTTTCTCAAGGTGTCTACACATGGTGCTTTTCAGCGGTCTTTCTCTTTGCTCCTTCACTCCTATTAGGTATCCTTTCTTATCCTAACGTATCGATTTCTGTCTGCATGGGGCACAACCACAGGGATCGACTTCGAGGCATTTCTGGATCTGGCTGTCTTCTAAGTGCAGTCTCGGAAAAAAGACAGCTTCTTAAAGCACTGATCTCATTTTCCCTTGTGACCTCCCAGATTCATATTTCTATGCTGTTGTTTTGTTGTTTCGATTAAAATGGCAGCTTGTATCCACGGGGTCGTACGGTCAATTATCTGATTAGGCGGAAAATGATGCTTGAACAACAACAAAGACGTTTTCTTGGCTGGATCAGCCTCCTGATCAGCCTCTCGGACACAGGCTGCCAGTGCCTGCCCTGGGAGCAGCTACAAATTCACAGTGAAGGAAAGAAGGAAGCCTGTTTTGGCCTCGGATACGATATTAATGATTGTAAGAAAATTAATTTCGTTCCAGCTTAGGCCCAACAGTTTATTTCAGCCTTGGTGTTATGCTGTGAGAAATTATGCATAATAAAATGAAGAACTTGTAAATCCCACAGGGCTTCTAGCACAAGTGTTTGGTAAATAAATTAAGTGTTCTAAAAGAGCACACACAGGAGTATAACGTTTTTACCGTACAGGAATGTAACCGTTTTTTCCTAAGCTCTCTTCTGTCAAGGAAGCTTGCAAAGAGAGAGGTTGTACCACTAAAATCGATAATTTTCCTAACTTGTTAGAGAAGATTTTAAAGTTGTTGAAAGTAATTGATTTTTGCTGCCCGTTAAGAAATACAAGCAGGTTCAGAAAAATCTTACCTGGAGTCCAAGAGAACGCTAAATACAGAAATACAGAAATTATGTGATTCCCAAATAAGTACATTCATGTTGCAACATGATCCATGGAGGATCAACAAAAAAGCTTGAGAGACTTAAGTGTTAACGTCCTATCTTGAGAAATAAAACTACATGTCAACATGAAAGGCTATTCTAAAAATAATGATCTAAGTAATAGATAATTGGTGTCACAGTGCTACTGGCAATTGAAAATGATGCAGGAAAACAGGTTTCTGACAAACTTGGCTACATATTTGCATAGAAATTTGATATTTCATTCCTATTTAGCAAAAAGAATAATATTGTACAGCTAAATGTGATTATAGAACTCAAATTAATCTAAGCAATTATATTGTCCATGTAATTATATTGTTTATACAGGTGATGACAGCTGAAAATTTAGGCAGGAAAACTAGGCTGAAAACTAAGGCAGGAAACAAATGTGCGTGTTTTGCTGAAGAAACACATTTTGTGTTGCTGGAATTCATATTGAGATTCTTGATCTACCTGGGTTTTAAAGTAGTTGAAATGTCTTTATGTTACTGGAATTAAAATGATGCCGTTTATAGGTTGAAAGTATATTTGTACATTGAGCCTGTCACCTGCGATGCAGATTTGAGTTGGCAAATGCTTTTTCTAGTTTGAAATTCTGCCCATAAATTCCCTTTTTGCTTTTATTTCTGATTTTATACTTAACCTTCGAAGCTATACAACTCACTCCTGATGTCTGTGCTCTTATTCTCCGAATCCACAAGTTTTTCTGAAATTACATTTAAGCCTTTGAAGAAGAATAATGGTTTCCCGTTTGTGAAGGGCACAGATTCTCCCTCTGCTTGAAATGCTTTTTCCGAAATGCATGTCAAGGTTCTTCAAACCTTTCCTATGCCATCACCTTTTCGAGTTTCATACCTTCGGTTGCCATTTGTCTTGCACATTTTGTCTTCAGATATGTTGCTGAGACAGCCGCATCCAGCGTTAGTTGGATGTTACTGTAAAAAAAGTATTTAACTTTTGTATTTTTGTGTCTAATAGAGTGGGCTGTTGGTATAATTTTGTGGGAGTGTAGAAGAGAGATGCAGAAAGCTCTGCCCTTTGCTGGAGCAGTGGAGTGAGGGGCAGACTCCCTGCTTGGCGCAGGAACCATGGCCACGACGTTTTCCCCCCCGTATTGTAATGGGTAACGGAAAATTTTATGAAACTGGGAAGGGGTGTTGTAAAACTCAACTGACAACGACTAAAATGGTCCAGAGAAATTTCAAATCACCACTGGAATAACGTGATGCATTTTACAGCTAGAAAAAATTTCGTGTTATTAAAAACAAATTGGCAGCACGTACACATCGATAGGATATAAGAAACTGATAATTGTGTTTAGATGAGCTATGTCCAGAAACATTCTGTTTGTGAGCAGAATTAGAATCCGTCTGGATTGTGTATAAGCTATTTTGGTACCTCTGTTAATGAAATTTCAAATACATTACACACATCAGGATGATTCCTGTCACCCTCGTATCCATTCCACTCTGTATAGACGTTATCAGAGGCTTTATCAGATCCATTAGTTTTGAATTGAAATATGAATCACCCATTTTTGTCAGTATGTTAAACTTTATTATCGAGACTGATAATTATATCTTGCCAATATCCGTCATGTCACCTATTAATACTTTTACAAAGTCATCTCTCAGATTCCTAAATTTCTCTGGAATGTTTTTTTCTTTCCCGGTGTGAGTAGTTCAATAAATTATCTTACTGTCTTCTGCGAAAAAGTACAGTTCGTATTTTTTGTCTTTGCCTACAAAATAGATTGCGTACAGTAGCAGTATACTTACCAGGCCGTGGGGTTCTGTGACACCGTGCCCGCTGTAGAAGTAGATGCAAATACTACAGAGCTCCTTCTCAGCAGCACACGAATATTTCAGGTTTACATAGCGTTTGTTTCTTTGGCTGAGGAAGTATGGAGATATAGGTACTTTCGTTTAATAGAATTGTAGGTGATTGATGTGCACTGAGGGCTTTGGCTTTTCGCTTTGGATCCGTGGTTTGTATTTTCATAAACATACTGCTTTCTTTCCAGTAATTTCATCCCTCGCTATGTGGTAAATATTTAAGGAAGTACGAAATAAACGTTACAGGTTGTGAGAACAACAAAAAAGGATCGTGTCCAACTCTTATGTGTTTAGCATGCTGTTCTATTCTAAATTCAACCTTTTTTGCAAGTCCTTGCTGAGCAGCATAATTATATATCATTTCTGGGCCATTGACACAACATACAGTTGACAATTGACAAGACCAAATACCCCATACTTTGATTTTCCATAATGGCCTTACATTCAATCAGGGTATGGGTCCTGACAAAAGCGGTACAGCAGAGCAGATGATGTTCTCATGGAGTTTGACACCTTCTCTTAGCTAGGTCTACTGCGTTCTGCTTCTCGGAATGCTGGGTACAAACCTACATCACAGGAAGGACGTTAGTGGGAAATAGAAACCGGCTGCTCCTTTTCCTCCGGAGTCAATTCCGACCCAGTAGTGAGTCACGCAAGTGCAAAGTCAAAATGCAAAATATTACCGCGTTAGCTCTGGGCAAATATTCCCCGGTGAATAACGTTCTGTTTGTTTTCACGAACGCTCTCAGTGAGATTGTTTTTACAAATACACATTTGTAAAATTGTTTGTCCTTTTTTGTTGTTGGAAATTTGATTTACTCCTGTTTTCTTATTTGAAATGTCTCGTGTTGGTTACAGATATTATTAGGCTTTGCGTTTGTCAAGGGAAGTTTTGGGTGGAGGAGAAATTAATTGTCTGTTGCTTAAACATAATAGTTCTCACCAGGTTTTTTTAAATGATGAATTTAAACACTGAATATCGGTGCAAATACGCCACAAAAATGGGAAAGCATGCACATGAGCATGTGACATGCACTTTAATTAAAAAAAATTCTGTTTTTAAATCATTATTTTGCCAACATGAGAATGAGATCTGTAACTCCTTGACAAGTTCGAGGGCCGGCGTAGAGTTTCAGGGAAAACAAAGTTATTTCTATGATCTTAACCGTATACTTCTAGAGAAAAACTACTATAAAATTTCTAACAGCAATATATGGCAGCTAAACTTTTAAAAGACAATTTATGACTGGGGTAATCTTTTTACACAGATATCTCCAGCCATTCATCCGTCCATTGTTTATTATTTTTATCCTTTCACTCTGTATCTCACAAGTAGAACTACACATCTTCTTGTAACTTGCCACTTCACGATTAAAATGTTGCCTTTTGTTCATTGCCTTCATAATACTGTTCCGGGGATTAGGAGGTTTCTTGCTATTGTAAACTAATTGGGTTTACACTGGTGGGTAGAGGTCCCGAGCTCTGCTCTCTCCTAGCAACATGTAGACAATTTTTTCTTTTTTTCTCATTGTTTCATGGATATTTTATTCTTGAAAAATAGAGCTCTTCTGGAGTTTACCTACTGCATTATTGTTAATCAACTTTTTTTATTCTGCAGTGCACAAAACGTTTTTTTCTAGAGAATTGCAGGGCACGAATTACAAGCAAACATTGAATTCCTGATTCAGCGATTCTTCAGAAGCTCAGTGCAATAATTGTATCTGTGAGTCTTTTTTTTGTGGATCTGGTCTTACTTGTGCTGAGAAATTTCACAATGATTCCTGCAGTTAAGACCTTTGCATTTCAAAGCCTATCTGAAATCTATTTTTGCTTTATTTCTTTGATTGACACCTGTAGTTTTCTGCTCTTTTAACACCAATGTTGTCCTGGTGGATCCACATATTCACACAGTAAACAAGCTAAATTAATTTCCTTATATAAAATTTCACTAGAGCAATGGTTGTTGCCCTGTCAAAACCCCATGTTTATCTATGAATTTCCTGAACTTCAATAACATGAATAGACTTGATGATGGTATTTTGTATTTGTTATGAGCTCTAAAGATTGAGTGAAAGAAATCAATTTAGCAAGACATTTCAAATGTTTAATCTATATTTCTTCTTCCTGAATGCTCTTTGTAGAGTTTTTTTAAACATAGTTCTGAGCTTTCTGTGAAGAACTGAAATACATATGCAGGAAGATGTTGGGTATCTGATGTTTTCTTAATGACTATTTAGAGATGCAAATAGTTAGATTTCAATTTGCACTCAGTTTTGCGGCTCCAAAAAAGGCAAGCTGTCTCTTGTACATTTATCCGTCATACGGCCATCAAACCCAAACTTTCCTCTTGAGTAATTTCCACGGAACAACTTTTGCTTTATAAATAGCTAAGATTCAATGTGCGTCAGCAGGGAAGTGATGGCAGAAGTCTCATTTTCAGCAAGCACAGGCTTCGCTTGGCAGCATGCTGAAAGGAGGTGAAGAGAGTTGCATCTTCATCTTCATAAATGTCCATCTATTCCATCAAAATGACCAAACCCAATAACAAATTAATCATAGAATCCTAGAATGGTTTGGGTTGGAAGGGACCTTGAAGATCACCCAGTGCCACCCCCTGCCCTGGGCAGGGACACCTCCCACCAGCCCAGGTTGCTCCAAGCCCCGTCCAGCCTGGCCTTGAACCCCTCCAGGGAATACGTATCCTGTAATTTTGAAGAGTCTCAGTGTATATGTACAACCTGCCCTCACTAGTAAAAATAAATGAAATTTTAAAGGTCACCTAGACATAACAAAGAAGTGTGAAAATATAATTTAAAAAATAGCATTTGCTTAATTGAAAAGCTTTCATGTTTTTTTAATTTGTTATAAATATATAAGACTGGTTGTGGTGTGCGCTGTTGTGCTTCCTGCATTTGTACATCTTTTTATTCTCATAATCACTGCATATACTTAGTAACTTGTCTGAGGAAGAAGCTTAAAATCTATTTCTTCATTTGAGCTAACAAAACATGGATCAAAATAGAGGCATTTAGTATATTGACCTAATATTGAAATTTTGCGAGAGTGCTTTCCAGGGCAGTAATTGCAATCTCTTTGTAAAGCATATGGCGCTGTATCGATTCAGGGCCCATCACTTGTGTCTAGTCGGGCATCTGAGCCTCTGCCGAGAACATTGACATCTGCAGCAGGTAAAAAGCATTAGGGAACGGTCGGCTCCTTCTGGCCTCTCACTTCTTCAGCACTGGTTTAGTTGTGTGCGTGTCTGTACTGTCTTGCAACACCAAGGAGTGTTTCACTTGCAAAGTAGTTTGTGAAAACATGCTCGTTTATTCAGGCCCTGTTTAATTAGACTTTAATCAGACTTTAGACTGAAGTGATACTAAATAAAAAAAAGGTTATTTTGTTTAAGATACACCATGGAGAATGACTCTGGAATTGTATTTAATGCTTGAGATGCAGTACTATAGCATAAAAAGTAAAATAGCCAAATCATCTTCTAAGGATTTAATGCCTATCCAATTTAGCCTTGCAATTAATTACAGTAGGTAAAATATGCACATTTATTAGTGTCTAAAAAAGCTTTTCATCATTTTTTATTACTTCCCTAGCACAATTAGAACAATCTTATCATTCTCAGGTGAATTTGTATTTTGATTGTATACAGTATGTAGCATTGCGATGGCGTGTTCAACAGCTCTTTGGGAACAGATTCTGCCTGCTTATAGACAGGTAAAGTATGTCGTATTTTGTATAGCAGGAATGAATAAGTTAAAAGAAATTATCTTTCTGGGTTTGTGGCAGCGAACACTATAGAAAAGAGGTTTATGAATTTAGAAAGTAGAACATTCCGCTAGAGGATCATATGGAAGTTAAAGGAAAAAAAATAAAAATTGAATTATTGCAGAACCTTTAAGAAGCCTGCACTGGCATTCTTGTTTTTCAGTTCCTTATCAGCTGTCTCATGGTCAGGTTTCAGGTCACTAGATCTTCCATGGCACTTGGTAAGAAGCCTTTCAGTGTGTTTGAAAAACTTCTCAGAAGTGTAATGTAATCTGACCTGGATTGATCCCTGCAAATCCTATTGTGTTGCTCTTTCCTTTTTCTCATTTCACTCACTATAGCCAAATCAATAGTGAAATAAATTAACAATTTAGAATATAATTTAGACAATATGGATGGTACTACAGCCGAAATTCAAAATAAGGGCAAAATTCTGTTCCTAATTTTAAAATCTACCCAAATGGCAGAAGCTCATAAACAGATGTGTGAATTTACAGTGGCAGTTGCAGTATGTCTTAAAAGTAGGTTTTGGATAATTTTCAGCACAGTTGGATTCTCAGCCCAAAGTCGTCTTGTCATAAATCAGTGACAAGCTTCATTCATAAAATTCATTGCCTTTATATATTTATATTCTGTATTTTGTATCAACTTAGTTTACAAGCTTGTGTGAACTGTGGCTCAGTGAACAGAGAGAGTTCATACTGAAATGCGTACAGAGGAAATTCTCCTGTTCACAGAGTCAAGGAATCATTAATAGTCAAGGAATCATTAATAACAAGGAATACATTACTAGCTGAGTTCAGGAAATGACACCTAATCTTCCACACTTACACCTCCAGAGAGATGATGATTATCAGCAGTTAGGTGAGTGCCAGAACTACTTCTAGATGCTTAAAAGAAATAAGATTTGAAGAGACGACATGGATTTGCCTCGGGTTTGAAGGAAAACAAAAAGGAGACTATGAGAGTTGGCTACTTTAGGTAATCTCTTCCAAGAAATGTAACCAGAAATGGGAAATGTACTGGAAAATAGAGTCTTTGAGAGTGAGAGTCAGGAACTCAGCAGGTTGGCCAAATACTGTAGCAAGAGATACCTGAGCCTACAATAGTTCTTTCATCACTGTAGGGAAACATTTGCTGTTACCCGTTTTGTGTGTTGTAAACAAACACTTGAATTTGCATTTCGCTTTCATTTGGCTTGTCTTAAAACCAAGATAAATGGGCATTCCTTTCCCAAAGATGTGAGATTAGGAGCAAAACTGTCCGGAAAGCGGCATGGGAGCATATCTGAAACCAAGATCCTGAGGGAATAGTGAAATATACTTCATGGAATACTGAAATTTCCCTTAATACACGGGGAATTTCTGCATCTTAGTGCTCTTCTTTCTTTTCGTGGCAGCGTGGCTGTCCTGGGAGCTGTGGTCACCCGGGGCTTTCTGCTGACAGATTGTCATGAAGATCTCCGTGACAGCAGGGCTCCGTGGTGGGGAAAGGGATTGCAGGAAAATTCCCCTGTTGAAATAGAAGGTGCCCTTCTGCTGGACTGCAAATCTCTTCTTCCCAAGCCTTGTTTCTTAAAAAGGATGAAGATTTTGTCTCTTTAAACATGCTTCTTTCATTAAAAGCATTGGTATTTCATGCTACTGCTACTGCAGGTATCAGTCATACATTTTACTACAACTAATCAGAGATATTATAACAAATGTTACAGTTATCTCTAGTTAGCCATCATGCCACCAAACACTGCTGTTGTATTGTAGTTCTTACTGCCCTTAGAATGGAAAATTTAGCTCTTGAATATCTCTTTGGACTACAAACAGAGCCATAAAAGTGAGAAGAAATGAGAAATAGTTAAAATAACCTGCATAGGCTTGATTATCTGTCGTTCTTTCCTTCCTTCTTTTGTTCTTTTTCTCTTGCTTTCATACCAGTTTGAAGAGACAGCTGAGCATCAGGTTTTTGCGCAGGCATAACAGAAAAAAACCCAGATGATCATTTAATATTGGACGATAAGAAATGTGAAGCTTGGAATCTTATTCCTGGCTTTTCCTTGGTCAACGGCGTGCCAAGAACAAGTGATAGTCCCCTGTGTCACATCTTACTGCAGCCTGTCGTTATAGCTGCAGTGTCTGCCTGCCTCTTACAAGTGCCGTGAAGCCAAATAAGACACTTACAATGTACTTTGAGATATGTAGATAAAATATGTTGAAGTATCTTTTCATTTGCATTTTCTTTTGTGGAGAAATGATAGATTGAATTGCTTTAATATGTAATCCATTTTAAGTAAGTCTAAATAATTAATTTTGGCTGAAGAAGAACATAATAGTGTACATGCACAATGTTTAGGTGTACATTTACTGCAACAAGAATGTCTGTTATCCTGTCACCCCCCGAACATAAATCAGGATCATGACCTTAGAACTCATTAACTGCCATAAATAAGCACGTCACCGTCACACGCTTTGCTTTTGAGGGTGCAGCTACTTTCACCTGCTTAAGGACAGGGACCTAAGGTCAGAAACCACATTCATTTTCTCCTGATATAACCTACTTACAGTCCTCTACTGTAAAACCTCAGTGACTGTTTCTTGAAACTATAATAGCATTGAAACTTTTGTGAAAAGGAACAGCTTGTCTCCTCGCAAAAAAAATTTGCTTTTTTTTTTTCCAGATTTTTACCATTGTGATTTCTCCCTCTATTTTGTAAAGTTAGACACAGTATCTAAAACCCCTCCTACTTCAGTTAACTTCCAATAATATGTAACATAACACTGTTTTCTTCACTTACATTTAATAGATCAGCGTATTTAAAATAGCCTTCACTAATTATTTCCATGCAAATAATTAAACCCCCTCAAATTTAAAATAGCTTTCACTAATTATTTCCATGCAAATAGTGAAAAAAACTCACAGGAAGTGTACCCAAACTTTTAGAATACAGTTCCCACTCTCTGCTCTATTCGCTTTTTCTAAGCACTCAGAAGGGTAATATTCCTTCAGCCGTGTTAGATTTCTCCATTAGCTGCTCTCATCTTTGGTGGTGGGAAAAAAGCAAACTATTTTCCCCTGAGCTGTCAGTGTCCTTGCCATTGTTTGATATCCCTCTTCTAAATCAGGTTCTTTGGAAGGACTTTTGGAGCAAATAGTTTTTTCTATCCTCTGTAAGAAATCCGCTAAACCTGTTGTACTGGGGAGATTTTATGAGATTTCTCTTGAGTCTTGGTGGTTCTTCAGCTTCGAAGTGTGACATACGCAATTGATTGTCTGTTCACTACCCTTTCGCCTGGATCTGGAATAGAGCTGAAGGAAGGATAACTGGGGAGTCAAAGCAGGAGCAAACTGGGAGGAGGGATTTTGCCTCAACCACCCTCCGTATCCTTCTGTTGCCCCTTTAACCTTCACCACTCCAGCCCTCTCTTCCCTCTCAGTCTTCTCAGCCACCTAATTCCATCCAGTTTCTCCAGTCTTCCTCTTAAAATGTACTCCCTGTCCCATCCTATCGAGTCAGTTCTCTATCTAGATAATGTAAGAATCATGGCCACTAAAAAAATTGAAAATAGGAGTATATAGGGTTGTGCATTTTGCATGCTGTCAAAACCAAATATTTTATGCAAAAATTCATGTTATACCAAAGCATTGCAGGATTACTATCATTTTAAAACATATAATATTTAAAGAAGTATCACAATTTAAACTGGAGAGAGAAACCGCTGTGCTACAAAAGTTATTTATGGGCTAAATGTATATTTTAAAATATTTTTTTTTAATAAATTTTATTGCTAACTTTAGTAGCTAACATTCCCAATAGCATAGCAATTAAATTTTATTCATGACTGACCCACATATTGCTCACATTTAGTTTGGCCGGGACATTAAAGTGACATCGTATCCCTATATTTTCCTGTTGTTGATATCTCTGTAGCTACAAAGTACAAAGGTAATGCTTTGGTAAATCAGTACGAAGTACTGGGATTGGACAACGGCGTTTCCACAACAAGAACTAACCACAAAAGAGGTAAACAAGGGTTGTGTTTACCAAATGCATAATATTTATCTGAAAATAGTTTTATTTTTTATTTTCATGTGATCAGTTAAGGTTACTCGAATTAATCTAAAAGAACGGATAACATTTTAAAAGATGTCATACCCCATACATAACCATAGTCTATTCCTTTTGAAACTATCATTTGCTATTTCTGTTATGCAATTTGTAAACCCCTTGTATTGTAAATATGTTTGCAGCACCTCACCTTGTGCCCTTCGGTGACCTTAGGGAGAAGGTGAAGACATACAGACATACATCCCAGCGCACAACAACAAAGAGTGCGTGAAACACCTACTCTTGGGGCGAGTGGTTTCATGTTACTCCATTTAGAGTCTAAAGCTGAAGAATAAACACAGAGTCCTGCCCTCTCCAGAAGAGCAGCTCAGCTTTTCAGGTGATGTTACAAGATGAATAGAAATGAATTCTTTCAAGGAAGAGCAACAGCTAATGTTAATAAAAGTGACAGCAGTGAAATTGCCAAATGAAATTAAAATGAAGATGAGAAAAGTATTGCAGAAACCTAAATGACAAACATGTTTAGCTTTTCATGCACGATAGAAAGCCAAAAGTCTCATGGTTTTATGCAAAAGTATTCATCAATCTTTTATGATTCATCCAAGAATTTTCAAATTGCCTTGGGAATTAGCTCCATCACTTCCACTGCTTGGAAATTCTCGGCAGCATCTTAAATCAGTAGTAGGTCTGTCCCTTTAAAGAACTATTCCTTTGAACTTTGCGTAAGATACAAGGTTCCCCATGCCCATCTTACTGTTTTATTAAGTAGGAGAAGTATAAAATGAATAGAGACATGGGATGAATTTAATTAGTCACATCTCTGGAAGCACTGGTGTCCTTCCTCAGCCATCTCCTTTGGATGTGATAGCAAAGTTTGTTACAGGACTTTCACCGTGTTACCAAACCAATTCAAGAAATGGTTTCCCTGTACATCTGCTCAAGTTCAGTACTCTAGTAAAGCTTTGCTATTTTGAGAAGCCCTGAGTGATCTTAGCGCCTCAGAAGAGTCAGTCGACGAACTTTCTTGCTCCCTAATCCAAGTTCTGAATAGAAGACCTGAGGAGAGGAGAAAGTGCTTACCTTGTACGTAGTTTCTGATGTGTTCCCTGCCAAGGGCTCCTCAGCTCCAATGCGTATAGCAGGATAGGTGTCTTTCACATCCTCCGCTATCAATAAAACTGTGTAAAACACCTGTATTAATTGGCAACGTAATCTTATTCTAACCCCAAACCTATGAGTGTGCCGGTGGTGAATAAAAGGAGAAACTAGACAGTGCTTGTGATAGGTTAAGCTTAGATTTTTTTCCTTAGTCCTGCTGCTTACTCTTTCCGACTGAAATAAATAATGCAACAAGACATCGGCTTTTGAATTTACTTTAACCCAACCATTTGCCTTTTCTCCTTGTGTACTTATTTTTGTCATGTCACATCAATTTTGATTTTAAACTAAGCCTCAGATGCTGAAAATACTAGAAAAGTGCTTGTTTCCTTTGGAGACAAGTGTAGAAGTTGAGGTCTGTACAGCAAGAAAACCTTCTGTAAATACCAAAGTCAGGGAAGTTGTGGACTTATTTTTTGTTTGCTGCCTTTTTCATCTCACAGTGTATCAATTTGATTAAAAGTCTGAATTCCCAAACTCCTGCAACCTCTTCTTTTTCCAGGTATATTCATTTTTAACTGTCCTAACCATAGCCATTCCTATATCAGAAAAAGAAGCTGAGTTTAATTGTGCTAATTAATTAATTACCTACACTAAAATATATCTTAAAAAAGTGCGTGTATGTGTGTTTTACAAAGAATCGTAATCCCGTAAGTATATTTTTCAGCAGTCTTCCTTTTTAAAGCTTCTGGTTTGCTGAGAGGAGAAACTTCTAGTAATTAACAGCTTGGGGAAAAAATTGCAATCTGCATTGGTTTCTCACAGCCCAGGACATAAAGCCGCAAACTGGACCCTTTTTGTAATGTTTTCAGTGAAAACTGATGTTGCTCTGTGGCAAGGCCTTTCTTTATCACAGCAGGAAATTAAACCGAAAGAAGATCATGTGGATATAACTATCTGGAAACTTTATTTCATTTTGGATTTGTATTGGATTATGAAAACAGGGCAAGTCACCCATTCTTTCTCCCATCATTGCAATTTTTGGGTGAGCTTCTCCCTGGCCTCCCACCCTGCCCCAGCTAATTAACAGGGCTCCGGAGTCCTACATCTGGCTTGTGGAAGATGTATTAAACCAAAAAATTGTGATATAACTTGTAAACATTCCCCCTCTCATGTAAAGCTTAAGCAGATATTAGCAAAGGGAGTCTTCTTCCCTATCAACTGACAGAAAAACCGACAAATTATTCCCAGCTTTCTTCAGAGCCTTCCCGTTACTCCGTTCGTAACTCCACGTTATTAACGAACTGGTTTCTGTGGGAAAAGTACTAGCAATGAACACCTGCCAAAAGGACAATCCCAAATTACCTTGTTAGGCTCTAATCTCAACCTAAAATTAATTTAGATCTTAGACACTTAATAAATCTCGCTTTCAAACCATCTGTTTGTTGCTCCCAAACAACTCGGGGTATGCCTGCGCTGCAAAAACAGAGGTCCCAAACTGGTTAACCCAGCACGGCTTTACGAAGAAGGTTTAGACAGAGCCATTTAGTTCTTTTCCTCAAAAGGGGGTGGAGGAATTTACTGAAAACTTTGTCTTGCTGATTACAGCCCTGAAACCGGTTGAAAATAAGGACAGAAGAAATGACTTGTATTTTCAGATATTTCGGTTCGGATCTCAAATAGTCCCTGTTTTCCCCTTTCCTCCCCACTGCCCCACATCACTGAGAATTCGCTCATTTTTAGGTACCACCCTTACGGCTTCCAACTGCTGGGCAAACTTTCCCTTCTAATATTGGTTTGGAAAAAGTTGTGCTAGTTGTAATCCCCGGCGTTTTTTCCCAACCTTTACCTTCACCCATTTCAAAATCTCACTGTCAAGTGACCCACGTTGTCACCCTTAGGCCAGTATTTCAGGAATCACCTTCCTTAACCCTGCCTTTGTCAGGAAGATCCCGTTGATTATTTCTATCTTTGTATACATATATATACATGTACAAATATTTACATACATTTGCAAGTATTTTAAATATGAGTATATGTGTAAAAATGTGTGTTAAAATTGTGTTTGCATGCGTACACTTTTTTTTCACTCTTTGCCTTGTTGAGAGCTCCTTTATCTAAGTGCTCTGACCTCTTTCTTTATCTATAGAGAGCAGAAACTGCAGCCAGAAAGTACCCTGCCATAAATCTCATCTGAGTGCTCGGTTCAGCTCTGCAGAGGAGAGCAATACATAACTCGGAACTGAGCATCCTTAGGGACCCCTGACAGTTTTCCCAGGAGCCAGACGGCCGTATGACCTCGTGGTGTTCGGAACACAGCCTCAGCATCCTTTTTGCAGCCAGATGTATACATTTTTAATATGAAGTTTCTTTGCCGTTAATATAGCATAATTCATAATTTTGCATCCCATCCCAGATGTTCTATGAGAAGCTTAAGCAAATATGATCCCAAGTAACAAGGACAAGAGGAAATGGCCTCGAGTTGTGCCAGGGGAGGTTTGGATTGGATATTAGGAAAACTTTCTTCATGGAGAGGGTTGTCCAGCATTGGAAGAGGCTGCCCAGGGCAGTGGTGGAGTCGCCATCCCTGGAGGGATTTAAAAGCCGGGCAGGCGTGGTGCTGAGGGACACGGGGTAGTGGGGGTTTGGCAGTGCTGGGTTGATGGTTGGACTCGATGACCTTAAAGGTCTCTTCCAACCAAAACAATTCTGTGCTTCTAGGATTCATTCTGAACAGCTTGTGCCCTAAGTGCGTGCTACACCTTGTCATTGCCATTAGTCTTTTTGCAGCTTCTGATGCTCATTTTTTTCATCTGTGGTTCAAGCTACATGCGATTCCGTGTGAACATCCCAGGTTTTATTTACTGCTTCTGAGCGTAACACTTGTCTGCATCCTGGCGATATTTTTTACTATCCTAGTACAATATGCGGGTGTTAACTCAAACCCAGTGCTAACACCGAGCAACTGTACTGATGCTTATATCGGCACTTCACGGAAGCAAATAGATTTATACCGGTTTAGACAGCTGAGGTTTGGTTCTATTTTTATTGCAATTAAGTAACGATTAGGAAGAACTCGTCTAGTCCTGAATGTCAGGTTGGGAACAGAGCTAAAATGGAATTTGTTTCTTCCACTACTAGTTTGAAAATGCCTGCCTGTACTGTTCCAGGAATTCCGAAGCTGTATTCTAATACTGGGGGTTTGTGGGTTTTTTAGGTTTGATTTTTTTTTTCTTTTTAATAATGGACAAAGGTGCGAGTTAATTGTAGCCAAAAGATGTACTTTTATGATTATAACAAGAGCTGAGAATTGAAAAGCTGTCATTAAAAGGTGTCATTCCCCCTTATAAAAGCAGTCTGTTAGGCAATTAGTTTTTGAAATCAGTTAAATGCTGAGAGCACAAGTCAAAGCAGGTCCCTCCTTGCTCTTGGCCTGTACTCCATCTTACGCGCTTCACGTGAAGGGGAGCGGTTTCAAACTAAATAACGTTTCCACCTCTGGCTTGTGGGAGCTCAGCTAAAGATCTAAATATTTCAATAGGATTTAACTGAACAGCTGAAATCTGGTTTTAGATATGTATTTGGCAAGAGAAGTTATTACTTTCAGTCCTTCTTGCTATGAAAATAAGTAATGTAATTATTGGCAGAAGGCTTATTTCAGTATCAGAAAAAAAATTGTTGGGAAACACTGCATAAAGGTTTTTTTTTTTCATGCAAAGAAGAGGTGATCATTACTTTAAATTAGATAAAGACTTTACATTTTGTCATTAATGTGTTGGGGTTTTTTTGTAAACCACTAAATAATTTCAATTACAGTGCATTTGAAATTAATGTTTTAAGAGCAAAAAGTAAAAACTACAAGCAATAAAAATATTAAATGCGATCTCAAAGCAATTTTCTTTAATCTGACTTGCACTTCAGATTGGATTGGAATTCCTTGGACCGATCTGGTATACAAAAGTTGTTTTTTCCTTTGTCGGATGGGTGTTAAAGTATGGATGTCAGCAGTATTTGCATCCTTGGTCAGCGTGTCTGTTTGGCATAGAAAATAACATACTGGGCTAAACCCCCAAAATCTCCATGACTGGAACATGCTAGTTCTCAGCACTGTCCCGTTTGGAAAAAAGGCTTTTTTTTCCACAAAGGTTACCTAAGTGGAACTTGAACTGATTCCGAGCTGACAGTGCTCTAAGGCACTTCATTTCACTTTGCCCTTCATCAAGTTGTGACTCCTCTGGTTAGAATACAGCCACAAAGTGCAGAATGATATAAATGTGGAAACAACAATTTTTGCACAGCAAATACTCAAATTGATAGTTGCAACAAAGAGTTTCTAAGTGAAGTGGATTTAAATTAATTTTTTGCCAAATCATTTTGAATAATGAACACATTTGCGAATATCAGACATTTCATGGGCAGTTGATAAACAAAGCAAAGAAACACGTTCTAACAATTTGAATTTCTGAGTTTTAAGCCATGAAGAATTTATGTTTGGCTTTCTTGTGTACAAAGTGTCTTTTAAATAAGAATTTCTAATGTTCAGAAATATAAAAGAATATGTTTGTCTAGTACAGAAAGCAGGCTTTGTCTTAAAGTAATATTTGCTAGCGTTTCTAAGGCGGTGTTTGTGCATCGTTCATTGCGTACATTAACCACGTTTATATTTTATTTCTGTTTCACCTGCACTTTTTGACAGCTTGAAATCTTTTACCAGTATCTTGGATTTTCATTAGGAAATGCCTGCAGGCTACATAAATAAGAGGAGCCATATCATTCTGACCTTATCAGGCTGCTGTGGACAAATTTTCTTCTACCAGCAGGACTTGGTACTTTTAATCTGATGTCTTTTATATTAAAATTTAGGATATCTACTAGAAAAAGCAAAGCTGTCTTGAAATAAGGAATGTTAAACTAAATAAAAATTTCCTTTTATTGTATAGCGTGTGCTTAAGGGTTAGCAAGATAATAATTGAGATATCCTGAGCTGCCTTACGGGTACTCTTAAACATTTTTAAGTTATTGATATGCCTTTTTACTGTAGTAACCAACCATAATATCTGCAGTAGCAATGAGTCCTTTTCACAGAGTTCTGTGGTGATGGCTCAATAGCCATCAAGCGTAACACATAGAACAGGTCCCTGAATGGAGGGAAAACTGTATGGAAATGACTGATATCTGAGGTGTACAGTTGCAAGACCATGTTCTCAAATTAGTGTTTTGTTTTACTTGAACGCTCGAAATAATCATGAAAGGGTTTTTTTGGTTTCTTTTGCCAACGGTATCCTGCATCAAAAGCAGCATGGCCAGCAGGGCGAGGGAGGGGATTCTGCCCCTCTGCTCTGCTCTGGGGAGACCCCACCTGGAGTACTGCGTCCAGCTTTGGCGTCCCCAACATCAGAAGGACACGGAGCTGTTGGAGCGGGGCCAGAGGAGGCCCCGGAGATGCTGGGAGGGCTGGAGCCCCTCTGCTGTGAGGACAGGCTGAGAGAGCTGGGGGGGTTCAGCCTGGAGAAGAGAAGGCTCTGGGGAGAGCTTAGAGCAGCATTTCAATACCTAAAGGGGGCCTTTAGGTGCTAGAGATGGGGAGTACCCAGAGACAGGAGAGATGGGGAAGGACTCTTTATGAGGGAGTGTAGTTATAGGACGAGGGGGAAGGGTTTTAAACTGGAAGAGGGGAGATTTAGATGAGATCTGAGGAAGGAATCCTTTGCTGTGAGGGCGGTGAGCCCCTGGCCCAGGTTGCCCAGAGAAGCTGTGGCTGCCCCATCCCTGGAGGGGTTCAAGGCCAGGCTGGACGGGGCTTGGAGCAGCCTGGTCTGGTGGGAGGTGTCCCTGCCCAGGGCAGGGGGTGGAACTTTAAGGTTCCTTCCAGCCCAAACCATTCTATGATTCTGTGATTCTATGATTTTGAAAAACCCCACACATGTAAGACCATTTAAGCTAATTTAAAGCAATTAGTATTAATACGTGAGTTTCTTTATGCTCATAATTCATGATTGTTTCCGTTAAATTCACCACAATCAAAATAATTTCTAAGCTCTGTTTTTCAATTATTAATTTTTTTAATTCGTATTTCCTCAAACAGCAAGTGCTTTGAAGGCAGCACTGATTCTAATTGTTCTGGTAATAGGCTTGAGAACAGGCACCTGTGTCGAGGACATAAGTGTTTCAGATATAGGTGAATAAGAAGCATGGACACATCTAAAACACATTCTATGTGGCATTTCCTTTACGCAACAACCCTTTTTCCCCCCCTCCTCCGTGGTCAGTAGCAGAAATTGCCAATAAATATTGTAATTTCATATACTAGGACTAGAGAGAGGAAGAAACATGTCATGTTACTCTTGTTTGCTGCAGTTTTTAATGTGTGATTGTAGCCAAAATCTAAAAAGGCAGTTGTACATCTGATTTCTTTCTATGACTGGGCAAAATTTTGTGCACATAAGAAGCTTGAAAATGCATTTTATCGTCAGTATAATGCCACTGATTTCAGAAATAACATACTAGTAGGCAAGACTGGTCTAAAACATTTCTTCCAAAAAATAGTTTCAACTTTGATAAGCTTTGGTGAAATCAGTGGCAAAACACCCGTCATAAAGATTTGGTTTGTCATGACCTGTCCAAAATATCACCTGTGTTATAAAATACACGCCATCTATATACTTCCATTTCCATCGAGATGAATCAAATTAAACTAAACTCCTGAAATATACAAAGGGAACTATACAAAAAATTTAAAATTCAACTTGAGTAGTTTGGGGAACTCAGGCCATGGTTTCCTAGGACGATACTACAAATTGAAATTCTTCAGCAGTGCAAAGCCAACAGTGGGCACAGTCTAATTTCTCGGAATACCGTGGATTCCTTTCTTCGTACCTCTAGTGAATGAATCGCGTTAGGTTCCATAGTGCATCACTATCACTCGGTGAAATGAAAACATTATGAATATCAAAATGTACTATCTTACTGGTTGCAATTTGCTTTTCTTTGCGGTTTTCATGTACTAGGCGTCGCCTACAGTCAACTGAAAACTAAGTAGAAACTCCCAAAATGTGATTCCACAAATGTAATAGGTTAATAAATCTTTACCAGAGAAGAAACTTATGTTTATATCTATCACAATGAGAACAACAATGTTTTGATGAAAAATACAAAAAGAATGTAAACTTACTTCATCTATCATAAAAACATGGAAACTTATATAGGGCAGCATTAATTCAAAACAAAACTGAAAAATATAACAGAACAGGCTGATATAGTACAAAAAGTAATGCAATGTGACATTTACAAAATATTTCTTATTTCTCCTATACTGAAAAAAAAGAAGCCATTGATTCTTTTTGTACTTTGGGCTTTTCCTTGCTTTAGGCATGCGATCTTTAAGTAACGTATATACTACTTTATTTCTTTTTGCACTAACACCTTCTACGACCTTAGTTTGGTGGTATTCTGAAAATCATGTTGCCATTGCATGTTCTCATAGCTTATTAAGCTGTGAGAAAACGGATGGTACTATAAAAAATAGTTCCATAACATCCCTGTAATTAGAATAAAAGTACTTCAGTAATCCTTCAGTTCCATTCAGGAGAGCTCTGCTTCTAAGTTAGTTCAGTCCTGAATCTGTTGAATACTCCTAAATTTCCTATCTAATCCTACTTTAAATTTCTTAATAGGCAAATAATATTTAGTCAGACAAAACTGAAACTTATTAGGAGAAATATCTTGGTTTGCTTGACATTAGTAGGTGTTTTCCCATTGGATTTGTCATTTTTTAAAATTGTTTAGATAAAAGGGTTTTGAATAAGGAAATCCAGGAAAGGGAAGCTTCGTGCTGTGTTGCTGATGTGATGCATATGTATATAATGGGTATGGGCAAGGAACTGCGGAACAAAATGCGAAATTGTGAATGCCAATGATGGATTTTGTTCAGCAGTCCTCTTTGTACAGCTGATCCATGGTGTGTAACTACATTCGAAGTAGGAGGGTGGGTGGTAAAATTCATAAAAAAGGGAGAAAGCATCTCAGAACTCTTGTCGCTCATATTGATTTTGGTATTCAAACGGTGGTGTCAGGCCAGACAAGCTCGAGTTAATTTTTAAATACAGGTTATCAATTTTTTAAATAACTAATACCCGTATTTGTAAGGAAAGAACTGTGAGCCTTTTTAACATAATTATAACAACCTGAGTTATATCGTGATCTCTTAAATATATGTGGCTGTTCCGTAATTTTATTTTCCCGTGTAAAATTTTTCCTTTTATTGTTGCCATTGTAACCTCAGAACACTATCCCTGAGAACGTAGAGCATTCGGAATTCATTAGCTTAGAGGAAGAGAGCGTTGCAATTATATATACAAAGGACAGAAAACAGTCCTACAGCAACACGTAATAAATCACAAGGAACACCGTGTTTACCTTAGTATGTCATATATTATCTTACATAGATCTGTTTGTCTTAAACTGCTAAGGACATGCCGTATCAGAAGATGATGAATGAAATTACATTACAGCAATTACTCCAGTCTTCTGCAGGATGGTATAAGCTTAAAAAATCAGCCCCCTCCATACCTACCCCCATTAAAAAAACGCTTGTTTTTGAATGTATGGCTGTAAAATAAAATATTTAGGCATTTTCTCTAGCCAACTTTCTCAGTGCCAGAACTTTAGTCTTTATAGTGTATTTCAACACTTCTGCTGGATCTTTTTTCCATATCTCATGCACCACATTATATCTTTTCCTGTTTCAACAGCTTTTTTACGAGTGCCAATTTTTAATTTAGGTTAGAATCATTCAGCTGCAGCACTGAAGATTTAAGTTCAAGACTTAACATTAGGCTAACTTTATATTAATATTTCTAATAATATTTCTGTCATTCAGAAATATATCAGGCCACCATTATCTGCTGCCACAGGTGTAAATTGTACATATTTCCCATAAACTTAATGAAAAATGAAGTTAGGGGAAGGTCATTCTGCTGTGAGGAAGTGTAACATCACACTCCTAACAAATAATGAGTAATAATTTATAAAACCTTTAAAAAACAGGTGAAATCCTAAGGCGCTGAGATGATGTATGTGTTCTTCACCTCTTGAATCTATGTAGTTATTTCCAAATGAGACAATAAGAACATAGGGGAACTACAGAAGTTATAGAAGAAATTGGTTGCACTTAGTGCATCTGTTGCTGTGTCAGTTTATCCTGATGCTATAGACGCAAGAAGAGCGGCTACCTCCCGTCATACATCTTCATCTCTAACCTCCCTACCTTCCCTCTATGCCTTAGAAATCTTATCATCTCTCTGCGCTTTGTGTCGGTTCTTTCTCCAGTCTTTCAACACTCCAGTTAGCCAGTGACCCAGTGAAGCTGAAGCTGGGTGATCCTTAGGGATTGTCCGTGTTGCCGCGTTTCTGTGGGCAATGCTTCCCTGCCGCTCTCTTTCAGGGGTCCCGTCCCTGAAATTCGAGGCTACATTTCCCATAGATTACATTGCAAAAGCTCTGCCTTTGCAAAAACTGGCTGCTAGGTTTAAGCTTTTCAGAAAATCTCATCTCTGGAGAAAGAGGCAAACTTCATTTTTGATGCGGTTAATAGAACTAATATATCTCGTCAGGCTTATTCTTTTAGAAAATTCTTTGTCAGGCACCACCTGATTCCGCTAATTCAACCAGATCAACACTATGAGAATGGGAATGCACCCGTATTATCAGGAGACAAAGAGCATTCGTGTGGTAAAAGCTGTAATTTTGGATCATCTGCTTAATGCTAGACAGCCTCAGGTGCAATATTGTCGATTTTTGTGTACTTTTTATGATATTTGAAGATACACAGAAAAGTTTACACTCTAGAGTATCCATAGCTATTTTCCCATGTAATTGCTTTTGGGGTCGTTTTCATCAGTTTTGTAAGGTGATTTAGGGCTTATGTGTAGAATAACTGCACAGAGTGGAAACCGGCAGTTTAATAGCAATGAGGTGATGGTTACGAAGGTGGTTCTTAGAATAACAGACTACTTCTGTGATCAGTTATGAATGAAATGTTGAGACCATCATTGTTTGCATCGTCTGCCTGCATCACATCCCTCAAGCCAAGCCTTACGATTAGGGAAGCTCAAGCTGCTGGTTATGGCAGTGGCAATATTCTTTCATAAAGCTCTGGGGGAGGAAGAGTATGTATGGGCGCTCCAATGACAGCACGAGTCAATCATTCTGAAAGTGGCCTTTCCTAGAATCCTAGAATCGTCCAGGGTGGACGGGACCTTTAAGATCATCGAGTCCAACCGTTAACCTAACACTGCCCAAACCACCACTAACCCATGTCCCTCAGCACCACATCTACACATCTTTTAAATCCCTCCAGGGATGGTGACTCCACCACTGCCCTGGGCAGCCTCTTCCAATGCTGGACAACCCTTTCAGTGAAGAAATTTTTCCTAATATCCATCTTAAACATCCCATGGCGCAACTTGAGGCCGTTTCCTCTTGTCCTTTCAGAAAGAACCACTCAAAACAACCAAACCAACTGATCTCTGGGTTTTTTTGCAATTCTTGTTCATTGAAATAATACGTTCATTTCACAACATTTTTCTGCTAATGAGCAATTTAAGCTAAAAGTGGAGCTTTATTATTGTGACGTTGTGATACGTTGACCCTGGCCTGCAACTGAGCACCCACCAGCTGCTCACTCGCTCCAGCGAGTTGGGGGAGAGAATCGAAAGGGCAAAAGTAAGAAAAACTTGTGGGTCAAGATAAAGGCAGTTTAATAAGTGGAGGGGGAAAAAAAAAAAGAAAAGAAAAGAAAAAAAAAAAACCAAACATGATGCAGAGGCAATTGCTCACCAGTTCTGACCAGCCCATTTCTGTATCCTCTGCAAAGAGTGTAATATTCTGTTAATCAACATGGCATCTTTCAGGAACTGCACTTTTGAAATAAAATCTCAGTGCCAACTTTCTCATCACATTTCAAGCTATTTGTGCAAACCTTGTCTCCTAAAATAACAGGCATTTAATTCACAACTCCAGTGAACTACAAAGGTGCTTGTGATGGTCTTGTTGCTTCTGGCTGATGTTCTCAGACCAATCACTTTGAAATATCTCATCTATCCTAGATATAGCACAGTCTCCCATGCTGCCTTTGTACTCTCCCTTAAATATGTTGCTGCTTACTGAATTCAATGTTTAAGGTATCAGTACATTTCCTTCAGTATTTTAGGCCATTTTTTCGTTTCAGCTCCGTTGTCAGCTGGAAGCAAATTGTTGCCAATACGGAGATCATATCTGTTAACTGAAAAACATTAATAGTCTTTCAATTTCTGAGAAGAGGGTACAATAGATGACTTCAATACAATTTTCCCTCAGGTTTTAAATCAGGAGACTGTGATTTTACAGTTTTATTTCTACATATTAATTTTAATTTTTTTTTTTTTTTTTTGGAGAAGATCTTGCAAGCCGAACACAAATGAATGAATAAGTATCTACATAACTTCTGCTGAATTGTCCGTGCTGTTGTGGCTATCACTCTTTAGTTTTAACGTGTAGTGACTGCTGTGAAATAGATATGGAACAAAGGTTAGATGCTTTTCCACTTAGTCTGCTTTGCCTTCTGTAGCCGTTCAAACGATGTCGGAGAACCCTGTGAAGATCACATGGAGCCGTAAGAAAGAGTGTGAAATCAAATTGACTCAAATTAGATGAAGCATTAATAGGGTGAGAACAATTAGCTTTGTACCCTAGCTATATTTTGAGAATCATATTAAAGCTGATTTGTACTATCACACTGAATCTTTCCAGTGAAGAATTGCACTGTACAAGAACATTTCCTGATAGAAGAGCACGTGGTCCTGTCTCTTAAACCTCCTGAATCCAGGTGTGTAAAGAAGAGTCTTGAATGACGTTATCTCACTAGCTCAAAATTTAAAGGATGCTAGATTGTCTTCTTAAGGTTGAGAGCACTATAAAAGATACCTCCAAAGCTACTTTACCAGCCAGTTCAAGCCTCTCTCATATTTGTTCAGAATCCCACACAGCAATTTGAAGAGAACCAGTTTAACCAGGTGGAAACCAGCCATTTGATAATAACTCAGCATAGCAAAGGTCTCACAGCCATGGCAAAGACTCCGTCTTTGGTATCTTGCCTCAAAATACAGCCTAAGAATCATTTACTCACCTCAGCATCTGTATAAACTACTTAGGAGAGAAATGGAGGAGGATTTTCTGATTTTTTTCCAAGATCAAGAACAGTACTAAAAAAAGTATGTGATACGTGTCTAGATGCAGAACAGTTGTTTAGGTTGCAGTAGTTTGCAATTATAGAAGTCCTTTTGCTTAAATAATTTCAGATTTTATTTTAAGAAAGGAGTTTCCATAGACAAGTGTAGTAAAGGCTTGGTTATTTTAGTTGAAGAACTAGTTCATGCAGCCTTGCAAATGGTGCAAAACCATATTCTACTGCTTTATGAGAATAATAATGTGCAGTGTGATGTATATTGTTTCTAAATGGTCAGAAGAAAAGCATAACCTCAGGTATCCATATCAAGATATGTCTGGAAATTTCCATTCTTAAAATCCTGCAGAAAAAAAGATAATATTTAGAATGCTAATCCCAACCTAAAACTTTTTTAGTGCTAGCAAAACTGATATATTCAGGTCTTTGCCCAAATGTAATTGGGGAGAAGTGAGGTGATGTCAAAATTATGATGGTAAATAGATCTATGAATTTCCCAAGATTCTTCCCAGCATTTAAGACTCAGTGGACTTGGCTTTCTAAATTCCGTGAAACTCAGGAATTTTCCTTGTTCTGGGCATATTCCAATCCATAATTCCTGTCCCTAATGCCTGTTTTGCATCGGAAGGAAAATCTACTACGTGCAACTGATGGAGACCACAGCACTGATAACTCTCAGGTTCTTGAGGCTCTTGGGTTGGGTCCTGGCCTTTGGACACAGGTAGTGAATCCAGTATTTCTGGAAAGTGAAAAGTATTAATTTCACAAATGTTGTGGAAATCACTGTTACAAATTCGCAGTAACAAATAATGAAACAGAAATTATTCTGCACTTGTTGCTTTCAGTGTGAGAGAATGCATTTCAGACTTCACTCCTGGCTATCTATTCACCAGTTTCCCCTTGAAGCTAATATTCTATTCTCACTCATTTCATGTCTTGGGTATCAAATTAGTTGATATCTGTAGTTCCTGAGCACAGGTTTATGCTCCAACTTTCAAAAGATTAATTTTTCCTTCAGACTGATCATCTGCAGCTGTTGAACTGAATGATCTTTTTGAGTCCCAATATGAGCAAGAGCGAGGGAATAACCATAATATATTTTCAGCGAGGTTTTTTTTTTTTTGGATTTGCTTTAAATTAGGAGGCTCCCAATTAGTGCTTGCTGATATATTGCCAAGATGCTTACTCAAGTATTAAAGTTGTTTCTGCAACGTTTATGATAAACAGTATCAACTGTGTTGAAACCTCACTGATTAAAAATCAGTTCCTGTGCTTAAAAAAGGAAAAAAATCCCTTCTTGTAAGTCAGGAATAATTTTAAGGATCATAAAGTTTTAGTTTGGGTGCTTTAGTTCTATTTGTTAAAAGGCACTGAACGTTTCCTATGTTCTAGTAAATTGCAAGCTATAATATTATTGTATTATTTAAACAATGTTGTTTAAACCATTTTTACCTAAAACTCTGTTATCTGTTAGATAAACTTTTAATCTTCTGTTATTTACAATTACCTCAACTTTCCACTGAGTCTTAAAAATAGAATTGTGATTTTTACACGCACAAGTTTGTTAATGAACTAGCACGAGAATAAGCATACCAGAAAACACTACTGCAAAAATTTTATGCCCTCATCAAGGTAAAATTGAAAATGTTTACTAGATTAGTAAAACCCATCAGTGAATTATTTAAGAATAAAATAAAGAGTGAACAAATGGCTCAAATGTATACCTCGTAAAGCAGAAATCATATTTAAGCAACCAGGCAGGTCACGAATTGGCGCGGTTCCAATGAATGCTTCATCAAGTTATTAAACCTTCCCCAAAGGTGCTGCAGGCAGGACTCCATCTCCAAGGAGGTCACCGTTCATGGGGCTGCAGCTCTGCTCCGCAAATCCCTCTTGGAGGGGTCCGCCAAAGTTGGAAAGCTCCTAAGTAAAGGAACCAAAGAACGTTGTTACAAAAATACACAGAAACTGATGCATGAAACAATCAAAGAGAACGGGATTCGTGTCTGCTTCTTTCCTGCAAAGCCCTGAACTCGCTTTCCTTTTCCTGAATTTTCCAGATAGTTGGGATGTCAGCGAGTTTCATAGGTGTTTGGGTTGTACTCCAGCCTGGACTATTAAAAATCCAATTACAAGACGGGTGGAGTCAGCTTTTCATAGAACCATAGAATGGTTTGGGTTGGAAGGGACCTTAAAGATCACCCAGTGCCACCCCCTGCCCTGGGCAGGGACACCTCCCACCAGCCCAGGTTGCTCCAAGCCCCGTCCAGCCTGGCCTTGAACCCCTCCAGGGATGGGGCAGCCACAGCTTCTCTGGGGCCTGGGTCTCCACTCTCAGACTGGGCCAGGGTCTCTCCACCCTCAGACTGGAAAAATTTCTTCCCAATATCTAATCTAAATCTCCCCTTTTCCAGTTTGAAGCCATTACCGCTCGTCCTATCACTATGTGCCCTTGCAAAAAGTAAGATGCCTGATATCAGGCCATATCTGCCTGCTTGGGACGGGAATCTCCTGAGCTCTTTGTGTTTAACCTGCTGGTCCAGTGGAATTGATTTCTGCGGTGATTCTGGGGTCACTTTTTTGTTCAGCCTCAGAAGGGGTTGCATCAGCATCATATCTTTCGCTCTGTCTTTTAGGAAGATCCAGATAGGGTCGTCTTTCACACTGCTGAAACTATATACATGTGGTCGGGTGTGGGGACAGGCAGCTCTGAATCTACAATAGCCTTAACGCGCCTTCACATCGTTGGTTGAATGCTGGAGAACCATGAACTGCACCAGCTTGTGGCAATGAAGCTTAACTGAAAGCAGGCGTGCCCCTGCTGTGAGGCCTCAGAGGGTGTTTGTTTAAGACAATTTTTGCCGTTATCTTTTGACAAAGGTTAAGCAGCTCCCTGCTAAGAGTGTTGGCTGTTGCAGACCACATTGTTTAGGAATTTTTTTCTTCCTTTGCTTACGCGACTGCAGAAGAGAACCACCTCGCTGCCTAACGTGGACATCAGCGTTCTGCCAGAGAGAAAATAGAAAACTGCTACTCCTAGACAATCACTGAACAGGAATTAAATCCAAAGATTTAAATTTGCGAACAGCAGAGATTTTTCAGCACACTTAGAAAGCTGCAGAGAATTTTCTGGTGATTCATACGACTGATATTTTAATTAACTCTATGGATATTTCTCTTTTTTTTTAAGTACAGCAGATCATGTTTTAACTATACAATTAGCAAGAACACCGCTTGCTTTATAAAGCACTTTAGTATTGGAAAAGCATTAAAAATAGCTATCAATAATGATGAATTTGGATGCATCCCTAATGAGTTAATTAAAATGACAGTAATGTTTCAATTTTAATAGAATTCCGTTGCTGTCAATGAGATGAAAGTATTTGGGCAGATTTTTAGCATCTTACCTCAGTGCCCAGTGGACATAACAACAGAAATTAAGCCTAAGTAATTAATACTAACAGAAAAAAAAATAATTGTTAAAAGCGATAATTGCCATCTGTTCTTGTCAGTATTATTAATGTGCATAGAATGGCCTTTATTACAAAATAGCTTACAACTGTGGTGTTGACAAAATGTGTTTCTTTCAAAGTAGCTGGACTTGCATTAAAGGAGTTAAGGCGGGCAAAGAAATTCAAAATGTTAACGCAGCCTAATAGCATTGGCGTATCAGCCAAATTATAATTAGTCGCAGTTTGCAAGGAATGCAGATCTCACAGGATTAAACCCACAATATCTAATGCTTCCGGATAAGGTTCTGAACCATTCGTGCGTTACACTTTGATATCCTTTAACGGGTATACTTAAGCTGGCAATGTAAATTTGATTTCTTATTTTTTGAGGAAAAATTATGCCTTGTTTCAGTTTCCATGGCTACTAGTGTTCAGTTAATTTATTTGCTATGCAAAAGTAAGTCTTTTATCAGTTTTGTAAATTTATTATACTCTGTATTGCAAGATTTTGACTCATTTTTCTAGGCCTAGAAGGAACAATTTAATGCTGTTTCCCAAATGATATTTTACAACTAGTTATTATCAGATTCTTTTCTAACATAGTTTCCTAGGGCTTATTTGCGCTCCTAGGTTGTCGCCAGATCCCTGCGTTCTCCTGAGTCGCTTCCGAATCCGGTAGCTAAGTTTTGCAAACTCGACAGAGGAGTAGAGGTCTGAAAAATATTAGGTTATCACAAGATTTATGAAAATTGGTGTTTAGATTAAAAAAAAGAGGGATTTTATTCATTATTCTCTGTAATAGAGAGAGAGGGTGGCCTGTGATCTGAGGCAGCGCTCGTGTTTGGCAGCAGAGCCATCCAGTTGGGGATGGACAACGCTTGTAGCTCATGGAACGTCTCTTGACTGGCCATAGGAAACCCATTGCTGTTAGTTTTTGGATCACCGGAGAACATGCGCTGGAGCATTTTTATGAGCACAGGATTCCATTTAGAGTTAGTCCTAGCTTGTGGAGAAACTAAATAGACATCGCTATTCAGGACAGTATTTAAGCAAATGGATCGCTTTAGGCAAATGTTTACACTGACATTTTCCCTTGCTGAAAAATGTTTGAAATATTTTCTGAATCGGGGCAATAGAAATTTGCCCGTTGAGTCAGTGAGCTCTGCGACGTACCGAGTTCCGAGAGAAGTTCAGAAAGCCATCAGCATAGACAATGAAACCAAGAGCCTTGCTGCTAGCTCTGAACAAATAAATAACAAAATTAGCCTGGCCGCTAGCTCGGAACACTAACAACTTCTGTTTCAAATGTAGGGGTTGTTGGTTTGATTTGTATTTTTAATATGCGTGTCACTTCACTTACTTCTGTATGCCTGTGTTATTATTCTGATCATACCTTACCATCATTAATTAAAATATTTTTTTTTCAGTTTGATTTTATTTTCATGCCAGCAGCTCAAATGAAGGGCTTTTAAACGGTTGAAACCATAACACATCGCCAAGTGTGTCTTGAAATAAACTACTCTTAAATTCTCTTATGTGTTAATCCTTCAAATTGTTCAGCACTGGGAGATTATCATCCATTTCAATACATGGAGAATAGATGATCCTTCTCTTTTTTTCTGTGGTGATTCTCACCGGGCTTTTCAATTGCAGTTCCTAAGGAGTGGTATGGGGAAGATTAAGTAGAACTGTGGGATGTTCTTAGGTTTAAGTCATCTCAAAAGAATTTCAGATTTAAAAATGTACCGTTCAGTATGCAGAGAGGCTGATGAGCACAGATGCTCAATGCTTCTATAAATACTTGCTCTTTATGTACCAATTTCAGCCAGAAATGGCCAGAAATGGCAAATTTCATGAGAGAAATAGTGACATTTCTCAGTTCAGCATTTAGAAGTGTTTTCCTGATGGTGACAAAGAATTTACACATACCTTTTATATTTGTCAGCTTGAAAGGCAACAGTAATCGCTCACAGCAAAGTTTATAATTCTTAAAGCTCTGGTCCTAAAACTCTAATCAAGACTTCGTCTGTGAAGAAGGATGTTAAAAAACTGTACCTTATTAAGCTGTTCTGTGCTTTGGATGTCTCCTTGCACCTTCATTTGCCATACTGAAATAGCAACTTAATTTGTTTGATGTGGCTTTTAGTGCCTCTCCTGTAATTCCCATCTCACATAGTTCTTTTAAACCAAATAAGGTGCCTATCGCTCCTATTTATGAGCTCTCCGGGTTTGATTATTGCTCTGCATACAGCTGCCAGGGATGGGTTTCCATGGGTTGTGTTTGACAGGAATGGCTTCCAGAAGGATTCCAAGACTTTAGGGGCTTTCTTTGAACCCCTTGAAGATGGTTTCATTTTGGTATAGATAAATTCACAGCACAGTTTATTTCCTGTGGGATGTTAATATTCTTCTTGTCATCCTTCAAACACAAGGTGTGCATAAGAGTCAGGAAACAGCTGCTGACAAAGACGTTTCCAGCACTCTTGTATTTGAATAGGGTTATTCAATTGCATATCAAGTTTCAAATGATGCCAGCTCATCACAATTAACTGCTGGGAAACCGAGGACCAAGATGCAAATAATAATGCTCTTGTACATCTCAATAGTATTTGATATTTCATCTATCACGAGTGAGTGATTTTATATTATTTTCAAGTGTACAAGAGCGATGGTTTGTGACAAATACAAATATTTGCTATGTCATCTTTAGGAGAGTCACGTACACTTTTTTGTGTCAGTGGACTTACTCGGATAACTCATGGTTCTGACATCGTTAACATTGATAAAAACTGGAATAATGGAGCTGTGTTTTTAAGGAAGTAATTGTAAGATCATCATAATTATAAAGTAGGATCATAAGACGAACAACGTAATCCTGGTTTATGAACAGATATCAAATGATGAAACAAGGTGCTATATTTTACATTTATTGAGGTCCTTCGACTCCTGTTAAGTAGAAAATCCCCCCAAAAAGTGGGAGTCCTTGCCTGTAAAAGCTGACCAACCAGTCTTCATTAGTAAATTAGCATATTCGCTTACAAAAATTAATAAGGAAATAAAAAAAACACTCAAGAAAGTTGAAACAGAGAACAAATGCAGTACTTCAGCCACAAGATGCTGATGGAATATTTCTGATGAAGTTACTCATGGAGTAGATGTCAGTCTAGACTGGCTCATCTAATTGATCCTAATTATAGTAGTATGTAAATGGGTTGTCCCCTCTACCATAGGATAATGCTTACCCCCACAATTATGTGCAGTAATTCGGTAATATGGTGCTATATTATTGTCTTAAAACATATGGCCTTTGCAAGTAGCTAGAATCTGTAAGTTCATAAAGGCATGTGCTAAAACCAGCACAACTAAGAAGACGTGAGTTTAAGGCAGATCCTGGCTAGGGTCTTTCAAATAGCCAAAGATGTGCGTAAAGGGAAATGCCCAGGCCCACAAAGTGGAATTTCATTATAAAGTTCTTTCCCTAAAATCTTTGTTCACATAGATAGTGAGTATGACACGCAACCTTAATTCTTCGGAGCAATTCTCTGCTCCTGTCTTGAAGACCGGGAGTATCTCTAGATGATCTTACAAGATCATCTTGGTTTGGATGGTCTCCCAAGATCATCTAGTTTTTCTGGAAAAAAAGAATGTCTGTAGATGAAGTTTTTATCACTGGGCCAAATTCAAAATGAAGAGAGAATTCTAGAAGGTTTAGATTCTTGAAGAATAACAAATACTAGACTAGACTTGGGATTGGGGAGGGCCTGTTTGCAAGGGCATGTAGCAATAGGGCGAGGGGCAATGGTTTAAACTAGAGCAGGGCAGGTTTAGATGAGACATTAGGAAGAAGTTCTTTACACTGAGGGTGGTGAGACACTGGCCCAGGTTGCCCAGGGTGGTGGGGGAGGCCCCATCCCTGGAGACATTCAAGGCCAGGCTGGATGAGGCTCTGAGCGACCTGATCTAGTTGGAGATGTCCCTGCTGACTGCAGGGGGGTTGGACTAGATGGCCTTGAGAGGTCCCTTCCAACCCAAACCATTCTATGGTTCTGTGATTCGTGAAATTTATTATGCCATGCTGTTTGTTTCTTATACATTGCTTAAGTACAAAAAGACTAAAAAGACTTTCTTTTTGTAATCTAAGCAGTCCCTATTCTTCGCCAGGAAGATTGCTGGATGTCCCTGATAAAAGTGAAGAAAAAATGATCAAACTTTTTTCTATTTACTAGACCATAAAAAACTAATTGAAAGTTTCTATTTGGGCCCTTTTGCTCCTGCGCTGCTCAACTGATCGATGGGGAAAACACCCAGGAGGAGTCGTGTCTGAAGACCGCAGCAATTTTGTGTGTTGTCAGCTTCTGCAGCTCTTCATTTTACATTAGTTTTCTGTGTTAGTCAAGCAGCTTTCGAATTAATGTAATCAATGACATTAATGACCTTTAAAAACCAAAGCAAGTAGTAGCAATGGAATGTTAAATACAGCAACCTTGTGTATTTGATATCAAGCTGTCTATCAAACCACAAGTATTTCTAAAATAGTGGGCACTAAGAGAGGTGTATTAAATTCCTTAACCAAATGTTGAAAAAGCTATATGCGTGGCAATAAAACAGAATGAATGTTAATTTCCTTCTCTTACTTTCTCATAATTTCTCCCTATGTAGAAATTTATTTCTCCCTATTGTTAGCTGTATACACTGATGCAAACATCCTTTGATCATAATCTCTTATGTGTAGTGTAAGAAAATATTTTGCAGGTGCTGGCCTTAAAATTATCACTTCAGCTAGCATTCAAATGGACACAGGACGCAATTTCATCAACGCTACAAACCCTTATGCTTCCATTGTCTTGATGCAGCTGTCTTGAGGACCATATGTGCACGTAATTATAAATCTGCATTACACATAAGAAATACAGCTTGGTGCAATTCTTTTTCCTGTTTTCTTTGTTTTCTTCTTTTGAGTGTTGCCATTTGTGTTGCAGTCGCTTCATTTATTTTTTTTCTGACAGCGCTCTATACAAACTAAGATCAAATAATATGACTTTTAGAGGGAGACATGGATGGAGGCAAGATATGATACTGAACCAAGAGTGGAATATCAGTTACAGAAAAAAAGTAATAAAATGTAATTACCTGTATATTTAGATTTTCAAAAGTAAAATTTTCTTCATTGTCTTATATTTCTATCATATGAGTAACGGTTTCAAAGGCTTCAGAAGGATACAAAGGACATATTTATAACACTATTTCTGTAGCATAGTGAATGGGTCAAGTTACAGTGGTGCTGAGCGGCGTCATACCTGGCTTCCTCTGAGATACCTCTTTTACTCATTCCTCATCTCTAACACATATTTTCTATCTGCTTAACTTAAGTTTTCCATGCATTTTGACTACGCTATAATATTTATCACTGGGTTGTGGTATTTATGCTATCAGTAATGCGTAGATAGTTGCTCTCCTGTAAGTCTGATCCTCAGCGTTTATATACTACTTTACTCTGTATAAATTTAAAAAAAAAAACAAAACCAAAACAAATCAAAACACAACACAAAAGAACATCCTGAAGTGCAGAAGGGTTACTTTTCATTGCATTGTATAATGTTTTATTGTTCCTTGTTTCCATTGGAGCTAGATGATTTCAAATTTTATTTGAGATGAAAAATTAGGAGATGGGGAAAATGGCAAGACTAATTTCAGTGGACATTTTGGTAGTGTTAGTGCAAGGGGGTTTGCTTTGCTGTGTTCTCTCTGTTTTGGGACTTCTAACAGAAAGGGACTGAATATAATAAGGTTTTTTTCTGAACTTATTTCTTTTTCTGCTCTAGAGCCGCAGTATACTGAAATTGCTTCCCATTCCCTTTGATTTTCAATAATCTGCACAGGTTTAGAAAGGTTCCCTGAAGTTTGCATTATAGTATTTGCAAGTCGGCTTCTTGTACTTTTGTAAGGAAAAACACGGAATGCTTTATATGTTATATTTACCATTCTTAAATTTTGTTTTCCATTTAATATGTAAACCGTTCTCCAGTGGGAATTATCGTTTAATTCTTTTGCTTTCCACTTACTACTTCATTTCAGTTGTAAGTCATCAGTGCATTTGGCAATTCTACAGCTAGTTTCTCTGTCTTGGTAATTTATGTAGATTAGAAGCAATAAAGATCTGAGAACTGACTCCCCTGTGACCCTTTTCAACACTTTACTTTCTAATCACTTTACTTTAATCAGTTCTTTATCTTTTCCCATGTTTAACCTGAATCTTTCCTGCTTTCAGTTTAAGATGAAGACTATCATTTGAGACATTATCAAAGGCTTTATGTAAATCCAAATTATGGTGCTTGTACCATTATTATCAATTTTATTTCTAATCTTCTCAAAAATAAAAAGTGGCTGGTTGTCAAGATCTTAATTTCTTTAAATGTCTTATGATGGTAAATTGTATTTGTTTTAATTTGACAATTATTTAACGCTCATCATCTTTAAATGTGTTGTACGCTATTGTGTACACGATGAATTTTTAGGCTCAGTTCTCTCTGCTTGTTCCCTTCCCGTGCCACAGTGTGTCACTCTGTGTGTGTGCGGACACTCACACGCGTATTTTGGCTGGAATGGGGCAGGCAAAGCAAGGAGGAGCAATTCTTTTGCAGTTTCAGTATATGCAAAGCAAATTACCGTAGAAATGTCGAGCGGTGCAAGGGAGTTACGTGCCTTTGTTCCTAACAGGTCTGATGAGACTGATCAGTTAGAAAGTGAAAGAAAAGAACTACAAAGCTTTTCTCCTCTGCTCACTGCATTTTAGGAAATAGACTTTAAAAATAAATAAAAATAAAGTCAGGTTTAAAAGAAATAACTTGTCTGCGGAAACGGAGGTAGCCCAAGAATCAAAATAACATTTTGGGGTAGCCCAGCTGCTGCGGTAAGGCCGAGTAAGAGCAGTAGGTCTACTCCGGTAGGTCTGGAGAGTAACCACGTGGATTCCTCTTGTTTCTTCCTGATTGAGACGTATGCATTCTACTTTTTCCTTAGGAAGATAATAGTTAGAGATGTTACTTGTATTTACAGGGATTATTTAATGATTGTAAAATTCTTTTTGCAGCTACCATTGTTGTTTATTTGCAACTCTTCAGTTTAGAGAGACAGCGAGGTCATTCCAGACTTACTACTTTTAGGGTTTCTTGGATGCAAAAATCAATACTTTACTGAACTTCGAATGTTAATTATCTTCTGCTGACCCTAAAATGCCTGAAGATACTAATATAATAATATGAGCTATCACTATTCATTATGTTTTTAATTTCCAAACCAAATTCTAACCATCGTCATGTTCAGAATATTACCTTATGGAACAAATACATGCCATTTCCCATTTATAACTGAGAAAATGTAAGACAGAAAAATTAGAAAGCTTATGCTAAAGCAAAGCTTACGCAAAAGACTTAAAATAAGAGTTAAATTAAAGGTATATTCAGACTTTTCAGTCTAGTGGTTGGTATCCAATCTGTCACAAAAGGATCCTTCTGTTGGCAGCTGCTGAAACATGTTGACTCTGATTAGTGCTAAGTTACGTAGATTCGCCTACTTAATCTCACCATAAGTATAAAAGAACTAGAATTAGCATTGATCAAAATGATAACAGTTTCTTTGAGAAGCTAAGGATAAAATTGAAGATAATGGTTATGTTTTTCTTACTTTGATTACAAGTAAAATTAAATGCAATATAGATACGTGTTAGGGATTCAGGATAGGTGTGGAATCAGGATCCGGCGCCACTTACTTAAATGATTCTGATAAGTTCAAAGTTAAAGAAAATTTAAAATGCGTTAAAATGAATACAAGTTGATTCAAGCTCTAGGAATCACTGAGAAACTCTTAGAATTGGGGTATGTACAATGAAAAGGCCCATGCAATCAAATACATGTTGAATTGACACCGACAGCATTCAGATTCTGCTGTCTCACAATCACCGACGCAGACAGACCCCGGGACGCACTCTGAAGAGTAACAATTAAGAAACCCCACCAAAGTACATATTTGATGGAGCTGCAGTTGAAAAACTGCCGTTAAACAAAACATATCCTCTTTCACCTGTAGAGATGCCCCAGTTCCTGGGTGCGGAGTGAGGTATGACAGAAAATCTGCGTTCTAAAGTACGTACGTAGACTTTGCGTTTCACAGTACGTGGAATGAGTGTACTTGAGAAGAGTAATGTGGATTAACAGGGTCTGAAATAACACTTCAGAAAACTTATCAAAATATCCAAAGACAGAAGAAGTGTGTAATGTTTTGGAAATGTCTTTTTGTCCACTCTGCTCTGATACAGTTTACGGTGAGCGGCTACCATGGTAACGTATTTAATTCAGCAATCTTCAGCTCTGCACTGGCCCTCAGTTCTGTGAACATCTTTTTCAACGGAGCAATGTTAGAATAGGATGTTTGCCGCCCATAATTATAGCTATTAATCACTTTAGATAATACAAGGATGCGTCAAGTTACTCTCTGTTTACCTGGCAGCACACGCTTGTATAATGCATGCGCTCGAGTTTGGAACAGGTGTATTTCCTCACACTGAGAATGACAAAAGATTAGTCAATATTTACAATAAAAATATCCTTTCGGTTTGCTATAAAATCAGCCCAAATACCCCCAAAATGGAAGAACACCGATGGCAGTAACAAATAGTCAGTTAAAGGCACAGCAGGCAAAAAGTTAAAAAAAGAAATGGAATTTATAGGGCTTTCAGTTTGCCATTGAGCAAAAGGAGAAGGTAGCTTTTATTAAGACGACTTTATTCTTTTTTTAATGAAAAAACGGCCCCCCAAAAAAGTGAATTTGCCAGGCTGGCGGTTTTTCACCATACGCTTACATGACTTCCTATTTATTGTCTTTCGGATGACAATGTGTTATTTTAGCATTCACGCTTTGGACAGAATATCTTTGTTTCCAGCTGCGAATATGTGTAGCTATATATTCTGCAGTCTCGCAAATAAGCAATTATCTACTCGGAAGCCATTTCAGATGATCGTTGCCTACCCAAGAAGAATTTGTAAGGCGAGAGGCTGACTGATTTCAATCAATGAAAAAGGGCATGGTATTTTTAATAGTAAAATTTTGAACTTCATGAAATATGCGCGATCTGTAAATTTCCACATTTGTATTTCTGTAAACATTTATTTTTGAAGGTTTGCGGGCAACAAAATAGTTGTTGCTCTAGAAGTACTTGCGTGGTTGGCTAATTGTTAATTGATCGGCTTGGGATAACTGTGAAAATGTTGATGATCCTACACCAAACAAAAATTCTAATACTCACTTGGCTTTGGTGTTTGTGCGTATTTGAAGATTCAGCTCGATATTTTCTTGTTATTTTGGAGTATTTCTAAGTGTGCTATTAAAGTGAGAAATGGTAGAAATTGCATCACTCAGGAATACTACAAAGCGAGGAACAAAAGCTATTTCCAGTAACGGAGAGGTTGTAATGCTGAATGTCCTTCTGCCAAAATATGCTTCTTGAGCTTTCTGAACAAGGGTGGAAATCTGGGACGTATATTTTCATGATGTTCCAAGTGGTAATACAGTGTTTTATTTGAAACTAAATGTTTTTTTCATATTTGTCCTATATTTCTCAGTATTCACATTATCAAGGCTGACATACTGACACAGAGTAGTTTTGTAAATCTGCTCTGGTTTTACTACAGCATAATTCCTTTATTAGAAGGTTACTAACTTATTTTTTAAAAGAAGCTTTAAACATATATTTACTTGCAATTTCACTTGTTTTCACTTTTACAAGTCGTTTTAAATAGTGTAGGAAAGAATGAAAGACTTTGTCCTTCCCTTATCTTTACAAATAAGATAGTTTTTTTTTTTTTCTCACCCCTCCTTGTACTTCCCCTCTCAAATACTTTATTTTTTTCTGGAGCACCGTCAGTATAAACTTTGTTAATGGTGGCAATGAAACCAGCATATTTTCTACCAACAGGCTGCTCCTGAAAGTGATGCTTTGAGGACAGAGTGAAACATTGCCATCACACGCATATGCAATCTTGGGGGTATTATTTCACGTTTTGCCATAAAAAAAAAGACAAAAGGAAAGTTTCAGTTGTCATTCCTGTAGTTTTGCAGTGATGAAAATAAATGAAAAACAATAGAAGCACTGAAGTGAGACAGTAAATTTGATGTACTCTTATCAAAAAGCCACATTTATGAGACTTCCACTCTGTCGGGATATACCTCCAAAGGCTACAACCTAACAGGAAATAAGGCGAGATTTTAAGAAATATGTATTCTGTGATTATTAGAGTCATGAAAAGAATGAGAAATAAGTTTATTTTAGTCCTAGAGGTCTGGAAATAGTTTGGGGTTTTTTTTTCTGAGTTTGTAAGTTAACTTTATTTGATGCTGAAAATTTAATGAACTTTTTAAACTAGAACTCTAAATAGCGAATATGATGATTAGTAAATATTTGTCAGAAGTCTTTCTTTGTGTGCACCATACCATACTACCGTATGCTAAGTTGTATACATTATTTATTTTTATGTATTTATTGCCATAACACCTCCGAGTCAGAATTCTGTTGTTCAATTGGACGTTGTTCAATTGGAGAAGTAAAAAGTGGTCCTTACCCCTTGGAACTTAAAACATAAGTGCTAAAGAAAAGACCGCAGATGCATAGAAAAGGAATGAGGTACAACAAAATGCTGGACAACAAAATTCTGTGGAGGCGGACTCACTCGGGTGCCAGATGCCATAGGAAATTCTGTAGGTACCGCATAAAACAAGTACTGAAATATGCTCGGACTGATAAAGGAGTTTTGCCTCTAAATGCAGAAATAACTGGGAGATCGGCATTCAGGAGCTACTTGAATCACATTGAGCATATATTCTTTTAATTATTTGCAATTCTAAGAGCATATTGCATTTCCCAAACCCTGCAGTTTCCTTGATGACAATCATAGAAATACATTGAAAGGAACATAGTTAGTATTAATTTATATATATTTAACTAACTAGTGAAGGTGATTTGCTGTAGCTGTGCATTCTGAGATGCCTCTAATAATACCTTATCTTCTTCATAACAGGTGAATATTCCATTTCAATAGATTGCCAAAAGGAACTGCAAAATACTTCAAAGGTAAGGACCTCCTTAAACGTAACACTTCGCGTGATCGTTCCTTCTGGTTTACCAGTTAGGAAAGAAAACAGAGACTGTGCATTCTTTCTGACTGCTTGGCTGGTAGCAGAGAATTACAGATGGTGTTAATCGACATAGACTTTGACTTCCTGTTTGTGAAGCTGTGTTTACATATGAAAGACCAATTTTCACTTTTTTCTTAGAAAGGATAAATTTAATTAATTTGATAACTGCAGAAAAAAGGCTTCCAGTGTGGAAATGAAATATTAAAAGCTTGTTACATTTTTATCATGTTTTTCTTTGTGCAAGATTAAAAGAATACTGTTAAACTACCAGAAACTTTCACATGGTTATGATAGGGTACTTTGTTTTTTAGTATGCCAACTTGCTAAATTCACTTTCTTATTTGTTACGGGTATAACTTTCGTTCATTCTTCTAAGAAATATAAGTTTGACTTTAGTTCCAAACATTTAATTAATTTTGAGAGCTCTTTAGTTTTAAAATACTTTTTTTTTTTTGCTTTCAGCTGGGGGGAATAACTCAGTGTCAGGTTATGCCCAGCCTATTCTTTGTGTTACTTGATGGGTCTTTCGCTACCTCTCCTGGAGCAATAGTTGATTAACTTTTAAACTGTACTGTATAGTCAGGGAATATTCTAGTCTCTCAAGGACACAGGTAATGGGATACAAGGTTTCACTAAGATTGTTATTTGTAAGTCATCAAATTAGAGGGGATAATATGGACATTGTGATCTGCTCTAAACTTGGATTTGGTAACCAGAGAGAAAGCAAGAGCAATAATTTATTGTTCTAGTCGTCATATATGTGCCTACTTTACTTTAAAACACTGGGAACTTTAAGACCCTACTGTATGTCATTCATGCCTATGCTTTAATGCACACACTGGCAGGGATGGGAGATCTTGTGTTAATTAATACTTAGCCACACATTTCAACACTGCCTTTTGGGGAAAAAAGAAAAAAAGAAAAAAGTTCCGTAAATACCTCAGCCTCCCAAAATATAACTTCTGAATTACAGACGTTATTGGGTGTTTTCCCTGTGTGTTCATGGAGGAGAGGGAGAAGCTGTGAAAAAGTTCCACAAGCTTCTGGGGATTGTGCCAGATGTGATCCGAGTACTGGACTTTTTATGGAACAAAAACGTGTAGATAGAGATTTTCTCAAGAGAAAACGCTGACGGTCAGGGTGGAGTATCTATTCTGAGCGAAAAAGTCAGAGGCTCATCTCGGAACATGCTGTATTCCCAGAAAGGGGTCTGACAGACCAAGGACTTCAAGCCTGGTCTTATGTCCCAGAAGAACACCTGAAATATTCAGCCTTTCGCTGTTCTGGCTCCGGTACTCTTATTAATTTTTTATGGGTTTTTTAGACTTTCTTTCAAAAAATGTTTTAGAAATCCATTTTTTTGTCTTGATTGAAATCCCAGAGTCTTGTGAGACACGGGAAGCCATTCTCATTATACCTCAGTGTGCTACCTGACCTTCTCTTTGTATTCTTCTAACGCACCTGCAATGCGTAGATTCATCAGAAAATTCCAAATCTTCAGTAGTCTATTATACTTTGGAAATTATGAAGGAAATCATAATATTACAAAAAGGCTGACTTTTTTGTGTGTGCAGATGTGTTGCCAAATTTCTTCTATTTTTCGCTTTTTCGTTTCAGGTCTTGTCTTTATCTAGAAATATAATTGATGAGGTAATTTGTTACTTTCCCAAGTATCTCAGGTAGACTTTGATCACGCCAAGATCTAAATGGTGTTGGCTAAGTGAAAATATTTCAGTGAAAGTAGAAAAAAAGAACCTTAGAAGGGAAAAATATGGGACAGTTAAAAAAAAAAAAGTAGTAAAAAAAATAATACAAAGAAGAGTGATGGAGGGAAAAGAGAGGGTGCCGTCCTCCAAGGTCCTATTTGAATGCCACTGAGGATGCCCAGGAGAAACATCGCTAAAGGACATAATGTATCAGGATGAGAAAACACATGCCACGTTTCTGACAGGTACAGCTAACTATGAGAAAAAAAAGCCCTATTCAGCATAGGAGGTGAAGGGAAGAATAAAACTAACGACACTACAATCCTCTTGAGAAGTCTTGTTTTGTTTATTAAATAAGGCACTCTAGTAAGGTAAAGAAGAAGAACTGCTTAGTCTGGCAGTGTTAATTGATGCTGTCCTGGGAGTTTATTGTTACGTATTACTCTTTTTGTCCTTTCATGTAAAGATGTCAGCACATTGTACCTGACAGGATATATTGTATATTATAAATTATTCTAATTGGGATAGAATTATTCTTGCTACCGTGTATATCTAAGGCCTGACTATAATTTATACATAATATTAATTCCCAAGCATCAGGTTTATTTTAGGGTATACTTTAAATTAATACTGTTTCTATGAAGTCCTCAGATGGGAAGTAGTTTTATTCCATTCTGTTAAGTTTTGATGCGTGGATTTATTTCCCCACACAAACACAATGAACACGGGTACACAACATGTACGTGATAGGAAACGAGGACAAGAGATGTGAGGAATGGAGCCTTTCAAGCCTGACACGAGGTGCTTAAAAGAGAGTTAAACACGATCTTACACTGTTCCTTGAGCAGGACTAGTATTGACAGCAGCGCTATAAACTAAAGCCAGGGACAGGAAAGGGCAAGTATCACTTTACTCTATTTTTCATATTATCTCATGAGTGCATGGAATGCAAGGATGGGCACACTGTATCTTGTAAAGGTCGTTATAGCAACCTGGTTTTTGCCCTTTCTTCTGTGTTCCGGGGGCATGCAAAGTTTTACAGAAATTTTCAAGACAAATGAATAAATTTCATTGCAGTGAATTACTTCAGCGATGCTATTTTAATCCTGAGAGCAATTACTTCCAAAGAAGATAGCTCTCTATCCTTCTGAATTCCATTAGCATAGTGAGGCAGTTTGTAGCCATTTCAATATATAAAACAGTGTGGAAAAGTTTTTTTTACCTCTCAAAAAAAATACTGGTGGAGATATTTTCTAAATTTCAGCAAAAAATTGAAAAATTAAAATAAGTACTAATCTTAATCCTATTGTTTGTAGCCCAGTTGAGCAACCAAATGTGTTCTGTTTTGGGCCAAAACTCTCTATACTGAACATTTCAAATATTGCTCTTCCTGGTAAAATGTGACGGAAATGCCTTGAGGGCAGATATGCTAAATATTTATTTATTACATGGCTTATTGCCGAAGTTTTTTCTCCCTGAAGGCACATATATTAAGTACTAGAGCATTTCAGTTACTTGCTGTTTATTGGCTCTGCATTAGGAAGAATTATGAATTCAAGCAGGTACCATCCATTTTGTTTAAAACCTCATTTGCCAAGCAGGTATGTTTGTTATAGGAAAAAAATACGGTTCCCACCACTGCCATTTTCAGTTATGCGACTAATTCTCTTTCTTTAAGACAGAAATAGCTGTTGTGATGCGAAAGAGATAAAGGGTTTGTGGTTTGGCAAATAAGAATCTCTTGACAGACTTATACAGTGGTTGTCAAAGGACTGAGGTGACTTGGGAGCCTAGTTTCAAGAAAAATCAATATGACTTCGGAGATGATGTCATTCAGCAGACAAAATGACTTTGGGCAAGATCCATAAACACACTTAGGCATTGCAATACCTAACATTCATAGAATCATAGAATGGTTTGGGTTGGAGGGGAACTTAAAGACCATCCAGTGCCACCCCCTGCCCTGGGCAGGGACACCTCCCACCAGCCCAGGTTGCCCCAAGCGCCGTCCAACCTGGCCTTGAACCCCTCCAGGGATGGGGCAGCCACAGCTTCTCTGGGCACCCTGGGCCAGGGGCTCACCACCCTCACAGCAAAGAATTTCTTTTCAGTATCTCATCTCAGTCTCCCCTCTATCAGTGTAAAACCCTTCCCCCTCGTCCCGTGGCTCCCCTCCCTGCTCCAGAGTCCCTCCCCAGCTTTCCTGGAGCCCCTTTGGGGACTGGAAGAGGCTGGAAGGTCTCCCCGGAGCCTTCTCTTCTCCAGGCTGAAGCCCCCAGCTCTCTCAGCCTGTCCTCACAGCAGAGGGGCTCCAGCCCTCGGAGCTTCTTTGTGGTCTCCTCTGGTTGTGCTCCAACAGGTCCTCCGTGTCCTTGTGCTGAAGACTCCAAAGCTGCACGCAGTACTCAGATGGAGTCAGAAGCAATTGTAGGCACCTACATTCTTTATATAGTGAACAAAAAGAGTTAATGAGCTCCGCAGTCAAGAATGCATGGAGCAGAGGTTTACCTACTGTTAGTCGTTAGGAAATCCTAGGGTACGGTGGAAATGTTAGTGAAGTGACAGGATTTGTAATCCTCTCAGGGTTTAGGCTTAATGCTACCAAGTGATTCAGGTGGCTAAACCTTGTTCTTGTTTCTTTCTTTATGGAATAGAACTGAGGTTACCGTTTTTAAAATGTACTAGGTGATTTTGCCCTGAAGGGCACAATTAATATGCATTCTACTTCCTGTACTCCAGATCCTACTTACCGTACTCCAGAATCCCATAACTGACTGTATCAGGACCCTTGCAAGTTGTATTAGTAACTCCCGTGTTTTTAAAACATTACAAGGAAGATCCCCTTTTGTATATTCCTTCATGAGCAGAATACGATACATAACCAAGAATGTTGGAGGACTCAAGTTCAGTTCCCTTTCTGTGTCCAGGAAAATGTAAATTCTTACCTTCCATCTCGTGAGGGCCATCATCATTAGCAGTGACTTGTACTGGGCAACAGTCATTTCTTCCTGTCCTGTTGAATCGAAATTCCAGACTCAGTAAACCAAAGAGAAAGAATTGGTTTGGGCTCAGGGGGTAAATTTGGAGAATAGAGTTCATGTCTACTGCCACGCGTACAGATTTAATATGCAGTTTACATGAACTACGTGCTAAATTACGTAAATATTCACTGGTTAGAAGAGTGATATGGGACTTCTCTCCATGTGTCTCTGGACACTCAATCCTATTTAAAAAATCTAGATTTACAAAAAAATCAATTACTTTTTATTTGTGGTGTCCTTACATGTGGACGCTACTTGATTCAGTATCATCAGTCCGAAATATTGACAGTTAAATTGTTTTATCTTGATTCATGCAGAGAGGAGGAACGTTCAGGTTTTGTTTGCTTTTGTTTTCTGAACTTCACACAGTCTAGCATTGTGCTAACACTGAGAAGTGTATAAAAATTTGTAAATGCTGTCTCATTCCTTATCTATGAAATAAAGCTTCTTAGCATGAAAATGACTTTTTCTTTTAAAAGTTGATCAAATAGGAATAAATCCCGAATCTTCTGCTGCATAAATCTCCTGGCCCTTCGGTCATTTCTTCACTGAAAGGGTTGCCGAGCATTGGAACAGGCTGCCCAGGGCAGGGGTGGAGTCGCCATCCCTGGAGGGATTTAAAAGTTGTGTAGACGTGGTGCTGAGGGACATCCTTTAGTGGCGGACTTGGCAGTGTTACATTAATGGTTGGATTTGATCTTAAGGGTCTTTTCCAATCTAAATGATTTTCTAATTCCTGTGGAGTGCCACTGATGCAGGAAACTCAGAGGGAGATAGAAACCTCCAGGTCTCCCAGAGGAGTGGTACCCTGACCGCTCTCCTTTCTGCCCCTTTCCCACCTCTTCTTTCCTCCCAAGTTGGAGGTACAAGATTTCAAATTTATTTTTCAGTACAGAAATCCCCCCTTGGCTGTTCTTGATCTTGTACAGTGAGGTTCTTCTTTGAAATGCTGTGCTGTCCTCAGTTACAGGTGTGTTTTGGAGCTTTCTATTATTTCACCGTTCAACCTTCTGGTACACAATTTTAAGATGCCATAGAATAATTGCGAGCACAAAGGGCTTGAGAAAAAGGCTGTCATATGTTTCGAAGTGTTACACGATTTGTGGATTGTAGCTGTCAGTAACCTAAGAACATACTCAACAATATATCAGGAACAAATGACAAGCTATGCTTATTTTATGGCACATAATTTAACAGTTCAACTGTGGACTCATTTAAAGGTATTGCATTATTCTACCTGGAAAAAAGAGAAGTATTTATATTATTATTGCCAAATGCTGTGATCCAGTCAAAGTGATTTAGGGAGATCGAATAATGTACCCAACTGACAATGTTTACTTCTGGCACTTTCAGAAACAGAGACCAGAATTGTTATTGCCAAAGCAGCACAATTTGTAACTAGATACAGCTTAATGACACAGGTAACGAAGCATCTGAAACTTATTTAGCTGCATTTCAAAACCTCTACATTTTCCAGTTTATTCCTTCAGCTTCTTTTTGCCAAAATGAATTCTTTCTTGCAGCCCCAGTTTTGAATTGGTCAACCAGCCGAGGTTGACCAATGCACGCCTGAGCTTTTTTGTTATAGGATTTTGACATTTCATTCTTATCCCATCTTTCCTGATTCATTCTATCATGTATTTCAATTGAGCAAAACAAATTAAAGCTGAAAACAAATTTGCTTTTCTCTCTCTTGTTGTTAGTACCTGGAGGTTCTCTTTTCAGTGTTGTGTGTCAGAGTCTCAGAAATGGTGCATCTCTAGTTCGGTGGTGGTAGCCAGAACAACTCGAGGGCTTGCATACAGGCCGTGTAAGCTGTCAGGAGTGTCTCTCAGGAAGAAATGGTGCCATAGTGCACATCTAAATAGGGAAAATAAAGCAAAGGAAAGCAAAACTTAAGTCTTCCCCTCTGAAGGGACTTGCTTATTCATACAGAGGGTGGAATTTCGCCATATTGCCTAAATATGAGGCTTAGTCTAGCATTTTCCTGTTGCTTCTCCCTCCCATTTTCCTCCCCAAGATTCTTATTCTGTAGGCCCCCACACAAAATGGTGATATCAATCATTCTCGCTTCTGAAAGTAGTCTTCCGTACCTCCTGGTATCCCAGACATATCGCTCTGAATCAATATTGGGGTTTGAGGTTTGGTCATCGAAGTGTCTGTAAAATTTCCCACTTGATTATAATTTACTTGTGCCAAGAACTGCTTGCTGTTGATGCGTTGCCTGGTGTTTCCTTCTAGGAACTAATGGAAAACGTTGTACATAACATCACAATTTTTGCGGTCTTGATATTTTAGTGAGCATATTTTCATTTTATAATCTGCGCGTTCTGCTAGTTTTCTATTAGTTTTTATAAAGTTTTGTTTTCATTGATGTAAATTGATTATATCACATGGATTACATGCATAGCCTGAAGACCACTTCCTTTCAGCAGTCAGTGATAGCAAAGACATAGTTCACCCTTTTTTTTGTGATTGGTTTCCTTCAGATTTTGCATCATTTATGTTCCTATTAGAATCTTCCTCTTTAGCATTAAAAGCAGGAGCCTCTTACAGCTGACACATCGTCACAGTTCTTCCCTCACTTCTGTACCGAGGCGTTGTCCACAGGCTGATACTTCTTTCCTTATAGAATTCCTCTCTGACAACATGGCAACCAGTTGGTATTCTCTCAAGACTCCTGCGGCTTGCGTGAGGCCGAAGGATCACACCCCCTATGCAAAGCAGAGAATTTATTATCTCTTCAAGTCTTAAAAATATGTTCAAAGGGTTATTATCCATCCACTTATTTTGATAGTAATGCTTTTAGTTTGGATTAGATTTGCTTAAGACTAATAAACAAAACCTTTCTAGTACCTACCTCTTTCTCTGGAGCTGTGTTCGCCCTCCTAGGGCCACCCTGGCTCCTGAGGCCAGTGGCTTCGGTCTGAGGGGAAGGGATTACGATGAGCTGTCACCATCCCAAGTCCTCCAGCAAGAGAAGACTGATGTCCGTAGTGGGGAGGTTCCTTCCCTCAAGGAGATAGCGTATTTATGATTACGGGTTCTTCTCTTCAGGGTCACCTTTGGGGCATGATGTTTTTGCTCTGCATCTTGCTCTGTCGGCGTTAGTTTGACTATTCACTATATGTATGTGGTGCTTTTTATGCACTTGGGTTCATAGAATCATAGAATGGTTTGAGCTGGAAGGAACCTCAAAGCCCACCCAGTGCCACCCCCTGCGCTGGGCAGGGACACCTCCCACCAGCCCAGGTTGCTCCAAGCCCCGTCCAGCCTGGCCTTGAACTTGGCCCCGTTCTTGCTCTTTGTTCTCCTTGTCACCCTTGAAACTGTTTTTACCTCTCTCGCAAGGTTTTATTTCCATAATAACCACTGACTGTGGTTGAGTTGTGTGTAACCCTCTGGTATCGATCTGTGCCTCTGCTCCAAGGCTCCTGCCGTCACCCTGTGTCTGTGCTCCCCAAGCCGGCATTTTAACAGAGCGCCATAGAGAGCGCTGCACAGAACAGGGACTTGACATTACTATGTCTGAGATACAAAACTTTTATAACACTGGGCATCGCATGTCACAACTGCGCAAAGTCAAGCAAAAGCTAAATCAAAGTAGGTAACGGCAACTTGGTCATTGATAATTTTTGTTAGAGCAAAACAAGCTGAACCAGGGGTGTAGGTAGGCCAGGCCAAGGCCAGGCAAAGCCCGACAAGGCCCGTATTTAATATATTGAGCACATTCTGTTTTTTCTTTTTTGTGTGGGTGTGTGATTTTATTGCATGTTATAATCTGGTTTTGCATTTAGGTTTAAAAACATTTTCAAAGCATAATAATATAATTTCCCTATTGCGGGACTGTGCCGTTCTGCAGCAGCAGCTCAGTTTGATAGGCTGAAATGCTTCGTAAAACTGGCACCTCCTCTGACCCTTTGGTTATGTGCTTTTGACTTCCATATTTTTTTACACAGTTCTGAATTATCACTTCCTTGAAACGTGCCCCTGAGAAATGCAATTAAATAAAATCTGGTCATGCTTGTTTGGAAAATTCACGCCATCAGAAGACATTTAAGTTCTGTGTTAATAAAGGGATAATCTTTGCAGTTAAAAGTACTTGGCGGTTTATTACGGACGCACTGCTGGGAGGGGAACATATGCTATTTTTTGCGCTGTGGTAATTGCACAGTGAGATTTGGATTGTGCGGGGTTCATTTTAAAAAATGGATGCTTAAAACTAAATTCCTACATTTATATTTGTGTGCCGGCATAACTGCACTTGCATTTAGAAGTGTTAAGCACTTAGCGTCTCCCGCTGAAATCGGTGAAAGTCGCTGAATGTATTCTACTAATAATAGCAGTGCTGTTGTAATATGAAGAGTAACATAACACAGTGGCCTGGGCTTGAAACGTTATTCAGGCAACCAATTACTTCTGAGCATTAAGCAAATCACTGGTTTTTACCAACATCCTATTTTTAATATAGAAGCAGTATTTACTACTCCCAGCTTTACAGAGAAAGTCTGGAGAAAAAAAAAAAAAAAAAATTGGAAAAAAAGGAATTGCACTTTATCACAGGAATGTATACTGCATTTTTGGCTTCAGGACTCAATGAGGAATCAATTCTATTTTTCTCAAATATTAATTAAATTTTACTTTTGATCAGGTTAGTTGGGTTTTGTTTCATTTTATTCCTTCCTTCCGCTTCCTTCCTCCCCTCCACTCAAGTCTATAATATCCCTTTAATGGACCGCAGTTCCATTACAGTGGAAGTTCAGCTAATTATGATGAGGGGCTGTTTTTTTCACTCTGCTTACAGGAACTTTAACACTTCGACTGTTGAATTGTGGAAAGAACACCTACAGCTGAATGCTCTTTACAAAGCGTTTTTGAAGAAGTCTGTGCACATAATGCAAGTGATGATGATAGAGCAAAATCACTTTGGTTTCTTTGAATTTTTTAGAAAGGTATGTTTGTGTCTTAAAATTCAGCGTAGAATGTTGATTCGCTGACGTTTATCAAAATACTGTAATTTGTGAGTCTTTATCAGCATCATTTACCACCTTCCTCTGCAGCACAGATTTTACTTTTAAACCTACATCTCCACTATCGTGCTCTCACCAGAGTTTTCTGACAGCGTGCCTGTTACACAGTCTTTGAAAAGATATTTCAGGGTGTAAGTTATTTTCCCACATAAAGCATCACACAAAATTGATTCATAACCGGCTCTAAGTGCAGCATTTTTAAGTTGTGCAATAGGAGGCAGAATCCGTTATAGTAGGTGTTGAAAGTCCTGAGGATGGAACAAGGGCCAAGAACTTGCTCTGGCTGGTTGAGTGCCCTCAAGATCAGCTTAAAGAATCACGTCCTTTCTTCTCTTCTCTCTCTGGCGTAAGATAAATCGAACAATGACACAATTTCAGAAGCACAGGTATGTGAGGTAAACCTTAAAGTTGCCTCTTGTGCTGATTCAGGAGAGATACAGTTGTTTCCTGGACTTCCACAACACATCTACTTGTCTTACACCCCAGCCGCCTCAGTCTTAGAAAATTGAGCATTGCTATGGAATGATGTCTTTGAGGAAACACAACATTAAAGAGAGGAGCACTTTGGGGTTGATCGAACGCTGAATTGTGATTTTTCAGGGCACACTTGCCACCAAATATTGTTAAGGCTCTGTAGGATTCTTGCTTGGCTTTGGTGTTTACTTCCTTCTTTTTACAGAGTCTCCATCCAGTTTGCTTTATTTTAGTAGGAAGCATTTGGTCAAAATTAAAAAATGGTATTCTAAGACATAAAATTGATTTGCTTATTTTTTTTTATTTTTTTTTTTCTGCAAACACATATTTGTAAAAAGCTTGAGTATATATGTGAAGGGAACGTCCTCCTGCTCTTGCTTTTAAATTCCAGACCTGCCATACTTGTTTTCTGCCCTTTCAAGGATCGTGTTGAGTTAATATGGTGTTTTAAAATCATTATATCACTGTTTGGGGTATAAGGAAACTACCCGCAGATGGGGATGACTCCCCCCATTTGATGACTCTTTTTTTTTAGTTCAGAAAAGTTGCTAGAATGCAGTTGAAGATAAAGGTAGGGAAAACAAAGACCTTCTGTATTTCACCTGTCCAGTGCAACGGGAGGGAAAGGAAAGCCTGGCATGGATGTGCTTTCTGTGTTCTTCTAAAATACTGCAGAACTATCCTGGCTTCTTTTTGTTTGAATTTTTCCACAGAATTAATAAAAAAGATTAAGATTCCTTTACTATAACAATAGGAATAACAAGAGAAAGAGTTAAGAATAAAAAGAGTACTTTTTGACATTTTAGTTTCAAGTTTGTAAGAGTGGGCAGTTGAAATGTTCTTCTTAACAAACATAACTTTTACTTAAACGCTTTCAGGAATAATAAATGAAAGTTATTCAATAGTCTAATATTTTCCAGTTGTTACAGACAACTTGGAAGTAGACGAATGGACTTGATTTATAGACAAAACTAAACAAAATATGTAATTTATAAATGTCTGCATTGTATATTTTCACTCTACTTTTTAGATATATGATATATAAATATTGTAATAATTCCACTCTAAGAATTTCACATAATACCCTATGATAGTCTCCTATGGGCAGGAAAAAAGAACTGGAAAATAATGTGGATCCGTGAAGGCATGTCAGCCACGGCCAGTAACAAATTCAACAACTCTCCATGTAACTTCCATATTTCTTATTTTCAATAGTCACTAGTATATCACAATGACTGTTAATTCCTTTGCGCTGCCTCTTTTATAGTATAATGAGAAATTATGGTAAACTGTATTTCAAATCACTTCCTTCCTGATACCGAATGGCAAAGATTTATTTTCCTTAGAGGTAAAATAACATTATGTTATGTAGCATCATTACACCATAAAATGCAATGGGTTTTATCACCTAGTGCTTCGCAAAAGTATTTTTCAATGACTGAGGACATGAAGCGAATAGAAATTTGTTATCTAAAGCTCTGAGGTTAGTTTGATACTTAAACGAAACAAAGGATCTGGAATTTACCCAGAATATTGGACTGAATTACTGAACTCACCTTGCTGAGTTACCAAAGGACAGAGACCAGAAGTTGGTCGAAAGAGGCCTGAATTTGTACCTCATTACCGTAACGCTCCTCATTCTGCTCTTGGCTCGGGCCACAAGGTTGATATTCCCAATCTCTACTTCCTGCAGAGGTTGCAAACGCAATTACAGACTCTCAATGACCCGATTCACCCTGTTTATGCCCAGCGACAACTTATTACGTAGGGCAGCAAGTGGTATGATTGCAGGCCTCTTGATGACCACAAATATTCTGTGTAGGCTTTAGTGAGATCAGGGTGAGTAATTGTTTTTTTATTGCTGACTAAAGTGAAAAAAGTAGGGAAATTATTTCAGGCACACAAGAAGCGAAAAATGTTTAATTTTCCTGGCAACATGAAAGCCAAACTGAAAATGAATTAATATTGAGTAAAATACTTATTTTAAACAATCCTTTCCTTACTTTTTTCAATTAAGTCAAAATTTCAGTATAAGGAGACAAATACCAAGAGAAATAGTGTAACTTTGGGATATTAATTTTTCAGGGCATCTCAATTCAATTTTGTGTTTCAACTGCAATTTTTTTTTCTTTATTCTTTTGGGCAAATGTCTAACATTAAAGAGAAATATTTCAGCCATCTGAAACTATATTCCTAACTTAAAAGCTGATTAACAGGCTTGTACATCCTATATGTCTCTTTTATTTCTCACACTCAGATTTGTTGCGGTTCTTTTTCTTTTCTTTCTCACTTACTGATTAGTTTCTCACTTCCACGTCTGAAAAGTAAAGTCTAAATTTTTAAGCTTTATTTTTCGATGTCTTTAATGGGTCTTCCAATAGAAGTAGAATGTACAATTTTAAACAATGCTTTTTGTCCTGGAAATGTTTCAGAATTGCTTTCTGTGTATATGCAAAGTAGGCTGGGTTTTGACAGACCTAGAAGTCTCTTTAAATATAACTTTTTGTATCATTCTCCTCAGTGCCATTTTAACCCATGCAGTTGTAGGGTCCCATCACATCCACTATAATACAGGTATGACGTGTACCATACTTTTAATGAGACATGTGGTATCCCATCCAGATTTTCAACCAATTCACGGAATCAGAGTTACAGAACCATTGAGATTAGAAGGGACCTCTTGAGATTGTCTACACCAACCTCCCTCCTCAATGCAGGATCAACTAAGCAGGTTGCTCAGGGTCATGTCCAGTTGGGTTTTAGACATTCCCAAGGATGGAGACTCCACAACCTCTCCTGGCAACCTGATCCAGTGTTTGATCAACCTTCTAGTAAAAAAGATTTTGCTTATGTTTAAATGGAATTTTCTGTGTTTCCAGTTTTGACCATTGTCTCTTGTTTTAGGAGAGAGTGTGGCAAGTCTTGCTAAAGCCTTGCTACAGTTAAGATATCCACTGCTCTCCTGTCATCCCCTGAGCCGGTAATGTCATTATAGCAAACTGTCATGTTGGTTAAGTGTGATTTCTCCTTCTTAAATCCATATTGTTTTGGATTTATTACCTTCTTGTCCTTAATGTGTTTGGATATGGTTTCGAGGGTGTGTGTTCCAACACCTTCCCATGAACTGAGCTGAGGCTAACTGGCCCATAAATTCCTGGATCCTCCTTTTTGTCCTTCTTAAAGACAGGAGTGAAATTTTCCTTCTCCCAGTTGTTGGGAACATCCTCTAATTGCCACGACCTTGCAAACGTAATTGAAATTGGCCTTGCAGAGACATCAGCCGGCAGTCTCAGCACTGGTGGGACCATACCATTAAGTTCCATGGAATTGTGTACACCCAGTAGTTTAAGTGTTCCCTAAAATGATACTTCTCTACTGGGAGTGAGTCTTCATCGCTCCGGACTTTCTCCCTGGTCTCAGCAGGATTGAATTGCTGAAGGGAGTCCTTACCAGTAAATTCCAGAAAGAATACCTTGATCTTTTCCATGTCCTTTGTCAGGATCCTGACCCATTCAACAGTATCAGCATCCTGACCCATTCTGCATTTTCCTTAGTCCTTCTTTTGGTGCTGATGTACCTGCAGAAGCCTAAATAGTTGCACTTCATGTCCTCACCAATTTCAACTCCAGGTTGGTGTTGGCTTTCCTCAGCCTGTCCCTGCATGCTTGGACAGTGTTTCTACATAACTCCTGGGTCACCTGTCCCTTCTTCCACTTCATGTATGCTCTTTTCATCTTTGAGTGTACTCAGGAGCTACTTGTTCATCCACGCAGGGCTCCTGTCACCTTTGCTTGATTTCCTGCTCATCAGGATGAGCTATTCTTGAGCCTGGAGAAGGTGATACTTGTAAACCAGCCAGCTCTCCTGAACTCCTCTCCAGGACTGTATCCCATGAGATTCTCCCAAGCAGGTCCCTGAACAGGCCAAAGTCACCTGGAGTCCGGGGTTGTGATCCTACTTTTCGCATTGTTCCCTTCTCTTAGGATCCTGACCTCCACCGTCTGATGGTCAGTGCAGCCAAGGCTGCACCTGATCTTCCCTTTCCTAACCAGTTCTTCTATGTTTGTAAGTACGAGGTCCAGCAGGGTGCCTCCGATGTGGCTTAAATGCGTCCAAGCTGAAATACAGAATTCCGCACATGGTAGAGGCCTAAAATTCTGGATTCCCATCTTGATTCTTGAAAGGCAATTTTATTGAATATTTATGGTAAGGCCTATTGAAAATAAATTCAGATTAGGCAGGGTGTAGGTGCATGCCTTTTCTGGGAAATATTCATGGAGATGCATTTTGAGCATAGATCTGTAAGACCAAACTAGAGACCAAAGCACGGACTTAAGAAAATTAGGAGATTTGAGTGTAACACATTCATATATAAATAGTTATGACTGTTAGAAATAAGTAGGTATCTAAAGTGGGTATGTCTCTGAAAAAAAATAACTTCAAACACTCAATGATAAAATCAAATGTGGTGATTTTGGAGCAAGCCGAAACCTTTTTTTGCATCGCCTTACAAGTGTATCACGTTTTAAAATGATGGATGGTATTGTAAATTAAAGTTGTTCTTTTCTTATGGTGAAAGTCTGCCAAATTCCTAATATACTTTTTTTAATCTGTCACTCCATCCGCAATAATTTTCTTCAAAATAACAGACAAACAAAGCCATAAGTTTTTCAGACACTAATAAAGTACACAATGCTTGGCGCTCCTCGTGTTGGCTTTGCAGCAGCAGTTAATTAACAAATGCTATTCCCGTAGCTAGTCTGCTATGTTTGATCTCCATGTGCTAAGATATTTGACAAGATAGGTGCTATACCTAGCTTGAATTTTTTTTTTTTAATCAAAAACATCAATTCTAATGTCGGCTTACTCAAAACACAAGGGTTGGGGAGAGTCTAATATTTGCTAAGTGGAAAAAGACAAAAAGGGTATTGGGAAAATGATTATTTTCAAGCTTCCAGTTAGATACTACAATCAATGGAGGTTTAAACATAAATAAACAAGAGAGCTAGTGAGACATCTGTGTCGAAACACACTAATGCTCCAAATTGGTATGGATTTCACTGGGAAAAATCGTAAAGCTATTTCATATTCCAGCTATACTAAGTAAACTAGATCCACTCCTCCCCCTGCCCCAACAGAAGCCGAAATATTCACTGACGTGAGAGAATATTAGCTAGGAAGGGAAGGAAAATATATCCATGTATTTCCTCTGTTTCCAAACTGGCAATTTAATCATGCTGCAATCATCCGAAATTCAATTGTTGATTGGTACCTAATAAGTGCTATCGGTTTTCAGGGTAGAACTTTTTGACCAGTATTCAAGATAAACTGAACCAGAAACATTTCCAGGATATAGGTTTCTCCTTTATATTTGACTTGTGATGTCTTCAACTAAGAAGAGACTTAGAGGCTTTAGAAAGTTTGCCATAATTGCTTACAGCAGCAGCAAAGAACATCGAAGGGGGTATTACCCTTCAGTTTAACTTTGGTATTTGTGCTGAATATGATGGGAGGGATGACAGCTGTTGTTAAGAACTCTCATTAGCAGAAGCCACAACGGTAACCAACAATTGCGAACACAGAAATGGACTTCAAAAGCCAGTTTATTCGTGCTGTTTCTGAATCCCCAGCTCATATTCCATTCTTTGGTTTTCTGCCAATAAGTTCTGGATCTCTATTTCCTATGCAGAATTTACAATTTAGAGTCATAAGAAACACAGGAAGAAGCAGTATTGTTTGTGTCTGCGTGTAATTTCAGAAGTTCATATGTAAGATTTGGGAATATTTTTAGTTGCCCTGAGAAAGTTTGTTTGTTTGATTGGTTGGTTTTGATTTTACATTACACTCCAATACTTGGACAACAACTCTTAAGCGCAGGATTCCTCAGACCTTATTCCTGTGAGGTATTTATTGACCTGTCAATCTAGACACAAAATACATGGTGGGTTTTGTTTTTTTAATTCACAAAAAATAGTTCTGGTTATTTTACAGATCTATTTACAGGTATAAAACCATCATGGGCATGATCAGAATAAAAAGATCCAAGAGGTAATTCAAAGTCGTCTGATGCGCAATGTCCAAAAAAATGTAATTTATATCTTCAAAGGTGCACACTACAATTCTTGTTCCCTGGTCATCCAGTTTAGGAGAGCAGCGGTCATCACTCCCCCTCTGTCCTTGCTCCGTAAGACAGAGCTGCGTTCTTCAATTTTTGCAAGAACCTACCCTAAAACAGGTCTATTACAGGAATATCTTCCTGCGAAATGCAGATTATCAAAAGAAGTTGGAATTGATTCAAATGGAAAAAATACCAAAAGAGATATTCCCAACACTGCCTTTTCTGTGTGCAGAGAATTTCTGGGAATAAAATGGAGTGCGCATTGAATTTTATGGGCGAGTGTGAGAAAGCTGATCTTTTAAGTGGTAGCGCGCAGCAAATCCACAGCGGGTTACACAGAACAGCGTATTGCCAAGACCTTTTATCAGCCTGTTTTCCTAATGGAATGCCCTTATTATATCGATTCAGCCAAAACCAAATGAACTGAAGGTACCTCTGCCAAACTGCCCATTTAACATTGCGCTCTTCTACATACTCAACAGCAAAATACAGTAAATATCTAAGCGAGGGACCCAAGTCTTTTTGACTTTGAGATTTAAATGGATCTGCAGGCTTGTCAGCCTTTCCACGGGTGTTTTGGGGGAGCTTAATGCCGTAGCTGAGGAGGTGTCTCACGTCTCTGGTCTTTCAAATGGGATATTGACGTGAGTAAAAGCAGTCGGGACTGTGGGCATTCCTGCACCTGTGAGTTTCGCTTTCTATTTAAATACTCGTGAATTTGCCGAGCAGCTCATTTGTCTACAACTGTTTACACAGGGCTTAGGAAATGCCGTGCTTGGAACAGCTCTAAATATAGAAGAATAGGGTACAAATTACTCTTACTTATGTGTTTTAATCTAGATTTTTCACCAGGTAGCCAATATTTTGAGTAAATCACGTTCCTATTTCTTTTAATTTTTACTTGGCAAACTTTCTCGCAGAAAGAGAATAATATGTATGTGAAGAATCCAGCCTTGAAAGTGTCAGTAGTGTGGTAGTATGACAGGTAATGAGGCAATTTGGCAGAACATCAGAAACTAATTGAGCTCAGCTCACATCAATGCAGCTTTTTCAGCTGAGGCTGTGTCTTCCAAAACGCACAGTAGAATTACCTAAGACAATGTAACATGTACAATTTTAATTGGAAGTTCTAATTTAAAATATTTAAAGCGTGTTTAGAATAATTTGTGAATCTACACAGACACATTCTTATCCAATTAATTAAGTCTCTTCAGTGGGTCGTATAATGACTTAGTGTCAAAAATACAAAATATTAAAGTCTCTGCACCTATAAATATTCAAGCAACTTTTAAAGAGAAGGGATTTAGCTTTAGTAGAAAGAAGGTCTCAGGACTGCACACGGGTATGTAAAATTAACATGGAATTTTGTAAGTTAGCTCTTAAAATCTGTTAGTACTGCTAAAATACTGTTTAATTTAGAAAGCAGGGCTTTGATTTCATCACAGCAAAGCAAGATTGTAAAATATAATTTCAAAACATTTCAAAGATCATTAAATGATCATTTAGTATTAATCTCTGGGGGTACTGTACGGTGTTACCAGAGCAGTGCCGCACATGGGGTTTCTCTTTTACACTGGGATTGAAATTGAGAATCTGTTAAAATGAAGTTTTGAAGGCTAAATCTCTTCCATAAAATGGAATCCTGAAAAATTATTGGGGGGGGGGGGATAGAGTTTGTAAATCTACATCAAACTGTTGTTTGAGTCATGTCCTTTATGGTTCACTTACACTATTTTTATTTTCCCTAGTCTTTGAGGAGTTGCTTTTTGGGAAAGACATACATATAATAACAGTTCCTGCCTGCCAAATTGTTCTAATTACAAATGAAAACATGGATATACTTAGTAACGTGTAGCATAATATTATATCAAAACACTGTGGGAAGGGGAAATATTGTCTCTGGTTTTATGGACAGCAAAGCTGTTGCTTAGTAGACTGAATTGATTTTGCCTCAACGTCACCAGCAACGTCAGTGGTAACACTGGGACCAGAAACTGGACTCCTTGGCTTCCAGGGTAGCATCCTCTTCAGGGGCTCATATTCTTTCTCTAGTTCTCCTTTTTCTATTTTTACCATGTCTTTTAGGGATAAAAAATGACAACACGTATTTTGTTCTACTGTGCAAGTAGTCTGAAGCAATAGGATTGCTCGTGAACGGCACCCATGCTGCCCAAATCAAAATTAAAATATTTCTTGGTAGTCTCTCGTATTTCTTAACATTTCCAGTTTTTAAACAGTGCTGTTTCTTTAGTTCATTATGTTTAAATGTCTGGATTTCAAGCAGCAAGAGTTATTTCATATATTTTTGTTTAAAAATGTAAATAAGTACATTGCTCCTAAGTAAAGGCATTTTAACAAATTTAGTATCATGCATTAATTAGCTTAATCCTTTATCACTAAATCTGCAATATTTGAATTCTTAACTTAATCTGACTCCATCCTAATCGGTACCCACTGAATATAAGTTCCTGGGATCTGTGTGGGATCCTGGGTGCTTCTGGTACAAAGAATGATATGTCAAGCTTATTCTTGTAATTAAAGAAACCTGAGGTACAGAATAAACTTGTCTCACAACCACACAGCATTCGGAAACTGGGAAACCAATAGCGACTTTTTAATCTGGGTTTCGGGATAGAGTCGATTTAGGATGAAATTCAGTGGGAGTCGTCAGCCATTTCTAACACTTTTGTACACCTCCTCATAATAGCAGAGGAAGGCATCAGTGATTGGGTGTGGGTCTGACATCACTGACTTTTTTTCCCTCCGAAAAAAATTTTAACAAATTCAGGATATATAAAATAAATTTACGAATATTTATTAACAGCACAGACAAATGTCCTGCACGTGGTTTGATTATCTTCCTTTGACAATTTTTCAATAACTGTTTATTAGTGATTGCTGCTATGAATATCAAAACCTCCTTCCATGAACTGTCTCCAGCTAATTTCCATGGTTGGCTCTGAGGGCTGGAATGGCACGGACACTGGAAGTCTGCCTAAAACCATTGACAACTTGAATGATTATCTTCCATCATCCGTGGTAACTCGGTCAGCTTCTCTGAGAATAATTGTGAAAGAAACGCAGGGATGAACATGATGTGTCCTTAATAGATCCCTTGAAGCTGCTGGAGTTTACTTGGTCAATAATCTGTCATGAAAAAAGTAATTCAATATATTTTACTGAAAGGCTGGACAAATCAAGTCTACTGTACTCCAGTATATTTTCCGAAATGTTATTTAGCTTGCTCTTCAAAATTCTTAAAATTATTAAAAATTTAATACAATTGTGACATTCTGATTTGATATTAGTACTCATCTGAATTTTCTTTTGAGCTCAAAAGGAGATACGATGATATAGAAGATGTTAAACATAACATTGTGGGATAAAATTTAGGACTTCCTGGTGTGAGATTATTTTTCCTGGTACAGACTTTCAATTATTGCAATAAATTTAGTCAGTTTTGCAGTATTATTTACAAAAGGATTTTTGTCCATTGATTCTAAGAAGTAAATTTTGTCAGATAATTCTGTTTAGGAAATTTTTCCATGTTCTGGATGTAGTATTTGCAAATTTTTTTTTTTTATTTTAAAGCTATTTTTAAATTGCCAGTAATTTTAATAAGGAAATAATGTTCTCAACTCTTTTGTCAAGTAGATGTATCTAATGATCAGCGTAACCTATTAGGCTTATTTTCTGCTAAGTATATAGAGAATAGAACTTGTTACTGTTGCAATTTTTACCACCGCCAACAGTTACCCATTTCACCACTCATTCTGAAAAGTCCTGTATATTTCTGGCTTTTTAAATTTGATTGCATTAAGGAGAAATGTAGGGTTTTTTTAAATCAATAATGTAGTTTTAACTACTCTCTAAATGCCGTGCAGCGGACACAAAGTTACAAATAAGATTTGCTGAACTATTATTCTTAAGAGTTGTAGTAATTCTGATGCGATTTCACAATTTTAACGAAAGCATTTTAACTAGATAAACTCAATCTTATCATAAATGCTTAAAAACTTGTAGGCCAGTGCTGCAGATTAATGGTAGTTTGTAATAGGAAAGCACTGGCTTTGCAGTTAAGTCATTTTATTTTAGAAACCATAAAGTGTGTCCAGTGAAAGATGATTTGTGTCAGGTAAAACTGTAGCCTGAAGCAAGACTTGGTGGGTTATTACTTTAATCTCGTTATTGCAGCCTTGAAGCGTGTGTTAGTAAGCTGAGGGTAAAAATGTCAAAAGCACAGTTGAGACTGATCACTAACAGTTTCTAGGAACAACAGAAAACTGTCCCATGTATTGTTTTTCTGAAGTTGGTCAACTGAAATTGAAGTCATGTTGACTGTGGGTTATTTTAAAAATATTGGTTATTTCTAGAAAATAATGCTTTTCTCATGTGAAAACTTTCATAACTAGGAATTTACATGCAAAGAAGTTTATTGCCATTCAATGAATTGAAATTATGAAAAGCTAAATTTGCAATTGCCATGTGTTCATCAAATGCACGTCAGTGTGCACTGTACTAATACCATAGAATCACGGAATCATAGAATGGTTTGGGGTGGAAGGGGCCTCAAAGACCATCCAGTTCCACCCCCTGCCCTGGGCAGGGACACCTCCCACCAGCCCAGGTTGCTCCCAGCCCCGTCCAGCCTGGCCTTGAACCCCTCCAGGGATGGGGCAGCCACAGCTTCTCTGGGCAACCTGGGCCAGGGGCTCACCGCCCTCACAGCCAAGAATTTCTTCCCAATATCTCATCTAAATCTCCCCTCTTCCAGTTTGAAACCCTTCCCCCTCATCCTATGGCTCCCCTCCCTGATCCAGAGTCCCTCCCCAGCTTTTCTGTAGGCCCCCTTTAAGTACTGAAAGGCCACAATAAGGTCTCCCCGTAAATCATTTAGTATGTATTACTTGCGAAATAGTTTAAACATAGGTTTTCTTTATTTCCCTTAATTGGAAATTGTGAAGGAGTTACCTCTGAAAGTAGATTAATACAGCTGGCTTCAGCTTTGTTTTTATTTTTATTTTAGAAAAGTTAAAAGAAAATGGACAGTGGACTGACATTACCTAAATGTTGGTAAAGGTTTAAGGGCTAAAACTTAACATACATGTATAAATATTTCTTATATTTGAAGTTTTTTTAGTCTTCCTTGCAGTGCTGTTACAGACATTTGGGGGAAGGGGTTTGTTATGGATTTTAAAAGCCATTGCAACTAAGAGCATATATAAAGAGATAACATAATCTCTATATGTGAGAGTTTTCACTTCGAAGTACTATAATAAGATAGTGGATCTAATGTGTTCCATGGGCTGCAATAATTCTGTCTCATTCATGCTTTAAAATAGTTATTATGTCAGTCTGTGTAAATATATGTGCGTATTCTTGACATGTGGGTTTATTCTAGACATGCAGTAATTATTCTAGACAAATGGGAAAACTGTAGCCGTGTTCAAAATTCATAACTACCCACCGAATTACTATATTTCATTACTGTTTTTAAAGGTCTTTGCAGCATTTTTCACACATATAGGTTACATTATTTTCTCACATGTTATTTAAAAGGGAAAAAGGTTGCCTTGAACCTTGTCTCTTTTCTCCTGCTCCACATTTGAGGTCCTCATCCCACATCTTACTTCCAAGGATGAAGAACACTGTTTTGCTGAAAGAAATGATGCTTAGCTAATGTGAACCTCCTACTGCTAAACATGGTGGTGCTGTGGTGGAACCTGGAAACTGTTCTGTTGCCCTATGGGTACTGCTAGTCACACATTTTTTCAGACCTTGTTTTGATGCTGAAAAACCTCACACGCTACTGTATCTTCTTTTCCACCCCTGAACACAGAATCATAGAATCTTCATGGTTGGAAAGGACCTTTGAGATCATCGAGTCCCTGACCCTAATTTCAGACACAGTTGTACAAATGACTGTATTTGGCTCCATAAATGGTTGAGTTCTTCATTGCGTATGCTGTGAGGCAGCTTGGCTGGAAATCTAGAAGCTGCTGATTATACTGAAAGCAGCACAGAGAAGAGAAGTGAAAGCATCCTTTATTCACGATACAAGCTCTGTGCCTTCTACAGGCGCGTGCAAGGTTCTGGTAAGGTTTGGTATTGTTGCTGTAAAATATTCTAGCTTCAGGTTGAAAGTAGTGATACTGTAAAATAACAGTCTTATATTGTGCCAAGTTAAATTGGCAAAGCAGAGCATGCACATGTGAAAGAATGGATAATCCAGCCATGCTTCTTCTGGGGGGAAAAAAAAGTAAATCTTGATTCACATAGTTTTAATCAACTTGCTTATATACAGATTCACGATATGCTTTCATGTACATACAGGTTGATAAGTTAATATTTGTGTGATACCTAAACAAGCATCTTCTAGGGCTGTGCATATCCTAAAAAAGAAATGTACTTTAGAGCATATGGTTTGGTATTAAGCACTTGGTATTCTGCTGCTTTTAACATTTGTAAACTTTTTTATGACATTTATAGCGATACTACAAGTTCATGGTATTACCACTTCCTTCAGGCTCCAATTAGTATTTAGTTTCAATAATTGTGTAGGAACATGAAATGTGGTACGTCACCTTCTAGCCAGGATTTCTAAATCTGCTATAAATTTATGTAACTTGCAGAAATTATAGTTAAGCTTTAGAAAGTACAGAGAGATCAGGTGAAAATAAAAAGTGAAGCTCGGGAAGGCTTTATGAATGGATGAACGCAATAAAAGCAAGAAGGTTCCAACATCCATAGAAGTAAACTGAAAGACTCGTATTGGTTCCTTGGGATTTTGGATTAGGATTCCTCTGCATCTTTATCAAGGTTGCCCTTGCATATTTCTGCTCTTACAGTTCCTAAATCTAATCCCTTTCTGTATCACGTACACGTAACCAGCACAGTCTCAACTGCAAAGTTGCTTCATATCCTTGATGTTTGAAGGATGCCATTACAGCGCTGGCAATTGATTTCTCTGATTATTCTATAGTTCTGTTCTCCCCAGGAGAAGAGAATATCAGCTATTTCCATTTTTCAGCTATTTTTTGGTCCCTTAGACCAAAAAAATCTGTGTAATCCTCCAGCGTTTCCTCTCCTGATGACCAGGAGAAAATATGTGGACGTTTTAGGTCAATGGAAGGTAGTCCTAAACTGGCACTTCAGCTTTAACCTTGGTTCAGTACTCAGACATCAAGTTAGGTGAAGATATTTATTTTCTCTAGAAGACAGAGGAGAGGACATTTTGAGGACCAGAAACAGACACAACTGAGAATGAACTTCTATTTACTCTTTCTAACACGAGAGCTTTGTAGATTTGACATGTTTTGATAATGATCTGGAACTAAACATCATTTCAGCATTTCAGTTGCAAAACTTGGAAACGGACCAGGATGCAGATGATGGAGTTCAGACCAGCCCCATCTGTGATATGTGTGCAATTGGGAAGGATTATTGCTACAAAACAATGTTAGGGAGCATTTTTGGTACTATGTAAATAAAAGGTAAATAAACAAATTAAATGCATATATTTCAAAATCACACTCAAATATTATTATTTTTTTTAGCTCATAGTAGAAGAATTTAGTTCTGAAGCAGTAATGGGTAGTAAGACGTGAGGGAAATACATCCTTACCATAATATGACCAAGATTATGTGAAGGTCACCCACGAATGAAAAAACAACGCATACTTTAATGAAGTGCAGTAGAAACTGGCCACAGCTTTATTAACTGTAGCAAAACAAATTAAATCATTTAACACCTCCCTGAGATTCTAGTAACTAATTTTTGTGATTTGAGTTCATCTGAGCATCACCTTGGCCCAATCTTTTTTTCATCACCACATCTACCTCCATGAAATCTCATCATGCCAGCTACTGCTCAACTGGGAATTTCCAATTCCAGCTGAAAACCAGTTAAAGCATCCCGACCATGGATATTTCTTCTTCTTAAATAAGCTTCACAGTTCATTCTGCAGCTGGAGTGTAAACAGCTTCATTTTGCCGCTTGAATTACGGCATTAGAAGCAATCAACACTGGCATCGAAGTACTGCAGATATAGCCTATGAAATAAAATAGTGAAGTACTCTTTTAAAGAGGTGTGAAGGTTTCTCATTCGTAGCTCTGAAGCAGACTGCACAACACTGTTGCTAACTGAAGGCTGAAAAATAGTAAGGTGGGGATGAAAAGCGATGTTGGTAAGTTCTTTCACGGCCTGTTCAACATGGTGGTTATACTTTTAAGTCCCACCGACTCTTCATCATGTTTGGAACTGGGGATTTTCATCCAAGGGTGAGAATGACTTTAGTCATAATTCCGACACATGAAGGTGAAAAGTTATTATAAACTTCAGAGTTTTAATTTTTCGAGTTTTCAAACTGGTCATCAAAAGTTAATAATTTTGGGTTGGAGTTTTAGTTTATTACTCTTACAATAATTTCAGTAGAATTTTTCATATTTCAATAACAGAAAACAGGTCAACTCCACATTAGCATGGCCCACCTTCAAATGCAGAAAGATCTTTACCCTCAAACTTCAGAAAGGGTCTTAACCTGTAAAAAAATAATCCTGAAAACAACACGAGAGTCTCCTCTGTAGAATATTCAGGTAACTCTCATGAGGAGAGTTTTATTGCTGTGCCTAGCAGGAGGTGCTTTCGAAAGGGAAACAGATTTTGCATCTGAAGCAGTGAAATCACCAGTTTGCGTAAACAGGGTATTCCCTAAATTTTCCCTTGTACTTTATCCACATTTATGAATAACTAAGCCCTCAAAGTCATTTGTGAATCTCTGAAGATATTCTTCTTGGTCCTCATGTCTATTAACAGTATTTTCTGTTCTGATTTCACAACTGTGAAACTGTGTCCGTAACAAAAAGGGATCAAGGGATGCTTAATTCAGTGAATGGTCATTTGGAGATCAGTGGTAAATACGATATAATTAATATTGTTCAAGTATGTAGTAATAGAACGTTGCTAACATTCTATTAACAGATGGGGTAGAATAAAACACTTAACTGTTCATCCTTTCTGGCACAGTGAGTGTTAAAACTAAATAGTTGGTTTGTGAGAACGCTCAGAGTCCTTGGACGTGTGTTGATAACCATCTTCTGACAGTCGTCTTCTTGTTCACTACTCTTTTGAGTTACTTGTCTTTTGTAGACTTCTAGCTTTCATTTTTAAAGTTTAAAAGCCATCATTAATGACAACTATTTTATGTATGAATACATATTATTCATTAGTTTCCCTAAAGTATACAGAAATTGAAAAAAAAAAGAAAAAAAAGGAGCACCGTTGTGTGAGGAGTGTTAACAGATGACTTTGAATGATAACTGTGGCAGCCTGAGGCAATAAGTTTGGAAGATTCCACCCCCTCTCTCCCTATTTGTAATAAAGCAGAAGCCATCCCAAAATTTCTTGCGGAGCCCAGCAGCTGAGCCTTCCCTTCAGAGCCAAGTAGAGACATCCGCTACGGCGTGCTCTTTTCCATGTAGAGAGCGCTAAAATCCCAGTGTCAGTGGTTGGGTCCAAGGTACATTTTGAGACTTCGCGATGTGAGGAACAAGTTTCAGAAGTGCAACGTGGTCGAGGAACCACGTTTGGAAGAGCCCCGACAACTGCTACACAGGAACTAAGTGCCCCAAAATATCTGAAATATTTATCTGAGTGAGTATCAGTCAAAGGCAGAACAAGGCTGTTTACAACTGCAGCGTGCATTCAGCCAAATTACATTTGCAAATTAGTGTTTTGAAGCTATAGACCTAAAAATAAAATAACTTAATGGGTTGAAATCAGTTTTGCTAAGGAAAAATGTATCTATGCCAGCAGCTTGTATATGAAGTTACAGCCTGTTACAGCCCAATGCATTTTGAAATGACCGAGATATTAAACTCACAAACAAGGTTGTCAGACAACAAATCAAGCTGCAAATTAGCCTTCTAATCTTATAATCTGGTTACAGCTGCCAAAGTACAACTGACAATTGATTTGCTGTTTGCTGTCCAGCACAAAATGTCATATATTCCTTTTAATGAGAGTCAATGAGTGCATGAAGCGTATAGCAGCCCATGGCCTCCCAACTCTCCAGCGCAAATAGTCCTACATTACTGGGGTCGTTATCTGTGCGAATAAACCCGCTGCTAGAAAAGTGCAAAGCAGAATTTATATGCGACTTCTGCATTTATTCACTTTCAGAAAATATGTATTCTTTTTTTCAGCAGGTATATGAAGTAGGTCTGTTTGTGGTCATTCAATGTGCTAGCTTTCATGACTGTTATAAAAGTAAATATTTCCAGGTGACTACTTTAATAGAGTATCACGAAGTATTAATAGAATGGTGCGTTTGCTTGTAGCATTACCCTTTGTAGTCAGCCTTAATTTTCTATCCAGTACCTCTGATGCAAATTAAATTAACTTTTCGTAGAGGATCTATGATTTCTCACTTGTTACAGACTGATTGTAAGGCTTCTCGCTTAGAAGATTCGGGACATTTACTTGTGTTGTTTGGAGCTTTTAAACAGAGCCAGGAAGAAAAAAATACGGAAGGAAAACATTTGCTGGTATAGCGACTGAAATGGAAGAATAGGACTGAAAAAATCTTACCAGCTCTTCAATGAATGAAAATAATGTTGGGGGGGGGGAGTAATTTCTGCTGCCGGTCTTGGAAAAAGGCTATTAGGAGAATAATTCTGGGGAAGACTGTGATAAACCGGTATCCTACTCACAAAAGGAATGTTCTCAGTTGATGACAGTACAAATACAGGAAAACATTCTTTTCTTGTACTGTCTGGGAACAACATCCGATAATTACCTCTGGGGAGACCGGGTAGAAACCTGTGAAAATTCAGCCTCTCACTGGACTTCTACCTCCCTGAATTTCCCTTGAAGTTTTACTGAATTTTCCGAAAGACAAAATTGTCAGCAGAAGACTGTTAATAACTGATTAGAAAACAAATGAAATTGAGGCACAGTTGAAGCGTATGGTTTATGAAAACAGAAAGGAGAAGACATTATAAATGGAAGACCATTAAGAAATGTTTCCAGGTTAAATTGCTTTTAAAAGGATGAATTGTTTTCTTTTCAAATGTTCTAAGGATGAATTAACACTTCCAGACTAAATTCTTAGACTCTGTGTAGCTAGTTGCAACTTGCAATTTCGCTTGTTTAGTTGGTTTGGGGGTCTGGTTGGTTTGTTTGTTTGTTTGTTTGTTTTTTATCTAGGGAAAAAATATAAAAACTTAAAGACAATGGTTTATGAAAGGAATGCTGACATAATTTTAGCTACTGTAGCATAAACACTGTCATTATACTAATGGATTGCAGAACAACCAACTGTCGGAGTGAGGACATTTGGGAGGAATGGTATGGTATTGAATATAAAGCAGGAAGAAAAACACTTTCTCCTATGCGCAGAAATATTGACTTACTCTTTTTGCACCACTTTCTATATATATATATGTGTATATATAAAAATATATATATTAAAACATATATATATATTATTTGTATATAAATATATACAAATATTTCATTTCAAGGAAAAATAGTTTAACATACTCTATCTTCTCTAAAATATAAATGTTTCTTGCTTACTACTTTTTTGCCAATACTCATGAAGAATAAATATCTTCTGTTGTTATTTGTAAGTGCCTGCGTCCCTACTTGGCCATGCAGACCTTAGGACAGGCAGATACCTGCTGGTTTTAGAATAATCAGAGCATGAGCGAATGCATGGCTTGTTTGGTGGACAATTTAATACGAATTTTATCAAGACTAAGGGAACAGAAAAACAATTGCTAGTAAATGGAGCATTTGAGCTTCCATGCATCCTTCCACGCGGATGTGCTTTAAGAATAACTTGAGAAGAAACTTGGGAGAAAAACTTCCAACGGTCTAGAAGATAATATAGATGGGAGGTAAGAAACTCTACAGGGGATATGAAAAGCAAATTGTTGGAATCCAATGGAGCAGTAGAACAGAGATCACGGCAGTGAAATTCCAAAAAGCAGTAATGTTAGGCCGCAGTAAGTGGCAGAAAAGGAGTCGTGCTTGTATCTGTAACCTTAATGCAATCACCTGCTGCTTCAATTAGCTCTAAACAAGCATCACAGAATAAGGAAATTCATATTTGGCCTTGAAATTTACAGCTCAGGCATATCTCTACCTAATATTCACCAGTGTTAATAATAATGTTAGGTTAGGATTTATTCCTGATATGCTGTATAATAGGAACCATGGCAGATCTGGTAAAAACTCATGAAATAGTAACAAAGTTTTAAACTGCTAAGGACAGCAGGTTGATTCTGAAGTATGTTAGTAGCTGCTTTTGTTTGCAGAGTGGTGTATAAAGAGTATTTTATCAAAGCTTGTGTGAAGTCCAGAGTTCCTTGTGACTCCATGTTCACGGGAAACATTCCCTCTGCATTCACCTTCCCCTCCACAGGATTCGGAGGTTTTCTTTTTGATAGTAACATGGAAAGCTCAGTGGGCTCCTCTCTTCCTGCGGTTCTTTCCAGAGCTAACTTGTTACTCTCATCTATTGGATTTCAGAACACTACATTGTTTAAAAAGTCATTTTCATTTTTTAAGTGGTTTTCTGCCCCCATTTATAACAGTGAAAGTACAATAAAAACTATCGTTCCTTGTTTTGAACTCTGACTCTCAGTCATTAATTTAGTCCCCGGTTCTGCAAGATGCTCTGCATGAGCGCAGGCATTTGCCTGCGTATCGAATTTATATGATCTTGGACATAAAGAACGTAGTATTTTCTATATTATTTTGTCTCTAGTTCCTGTAGAGACTTAATTGAAGCCAGTCAGCCCACGTTCTGCTTTCAAATGGACAATAAATATATAGAGATATATTTAACAAAGTATCATTTCAAAACAGTTCGATGTCTTTCCTTCTTCTTCTAAAATCACACAAGCAGATCCACACAAGCTGGAGGATCATATTATGCTTTTTCTTCTCTTTCCCTTTTTTAATGATCATCAAATGGTTACGTCAACTACCACAGTTGAAAATTGTAATTGTGGCATATTTTTAGTGAGTAAATCTATCTAAAACAATGCAAGGAAAATGAGATAAGAAAAGGACCTTCTGTATTCAAGGGGTAAAATGGTTGTGTATATCATGTCAGTGGTGGAAACGATGGCCATGTTTTGACTTATTTCAGTAAAGCCAGAATTTCACTGAATAGCATGACATTCCCTTGACATAAAGTCATCCGCCAGTTCCTAAATATTCAATATAAGTAACAAAAAGTTTGTTTCGTCTGATGAGTAGGAGGACTTGGCATTTATGTAGCCCTTCCGCTGTTCGTAATGAACGATTAGAGGTCAGAAAGTATGTGTTAGCGGAAAAAAAATAAAATAAAACCTTAGTTTAGATAAGAGAAGATGAAAGGGTGGCAGAAAAAAATAGTTTTCAGATACATGAAGAGTTCCTGTAAGGAAGGTAATAATTTTTTGTTTATATTAAGGTGAGATGAGAAATTACAGTCTAGAATTGAAATATGATTTTATCTAGGTAATAAGGAAAACCTTTTGGTTTTGAGGACTATAAGGTCTGGAATGGTTTAAAATCTCCACTGTGGGATCTTCAAATGAAATTTCAGCTAAATATTCCTCTGAAATATTTTAAGTTTAGCCAAATGGTGTGGTAATGAAGAAAAATTAAAAATTATGTTGAGACAAATACAAATTTAAGTCCTCTTACTTTAGAAGCTTCTCAGTGTCAATGGCAAACAGGTGGATGAAAAGAAGTGACGGCAGGAATGGGGAAGGTATGAGTAACCTTTTCTTGCCACAAAGCAATATACCAGATAGCTATCACGTGAGTCCGTATTATTTCTATACCATAAGCATTTTCCCATTCGTGGTCATATCTAATGTCCTGACCTGGCCGCAAACAGAGTTCTACGATCTCTTAATTAATGAGGGCACCATGATGTCAGTCACCTAACAGTCCTGCATCCAGCGACAGCATTTGATGGAGAGGGGCTGCCACCATTCAACATGAGCACAGCTGATCTGACCTAGAAAAATGGGTGAGAACCTCTGATTTAAGAGCAGTGACACAATGAGGAATAGCGTGCAATAAAGTGTGCATTTTTCATCAAGTCATGTGTTTCGAGAAACAATGCAACAGAGCTGAAAAACAATGGATGTTGGCCCCTTTTAGGTTTGATATTTTATTAGAGACTTTACAAGTCAGACTTAATTATCTTTAAAGTCAGATAAAGTATTTTAAATTCACAATACCATAAAAAACAGGGCCAAGTGTAAAATACAGAAAAAAAAATAAATTCTGCAATAGTTTTGAATGGTATATTAATTTCTATAATCAAAATTTTTGTTACAAAGCAGACTGTTCATTTGATGGAATTATAGCTGTGTGAAAGAAAACTTTTCTTGAAAATTCCTCGAAAACAAAATTAGCTAGCAATCTGCAGTAAGTAAGCACTGAAAAGTAATCGCAATATTTATAATCCTTTCTATTTAAATAGGTGTATACAGAAAAATTTAAGACTGTCTTTTCAATAAAAGTTTGACCTTCACAGATCAAAATTACAGATTTGCTAATATCACGATCCTCTCTGTCTTTTCATTGCGGCTGGCAAGACTGAGCAGCGCCTAAAAAGGGTTGTGATTAAGTGATTTTTGTAGCCTCAGCATAATCAGGAAAATGCATGCTGCTCTTGAACTCTCTGTGCTTCTCTCCTATCTTAGCCTTTTGTTTTCAAGACTGGTTTTCAGTGAAGTGTTCCTTCCCATCCATAACGTTCTTTTTCTTTTTTTTGTTGGTTTTTCATTACCCATCTTTGTCATAGTAATTGAATTTTTGGCTGCACTGATGCTGGTGGTGTAACAGCAGCCTTATTCTGACAGTAACAGCCTGGAAATAACAACGCACAAAAATGTTTCCTCTAAGATTATCTCCATGCAGAAAAGTTATTTTAATCCGTTACCCTATCACAAACATACAAAAAGTAATAGTAGAAAAAGGTTACATATAGGCCAGATAAAATGTCTAAAAAAAGTTAAAACTTAAGCTGCCTTTTGCAAACATGATCTCTAAAACTCCTTCTGTTCCCAGTTCTTTATTTTAAGCTTGCTACGTGCTTTTTAGTCTAAGACAAGAAAAGCTTCTGATGGACTTGATTTGCTCCATCTTTTTGCTTAGACCTTGGGTTTATTGTAGTGTTGTGTCTGTCCTGGAGCAGGGCGAAACCAAATAAATTTCCAAATTTCAAATGTACGCGCACGCGAGCAAGCACACACACACACACACAGAGATTTTTATTTTTATTTTCTAGGATTGTAAGTGAATTTCCAATGAAATCTGAAAAAAGTATAAACATCTATATACATTTACACATTTTCACTAAAAAAATTACATTTTTTAAAAGAAACTGTGCAATGTTTTCCATGAGAAGTTTACATTAAAGGTATCCTTAAGGAAAGAACTTCTCACATATTGTTAGTCATGAGAAACTTTTTTGAGACCAGCCTAGTGGTGGCCAACCTTCTGTTTTCTGGAGGGAAAGGAAAAGGAGGGAAGTCTTCTCAGATGTACCAACCTGCTCATCTCCTTGTCCTCCGTACTTTGCGTTTCTCAGTAGGAATATGTATTTCAAGACAAAAGGAGAATTGTCTCCGATTCCCTACCAAGTTTCAAAGGCAGGCCTGTGGACTTTAACTGCTTCTGGTTCCCAAGCTGAAAGGATCCAGAAGATCTTGTAGCCATTTTCCTCATTGCTTTCCTCACCTGAACGTAGTTTTTGTTGAACCATCCAAATCCTCAAAAATTCTCGACTATACTGCTTCCTTAAATAAAAGTGAGGGATTAAAAAAAAAATAAAAAAGAAGAAAAAAGTAAATAACATGATGAGAAGGAGCATATATTTCAAATTAAGTTTCTGGTTTTTTTAATGAATGAAATTTCTATGACTAGTTTTAGCACTAGAGTTTTAATTCAGTGCTTTCAATCATTCTGTAATTTATGACAGAATGTTGTCTAAGGAATGGGTATATTCCCTCAAAAATTATTTTTTAGTTGTTTCAACTACGTAAATGAGAAGGGTCTCAATCTCCAGCCGATCTTAAAGGTTGATAATGATCCATGATGATTACTTTATAGAGCAAATAAGGATAATTATAACATCCTTTAAGTAAAGCAAACTACCGAACAAAACTTATGTCTGGCTTCCCGTAGTCATTCCACTTCAGATTGTGAGTAGTGGCTGCAATCTTACTTCTCAGGTAAATTTGATCTTGCATTTTAATTTCACCAGCATCCAGAAAGTATTGCCTTACTCAATTTTTAATTATTATTGGTGTGAATATACAAATAAAAACAATCCTGGCAAAATTGCAGTCACTCTATTTCTTTTAGTACCTTATGAATATCGCGCTTCCTGCAATTTGTCATGTATTTGAATAATTAAAAGCTAGTATAATGTGTGAATAGTTAATTTGAGAAGTTTGTAATACCTTATGGACAGTGCCATTACTTCTCTGCAATGATAGATTTCCTGCTTTCGCTGTCTCTTGTTTGCAGTTTTTCGTATGACCATAGATTTTGTGCTGGGGGAACAAAGCAAACTGAAGCTCAGGGAAGAGGAAAAAATAAGGATGTGACCTGAAGCACCGTCATTCGAGAGGATGCTTCTTTACAGAAAGTATTATTAAAAGGAGAAAATGTTGCTTCAAAAATTGTATTGATACTCAATAGCATTAATGAAATATTATTTAACTTCTGCTTACAAAAATACACTTTATGAATATGAAAATAAATTCACCATATCCAGTATTACTTTTTTCGCTTAGATATTTGTCAAATTCCATAATTCCTTACACAAAAAGTCCTTTTGAGGGTTCGTAATCTACTTTTAAAACATATTCTTGTTTTCAGCAGTATTTCGAAGAACCTCTTTGTGCTCTTCCAAAATTTTCTGTTATCAACGTTTCAAAATCTCTTGAAATGTTCCTTTCAGGAGACAATTTGCTCTCCTAATTTTTTGTTCTGTCTAGTCAGCAGTAGCTAAAGTATCTACCTTATTTCTACTCACTAAATATACATGTTTATCTGCAGAAGTAAAGTAATTCTTAACAGTATATAGCAAAAGCAGGCAAGTAATTATTTATTTTGCAGCTGTACCAGTAACCAAACTCCTTGTCTACTGTGTTTGTTTCTTGTTTCTACTTGTTTTCACCCTATACCCAGGACTAAGGAGGTGGAACGTTAGTGTTACATCATAGATAAATCTTAATGAGAAAGGCAGTAGTTATTGTACATTGGATCAAATAATGGGGTAATTATTCTTCTCCAAGACATTTTCTTACACTATAATGTTTTGCTCTACTATTCTGTGGTCACTTCCAGCCACATTCAGCCTGCAGATGTGCGAGCACAATTTTTTGGTTGTTAGTTTTAATTTGGCCAGCACTTTGTACTGTTACAGGGCGGGTAAATGGCATTTTTTCTAACTCCTCACTTTCTAAGATAGACAGTCTCGTAGTAACTTTCCATAATAAATAGTCTTTTTATTCCCGGCTGAATAAAATCACAATTTTTTTCTGCTGTGGGTGGGTGGAGATAGGTGGAATGGGAGACAATAGAGGAGAAGATATCTTCCATATGCAAGAAACCTGTGATCTTTAATTCAGTATCTATCCATAGCGTATGTCTGTTCAGCTCTTCACCTTTTTGTCCTACCAAGTCTGTGGGAAATCAGAAAGAAATAAAGAAAACCGGTATATTAACATAAATTGCACAACATCAAAAACATAGAGAGCTGGACTTTATTTGCACTGGTTTTGCAAACAACTTAATAGTAATAATAATTGCAGCTAAATAATTCACCAAAGCCTGGTTCCATTTCCAGCTCTGCCAATGGACTTTGCATAATGAATTTTGCAGGACTTTATCTCAACTATTCCATCTGTAATACCAGATAATTATGTTCATCTTTGTACATTTCTTGAATTGCTTGAAGTAGGAACTGCATCAATTCCTGAAATTATTTTGTTTTATATCATTATGCTTTATACAGATTTAAAACCAAATCCAAGTCTTTCTTTGTTCAGCAAATACAAAGTTTCTTCCTAGCACTCGGAAACCGGGCACCCTTAAATGCCGATTTTCCGGAATCAGATTTCGGATCTTTATCACATTCAATGCGTATGTTAAATTCTCTATCATGTAGAACAAGAATAATTTAATTCATCCCAAGATTGCCCTATAGCACTCAAAGTTCTCCAGGAGAACTGTTGGAATTTTTATTGCTTTCATTTCTATGGGTTTGGGGTTTGTTTCAGATAACGTATATATATTTAATATTTACTGCCATGTCACAAGAAGAAAATTTAATTTTAGATCAGTTCTTGTGGAAGTCTGTATAAGACTTGGGCACTTAATGTTAGGTTTTGGCTCACTTTGGTAGTTTCCTATGAGCAATTTGTAATAGCAGAGAATTAAAGGTGAGCAAATATGTTGTCGTAAATGAAGCTCCTGTCAAGATATCTGAGCTGTCTCTTTATAACTGCTTCGAACAAAATAAGTATTTTCCGTTCTTCTGTTTAGAAAAGTTATTCTAGTTTTCCCTTGAGTAGTGGAGTCCTCTTCTCTTGAAGAGGGGGTTAAGATGCCTGCCTTTGGGGCTTTTGTATCCTGTTGTGTGAAGCATTTGAAGTAAATTCTGCCCTGTCTTACTGAAGGAGGGAAATCCTGGACTCTTTCCCCTTGTTTCACAATCCTTCCTTGACAAAGGGTCTCTTCTACTTGAGTGGTCAATGATTGTACTACACACTGGGTAGAAATAAGAACTCCAGTGCCCGGGAAGCATTAAGTAAAATCAAACCAAATAGAGGGAGGACAATTGAAAAATAACAGTAAGCAGCAAGAGAAGGTGTTCCTCTCCATCTTAAGTCCTTTTGCAGATGCCCTGCAAGGTTGTCCGTGGTCGTACAGAATAGCAGCAACACCACGTTCTCATGGAGAGTCTGTAGCCCTGCGTATGTCACGTGCAGAAGCAACAGGTGACCTGTAAGGTCTGAATTCAGTTTTAATTGAATCGCTATCAAAGCAGCAACTCAAACATGCATCAGGAATCCGGTAAGTAAAGAGCTGATTATACCTTCTTGCAGACACTCACTAAACGGCTTAACGAACATGCTTTTAATGGAGGAAAAAAAAAAATCTTACAAGAGAAATAAAGAGGGCAATAATAACTGATTTTTGAACTGTAATAGTTGTACAGGGGGTTTTTTCTACGAAGTGGGTTTTAGTTCATCTGTGGTGAAGTCCCTCGAGAACCTTCCCTCACATGTTCAGACTTTCCAGGTAGCTACATCAGGTTTGATACAACTTTTTTCTCGTTAGCTGACGTCTCTTTATCAGACAGCTGAGTCTTTGTCATCTTTTGTATCACCTACTTCATCACCTGCTTCCTGGCTGATAAATGAGTGTTTGACAAGACATGTATCTTATTGCTTAAGCAGCTGGAAGTATTGCGAACGGCCATACAGTCTAATGTGGACCCCTTGTGTTGGTGGTGCTCGTGCACCAGGAGCCCAAGCCCATACGTGGAGTTTGTACTCAACTCCTGCAAGCCACTCTGTGGGACTTGGTTTCGGTTGGTCACGCTGCTCTGGTTGTGGGGCTCCAAAACCTGTAACAACTTTAAAACCTTTCCACATCTTTCTTCTTTTTTTTTTTTTTTTAAATTTGTTTCTGCTGTGGTCTTCCCAGTTTTCCAGGACTAAATTTTTAATTTCATTTTATAGGTTAAAAAAAAAGTTCCCTTCATATTTCAGCCTTCCTGAAGATACATCTGCTCGTGTGAAAAGTAAAACTGGGAATATTTGTGTTTTAAGCCACTTTGCTGTCGATGAAGATTTCCTGAACTCTTTATTTTAGCCTGTCAGCTATAAACTCATCTATTGCTCTTCTAAAGTTTCTCTCTGCTGTGATTGTGCTGAACTTTCTTATCTGCCCTTAGAATCTGCCTTCCAGGGAGGCTGTTTTTAAAGCTTGCTTTGTTGTCATGAGAGCTAATTTAAAGCCAGTGTCACAAAGCTGAGCAGTAACCCCCCTAAGATATTGTTCTTGATTTTTTTTTTATTTCTCATTGATTTTTTTTTTTCTTGGTCAAATAAGCCAAAACACTGTTTTAACACTATCTGTGTATCTCTATTGTGTTTTCATGCTGTATTTTCTCCTGTTTCATGGCCGTGTGTTTCACCCATACCTGGATGATAACAGCTCCTCTCGGTAGTGTTGCATTTATGTTTTCTACGTCTTATTGTCACTTCTGATCTTCTTATGCTGACACCTTTAGTAACATTAATGCCATGTCCAAGAGCAGAATAAAGCAGTGACGAGAGAGTTAGACAAATCTCAGGGATATTTATACGCTGACTGGGATCCAGGCAAACCTACCCTTTGACTTTGTGATAACAAGCTGGATTGACAAATGGAAAGATAAGGTATCTATTTCCATTATATGCTAGTCTTTCAAATTAAATTCTTGGATGCAGAAAGTTATTTATTAGTTAAATTATGGATAGCATCCATTATTAAATGTTGATTTTATTTTTTTTCTTGCAGTGTCAGATTACCACAGCTAGAAAATTGTGGATGGTTTTTTCAGATCGCCTTACTGCTGTTGACAGATGCCTTCTCTATGTTCTTCTCAACATTTAATGCTCCCTTCTCAATGCAAAGCCATTGTTGCTTATTAATTATTCTTGCTAATGATGGAAGCACAGTGATTTGCTTTCAGAAGTATTTTATTGGGGAATATGGATGCTTTTCATTTTTGCCCTTCGTAACAAGTGGCCCCTCAGCCTTCCACAATTTTACGTTCTTAGTCCTTAGATGCAAAATTATCACACTGGAAGACTGTATGTATGCAGAAAAGGTGACGATGCAGATGATTTATGTAACATTATAGCATTTAATTACTTTCAGAACTCTTTTTTAATGCTGTGTTAAATATGGCTTAACAGATGAAGATATTGCAAAATCAGAAATCAGAATTTTGGCAGAAATGATCACACAACAACATCCAATGGACTCGGCGGTTTTTTGCCTGTCCAAAACATTCTGCAGTCCACTTCATATATGTGTGTGTATATAGATATATATATAAGCAAGCAGATGTGCATATGTTGCCGTCAGATCTGACCAAGCAGTAGAACAAGTATTGCGTAGAAAGAAATCCAGAGTAGAAAACCCTGCTGTGCTCCGTTGGTACGGCCCTTTCCGTGGGCTCTAAGTGAATACAGAGGGATGGAAATCACAGTAAGGAGGTTGGTCTTAGCTCTGCTGATGACTTCATTACTTTCCACGGGATCAGTTTGCAGTCAAGACGTCAGATCCACGCCGGTGCACAGCTCTTGTCTTACAGGGGCAGTACCATGGTTGTGACCGTAGCCTGTGGCATAAGAATGAATGGAGTTGGTGGCATTGAAATGAAGTCAATACATCACTCTTATTTAATCTCTCGTGTTAATTGGCCAGGTAGTATAACTGCTTTCATAGATTTCCGTTTCGTGCCAAACACTGAACTGAGCATAATAGCTTATTTTTCATGAAAGCATAACGTGTTTGGCCAAATATATATTCCAAGGGAGTATCCGGTCTTGCTTCAAGTCCATGAAGAGGCAGAGATTCCAATTTTTTGGTAATTTGATCCAAATATTCTTACTTTGAAGTTTGTGTTTTCCATTCATCTTTCAGCTATCTGTGGCTAGATGTCTTGGTTAGAATTATTTCTGCTCAAGCCTGGGAAGCTTTATTATTATAGGCTCAGAGCCAGATAATCACAGTTGTGTTGCTTCTTAAGCCAACTGGTGTCTTTGAGTTTCATTCAATAGCTCTGAATTTCATTCAAAGAACTGGAATTAGTGGCCAGCACCGTACAACAACACAGCAGGAATTCCTGGGGGAGTCCTGTGGGCTGCCGTCTGACGGGAAGACTCCAAGACTCCAAGTCTGGAAGACTCCGCAGAAGACATCACCTCTGCATCCCTTCCTCCTCTTCCAGTGAAGTCAGAACAGGACAGAGGGCAGATCCCAACCTAAAAATTGTTCCCCCAAGAGCATTTGGAAGTTTACCACTGGCACCGTCTCTTGCAGGAACTATTTTGGTTCTGCTCATGCTGATATTGTGGCTAATGGTGTCTCTGCTTTCTGTGCAGGGTGCTCTGCGTGGTGCTTATGTTTCCAAGAAGACAGTTTTACCTTAATTAGGTTAAAATGCTCTTTGGCATACAGGCAGTATTTGTTTGTTTAGGAAAGAAAACACCTCTGTGTTCCTTAATAAGCTGAATAAGTTAGCCCTTTAATGTTTCCTTTCTCTCATTCTAACGCAGTTTTTTCCATCCTTTAATTGCTTTTGTGAGTTTTTTTCAGGTTATCTAGATTTAAAATCCTAATATTAGATATGCATACAGTATTACTGCGTTAAGTTTCGCAAACTTCTTACGCACTGTTTAAGTCTAATCATATCCTCTTTTTATATATATTTTTAAAAATACATCTTTTTGCTGCAGTTCTATGTATGCTGGTTTGCCTTATCCTGAATCAAAAAATCACCGCTTTCCAGGGCATGGGCGCTTATACTTAAAACGCATCCTTTACATTCTTTGCTAATTGTTTACTTTTCATCACTCATTGTCGTCATTCATTATTTCTCTTAGAGTCTGCTTCAACCATTGCATTTTATAAGAAATCACTGATGAAAAAGCATGTAGCATAGCCTGGATCTGGTAGTTTAATTATGAGTTAATCCTACAAAATTGGGCTAAAGATGTTGCTCTTGATGATGACAGCTCTGATATGACATCCGTCGGTTCTGAATTCATTCCATGCTTGTATTGCCCAGGGTTGGTTTGTTTTCATGGTTAATATAATCAAGGTCTATCCCTACAAAGAACTATTGCGTATAAGTAGGTGACTTCATCAAAAAGATCTGTAATTTTATAAAAAAATAACTTGAAATCAGTTTATAATATAATTATCTAATTAGGGATTATCTATAGAAAAACTTCTGCAAGCCGTGTCAGGACTTTGTATGATGCAGATACCGTTTATGAAATGCAACTCAGAGGAACATAAGACTGGGTGGGGTTTGCCTGCTTTTTATTTTGTTTTCATCTGTGTTGGTTTTAAAAAAAACAACATAACTTTAAAGAAAGGAAGTACAATTCAGCTGCTGTTGGAATTTCATTTCATGCTCTTGCTGCTGTTTTGCTGTTATCTTCAGTATACGCCGAACCATTGATTCTTCCAAAACATGAAGTTCACAGAAGGTGAACTACAATCTTATTTCCATAAAAATATGTGCAAAACAAAATTGAAATCCACATACATACTTTTGCTAGGAATGCTTAGGCACTCGTCCATTCAGTGCAGGAGCTTTACCCTGTGAGCTGTCTCACAAAAGACCCCCGTCTCCTGTGTGTAGGGCTTCAAGAGATCCCTTCACAGTCAGTATTCAGTTACAAGTTTCACATACAAGAATTTGGCAAATGGTTTCAGCTAATGAGTAAATGAGAGAAAATCGTGATCTGCTTGTTTATATTGTGAAAGGAGGAAAATCGGCTCAATTTGCTCAATAAATTATTCATTGAAAGTTACTCTTTCATCACTAACAAAAATGCTGTCTTCAAACGTTTCATCTATTTGGTGTTTCATATGCAGGAGAAAACTGATTTTACAGTCTCTGTCAGTCCTTCAGCTGTTCTAGAGAAAGAGTCTAAAGAAAAGTCCTTATCCTAGCAGGAAAAGTAAGCCTTTATTCTTCCATCCCCACAAATAAAGAAAAATTATTCCAAATGTAATATACACCAGATGTTTCTGGAAAAAAATAACCCAGTGAAGAAGGTGTCAATACCAAGGGGTGTTCATTTAGCACAATACGTCTGTTATGTTCACGTGACTTTCTTAAATTTGGAGTTTAAATGCTCTACAAATGTCTACAAGACTAGAAACCAGGAAAGTACTCCATAGCGTACAGAAGATGCTGAGGTGAGCGTGTTACCTCTTCCTGGTCTTTTAGCTTATTTCTTCTCATTTAGTAACTCCTTGAAAATACAGACAGCGCTAGAGAAGAGATTTTGGAGTGGTTAACATGTCTTCCTTACTGTCTGAATTTTCCCAATGTGGCTTTGAACAGTGTTAGAAGAAAAGTAGCAGGGAGAATTGGCAATTAAAGGACTGTCACTGTCATCACAGCCAGTTGAACGTGGGGAGCAGCGTGATGGTAATGGTGATTTAACCTCCATCGGAAGAGAACTTCCGGAATGGTGAAGTCTGGAACTTCTCCAAAGGGATGAAGTATGACGGGAGAAGTAGTTGGCAGGAGCTGGTACACATTATGTATGCCACAGCCTCATGGTGACTCACTAAGCTGAGAAAGGGGGAAAAAAAAAAAAAGAAAAAAGACAAATAGAATAAAATAGGGAGACATAAACTCATTCTTGGAGCATTTTACACATCTTAGCGTGGAGATTGAGCTGCTAGAGAAAGCTTGCAGGATGGACAAGAAGTCCAGGAAAACAGAAAATGTTGTCATATTTCCTTCGGCGCATTCAGAAATAATGCTAGAACATTTTCTTAAAAAAACCCAGAATTTACACCAAAACGTTTTCAAGAATCTTCGTGTAACTAATGCCTGGACTGCAGAGCTATGCTATGTGCGGGTAGAGGAATGATGAATATTGCATGATTGTGTTTCCTCAATACCAAATAGCCCGTATATTTTCGTGCTGTCATTATGAAGCTTCCTGTGTTCATTTTGTTATGTCAAATTACTAATAAATCAGCGACAGTTTTATGTGTATCACAATAAAAAGGGACATTTATTTCTTTAAAATATACCACATTTCTAATTAAGATGATGTTTAAATAAGGCAATACAATGTATTAATGCATATATTAAGTCTAACTTGCTCTAATAAAATATCCAAGAAATTCACCAGTGAGTTCAACATTTGAGTCTACCAACGATAACCTTTAGCACTACCTGTTTTGCCAAGTCAAGACAATTATGTCATACTATCTACCTGCTTACATAGATAAAGACAAGAATTCCCAAACAGCACAAAAGAAGTGGACTACTTTGGTGAACGTGGGGTTTTTTACATTTTGGACGTATGGCAGTCCAGTAAAATTGTGACACCATCAGGGAGTTAAAGACTTCTCAAGGTATGTAAGTCATTGGAAAATTAAAAACGTCTTCAGTTTTTCCTCATTCCTTCCCGTTAACTGCCTAGAAAGATCATACTTACCGAGAGCCCTGCCAGTTCTTATTTGGACCTGAAAAATAGTAAAATAAATTCATTTTCATAGCGGGACAGTTACTTGAAGTAATCAGGTCTCAAGTTCCATATGATTTAAATATTAGTTTCGATATGAAATAGTCTGAGAGACAACTAAGGGTTATAAATGGTAGAGAATCGGAAGCAAAGCCATTGCTTTCTTGTGTACAGCACTTAATGTTATTCCTTATAGAAAAGTTTTAAGCTCTTTAAAAACAGAAGTAAAAATGCTTCCATCATGGTGACTTTCATGCATTTATTCTTTTTCATAAGAAGAGAAAAGATTGACTGATAGGTGCATCCTTTTATGCATTATTTTTAAGTCTGAAGGTCAAAGTCAAGCAGTTAGGCTGAAATAAAAAGTGGAAAGTTAACCAGTAATAACTTTCAGGAACCAATCTATTATAATAGAACAAGATGGGAGTGGTTACGAGATATTGAAGGCAGTAACTGAACGGCTTCATCTGAAGACTCATGAAACTGTATTTACAGTGTCAGAACCTGGAAATTTAGGGGATGTTCCTTCTCCGCAGAAGGAGAGTGTGATGATGCTGATTCCAAGATTACATGTCTTTCCAAAATTGTCGTAGGACATAAATCATACTTGAATGTGACTAGTGAGAGAAGAAGAGCTCATTACTCCAACTGATCACCTGTCACTGCCAACCGGTGCCTGATGGTACCAAGAACTGAAAGGGAGTCATTTCCTTAGGATGGCTTCTCCTCTTTCCTTCTGTCATCTGTGTAGATATTGTTATGCTAAAACTTTATTAATTTAAGATTTACTTGAAAAGAGAAGCTAAAATTAACATATCTCTAAGCTCATGAAAAGTTCATAACTAGTGCTTTCTGGTATAGTTTTTTGTAATATCAGATAAAAAATTGTCATAATAATTCATATAAAATGTGCATCAATCTGTCCTCTCATTGAATATTTGGGAAACGTTATTTTTTTGCTAAATTTCTACAAAACCTTAGATTACCGTTTTGAAATGTAACAAATTGAGTTGATTTTGATGACTAAATAATGATTTAGTCATAATGTTCTGCAGTTTTTTGAAAGATAGGAAAGACTAGGAAGACGGAAGCTACATGTCAACTAAAAGTCTTATTTGGGTTAGCTTTTTAAATCTAGGATATATATGGAATAATGAAATATTTAAGAGTGTCCAGCTTTGTAGGCGTTCAGAACACGACTGCATGGGGCCCTGAGCATCCTGCTTTAGCTGGCCCTTCTCTGAGCTGGGAGGTCGCGTGAGGCAATCTCCACATTCCGCCCTTCCACTCCCAAGGATTCTGCGATTCTCTGATTTTATATTTCAATTTAATACTCAAAATTATTGCTTTTACAGATTTAACTAAATTTTTACACTGTTTTCAAATATATTTTTGTTTCCACAATAACATAGCTTTTTTAAAAAGCAAAAGAAAGCCATAAATCACTTTTATCCCCCCTCCAGAAATGCGGTGACAGCGAGGTTGAGGACTACTTTAAAGAAAAGCTATTTCCCAGATTTAGAACCAAAGCAATGAAACGGTAATAATTAATGTGGTAATAATAGTGTGGTGATACAAACTTACACAACATACTTGCTTACAGTATCCCGAGTGAAGTAAAAAAGTCTGCTTTCAATAACTATATTTTTGCTTAAAGTGTAAAATATTAGGATTACTCTTGGTTATTACGGATTAAAAAGAAATATTTTGCACATCAGTGACTTCCCGCAATTTCCATTGATCATTTCAAATATTTGCTATTGCCGCACTTCTAGAATTTCTTTCGGAATAACAAAATAAATGCAAATCATATTAACATATAATATTAAATGCCTATTATTATATAGTCACAGGAAAGCAATGGTCCTGTGCTGTGTGATAAAGTGTGTAACTACAAAGAGTTTCAATCTGAGGAAAGCAACTGGGGAAAAGTACATTAGGAGCCTGAATAAAAAAGCTGTTTGCAATCAGTTACAGCTGAGTGCAACAAAAATTACTTTCTAGGGATCAAAGGAAATTAATGATTGACCAGTGTAACCAGAACATCCCACAGCATGTTAAATATTTAATACCATGCTACTTCTGCCCTAAACAATCTGAGGTTTGGCATATATCCACTAAACTAGCTCATCGCCAATTAATTTGACATGTCGTTTTGCATGAAATTAGTAATTAATACCAGTCACCGTGCACTATAGTGAACTTTTTCCAGTTAAAGATTCAATCTCAGTCATTTCGAAAGCTTGATGAAATGGTCATTTTTTATTATTCTTAGAAGAGAACTTGCACATTGAAAAAGGTATTGCAGTCAGAAGGAAGGATATATCAAAGTTTATAGACCAAATTTATTGGAGGTTGTTCAAGGTCAATGAATTTTTTTCCCTCCACTTGCTTGAAATTATGAGTAATAGAATATGAATAGCTGGTACTCCAGCTGAACTGAACTACAGTGATGTGTAACACTATATTTAGCTGTCTTTTAAAGTGTTGCAGTCTCCTTTAACGGGCTCCAAATTGGACCTGCGTTCTCCACCATTTTAGAGGCAACATTTACCCCGAGGTTTTGCAAATTGGTTTGAAGCATCTTCAGTAATTATTACTCAAGGTGCAGAAATAATGCAATCTTTGAAGAAGAACTTAGGGTAACCATTGTAAACAGTGGTTTTGAATAATCAAAAAAAAAAAAATCAAGTAAAACTTTGCATTTTCTTTGTGAAAAAAAAGTATTATGTGAAAAAGTGATTTTTTGCGTCATTTTCCTAATCTGTCTATCCCCCCAAAGAGAAGTTTGTAACTGTATTTATTGTGGGCAATTGTGCAATCCCAAACGCCGGGCGCTGACTCGGCGAAGGTCTGCGATGAGCAGGAGCAGCCCTGTTGTAGCAGAGAAGGCAGAGACTGGCAGATCACTACTAATTAAATTAATAGCAGTGAGCCCAGGGCCATGTTTCTTCATCTTCTGTTTCTCATATTGCCTCTCATTTTTTTCCATGATACTCTTTTCGTCTTTCTTATTCCTAATTAACACTTGTTAACGCTTTGGGGTTTTTTTCCTTGGCTTCTTTTGCTTTTTTAATTCTTCCGTATGGTTTTCTTTTCATTCTCCTTCATATGTGTGATTTCCCTGTTGGCTTATCTCTCCATTCATTTTTTCCAGCCCTTTCTTCTGTTACCTTCCTCCCGTCGCTGTTACCTTCTCCTTTTGCTTTCTGCTTCCTTTCATTCGTTGTGCCGTGTCTCTTAACTTCTCCTTGCTTTGTTATATAGTTTTTTTGTCAAAAAAGACTCCTCCAGCCGTTCTGATGGTGCTTCCTCGTTTCCATGTGAATCATTTCAGTGGTGTTATTCAAAGGAGTGGGTTTTTTGCTACTCTAACAAAATTTTTCATATCCTTTTCAAAACTGTAGTTCAGTCTGCTCTAAGCCCATATTTTAGGATCGTAGCTGGATTAAAATGTCATGACAGCAGCTTAAACGATGACAATAGTGCCATATAAAGTGTGAATGTTATAACGTACGTTGGGTCTCAATCTCTTGTCGTAATTTGGGATATTTTTAGTAACTAGTAATCCCCATGTTATTCGTCTGGACTGAGTTTTCCTCTTTAGAGTGGAGGATGCAATGTAGTATAGTGATACGCAACAGTTTTACCAACTTAAACATGTGCTAGCACGCAAGCCCCCAGTCTAAGTGATTTATTAGAGGTGGAATTGCTTTTTCTTCCATGTTACCCCTTTAAGACAGGCAACGCAGGCCAATATATTGGAAAACGGGGACTTCTCATGCAGAATGAGCTTCCAGGGCAAAGTTATCCACAGTCTGAGCACGCGGCGTCAGGCTGCCTTTGGACCACTTTTGGAAAAAAGACTAAGCAGTCTCAGGCTTCTAAGGCTCCCCCCCCTTAGCATCAAGGGAAATATGGGCGTGAGTATTGGTAGGTCTCGACTTCTATAAATAGTGACTGTAGCAGGAACGTTTTTCCTGAGAAATCGGCATGTAAATGCTGTTCTGGGTGCTGGATTTGATTTTCACGGTGGGCGAAGTTTTTCAGTAAGTGGGATACCCAGGTTTGAGTGCCATGGGGTAACAGAACTTCTGTCAGAGCTTTGGTTTTAAGCAGAAACATTTTTAAGGGAAAGTAAACTGTGATGCTCTAGGCTTTCCTGTCAAAATTTGGACAGCAAGCAATAGAGCGAACATTTATTATTTCTTTCTTTACACTGTTGTCAGAATGTTTTGCACAGGAATATGATATTGTGAAGTGCAATGTTACACACCCAGGGACTAAGGAATTTCTGTTAGAACTTGTTATGAGCCTTATCTTTTGGGAATATAAAAGAAGAAAAGAAAGAAGACCTGTCTTTATGAGTCAGAGGATATCAATGAACAGCCGTGAAAAGAAGAAATGCAATCACTGCATGAACTGAGAAAGTATTTCCACTAGCAACAGAGAGAAAAGAAATCTGTGCATAGAGGAAGAATATTTAAAAAAAAAAAAAAAAAGTAAATGATTTTCAGTTGGAAATCAGAAGTAAGTTTCAAATCTCTGAGGAGAGGGTTTAGAATTGCTTTCCATGAAGGTAGGGTAGCTCGAAATAAAGAATAAACTGTGGTTGCTTGTTATCACAGGCAATAAGCTACTGATCTCCTCAGTGCTTTCTATGGAGCTGAAGTAGATGTGGCCACTTCAGAAGAATTATTCACGTTTCTGTGTTCATTATTCCCTGTTACTCACATTTTAGCTCACTTCTTACAGTTCGCTTTTGGAGAAGGTCTCAGCTCTCTCCATTTCCTTGAAGTCCCTGATACCCTGACATAAAATCAATGGACATATATTCCCTCTAAACTTAATAACGCTCTTTACCACTTGGATGAGGTTAGTATGAAGCAGTTTATTGTGTCTTGCTGCATCACTGAATGGTTTGCAACATTGCCTCCTGGTTGCTGATAGGGCAGGGAAATAAAAAGCCAAATTCTCATACCTCTATAATGTAGAGTTCACTCTACCACAGCTTGAATTGCCAGGACATGTATTTTCTTTGCAAAAGGGGCACTTTATTTTTTGAACTTTAGGTGATTAATTATATCATAGTACATTAAGAGAGTGCTTTATTCCTGACTAAGCTACATTTTCACTGAGGCTTCGTGATATATAGAAAAGCTTTCCTTGGCATAAAGCATGATTTAGATACCATGACAATGTGACTGTTGGGGGAAAAATGCTTTCTGTAGGCTAAAAGTGAGCTTACAAAAATTCATCAAGAAAGAAACTTTTAAGTCAACTTTCCAAGTGAATCAGTGCAGTTATGGATTTATGCTGAGTTTACAGAATACTTTGCATCTTTGGATTAACTTAAATACCAGTACTAGTACTAAATGAGGTTTTTTATCCAAAGGAATAAACTGAATCAAATCTACTAAGATAGATGCAAGACACACTTGTTAATGAAAAGATATGAAAAAATGACCATCTAAATAATTCAGACACAAGTGGCTTTGAAAAATCACAGAATCATAGAATCCTTTAGGTTGGAAAAGGCCATTAAGATCAGCGAGTCCAACTGTAAACCTAACGCTGCCAAAACCACCACTAAACCGTATGGCTAAGCGCAATGTCTACACCTCTTTTGAATACCTCCAGGCACCAAGGCCTGTAGTTCCCCAGCTCCTCCTTCCAGCCCTTCTTGAGAACGGGCATTTAAATAGGTGGATTAGTGAAGAGAAAAAGGACCTTTGCTAGAAAAAGAGCATTTATTTTCCCAAATGTGCAAGTAAAAATTTCCCAATAAAATATTGAAGAATCATTTCCAAACAAACTTCTCATCCCCAAAGGTTATGAGTCTTCACAAAAGATTAGGAAATTAAAGCATAATTCAACTGAACTGGAGAAATAATTTTATATTCCGTAGCAATCATTAGAGGCATTTTTTTGAACTTTATAAGTTGTGGAGTGCTTGATAGGAACAACTCAGGGTTAGAGCAGCTCTCATGGCTATGACTCGTATATATACTACTTTGCCATTCATTTTGTTATTGACATACTAGGCCCTGTCGCTATAGAACTTTTGTAGCTTTGTCTCGATTTTGAAGTAAATTATTTGGTGTCTGTTTACTTAGAGTCTAAGAGGGCAGTTTAAAAACACATCTGCATTTTCAGATACCAAAATACAATTTAAAGTTATAAATTAAGACTCTCTAATTTTAAAATGCTTTTTCATACTCTAAAATTTTTTTTTGGGGGGGGTTTAAAGAGAATAGTTCTCTTAGAAAAGAAGTAGAATATGCCCACTCAGAAAGAGCCCTGTCTTTCGCAGCTGTAAAAACAATTGAAATTCGAACTAGGAAGCTGTTAGAGGAAATTAACTCCACTTCGGTACTAAAAGGCTCTCTGTCTGGCATGTACCTGTCCTGTAGTGTAATACTGAAATGTGTAAGGACACAAAGTCTCCATGATCTAGAAAAATTATGTGTAATTAGATAAGTAGATTTTCTTCTAACATCTATTTCCTATTCTCCTCAAAAAAAATGCATCCAGTGTCTTTAAAAAGGCTCTTTGCTCATGTTTATTGGTTCAACGTGTTTCTTACTTTTCTCAGCTTTCCACATATTCTATATCAAACATACTCATGTGCTTCATTTAGACTGCAGAATAATTTTGAAGCAACTATTAACATAGCTGAAGAGAGAAAACGTGCCATATTTCCTAGTTCAGATTTATGAGGTGGATCGTTCTGTTTGGTTTCTATCGTATCACCAGTCTCAACCATTGAGAACCCATGATTCCCCCCAAAGTAATGACATTATATGAAAACAACAGACTTTTATTAGGAGGAGTGTTTATTTTCTTTTCCTTCCTGCTTCTGAGTCTCTGGAGTGTATTCAGTTCATATTTTCAATCTTTTTCTTCACAAGCACAAGCGTCTTTATTTGTTTATATTTTTACAAAAGAGAAGGTGACAGCTAGGTCAAGGAGAGGGGTTTGTGAGAAAGCAAGGCTTTATTAGTCTTCTGGTAAAATATGAAAGTTTACTACACAGTGTAGCTTGCCATAATCAAGTAGCAAACAAAGGATCATCTCTGAAAAATATCATGGAAAGGTATTGTTTTGGCCGTGGACAGCAATTGTAATAAAAGGTTTGGAGGCCTTTGCCTATGGCAGTGGAAGTAATAGATGACAGAGCATTTCTGACCTCACTGCATCTGCTGCTTCCACCAAGAAATTGGTGTTCAGGAGAATTAACTCTTAGTGAAAACCTGCCTTTGCTCCTAATTTTGCTAATGCTTTCAAAAATGTTTTATTCTGTTAAATTTTGAGTGTAAGATAATATATGGTCACTAATTTAGTTTCTGTCTCCGTGTGTAGCCAACGTATGGCCTCACCGAATGTGCGGTATGAAACTTGGAACAGACAAAGCCATCATACACACAAGTATGTTACTTACTGTGTTTCATAACAGAAGAACATTAATGGATTGACTCGGACTATACTCACAGATACCGAAAGTTTCACTCATGACTACTCTTCATCAAAGCAATAAAGATCAATTTGCAAGCTTTTATTTCAGGAAGGAAGTCACATCGAAATGAGAGCACCAAAGCATAAAATAGGGTTAATCAATACAGGCTCAACACAGAGGTCAAAAAGCAAATAAAACCATACGTGGTACTCATCTGTGGTGACAGCAATAGAGAAATTACAATGGAAGCATAATATAGGCATTACCAATATGTTTAAATGTTGGATGTCTATGTTTATAGATATCTTTAAAGGTGCAGATCCATACTTGTACAGAACTTTTCTTTAAAGTCTGGCCCATTTAAGAACCATTTTGCAACCAAGCCTGTACACGGGAAGGAAGGGAATATCTTGTCCTTAATAATCCTCAGCACTGACGCTTCCACTAGAAGAAGTGCTGTGATTGCACAGAACAGTCTCCGAGGCACTTACAGATCTTCTCCGGTGGCCTTGGCATGTGGAGAAGGTAGATGCTTCACCTCCCCAGATGTGTTTAATAGCACAATTTAAAAGCATGGTTTCCAAGACAACTGTCTTGGAAAGTGTGTTGTGCTGAACATTTTTACCTGAAACTAAAATGGAGAGCTAAAGGGCGATTATAACTTTTGCATCATTCTTTCACCTCTGCTTGAAGAACAGGCCAGCACTAGTGTCGTCCTTTGCTTGTCTTCACTCCAGGGCAGTGTTTGCAGGTTAAAGAAGTATTAACTAGTCCAAAAAACTAATTTCCTTTTCTTATGGAAGGAAAATGCAAAACAGATGCCCAATAATTTTCATTTTTTGGTATATACAGTGCTCAAAGTGGAACTAAAAATGGGGAAAAATGAGACTATAGATAACTACAGCTGAAGAGAAGTAAGGATCTGGTAGAGCTCAGCGGGCACACTACGATAAGGATTCCTGCCTCACTTCTGCGATTTAGTTTTGAAACATTCCCTCACCTGAGAGGCAGCAGTTTCCTCTCATAATTGCAAGATTTCAGTTATAAACTCAGCAATATCTTGCTGCTATGACAGGGAAGACCTCTCAGCTTCCACATCTTGCTGACTTATGGGAGTTGGATGACCCTGGGAGATCAATCTTTCCTGGATGGCATGACCTCCAGGCTCCCCGTGAGCTCAGAACTCAGGCAGATCTTGCATTCTGCAATATTTTTCACTGGCAGTGGCAGCTGGAGCACAGGTCAAGGAGGAAGGTTTCTTCTTCTTTTGTTCTTTTTCTTCTTAGTTCCTGTCTGCTATGTTAGCAAGAAGCAGACAGCTAATTTGAAGTAGCTTTGCCTTACTTCTGCAAGAAGCTTCAAAGCACTACAGGCTTGGGGCAGAGTGGCTGGAGAGCTGCCTGGCAGAAGAGGACCTGGGGGTGTTGGTCAACTGCTGACTGAATATGAGCCAGCCGTGTGCCCAGGTGGCCAAGAAGACCAACAGCATCCTGGCCTGTATCAGCAATAGTGTGGCCAGCAGGACTGGGGCAGTGATGGTCCCCCTGTACTGGGCACTGGTGAGGCCCCACCTCGAGTGCTGTGCCCAGTTTTGGGCCCCTCACCACAAAAAAAAAGACACTGAGGTGCTGGAGCGTGTCCAGAGAAGGGCAACGGAGCTGGTGAGGAGTCTGGAGCACAAGTCTGGTGAGGAGCGGCTGAGGGAGCTGGGGGTGTTCAGCCTGGAGAAGAGGAGGCTGAGGGGAGACCTTCTCGCTCTCTGCAGCTCCCTGAAAGGAGGGTATAGATAGGTGGGGGTTGATCTCGTCTCCCAAGTAACAAGAGCTAGGACAAGAGGAAATGGCCTCACGTTGTGCGAAGGAAGGTTTAGGATGGATATTAGGAAAAAATTCTTCATGGAAGGGGTTGTGAAGCATTGGCACAGGCTGCCCAGGGCAGTGGTGGAGTCGCCATCCCTGGAGGTACTTAAAAGACAGGTAGACGTGGTGCTGAGGGACATAGTAGTAGTGGTAACTTGGCAGTGTTAGGGTAATGGTTGGACTTAATGATCTTAAAGGTCTCTTCCAACCTAAATGATTCTATGATTCTATGAAGCCATCCATGGCGCTTAGAGCAGTTTAATGGAAGCAGAAGTGGGGGAGCACAGAGGGAGACAGCACCTCTGTTTTTAACGGAAGCAGTGTTTGTAGAAAGTAGTGATAGGGTACAAAATAAGCAAGTCATTTCCCAATTTTAATAGTAGATATACATGTAATAAAACTCTCATTTTCCTGAGAATGTCAGCCATCTAAGACTTAGATATGAATTATGGTGTTATTGTCTGTAGGCTAAATTTTGTATAAGAATGAATGTAAATGTTTAAGAGACTGTTCATGGGATCTTGATAATACCAAATTTGTTAACAGTCCCATTCTGTGTTTTGTTCAACTACAAACCCTCCATGAAGATGGTCTGTCTTGCATTAAGTTTTCAATATTTGATCAAGATATTGAATTAAAAGTTGGTTTCTGCAAGGTACTTCTCTTTAATTAGCAAAGTTCTTCGACGTGTGCTAAAACCGATGCCTGCATTTAGTGCTTTTGGCTTTAATGGATGTGTTTCACTAACTTAAATCCAATATACTATCGCCAGAGAGCAATGAAGGGACACATTGCAAACATACCTTACGTCTAATTGAAGACTCATTAACACTGTTACAGTGCAACGAAAACATCACAGCGTAAGCAAAATTCAAACCCAGATGTGTGTAGACCTAGATTCTCAGCTGGAATGCGTCTCTCTGACGCTATTGACTTCAACATATTTTTATAAGACAAATTAGTAAAAGATGTTCGATAAGTTGATACGCAAATAACCGTTGTCCAGGTTTTAATCTGAAATGACACCATTTTTCTTGGAAGTTTTGTAGGTTATTATTTTAGTAAGTATATATTCCATCACTGGAAGTTAAATTCCTTTTTCTGTTTATTTGCTGTTTTTTGGGGTCGGGCACCCTCATTGAGAAGTCACGAGCGAGTAAGCTTTCTGTGTGCATTCTGCGTTCTTGTGACACAAGAAATGCACGAAATCAGTGGTGACTGACTTGTGCCATTTCCTTAGGATTTTCCATTACTCAATTTTATTGCCTGGTTTAGATAAATGAGTTAAAGTGTTTTAGTAGTGTTCTCTAATAGTGAAAGAACTAAAAACATGCTGAACTGGTTTTCCTTTTTGGCTTTGGTATGCTTGAAATTAGACAGTTTTGGTAGTTTCTGTGAGACCTTTCTCTTAGTTATTAAGCAAGAGCTTGCAAAATTAAAAAAAATAATATATACCCATCTTAATGATTTCATGCGGAGTTTCTTGCATCAAAAGTAGGTTGTTGAATGAAAAGGAGAAAATGTGGTAGCACCTTCGCTACTGCCGTGCTCTGCTGTCCTTAAAGGCATGTAGAAAAGCCTCCCCCTTCTGTGTGCCACAATCTAGAAAGCCCTTCAGCTGCCCGGGAGGAACTTGAATTTCTTCTAGGCTTACAATAAACAAAGCTTTATTGTAAAGAGCTTTTTGGTGTTTGCTTAATATAAATTGCCTCAAATTTTTTTCGGAACTAAGGCTGTGAAAGATTTTGGATTGTGCTTTTAGAGAGTGACGAGAGGTCTGGCTGGGATCTCAAAGTAGAAGGAGCAGAGAACGGAAGGGGATGTGGGCAAGAGCGTGAGTAAACCAGGCTGCGGGTACATTTCAAGAATAAAACTGTAAGGAAGTTCTGACGTGGGGATATCGACTGCAGGTAAAAGCCTGTCCAAAGGCTCCTGAAAGGATATTGACAATTTATTTGGAAGAAAGAAGTCTGGCTTTTATTTACAACTTGTTTTAATTTATATATGCTTCCTAAAGGAAACAAAAAATGAAAATATTCCTTCAAAATAATAATTTGTTAATTAAAACTCATGTTTTATTTTGAAACAAAACCCACACATTGCATGCTTGAGTTTCCCAGCATGCATGTTTCCTCTTTTTCATACTTTCCTTAAAGTATATTTTCCTTTTCTCGTCCATTTTGTACGGCATCAGAATTACCTAACTGGACTGAAGAAACTGCACAGAATATCTAAATTGCTGTTTAGGAAATATCCTGCAAAAGGTAGCCCTCTCTGGTCATTTTCTTTTCTTTATGTTTAGGTGGGTGCTTTTTTTTTTAACTTATCTGTTGCTGAACAAGTCTGCTTTCAATTTAAATCAATACATGCATGTGACACTCCTTTAAATGATTAAGATTTTCAAACACAATTAGAAATTCCGTATTTGGTTATTATTAAACAAGCTCCCAACTACTTGCTGTTTGTGAAAATGGATTATTTTTTTTCCCTTCTCAAACATATAGTGTTGTAATACAGAAGTACGAGTTTATAACTAACGTCATCTAAAATTTTGGATTGCTTTATGCCTTTCATAAGGTACTTTTAAAAATTATCTTTGTCTCTTGTCTGTAAGTTTGAAGTGTTTTCAAGTCCATTGCACTTCTGTGAGCCTTTTTTTTTTTATGGCTATATGCTCAGTATTATTAAAAGTTCTAGGTTTTTTTGTTCCAGGGATTTATGATTCATACTTCTTTTGTCATGTTGTATTTTACTACTTGCTCCACAGGAACTGGCATAAATAACGGGGCTAACAACCTGAAGTCTTGGCAGAGAGTGTTTGTTGAAATTCCCGATTTTCTCCACTGCAGACATCCATCTGTCTTAATTTTTTATTTATTTATTTATTTATTTTAAAATCTCATTCAGGACTAAAACTACCAGTCTTCTAAAGTTAGTTCATAAATGACAGAAATATAAGGAAATTATTGAATTGCAACTGAAGGTTTTGGGGTATAGCACTCAGTGACATAAACAAATTTCGGTTTGTCATGGAGGACTTTTCGTAGTTGCTCTGTAACTTGTCTGTATTGGTACTTCCAATGAAAATCAACTTTTCAGCTACTTTCTCCAGTAGGACTTGTATCTATGTATCAGTAAATAGTCAAAATTGAATATATCTGAACAGCTTGTAGCATCCTATGTCGAATTCACTATTGACAGCAAATATAATTTACATCTTGATTTGGATTTTCTCTGTTTTCTGCGAAAGGTGTGACTTTTATTTCAGAAGAAAAAAAAAATCCATTGCTTAGCCAGGATATCGTGGGCTAAAACTCTGAATAAAACCTTGTGGAACCCCTCTGGCTTCAAACAATGGAGCTACTATTTGCGAAAGTTGTTAGAATTAGGCGTTTGTGTCTTAGGTATATGTCAGGCCTCCTATAGGCCTATGACATTTAGAAGAAGTGTCTTGATGTCGGTTGTAATGACTGCTAAAATAAAACCCGCCAGTGATAAATGAACAGATTGCTACTGTGGAAGTGTTTAAAGGTTTAGGACTCCTACTGATAAAACCACCAGAGCGAGTTTGTAGAAAATTGCTCTCTTCTCACCTTTAATTGCATTATTTAAGTTGAACGTTTTCTCTGCTGAATGGAGCGCAAATAATAAAACCTTTTCATTTATTATGCAAAGTCCTTTACAAACAAAGTTTAGAGACTATAGGAGTTAGGCTTGCTTTATTGAATTAAATAACTAACCGTCTGCAATGAAGTTCATGGCGGAAAGGAAAATTTAAATTTGTCTAAACCAATGAGGTATTAGGACTTGATCAAATGGAGATGTTGCAAATATCTTCAGGGGGATGTTATTAACAAATTCCTTGTAATGCAGAAATAAGCATTTCCAGTGGAGAAGCAAAAGAAGTCTCTCTTACAGAATGAACTATCTAGAAATACTAGAAGGTAGTTCTGCTGGGGAAAGGACTGAAATTCTGAAAGTCTTCTTTTCTACCTCATTAATATAACTTTCTCTCCACCAATATGTTTTTTTTTAAAGATCGTCTTTTTGAATTATGGAAACTACTATTGACAAAAAAGGTTGATTATGGAAGAATGTCAAATATTGTCAAGGAGAGCCACACAGCGAAAGAAAAAATAACATTCCTATATGCTTATAACCTTATTTATATCTGTTGTCTTATTGATAATAGACATCAACTGGGGGATATTTTTTTAGTTGCTTCCAATTACTTCAGAAAATTAAGATTCAATAATGACCCTTTTAAAGCTGGAAGAAACATACACATTAGCTTGAATGTACATTGCATTTTTCAGATTTGCTCATACCTGAACCTCATTCCATTAAGAACACTTGGGCCCAGCAAAATGAAGTACAATAATAGGCCATGGGTGGAAGGATGAAATATATCTTATGTGTGCAAATGTAGAAGTTCCTCTGAGACAGGTCTATGAAAACTCTTGACACGTGTAGCGAAATTAATGTTGTATATAATCCAGAACGTGGCTTACTTTTTCATTGGTTATGGCTATTTCAGGTTTTTTTAGCTTTATTTAATGGCTATTCAAGCTTAAAGTAAAAAAAGAAAAAATACAGGGAAAAAAATTAGAAACATTTTATTTGTTGGTTTTTTTTTTTAAATTTTTGTCAATACTGCTTTTTGAATCCTGCAGGAGAAAATGATAGGAGAATACTTTGTGAGGAAACGGAAATTCTTATTGAACACAGAGGGGAGAAAATGATTGCAAATTGTAACAATATATAGAAAATTCTCCATAAATTGATTAGTCGCACTTTTATGTGCCGTGGCTTGCACAGCACAGATTCAATTTTATTGATTTCTCTGTAATTGACATAAAATGGTACACTTATTCTTTCAAGTTATTGCTTCTCAATGTCACCATTTTTTTCCATTATGTGACGTACAATCGGTTCCATTTCTTGACCAGATATTCTTTTTCTGATCATGAAAATAGCTAGAGATGATATTTTTGGAGCGAGGTATGTTTTGCTATCTGGATAAATGACAGTAGTGTGAAAGTAGAGAATGCTGCAGAATTAAATGTACTCGAAGAGAAATGTAGCATCAATCTTCTTATTATGAATAACACCAGAAAAGGCCAATAACCCTGAAATCAAAGGGTATTAACTCTGAAATGGGCCAGATCACATAGTTGTGAAGTGTAACAATTTTGTCTCTGATTTAGAAAATGGTTAAACATGACATGTTAAATGACATTCTTGTCATATACTTATTCTCTTTAGTTGAGAACTCAGTGCCTCCTCTCTGCAGCTTCGGTCAGCCAAGATCCAATGGTCCTAAAAGTGCTTAAAGTTACTAGGTTGTCTCAGAATTAAAAGTGAACCGAGTAGAAGAACACTGCCTAATTTCACAACTTGTGAGAAGTCTATCCTCTAACAGAGCACGTATGATTTCATTTGATTTTATTGTGCTATGTAATTTTACAACCTGGTATATAGTATCAGTCAGCTTTATCTGTCCCAATATGTCTAAATTATGTTCCCTGTAGATTTGTCAGATCCAGGTAGAAAGGGAACTCTATGATTTGGTAATAATTATATAAAGGGATCAGCGGCATAACAGGATTTGAATTTTGATGGTTTTGAATAGTTTTTTGTTTCTTGGGACATGCAAAGATTGATGTTTTACCTTCATTGAGCAAGGTGATGCCTTCTATGTGGTGGCCATCACGTTCTAGCATGCTAACAGTTGTCTTGCTAGGTTTCTTCATTAGTCGACCAGGCACAACACTTGGTGCAGTCCAAAGTATTTCTTGTAACAGCAGGAGAATGTTATTTTAGTCTTTAGACTAGTTAAGGGTGGGTGTCCAAATGTGCTGATGAGCCCTAATAGGCTTTAATTGGATTTTAATGGGATATTTTAATCTTTTAATGATTTAGTAATGCAACTGATATACTTGTTCTATTTTTCCCCCCATGCAAAGATGGAAACACTGGTTATACGCTAGTAGTAATTTATGGAGCACCCGGAGCTACCGAGACCGGAGCCTCATTCTCCAGGCGTTTCTTCTGTGTGTGTTTACAGAGTAAATATATATTTCTGTCATCGAAAGTTCCTGACAGAACGAACTATTTGTAGCAGAGGTCCAAGATCTTTTCAGCAAGTAGTGTACGATGTATAAGGAAAGTCATCTTTCAAATGCATACATTCTTTAAAAGAAACACCCATTTATTTTATTCAGCCGTCTTATGTTCAAAGAAGGCCATTTAAGCCAGTTATTGTACACCTAGAGGGCAAGCAATGCAAAGAGACTGTAAATCTTCTCTAGTCACACAACTGTGGATTTCTCCTACTCGGAGAATATCTGGGCACTACAAAGATGGTGTGGTTACCTCCATACAGCCTTTAACAACCTGCCTGTGTGTTCTGGGTGCAACGGAGCTGCAGCCCAGAGACACTGGGATGATGTAAGCAGCCCCTCAAAAACCATCAAAGTTTATGAACTTTTCACAGAATCAGAGAATTGTAGGGGTTGGAAGGGACCTTCAGAGATCATCTACTCTACCCCTCCTACCAAAGCAGGGTCACCTAGAGCAGGCTGGACAGGAACACATCCAGGCGGGTTTGGAGTATCTCCAGAGAAGGAGACTCCACCACCTCTCTGGGCAGCCTGTGCCAGTACTCTTGCAACCTCAATGGAAAGAAGTTTTTCTTCATGTTGAGATGGAACTTCCTGTGTTCCAGCTTGTGCCCGTTGCCCCTTGTCCTGTCACCGGGCACCACTGAGGAGAGTCTGACCCCATCCTGTTGACATCCACCCTTTAGTTATTTATAAGCATTGATGAGATCCCCCCTCAGTCTTCTGTTCTCCAGCAGAACAGCCCCAGGTCTCTCAGCCTTTCCTCAGCAGAGAGATGCGCCAGCCCCTGAGCATCTTTGTAGCCTCCACTGGACTCTCTCCAGCAGTTCCCTGTCCTTCTTGAACTGGGGAGCCCAGAACTGGACCCAGTGCTCCAGTTGTGGCCTCACCAGTGCAGAGTAGAGGGGGAGGGTGACCTCCTTCAACCTGCTGGCCACGCTCCTTTTAATGCACCTCGGGAGACCCTTGGCCTTCTTGGCCCCAAGGGCACATTGCTGCCTCATGGGCAACTTGTTATCTGCCAGGACTCCCAGGTCTCTCTCTGCAGAGCTGCTCTCCAGGAGGTCAACCCCTAACCTGTACTGGTGCAGGGGGTTATTCGTCCCTGCGTGCAGGACCCTACAGTTGCCCTTGTTGAATTTCATTAGGTTCCTAAACTTTTGTAACTTGTGTCATGTCTGCATAAGGTAACTGGTCACCAGGATCCCAGATCTGAAGCCACTAATACCTTAATGCCCAAGAAGTCACTAATCACACATCGTTCCTACCTTTCCAGCACCTGCGTTTGCTCGACCTTTCAGTATGACTTTTTGCGGCTCTTCCTAAGATGGTGAGTGCAGACAGCAAAACCTCCAGTCAGTGGGGGAAGGAAACTTAGCTTCGCTTTAAGTTGTTCTGCTCCTTTACGTTATGAAATTGTCTCTCACGAGGGAACCAGAAGGAATATAAGACCATTTTATGCATGCTGATGTTGTCACTTGCGGGGGCTCTAACAAATCGTCTGATTTCTATAACCGAGTATTTCTGTATGATTCAGTGTAATTGACAGTGCCAGAAACTAGCCCTAAGCAAATGAAATGCAACACAAAATCTGCTGTAAGCAAATTAATCACAGTCTAAGTGATAGAAAACTTACACTTCATTTCTTTCCAGGATACATTTGTAACGGAAAAATAATTCCCTTTTCTCTCAAAAGACTAGAAAGGCTGTCAGGCGCTCAGGGGCAATGGAAATAAGTAGTTTATGCCTCCCGTAAATAAAGATATGAAATGTTTGTATTTGCGAACAAAGGCCAGAGTAACCTCGTAAATTTGGCATTCTGGGCTTTGACTCATGGGCTGAGACCACTGACAAATGGGTCACTGCCCCAGCTGTCTGCCCCGGCTTCTCATGCAGGCGCGTACCTTAATATTCTGTGCCGTAATTTAAGGCTACCTCTCCAGGGCCATTTTTGTAGGCACCTGCTTAAAAGATTGTGCTGTTCCTATTGCCTGGAAGCGTGTCTGTTTAGTTAATTATCTGTGTTTCTCAAGAGTTTTATTAAGAATGAAGTATCTTGGACTTCATACAGCAGTGCCCCTGGCCTTGCTGTTCAAGAAAGGAGTTTAGATGTGGTTTTTTATGGATATTTCACTGTCCTCTGGCTAGATATTTCATATCCTCACCAGTCCTATTTATACGTTGGTCAGCAATGTCTTCTTCTAGTGCATCCTACAAATACACTTTGCACCGTAAATATCTTCCTTTAAATTTCTGCAAATGCAATTAAAGGGTTTGTTAGCTTAATTTTATTCTGATGGCTTTTTTACACAAAGCTGTCCAAAGCCTCTGGTCACTGCAATTGTCAGCTCTCTCCTTTCCTTCAGATCAAAACTTTATCTAAGGAGGTCATCAAAAATGTGGTTTCCAGTGAAAAACTCAGGAGCCAACCACATAGAATGATAGAATCGTAGGGTTGGAAGGGACCTCTGGAGATCATCTAATCCAAACGCCCTGCCAGAGCAGGGTCACCTAGAGCAGGTTGCACATGACAAATGGAAGTTTATGAAAACCATACTTTCCAAAATTAATACTCACTGTGCATAAACAGTGCATATCTTGCCAAGGATGCTGGTGAGAATCCTGAGAGGTACATGGCTTCAAAAAAAAAACATTGCAAACACCATACATCATATCTACATCACCATATTTTCCTCTCTGTGAGACTACCAGCTTTTCCTGAGCAACAAGACAGTTGCACTATCATGCAGTCCAAGAGATTTTGTTGTTAATTAAAAGCTTGGAAAAAAAGCAGCTTCTCTAAAGGACCTGAGAACTAGGATGGCTGTATGTTTTTACGTGTCTATGGTAAGCGTTCTAAAGCTCTTCTTCACTTGGATTAATTCCCTTCCTCTTCAACAACTATGTTCTTTGGATTAAGCCTATGGCTGGACAGACTCTTCAACCGATAATGGGTACCCTTTTTCATGATACCATTACAAATTTATCTTTTCCAACTCTGTTATCTAATTGTTGTATGTCTGCAGAGGAAATAAGGTCATAGTCTTAATTGTTTGCCTTTTAATATCGGTTGCTTTCATTTAGAGGCTCCAGTGTTGTTTCTGGTATCGTAATAGCTCATGCGCCAGTATCCAATGAAAACCCAATAAATATGTCATTAGCTTTAAGGCTGATAGTATAATCACCTTTTATTGTGACCTTATCCTTTGCTCCGATGAGAAATTAATACGAAGTAGTCATGCTGATTTTCTTTTTATGGTCCATATTTGCAAACTATTTACTGCCTATGACTTACATCCAAACATGCAAGGTTGTTTTTCAGAGCGGATCTGTCATAAACTTGTGGATATTTTCACATTTTCCTTTCTTTATTTCCTCATCAAAACCACATTTTCCTCTTTCTTTCTTGTGTAGGATATGGTAGTTCTCAAAACTTCATGGTTTGGTTCTCATAGAACCATAGAATGGTTTGGGTTGGAAGGGACCTTAAAGACCATCTCGTTCCACCCCCTGCCCTGGGCCAGGGACACCTCCCGCCAGCCCAGGTTGCTCCAAGCCCCGTCCAGCCCTACGGTGGGCACGCTCCACAGGTCCAACTAACCAGGACATGGGGGACAGACGACTTTCAGAACTGCTACAGAGGAGCAATGCTACAGAGCAGCTACAATGGATTTGGATGCTCAGTTTACTGTTATAGTATTTTGATCCAATTTCAGAGCTTTATTTTTAATGCTTTTCATTTGTATTCATTTTTATGTGTCAGACTTGCCATAGTTGTTTGGTAAAATGTATGTTTAATGATCAAGCCATGTGTATGCGTTCACCGTGAGCCTCTTGAAACCGTCGGTAGGAATCCACTGATTTCAGTGCCAGAGGAGTGTTTCTTTTTCAAACTGAGAAACAGTCTCATAAAAATGTAAAACCAAATTCACTAATCCTCCTTTCCTTTTAAAACTGGATTATCTAACAAATGACAAAAGATTACAAACCAATGGGATATTCCAAACCAAAAGTCTGGAGATTTTTCGCTGTATTTATTTCTGAAATCAGATCAGAATTCATGTTTTAATCAACTTCCAGGTCTAAGACAAAAATAAAAGATGCTGAAAGATTGATATTTCCAGGTCTGCTGTGACATCCTGAATGAGGAGCTAATTGAATTTAGTATTTAACTCCTTCTTATCACTTCAGGGCTGGTAGGCAGGGTGTTTTTTCATTGTACAACCACAGTAAGTCCTGCCTCTGCACTCTGGTTGCAGAGGAGCTCTGCAGGCAGCCCCGTGCAGGGTTCAGTGGGTGAGCCAACCTCAGACGGCAGAGGCAGAGCGCGCAGTCTCCGGGTCAGGATGCTCCAGGAAGGGCTGGAGTTTAGCAGGACTCGATAAAAGCTCTCCTGGACCACGGGCTACTGACATCGACTGAAATTCCACCGTGGCCCCAGATATGTTAAAACAATATAAAGACATAGTTTAACTGGAAGTAAATTGAACTATTACAAGTGATTAACTTCCTACACTAGAATTTTTTAATTATTGTCTTTATTTCCACAGCTTTGTCTCCCCTTTTTAACAAGGTATTTTAATGTGAAGAAGGCTCCATACTTTTGGGTCAGTTTAAACAGAACTCATATTTTTCTCTGAACAGTTGCTTTCTCTTCCTCCCCAAATTAATGCAAAAATGTGGGGGCAGGTTTTGCTGCTGTCCTGCCCTTTTACTCCGACCTTTTATTTGAAAGCTATTTTTAACCCTTTGGATTTCATATTTGGTGTTTCCCCCAGTAATGGGGGCTTTTGTTTCCTCTGGTGAGATTATTGGATGCTGTAATAAACCCACCACAAATTAGCTTCCCGAGGGAGACAGCAATAGTTCTTTTGACTTCAAATAGCACAAAGAAGAATTTAATGAATTTAATGCCATTGTCCAATACTTTCACCATTGCCCTTTAAAATTACCTCAACCTTAAAACATAATTTGACATCCTGACTAGCTGAAATGAACCCATCAATGGAATTCCATATTCATTTTTAAATATATATATATATATCAATGACTGATAAGAAACTTCATGATTCCTGTACTGAAGTGACGGTGATGGAGCTTGAAAGGGGCTCAGAAAAGTTCTCTTGCTGTTCTCAGAAGCAGGAAAGAAAAAGGCAGGTGTTAAATTCAGGCTAAATCAGATCAAAAGAGTAATACAGAAGTAAACAACAAAAATAATAGCTTGTAAGTTCAAAAGCGATGTTGCAGGTGATATCTCCCTGCTATTATCCTTTACCTCTGTAGAGCTATTGATTGCTCTTAGAACATAGTATGGAAATACTTCAAATGACAGTGTCTTGAATTCGGGAGGCAGAGGAAAGGGGTGGCGGGGATAGGTATCACATGAGGAAATCCAGTATAGTTTTAATTTTAGAACTTTTGTAACAGTTACTAACTTGCACTGGACGGGCAGTTCCTTTGCTAAAGTGTTTTCTGTATCCAATAATACTAAAGAGTCATAAAAGATCTGTGAAAATACCTTCATAAGACTGTATACAGGAAGGTGTAAATTTAAATCTTTATTATCTTCACTGTAGGTAAAGGTGCATATTATTTAAATTCACAGATTAAAGAACAGAATCAGGGCTGTGGTTGGCTGAGAGAAAACAATCGCAGTTATCCGTTTTTATTAAACTTGGAGAAAAAAATTGTTTTTACGAACTGTTACAGTTGTTTAATCCTATCCATAAAAGCCCCGCCTATTTGTCTATCGAAAGAGCGTGGACAAGAAAGAAGGTAAATATATCACTCACTAATATCACAGCGTGTAATTCAACCTGCCGCGCTCCTGAGGCTCTAATCAATGCCAGTCGTGGCAGCCACGCAAAGTCCAGGTTGGCGTATGTAGAAAGCTGTGCTTAATATACTGTGCTTCAGCGTGATTGCAAAATCTACAGTTTCCCTTCTGGCATCATGTAATACAAAGAGAGGAATTAGGCATTACTCACTCTCTAATAATTAACTACTGCTTATGGATATTGCACTAATGTTTCCAGAGATATCTTTCTGCCCGTGGAAATTAAAGTAATACAATGCTCTCCCGCTTATTACTAACTTAGAGAGATACTCCACGTATCTGCTGCATTCAGGGTCACCCCCAAAGCAGTTACACTTGGTCCCAAATCGCCTGTCGTGGACACCTTCTAAGCTCTGGCAGATGGGGACTGGGATATATATGTATGGTATATGCAATCCAGGCGCACACAAGGCTCTTTCCCACAAACGAGGCACTATAGATATGTAGGAGATTGGGAATGGACCAGCAGGTGGTCCTTATGGACATTTATAACTATGACTCAAGTGCAAAATTTTGGTGTGGAAATAGGAATGAGCTTGTGAAGGAAATGCTCACTCCCGTCTCCTAACACAAGATGGCTCTTGAGTAAGAACGATAGAACCATAGAACGGTTAAGAGTTGGAAGGGACCTTAAAGATCACCCAGTTCCACCCCCCTGCCCTGGGCAGGGGCACCTCCCACCAGCCCAGGTTGCTCCAAGCCCCGTTCAGCCTGGCCTTGAACCCCTCCAGGGATGGGGCAGCCACAGCTTCTCTGGGCAACCTGGGCCAGGGGCTCACCGCCCTCACAGCAAAGAATTTCTGCCTCAGATCTCATCTCAATCTAGAGGGAAGGAATTTAGTATGTGGGAAAAGTTAACTATGTCAAGGTAAGAGACAAAGTAACTTTCAGAGTGATGGAAGCAGAGAAAGAGCTGTAGAAGTTAGCCACATCTTAGCATCTTCCCGGGGAAACGAGTTTACATCCAGTATTTTATCCTGGGCAGACTGAATGATCTGTGTAGTCATTGGCAGGAAACAATAATGTAATCGCAGACATTGCAGTAAGTCCTGCTTGAAAATTTCAAAGTATCTTCTATTGAGGATATAAATCTGAAGTAGCTGTCTTTCTTTTCTTATGCCCTAGGTCTAAATATATTCTGTTTCCCATAGAGAGCATCTATAATTTAAATGATTTACTCTGTGCATAAAGAGTGTGAATTCTCCAAGTCTTCCTGCTTTTATTTCTCGAAGAAAGCCCTTGGAAAAAACCCTTAAATATACAATCATTCAAGATGGGGGTCCAATCTCTGAAGTACTGCTTCACCTTAAAACTATCAACACAGAAACACGTTTTGAAAACAACAGAGTGACTGCTGGGTACGTGAACAGTACTGAGATGGCAGTAGAAGATCAGTCACTATTCCCAGATCTTTCATATCAAACCAAAGGCAGAGTTCGTCTGAGATTAAGGTTACCACACATAACCAGATACGAACATTTGTATTTTCGAGTGGTGACTAAATCAGTGCGTAGGGGTTATATTTTATATCCTCGCTATGTCAGAGCAGTGTTTCCTTCTGGCGTTGCGCGGCGCTCGTTTTTCTTGTGACACAGGCTTTTGGGGCTGTCTGCAAACGTCTCCCGCTAGCCGTAACAGAACCTCGCTAATTGATGCCAAATATACAGATGCTATAAATTACCGACTTCCTGCTATAAATTCACGAGTAATTGGGGAGAGGGGTGGAATAAGGGAGATGTCAGTAGAGCTCTACTGAATGCTTCTTATTGTATTATGCTTTTGTTCGTGTGGCTGTTGAGCTTTCCCCACTCTTTTCCCCTTCAAAATGGAACTGCACGGACATCTGCAGTTTTCTGAGAATTAATTCCAACACTCCCATAACAGGAAGATTGTTGCACCATTAATTATATACTAGGATGACTTACTTCACAAAATGTAATTTTTTGTTGGTGTTATTTCTCCCGTTCTTTTGGCTACACCTTCGTATCTTATTTGAAAAGAACGTTCTGAGAATAAATAGCTAAATATTTCACAGTGTTTCGGAAGAGTCCTGCGGATATTGAATTAAAAAGGAACAGTGGCAATAATGAACTGTTAGGGCTTGCGGCAAAAGTGAAGAGCAACTCCTCTCCTGCTGCAGGTCGCCAATAGAATCCCATGTGATCCCGACAAAATCACCCATAAAGAGTGGACAGATTAATTCCAACATAAATGTACTAAATCATTAGATTTAGTCTATATTCTTTTTCTCCTTATAAATTTACATGGCCATGTAACAGAAAGCTGCTTGATTTCTAATACCTGAAGTTTCACTGGGCTCTGTGTATTTATTTCAATGGATTCTGTGTATTTGTGGCCAGCGGGTGGAGGGAGGTCATCCTCCCCCTCACTCTGCCCTGGTGAGGCCGCACCTGGAGTGCCGGGTCCAGTTCTGGGCTCCCCGGGTCAAGAGGGACAGGGAACTGCTGGAGAGGGGACAGTAAAGGGCTACCAAGATGATGAGGGGACTGGAACACCTCTCTTATGAAGAAAGGCTGAGGGATTTGGGTCTCTTCAGTCTGGAAAAAAGACGACTGAGGGGGGACCTTATCAACACTTATAAATCCTTAAAGGGTGGGTGTCAGGAGGATGGGGGCAGGCTCTTCTCAGTGGTGCCCAGTGACAGGACAAGGGGTAACGGGCACAAACTTGAGCATAGGAAGTTCCACCTAAACATGAGGAGGAACTTCTTTGCTGTGAGGGTGGCAGAGCCCTGGCACAGGCTGCCCAGAGAGGTGGTGGAGTCTCCGTCTCTGGAGACATTCCAGACCCGCCTGGACGCGTTCCTGTGCGACCTGCTCTGGGTGACCCTGCTCTGGCAGGGGGTTGGACTAGATGATCTCCAGAGGTCCCTCCCAATCCCACCATTCTGTGATTCTGTGATTTTCCAAGTATTTTCTCGTTTGTGTATCTGCTAGCTTTCAAGAATCCCCTAGCATTTATGGAACTTTTGTTAACCACGACATGACTGCTGCGCTTCCTATTTCTCTCCTTTCCGTTCCCAAGAGGCCCTTTGCCCACTGCAGATACACGCTGTTGTGGATGTCTGTACTTGTTTTCTTCATCCCCTGTGGAACTGATCTGTACAGAAAATGCTTTCCTACTAAAACCGATTGTAGCAAATTTCATAAAACTACGTGAATAGAGAAAGCTGTAATATATTGTACATGAGTGATGGTCTTTGACCGCGCAGTAGGTGCGTTCTATATTGGAGTTTTGTCTCGCGTCTCTTCTGATGGTAGACGTGCAAACGCTTACCTTTCCTATGAACATACAGTACATGCATCTGAGCAAAACTGATAAAACTTATTTTTCAGTTTCTTTGCACCAAGCAAAGCTTATAATTGGCTTTTTTTAGGAGTAAAGTATCCAAAATGTGCATCTGAAATGTACGTGCAAACTTTGCAACTGAGCATGCAAACCAGGACCCTGCTCAGGACAGTGTGGGAGCAACCGGTGGCCTCAGGTATTGGAATTAATGAGCTGGGGTTTGTTTTTATTTTAACATCTGAGGCCAAAATAGTTCTGTGTTGTTACCTTTCATATAAAAGTAATCTGCATTTATTTTGTATTTTCGCCATGTGGTGGTCTGTTATAGTTATTTAAATAATAATGACGGCAATTAGACGACACCCTAATGAGTACCACATAATTCCGAGCCAGTCTGTCATGTAAACGAGGGACTGTGACCCTCGCGGGTTGGGTCTTGTGTCCAAACCTCTGCCAAGGATCTTGCTCATTAGTCAGTGACTGTCTGTTTTCATTCATTCCTAGAACTAATTTATCTAAACTTTAAGATTTTTATTTTTCTGGGTCATATTTCAACATGTTTCCTTTTCCGAGATATGAACTAAAAAAGTCATTCGCCATATTTATCTATTAAAAGTATTTCTTATTTATTTTTTTTAAATTAATATATACTTTTTTATGATTAACGGGCTGTAACCAGTTCTAATAAGATGAAACTTGCCCCTGCCATGGCTGTCTCATAAAATGAAGCAAACTAAGCCAGAATTGTTTCTTTTGCTAATAATTTGTATTGAACTATTGATATTTAAAGTCCAGGTGGTTGACTTTCTGACTACCCTAATTCTTTCTTTGGAATAGCAACAAGTTGGGTTTTTGTCCTGTATTTTCTCCATTTGTAAAGGTTTTTGTCATTTATTTGTATCTACTGAATAAGCTTACGTATCTATGACACTTGGTAGGATCTCTGACTTCTTTCTAAAAATTTCTTCAGATAGAGCGGCACGGTACCTGTGGAGGTACCCCATAGGTTATTCCAGGATATCTCAGGAAAATCTGCATGGTATACTATTTCCTTCCTTCGTTCACTTTAATGAAGCCATCTCAAATGCAGAGTCTGATCAAAACCTGCAAAATCCAATGAAAAAAACTATTTATCTCAGTGTACTTGAAATTTATGTGGAGTTTGTATGCCAAAGGAGATTAAAGGAAGACTATAATCACAGTGTTTAGATGCAGTGAAACAATAATCGCATATACGCTTTTACTATTAACTTGTGGGTGGTTCTGCCGTAAGCTTAACGTTGTCTCATTTTTTGTTTGGTTTTCCATATTTTCCCGTTTACGTGATGCTATGCCTTTTATTTCACTACCTTCATAAAGTTCCTTAAGCAGACCTTCGGTATGAAATGTGCCACATAACTAAGCCACGACTAGCTGTCATGATTTGACAGTGTGTTTCTCCCTCCTTAGAGATAAAAGACTGAGAAGAGCGTCACGGTAGAAAAACATATCTTAGCGTTGTAAATTCCTAATATCGTCAGTCACAGTAGTTTCCTATTATTTCATCGGTGAAAAGCTTGATATTGTCTTTAAGGTAATTTACTTAAGTGCTAAATCACAGCGTACAAGTTTACATAAGATGCTTCAATAAGAAATACCGAATTGATTCCGTATACTCTAATACGTTTCAGACTTTCTCACAATAGCTGTGCAGATGAGTGGGATTGCATTTTGGGAGTCCTACATCTGGGAACACTGCGTGAAAAGATAATTATGGGTAAATGGAGCATTTTTGAGCTAAAAAAGATATTCTTGGAATGAGGAAGAATGAAGAGATATCCTATATTTAGTTCCTTCAAATCAATATTCCATCCTATAAAGTAAAACGCTGCTTTGAAATTATAGTTTTAAAATGACTTTGAAAATGTCCTTGATTATGAATTCTGATTTTATTTAAAATTTCACTTTTAAACAAGACTCTTGATGTCTTTAAATTGTAATATATAAAAAGCTAATTCTATTTTGTATTTGTCGACTTTGGATTACAGGAAATATTTGCAGTAAACTTCAACAATCGTAAAGCCGCAAAGCTTTCATCACAGAAGTCAAACTTTGTGAAAAGTGATTTTAAAGATAGCAAATTTTGTGTCTTTGTCTTCCGTTTGGTTTGCATGAGATTTCAAAAATATCTTTCATGGCTGCCACAAAGGCAGGTGTATTAAGTTTTAATTCCTTAATGTAGAGTGGTGTTTTCCTGATGACATCAAGGTAGGCTATCCTTCTCGAATGGGCATTTAGAGCTGTCGAAACACAACTGGAAAAAAGAATTTATTCTCATGTTCAAATTTTGTGAAACTATCGGTTTTCAATAATTTACAAAAGATGCATAATATATTCGTAGCACGTGTTAGTAGTGGTCCAAAGTAATTGTAAATACATGATAAATGTTTTACAATGTTTTTGTGGTACATATTATAGATGGTAGTACATTATCTATTAAATTTTGATAGTATTATAGGAGATAATATTATCTATTATCTAGAAATAGGTAATAACCACTGGTTATTGCTATTTCCTGTCCTTCGGGGAAAAAGTTATCATCATGGCTAAAAAGTTGTAGATACGTTTGGGGAGTAGGGGAATTGTTATCATGGCCAAAGTTTGTTGATATATCTTAGAAGCCATTTAGAACAAAGTAGATAATCCGTTAGAACAGACACTATTATTAACGACTGTACCAATTACTTTACGTATATATATTTAAATGTTTAAAACGCAGTAAAAATGGTAACATCCATGCAGTAGGTCTTTTAAAAGAATCTAAGTGTGTCAAATATGCACACAACACTATAAAATAATACATTTTCTGGGAAAAATTGTCCTAATCTGCTGGCGATCTGAAGCTCTTCGGCAGGTACAAGACATATCTGTGCTGACGGCAGGCACAGACGAGTAAAGTCTTGAACCCTTGCTGAGGTGCTTTGAGTTGGCTGTAATTCATGTATCCTTCGAATAAAGCCTTGCCATAGTTTTAGGATGACAGTAGCCTTTGGTAAGTGCACCGATCCCAGAGATGCCAAACGTTTTCCAAGCCTACAGCTAATGTGAAAATCTCTTTTCCCAGTTGTTTTTCGATCGGTGAAACTTGCAGTCAAACAACTGAATTCTTTTCAAATGTTGACCGACCAGGCATCTATAGTTCAAGTAATATTTAAAGAGAGGATAACCAACTGTCTTGTTTAAGTTAATTTGACTATGATTTATTAACTGTTGAAAAATTTCATGAGTGGAAAGTACCTTTTTTGTAACTGATATAAACATTTTGAAATAAATATTCTAGACTCTTTGTCTTCCTTTCTCTTTACCAATTACACTCTAACTGTATTAGCGCAAAATTAACATTTATTTCATTGACCTTTTTAATTCATTGCATTCGGGTTTGTACTTTTTTCTTTTTTTTTTTTTTCCTATGGTAAATGTAAGATTGCAGTTACCGAAGTCAGCAGTTTCAGTGGAAACGCTGGTGCGCTCATTAAAAGCGCTGCCAGGTGTTGCCAGCCCCAGGTGTCAGCCTACTGGATCGTCAGATATAAATAACACTTATGGAAAAATTGCAGTCTAACAAATTACCCATCTTTGGTAAAACTAAACTAGTATCCTGTGATTTGGTTTGTTACTTACTAGCTGCTAACGTGTAGGCCAGATGAGAGAGCATGTGCCCCTTCTTTGAAGATATAAATCAGACTAATGACTGCCTCATTACCAGAAGGCTGTTCCACAGGTATCCAGGCAAAAGAGAACTGAAGTGCCGGAACGCGCTCCAATGCTATCTGCCTATTTCTTTTATTTTTAAAAATTGTTCCTCTCTATAACCAAGCTATTTACAAAAAGTGTGATTCCTTGACTGCTAAATTTTTACATCCTCTGAACCTCATAAATTATTTCCTGTGGATTTTAAGGGGCATCTAGATGAAAAACAATTCAGAACAGTGACAGCAAAAATATCACATGCAGCAAAACCATCGGAGTCGGGGAGGAGGGGGGAAGAGAAAGAGAGACAGAGTTTTACCCATCTCCCCTTTTTCTCATGACTCAGTATTTTGGAACTCAGAAGTGCAGGAAATACTGCCATCAGCCGAGGGACTACAGTTTTAATAAAATAAATGACATTTGATAAGCTTTGCAAAACATTTTGAAAACTTTGGAAACCTTCATGAGTGTTAATATTCTTTTCTGTAGTACATACTTTTTATTTACCACGAGCCCTCTATTTTTGCTTGAAGGTTGGAATATATTTCCTATAATTATATTTTTCACAGAAGAAGTCTGAATCTTACCTTGACTGGCACAGCCCTGCCTTGGATGTAATGCAGGAGCACTGAATTTCAGGAAAAGAAATGTTTTAAATGTCCTGTGTGGTAGATAAATGTGAATGTTCTCGGCAAGTGTGGTCGTGTAGCAGACAGAAGCACGAACGGCAGTCAGTAGACTTTTGAACTTTGTAGGAAGGTGAAAGAGGTTAGATTTCAAATAGCCAGGTCAGTTATTTCAAGTATATTCAGTCAAATAGCCAGTTTCGTTCAGTTCAGTTATGAAGCACAGAACCATAGAATCGTAAATTGCCTATTTTGGAAGGGACCTTTCAGATCATTGAGTCCAACCATCAACCTAACTCTGGCAAAAGGCATCACTAACCCGTATCTCCATAATGTTCTACAATTAAATATTCATGTAGATTGGAGAGCCGTCTTGTCTCTATCCTGCCTCAGAAGTGTGTCTCCTGTAACAGAAAACATTCATGGGCACTTAGAGGACTTTAAAGACTGTAAGTAACTTCTCAGACATGCAATGTGCTTGAGATAAAAAAATTCTTAAGCGGGGTAATTCTGCTGGTATGGGCTTTGCCTCAGGTTAACCTCGGTAGCGCATCCGTATAACCGATACTCGGGTGGCTGCTGCTAGCAGCTTGGGGACTATCGACTGAGAGGGGAACCTCAAAAGCAAAATGGGCAAAGTCTAAGCAGTTTTGACGTAATAAGAAATAAAAATGAAATTTACAAAGTATAAAAGGCATAGACTTAAAAAATCATAATGTCAGTGGGAATGTTGAAATAGCTACTTAGAGTGTTACACTCTCTTTGCAAAAATTGCAATTATAACAATATTTCTGCTATTCTTTGCACTCTCCTGTTGGCATACTTCACATAGATCATATCTGCTAGTTTTAGCATTTGACTGAATTGTCATTCCATGTGTTCGTTTAAGAGTTTTTGTCTTGCAAGATGCCTAACCATGTATTCTGCTGCTTTTCAGTGATTCTTGTTTGAGTGACGCTGTAGGCTGTTTTTCATTAAAGTTGTCTCAACTTACCACTGTAAAATTCTATCAGTCTTGTTGATGATTACAGTTATACCTGGAGGTTAGGAACCGAACTTATAGATAATGTAAATAGGGGAAAAAAGTGACGATACAAGTTGAAAAATGTAGTTTTGATGTCATTACTGTGGAATACCTGTAAAAGATGCAGTTGGCTAAAATTTGTAAAAGATATAGTTGGCATATAGTTGGCTAAAACGTACCAGAGTTGTGATGGGGCAATGAACAAAAAGACAGGGAATTTCAAGGTTTAAATTACACCTAGAATCATACAAGTCTTCCTTACAAAACCCTCTTCCATTTGCCCATTGACTCATTATAAGGAAAATGAAGCTCCTTCCTATGTGAGAATTAGGATCAATCAATATTCTCAATATTGCCTGATCCTCAAAATGTCCAATGTTTACGGCAGTCTCGCTATCTTAGAATTCAGAACATACTCGCTTTTACCATATATTGTCCTGAGCTAGTAAACGGAAGTAAAAATATATTTATTTTCACACTTCTACCTCAGGGTTAGCTTATCTTCTAGACTGGCATTTCATGTCTGATATCTTGGCTTGTCTAAGCTTTCAAAATGTTTTGGAAACACACGGAAATTTCCTATAGTTTTCTTTACCTTTCTTCTTACTGACAGCAGTCCTCTTTAATGGCAGTTGCCTCCACTAAGAAAGTTGTGGAGCCCTAAATCCTTTTGTCTAACCCTTACTGCATCATCTTTTCTAAGAGTGATATTCTGGTCATAAATAACGTTTGCTTCTTTCACCCAAATTAGTTTCTGCCTGTTTCATTACGTTTCAATCAGCCATCCATCATTATCTTTATGAATGACCCGAACGGTGCTTTTACGCTGAAGAAATAACAAGCTTTTAAACAAATTAATCCAAAATAAATACTATCTATGTGGTGTTAACATGACAAAAATGTTTTTCTCTTGGAATTTCAGCTGCGGTAATTTCTGGGAAATGCTTTATTTGGCTGTCTGTACCTAATGTTTTCAGAGTAATTGCACAGCTTTGGTGAATGTTTTTGGGTAAGCCTCTTCCCAGATGTTAGCAGGGCCAAATTTTATGTCTTCTATTTGAACTAGGTTTTTAATAGGTGCGTTATCTTTAAGAATTAAACCGTGTAGCGAATGGTTAATTGAATGTATAGTTTCAGATTGAATACATTGTTTCAGCATCATCATACCTTTTGAAACTTTCCTAAAAGTACATGTTTTTTGATTATTCCAATTAGCAGTCGTGTGAACTGTTTACACATTAGCCAATAAAATACAGTTTCAATTAACAGGCACGAAAAAACTTAATAGCAGAGTGGAGGGGTGAAATAAACTTCCATACTTTCCTACTTGTAGAAAATTGTGCGTCTCCTAAAACCGGTCACAGAGACTAGAGAAAGTCCTTTTGGATCCCTGCCTAGTTTCTGCAGCCTCTCCCAAAGTGCTATCAGAGTGTCTCCGCACCGGGCAGGGAGACGCGAAATCAGGAAAGGCTCAGTACGGGGCTGTGTTTGAACTCTTAAACCTGAGAAGCATTTGGTGTCACCAAATCTGGAACTTGTAGCACCTTATGGGGGACAAGCAGCTGCGCGTATTCCTTGAAAGAACAATGTCTCAGCGTTTTGTTTTAAGAAACAGCCATTAAGACAGAGGCAATACTGGCTTACGTTTTTGTTATATTTCAGTGATTCCAGGATTTTTCTAGGATGTGAGAAAACCAGCTTCAGCAGCTTCTTAAGGTTAAAATTTCTGTCTTTCAAGTCTGTACACACAGAGAGTATCTCTGTACTAAAACTTACTTATCCTTACGTCAAAGTTTGAAATAACCAAATAACCAAAACATGGAAAAATTGTTCCATTTCTTAATCAGAAGGTTATATTATAAAATACTTTCCAAGGGAGTTAGTTAATTATTTAAAAGCTTATATGGTGAACTTCATGAAGTACAACGAGAAGTTTTACTTGTCAGTGCAATTAGCAGCAATTAACATTATATATTGACTTACAATGTGTGACGGACTTCACCTGGAGAAATTGAATTTCCATAACCCAGCAGGCTATTGTATTTTTCTGGTGCAGGAAATAATAGTTTTGTTCCAGCAGAACTAGGCTGTGGCAGTAGAAGACCTACAATACCTGTAAGACCTACAGGTGTAGCTTTGACTGTCGCACAAATAGTTTAAAAATTATTTTGGCCAAAGCTAGGTTGATTTGCAAGGAGTTCTAATAGTCTAATACCAGCAGAGATAACTGTTTCATTCACACGTAACTTTATAAAAAAAAATAATCATAAGATGTATTTAATTAGATTCACTCTTGCGAGCAAAAAGAACGTGAGATGGAAGTTCACAGATTAGCAACTCGGTTTTGCCTGTCATCACTTGGCGTTATTGCAGACAGTATTAGAAACTAGCCTCAGTAACACCTCCGTCTCTGGAAAACATTTTTTTCATATGTGTCTGCAGCTCAAGCCTGCTGCTGTTGCTTTCAAGTAAATAAGACACTAAAACTTGAAATATCGTTTGCTTGTATAGCTGTGTAAGGTGTTACATACTGCACTGATAAATGTCAGTGATGTGTTGATAGTTTGACTTTTCTGTTGTTTTTTTTTAAATTCATGCTAATTCTTTAATGAAAGATATTTCGTTTCTCCGTATTTTTTTTTTTCCATCCTTTTCTTTCTACTTTATACATTCCTCTCCTTAGAGGACTGATCCTTAGCTTGTTTAGCTAGAAAGCAAGGAGAGCTAAAATTAGGGGTATTGCAGCAAAGTTTTTTCTATCTGGAAAATATACTCTACCAGTATGGTAAGTTCACTGTGTCTTAAATGGGTTCACCGGTTTCAGAGCAGCCCTGAAGAAAAGACCTTTTGGCCCAAAGAACACAGTGTGTGATACCTGGTTTGTGGTTGCAGAAATAGAGGAGTTTAATATCTGGTTTTAATGAGCCATGGTCCTTCCTTATCTTTCTTTAAATATACATGACTTTATAAATGTGAATTTTTCAAATCTACTTAAAAGATAGAAGGCTGGAAAGTTTGCCCGTAGCGCACATGTATTAGTGCAGGTGAATCATGGAATCGTCTAGGTTGGAAGAGACCTTTACGATCATCAAATCCAACCATTACCCTAACACTGCCACATCCACCACTACCCCATGTCCCTCAGCACCACGTCTACACGTCTTTTAAATCCCTCCAGGGATGGCGACTCCACCACATCCCTGGGCAGCCTGTGCCAATGCTTGACAACCCTTTCCATCAATAAATTTTTCCTAATATCCATCCTAAACCTCCCGTGGCACAACTTGAGGCTGCTTCCTCTTGTCCCATCGCCTGTTCCTTGGGAGAACAGACCGACCCCCCCTGGCTACCCCCTCCTTTCAGGGAGCTGTAGAGAGCGAGAAGGTCTCCCCTCAGCATCCTTCTCAACTTTACTGTTCTTCATGACGAAGAGCCGTGAAGCTCTCCCTCCTTTTTGAACTGGCTCCAGCCACTTCAGAGAAGGTGGTACAGGAGGTTCCCAGACCCAGCAAAGCCACCCCCGGTCCTGCGTGGTGCGGTTCAGAGACAGCAGCACTCCCCCTGCGACCGGAGGGCGGCGGGAAGTCACACCTTCCCTTCACCCGGGATTCACTGCTGTGTTTGAGCCCTCATGTAGAATCCAAATTTTGGCATGAAAAAACACTGTTCACCATAACTGGTTATTATAATACAGAAATGCAAAATATCTCAGCATTCTGTATATCAGTTGTATTTAAATCAAAGTAACCTTTCTAATCTTTAGACTGCTATTTGTAGACACTACACGGTGTAGATGGAGATAAGGCAATACCTCATCACGATGTTAACTCAAAAGTCTGGGGATATCTCAGCCGCTAGAAAAATGTCGATATCCTGATGTGACATTCCGAGTGCAGTGACCTGCTTGAATTATTAAGCAGCAGTCTTCACTGTCAGTGACGCTGTTTAAAATATTTCATAACTATAAGAACTTCCAAGCCCTTAAACAAGGAATTAAATTATGTCCGTGTACCTTATTTAGGAAGTTTCAGCTTGCGGTTATGAAATGGTGCATGCGTATTTTGAAATCACCTCTCAAATAATGGTATCAGAAAGATAGGACCTATACATGCTTTTGGAAAAAAATATCCGATATAAAAATGTAATGCCACCCTTTATTGTTTAACAAATCTTATGAAGTAATATAAAGTGATATAGTCTGTATAGGTTTATGCTGTATTGACATTTTGTCTCAGCCACTGGTATTTCAGAACACATCTCTCGAGCTTGTTACTGAGCATTACTTTTTGTTTTTCTGCAAATGACAGTACGATTTCGCTTGTTTTGAATTAAATCTTTTCTCACAATACAACAGGAGATGTATTGCCCTCCCTATGGAGGAAGATCCATGTATCGGGTTTCCCCGTATCGATTTGTATCTAAGCCTTTTTCAATGCATTGTCCTTTAACTTCTATTGTAACAGCTTACAAGGCAACCGCCAGACATTGCCCGTAAGACCTTTTACCCTAATTTGAGAGAGTCCAAATAACCCCAGTCAATAAATAACAGCAGCTGGGCATGGACCACAGAATATTGTGGGAAAATACGCACCATGGTTTTCACAGTTTGCTTAGAAAAGAATTATGTAAATTTTGAAAAGAAAAGAACAAACACTATGTCTTTCTTCTGGTTTGTGAAATGAGAACGTTTGAAGAGGGGGGTAGTATCCTGTGTGCGAACTACAGCAAAACAAAGCCGCGTTTGACCAAGGTCGAATAGCAGTTCATGTTTATGTGAATTGTTTTCATGTTTAGACATTACTCTCAAGTAACTTTCTTAGGTTCTAAGATGAACAAGTTTTTCAGCCCAAATATTTGTGTTGCTGATACGAGATTCCTTTCTAGATAAGCACAAACGTTGCTGTGGACAAGACGGATCAATCAGGCTGAATCAGTGTTATTGCTGGAGGTCTTGGCTAAAACAATGAAACAATAATAACAATGTTAACACTCACCCTCTTATCAAAAGACTGTATTTAATTCAGTGTACAACTATTTGTATCGCAAGTGCAAATGCAAAACTTGCATTTGTGTTAGCAGAGGTAAAGTAATTACCACTTCTAGTTCAAAGGGGACTGTTCATTCATCTCGATTGGTGTGTATCTATTTACTGATAAAGCGTCCAACCACTATTCTAGGTTTTAGGCAAAAGCAGCCATGAATAGATAAAAGTCCCCGGTTCCCTGTGAAGACGTTACTTCTGTCTGTCTCTTTACAAGCCACCATTGGGTTAACTCGTGTTATGAGGGTATGACTCACAGCCATATCTACTTGCGTTCTCAAATCAAAGCTTTAAAGTATATTCAGTAAAAATAGATAGAATAACAGGTTGGCATTTCAGGTTGTGTGTTTTAGCTTATTATTTTTTTCTTTTACTGCAAAATAAATTCCATAGCCACCAATTAATATTTTCAATTTTGACAAAAAAAAAAATATGCTTTGAGAGCCCAAATGTCTCGCTCTTCTGTTGAGTTCTGTACGTTTAGATAAAAACGTAAGTAACAAGACATAGAGAACATGCTTATTTTGTCTCATAGCAGAAATTTATAGATTAATGAAATTTTTAATTTCTGAGGTTTTAGATGTTTTTTATATAATTTTAAATTTCCAGTTCAGAATTATCTTTTAGCTGTATTGTTAATAAACTATGCACTGTGTTATCAACGGTGCTTTTTGAAAAGTGAAGCTCTTTTTGTTGTTATGCTGAGAAGCCAATGATAGGTTTGACTACTGTTTTCACTTCTGCTTTTTAAAAACCAGTTTAAGAAATGAATGAAAGTCATCGCAAGGGAAATGAAAATCATTTCAGTGCCTAAAATGTGAACTTACATATTTTGAGTTGAGTATGTATTGAAATTGTAAAATACATAGAATGTGTTGGACACAGAATTGCTGATAATGATGTGTAGGTGAGAAAAAGAAAAGCCAGCTCTCCTTGGTTCTGCCGGCTGAGCGTATCTAACACAGCCAGGGATCCAGCAGTTTGACAGTGTTTGAGGATTTCAAGATGTAACAGGTTTGAAGGGATTGAAGCAGACTGGGACCAGACCACCGATGGCTCCAACTGCCTGGCTCCTGAAGGAGGTAGCAGAGCCCCAGGGACTGGACCTGGACCGGTGGCGAGCAGTGTGGAGGGCTGGGAGCTGGGCTTTTCCGCAGGGAGAACCAGGATGAAACAGCTGTGGATGGAAGGAGGGAACGGAAAGGAGAGCAGCCTAGTCTTACCCACCTTTCTGCTCAGGCAGGGTTATTGAGTGGCTGGAGAGCTGCTCTGAAGAAAAGGACCTGAAGGTGTTGGTCGACAGCCGGCTGAATATGAGCCAGCAGTGTGCCCAGGTGGCCAAGAAGGCCAACAGCATCCTGGCCTGTATCAGCAATAATGTGGCCAGCAGGACTGGGGCAGTGATGGTCCCCCTGTACTGGGCACTGGTGAGGCCCCACCTCGAGGGCTGTGCCCAGTTTTGGGCCCCTCACCACAAGAAAGACATTGAGGGGCTGGAGCGTGTCCAGAGAAGGGCAACGGAGCTGGTGAGGGGTCTGGAGCACGACTCTGGTGAGGGGCGGCTGAGGGAGCTGGGGGTGTTCAGCCTGGAGAAGAGGAGGCTGAGGGGAGACCTTCTCGCTCTCTGCAGCTCCCTGAAAGGAGGGGGTAGCCAGGGGGAGTCGGTCTCTTCTCCCAAGGAACAGGCAATAGGACAAGAGGAAATGGCCTCGAGTTGTGCCAGGGGAGGTTTAGATTGGACATTAGGAAAAATTTCTTCCTGGAAAGGGTTGTCAAGCATTGGCACAGGCTGCCCAGGGATGTGGTGGAGTCGCCATCCCTGGAGGTATTTAAAAGGCCTGTTGATGTGCTTAGAGACATGGTTTAGTGGTGGACTTGGCAGAGCTAGGTTAATAGTTGGTCTTCATGATCGTAAAGGTCTCTTCCAACCTAGACAATTCTGTGATTCTATGATTAAGCCAGAAAGTTTCTTTTCACTGTGCCTTCTTTGGTCACAATTTGAAATCTGTGGGGACTGAGTATTCACAGTAGCTAGCAGACTGAACAGGAGATACCTAAACCATACAAACTGCTGGAGAAAGGTGCATCTCATGAATCCTACTTGGACTTGAAACTAGCCCGTAACTTTGTATTAAGCACATCTGTGAAATTAGTAGTCATGGCCTAAAGACCTTTCCAGGCTTCAGATGGAGGTGGTCAAATCACTTTTTTTCTGCTTGAAATCTAATTCCACCTTTAGTGATGCCAAATGCAGAAATCAAGTGTCACAGGTGTCTTAAGATTCATGAGAGCAAAGAGGGAGCTGGACTCTGTGAAAGTTGGAATCCTGGTGTTCATTTTTGTTTCTGTATTTTGCATTCAAGAGAAACTGAATAAAATGAGTCAGGGAGTATTAAGAGTAAGGGCCCCAATCTCCCTAGGGCTTGGAGTCATTGCTAGGCTGCGGTCATACTTCCTTCTCCTCCCCACCCTGTTTCTGCAGTTTCAGATCTTTTAAAGCATACGTAATTTTAATGGAAAACACAGGCAACTGCTTTCATAGATTTGTAGAATAATTGAGGCTGGGAAGGGTCCCCAGGGGTTTAGTCCAAGCGCCTGCTCAGAGCAGGTCTAATTAAATCAGGTTTCTCAGGGCCAGGTCCACTTGAGTCTTGAAGACTTTCAAGGAGACTCCAAAGCAGCTCTGGGCAAATTGTTCTAGGGTTTGACCTTCCTCTGTGGTATAACATTTTTTTTCCTAGTATCTAATCCAACTTAGATCTATTGCCTCTCATTCTATCCCTGTGCACAGACAAAAAAAATAAAGATTATGTTCAGAAAAGCTTTTAAGAAATTCAGAAAATGTGTAACTTTAAAAGTAAAGCTATAATTGAGTGAAGAACTGTGATTAGACACGTGTGTGCCTGTGCATGCCGTTTTGATGGCTTGATACAGTTGGTATGGAGAAGATTCTAGATATAACCAGCCAGATACTTCTGTTTGCTGCTGCTGGGAAAAGAAATGACGAGAAAAGTCCGAGGCTAAGTTAAAAGAATGCAATCCTTAAACAATATCAACATGGACCTTCTATGGCTCTGTCCTCACCCCAACCCCAAGCCAGACCTTGGCTTGCCTGGGATTTTGGGATTTTTTGAGACCCGGACGGTCTTTGGGTGGCTGCTGAAGTTCCCCAAGCAGAGATATGTGGAACGAGCAAAGGGCAGTTAACACCTTGCAAAGCTCTCAGGCTTTCCGAGTGCTCGTTAAAATCCAAAAGAATAAACTGTAGATACTGGTAATTCAAAATTCACGTTCCACTCGCTTTACAATATAGCACCTGTTACCCCGATGATGCCAAACTGGATTTAATTAGTGTAGGGGCTTTGTCCAAAGCCCCAGGATTGGTAGGCTAGAAGAATAACTCCCTTTAACAGTTAACAGACGAAAGTGCGTATTTGCAAAAATGTTTTAAAGCAATAATTATAGTGCATTTTTTTTTATTTTAAAATTGCTTATGAGGTATATTTCCTAATTACTTTTAAGTATTTAAAATTATGCATACAAAGAAATTAGCTTTTCTAGAGGAATAATTCCCAGGCAACCAATTTCTTCCTGTAATTTACCCAACAGAAAATGCTATTGCATTTAATTGGCTGGGTTTTTTTACCGGTTATGACATGGAAATCCTGGGTTTGAGTTGTGTCGATGCTGGTCTCATTCTTTTCTGAGGACAAAGAAGGTTCCTACAATCTATAGAAAGGCAAAAATTTGACGAGGAATTTTTTTTCAGGAAAGAAAACTGCAATGGCCATCTGATGACAGCTCCTCAGCCAGAAGTTAAGGCTTCTCCTTCCTTTGGCTTGTAGGAAATCCTCACACTTAGGGCAAAGCAAATTTAGTGTCCAAACACCCAGTGTGCTTGCTGGAGTCCTTTTCCCAAGGGAAGTTCTAGGTCATTCAACCCTGCAGTTCCTAATGGAACTCTTTATATCACCTCGGTGTGACAAAACCTGTCTTAAGACAACACTTGAGTACTGTCCTGGATATAAAAGCAGAATCAGTATTTGAAGGGTTCATAAAACACCACATCAGATACAGCTGATGTTTTCAAATCTGAGAAATAAAACGAATACAAATGAACGCAAGCACTAAAAATAACTGTTCGATGTATCGACTGTATTAGCTTTTTAAATATCTGTAAGTACAATCTGCTCTGGTTTGGGGATGACTTTCTGATAAGGACTTGTACGCTAAAGCCGAGAGGATGGGAAGCAGCCAGAGGGGAGGTGGTTCTGGGAGCCAGGAGAGCCAATAAGGGCAATGCATCCTTCTTTTAGAAGGCCATTCCTTAGCTGTAATAGGAAAAAAAAAAAAAAAAGTCTTTCAAGGATCAGAGGCTTTTGAAACTATAGAAGATGGACGGAGTGACAGGTATTTTCAGGGAAAAAAGTTAAATATGTAATTAACGTTGTGATTCAATTTAGAGTTAGACTTGTAACACGGTGTATATTGATTAGTACATCTAAGTTTCAAAGCTCCTGACTTTCTATTGCTTTTTCAGTAATCCGTTTCTCACAAAAACATATTTTCTTTTTACATCAAGTGGAATTAGGTAGACAAATGTTGTCAGGTCAGGATATTTGCTTCTGCAGCACCTGAAAAGACGTGAACTGGCATGGGCTGTGCGAGGGGGGAAAGCAGAACAGAAGTGATTGCACCAGACCTTTCTCAAAGGAAAGGAAACCATTTACTCTGCTGCCTCGTATATCTACTGGGACGTAGCGACTGTCTCTTTGTACAGTCTGAAACAGAAGCAATACAAGGGAAAAAAGGTATTTTGCTGTCCCTCCGTTGCCGTCTAAATTAAGTGGATTTGCTTCTCATCTGTGGTGCACGCAGTTCCCACAGCTCAGCTGATCTGTCATGTGTTGTTAAACCAGTAAATTATTTATGCACCTAAGCCTGCAAGCTAATGCAGACCAGTGTAAGAAGAGTTGAATCTACCCAAGACAGATTTAATTACAAAATAATGTAAAGGTTTTGAATTCTTAGCATAAGCCAGCTGATTTTGAGGCTGAGCTAGCATTTAGAAGACGTAACAAGAACGTGGGCACAGACTATTAAAAATTATCCTGCAGAGTATTTTGTAGTCTTGCAGAAGTGTGACTTGCATTTGATTTTAATTTCATTACATGCCAATAATGCCATCGTTCCTCCCAAAAAGGTTTGTAGAGAAGAGGAAAGAGCAGTGTTTGATACTAATGTGAAAGTCTTTATAGTCTAAGTACTTGTTTAATATTCCTAGGTGTGTTGCGGGACAGAACCCTCCTCATTGTCAGAAAAAAAAAGAAAAAAAAAAAATTCAAAATTGCAGTGTTCTTGAACAACTTTTAGAAAATTCATTACTAGCAGAATAAATGCAGAATATTCACAAAGAAAAAGACACAACCGAAGCCCTCATCTTACCTGTCGGGGTTTATGTACCTGGCAACTGGCTGTCAGACTTCTGTGGCAGCACCACGACTCTTTGTTCTGACTCTTACAGGTTCATTTGGCATTTGAGAATACACAAAACTAAAGACGAGTCACCCCATCTTATCTTTTTTTTGCCCGACTAATATGTGAGCTCTGTCAAAGCAAGCTCAAAGCAACATTTCTGTCACTTTTTGCCTTCCTTGACAATATTTGTGTCAGTGCATCATACAGCAATTGAACATAGCCTTTTCCCCAGGCTATAAATTCCATCACCTTACGCATATATTTTTTTTTCTAGATTTTTTTCATCAGGTCCTAGGAAACTCAACTTAACAAACTTATTACCATTGGGAAAAGGAAAAAAATGAACTGGAATCGAAAGGAGAAAACTTTTCTGGCTTTCAGATATCTCAAAATCAATTATATAGACGAGTCCAAAACAACATCTAGCTTAAAAAAAGAAATAAAAAAAAAATTGGAAGAACTTTTCTTTGTTGACACGGTGGCTGGATAATACTGCATTTTGCATTCTCAAACAAGATCAGTAAGCACAGATAGAATCGGGAAATTACCTGATCGGCTTGTGCAAATAGAAGTTCTTCCGTGGCTAGATAGTGTACACATACATTTAGTCTTGAAATTCTGTCACGTAAAACTTTATTATTCTTTTTTTCTTCCAGTTATTTATGCAACTATTTTTGTACTGAGAGAGGGAGAACAGAACTTCCTGTCTAAATTCTTCGTATTCTTATTTTTTATGTTTTCATATTCTTAAACAGTGTCTTTGTTCTCTGTTCTTCGGTGAGTTTTCAGTGCAGTGGGCAGTTGTCCTCACCATTTTCTCAACTGTACAGTCTGATTCTTGACATTGAGAAACTATAACTGCAAATGTTTTAAATTAAAGATTAATATATATATAACAGTATTGGAACATCCTCTCTATTATTCTCCATATTGCTTCGCACACGTTTCTACATCTGATTTGGCTGGATCTGCGTACTGAATTAAGATAATCATTGAACACTTTGGAGTCTCTCTGGGTAGTTTGAAACACTAGAAATTGTTTGGATGGTTTATTTTTCATTATCTTCTGAATTAATCAACTTTAAAGATTATTTATTATTAACCTCGTAATGCACCGTATGTTTTTGTGTCTTTGAATTTTTTTGTGATAAGCTTCTCTTGAGTAATTAAATCCAGCAGTTACAAGAAGCGGAGATGCAGAACGGTTGTTTATAACTTTCCTGTTTTGTCTTTTGGACATTCTATTTATGACCACTTGAAATCCATTTTCCTCAAAGACTGTATATTCAGAACCTGTTTTTTTTTTTTTCCAGTGGTAGCATAATTCTGTAAGAGTCTCCTCACAGTTTGGCACATAACTTTTGATTAGATGAACTGCTATTCTATAGTATGTCTCCAGAATTTATATGGTTTCTGACTTTTGCTGAGTTTCCACGTTTAGGCATTATTCCCGTTCTTTGTTTATTGCCAGCACTCTGTTTCTATTCTGCTTAAAACTAAAGCCATCTCCTCTGTAATAAAAAGAATAGGAGAGAGAAAAACTGTTACCAGCTGCTCTGATGGAACATAGGAAGTGATGATCATCTGCAAACCCATCTTATTTGTGGGGTGGCTCTTCTAAAAGAGAGGGGGAACCCTTTGCAACAGAGCATTGTTCGCCTGGTGCACCCACTTCATTCCACGCGGTGACTCCACTCATGATTTTATAAAAAACAAATAAGGCCCAACCTGCTGTTAGCCTTATTAAAAACAGCTAAATATTACTCTGACGTTCTTTAGAAAAAAAAAAATCAATATATCTTCTCACAGAATGCAGACTCTTGAATACAAACTCAGTAATTACCCTTGTATGTCTACTTCTATTTGAAGCAATCAGATTTGGTATATTTTATATGGCAATTTTGCAAAGGAGAAAAAAGATCTTTTTAAAAAAAAACCCAACAACCAAACAAACTTTGAAAGCAGAAAATTTCACTTTTCTAGATAGAAAATGCTATTTTGTTGAAGGAAACGTCTGATGTGACCTTAAACCATTGTTACTAGAATCTGCTAAGAAAAAAAAAAATTATTTCACTTAAGTCTAATCAGTGTGGGTATCATTCAAAGATGCGTACAGCATCCTTGATGTGTATTTCTTTCTGAATTGCATGATTTCAGTGGATTTATTTGCATTTGCTTTCCTATTGTGAGATGTATACAACTCAGGGACAATTAGTAATAAAGAAACATTAAGTACCAGAAATTAAGCTCCTCAATGGTTCCTGAATTATTTTTTTTTTTCAGCCTGGAGGGTTAATTTTATGGCTTTAGAGCAATCATTATTTATCATCTCTTGGTTTACTGGAAAGAATTAGAGTTATTAGCTATTAAATTATCCATGAAAATTTGACACTATACTAGACCAAACAAACCCTGGGGCTTGCTGATTTTCCCAGTATGAAACATCTGTGACTTCAGCTAGAGAGAACTTAACATTGTCTAATTAGATTTCTAAGATTTATAAGGCTCAAATACTCTATTATTAGAAACTTGAAAATTGGAGCAAAAGTTGCAACTTGCATTTACTGAAGATTATTTAAAAACATTTTTAACCGCGCTGTGTGTTGCTAAAGACTACTAGCTTGTAATTGGGGAAGATTACCAGATCATGTATATAGTCTAACAACAGGAGTTTGGGAAAAAAATGCGCTCCCTACAATTGTAATAAGTTGCAGCCCTCGACTTCAGTAATTAAAAATACTTTATTGAAAATGCTGCACTAATTATACGTTTATTTTGATATTCTAATTGAACTACAGTTTATATTCTCTCAATGCGGTCTGCTGAAGCAAAAAATCAAGTTGGCGTATTTTCTGTTCTGCAAAATTATCACTGATGGGCAGTGAGGGATAATCATCGCTCCTCGGCACAGGAAAAACGGTTTCGTAGGGGCTCTGATCTCAAGCCTGACAGACAGTGAATCGGCCACTCTTCTGTCTCTTTCTTTGAAGTCAACATGGCTTAAAAAGTGGTAATTAGAGATCTCATTGCATCTTCCATTATTGGATCTCAAAATGCTTCAGACATTTCAATCTATTAAAATTAAAATAGCATTGTAACATAGTCATTATTGCTGTATTAAAAAAAAAAAAATAAGAGAACGTTATTATGTTTGCAGAGAACTCCGAAGTTAGGAAGGTGAGGAATCAGGGTTATTCCTCCACTCTTAGTTTGTGCCGTTTGCATTCGGATTACAGCAATCTTTAGTTAGAGGATCCCTTTCTTATTCAGTACACAAAATAAATACCGCCTGGCTAAGGAGCAGCTTTTCAATATTTTGTCTTCTCCTTGTTCATTGCATTGCCCCATATATTATTTACTGTAGTCTATTCAGTTCCTGCTCTAAAGAAGAAATTAATTTCCTCAAGAGTTCTTCGGTGGTGCTCATCACTACATTATCTTAGTTTTTCACAAACACTAATTAATCTTCATAACATCCTTGTGGGTGAGGGGTGGAATTAACCCCAATTTGTAGAACGGAAGCAGAATTACTGAGGGCGTGAGGTCACAGATCTCCATAATATGGGTAATATTTACTACTTCGTTTCTAGAGGCCTGAGTATTACACAGATTTCTATATTCATAGGAAATTTCTATTCAATTTAATTTTATTTGTGAGAAAGAAACATTTCTGCTGCTAACAAGACCACATCACTAAGTCAGGTAATAAGAAAAGAAAAAAAAAAACAAAGCCTATGCAGTATTAATTAAGCCTGAGAAATCGGCTTTCCTCAGTTACTGAAATCTCGGGAAAAGAAAAAATCTGTTTCCATAGGATAGAATTCAAGTGTGAGCCAGGAAGCCATCCTTTTTCCTTCTCTCTGCAAGATAGTATTTTATTTGTTATCTAGTTTCCAGTTCTCTGACAAGTCAGACAGGGGTCCTACAGCGAACAGCCTCCTCCATTGCTGCCCTTTGATTCCATGGGAGATCCATTCAGTGTCCTGGGAAAGCTGAAGAGTTTAAGGAGCAGCGTATGTGGTCTTGTAGTTAAGGAGTGCGTTACAATCCGTCTGAGCGGTGTAGGTCAGTTAATTTTGTGCTGGCAACCACAGCTTCAGCTTGAGTGCTTGACTTTATGATTTCAGTAACATTTTTTCTACTGCTGACTTCTTTGCGCGCATCTCTTGGTTTAGGGGGGGGAAAAAAAAAAAAAAAAGAGGGAAACTACAAAAGGGCCAAGAATTCCAAGACATGAATATTTTCTTCTGAAATAGAGTATTTTATCAATGTGGTGGTAAACTCAAGATTCGCAAACTGCTGGTGTCACAAATTTCCAGTGTCTAGCTCCTTCCTCAGTGATTAGCTGGGAAAGACTGTCCTGGGAAGAGTCGTCAGCTTGGCTAGAGAATTCCTCACCGCTCCGTAGGATTTCTTGTGTTTGCTCTTGTTTGCCTATGGAAGAATTTGCGAGATGTCTGGAAACAACGAACTCTTCTGAGAAGTTAAACTAAACATTCCTATTTATGAACATTATTTTCATAAAAGCACATGACGTAGTTAAATTCTGTAAGAATTTTGCAGCCCAGGCAACCTACATATAGGTTAGTTCACAGGGAGAACCTTAGCACAGAAGTTATCAGCCGAGGTTAAAGTCCTTGATTCAAAGCTTGGGGGTCTTAATTTAGTTAACACTTTTTAGCATGGGCACAATGTCGTGTTTGTACCTCATTTTTCTTTGGGAACATTTTTAAACTTTTATGACTAAGTATTTCCAAAAATTTTTATCTTAAATAAAAGCCTCACTATACAACGATTTTAGCCAGAATGAATTGTGGTAGTAAAGCTTGAAGGGATTGAAGGGGCAGTCTTATTAAAGGGAATTGTCATGTGATTTTAATAACAGGTGGTAATTCCAGGTTTGTTTACTGTTACATTAATTAATAGTGAAAAGAATGACAGAAGTTATACAACTTTTCCAGTACCGTATAGAATCATAGAATCATTCAGGTTGGAAAAGACCCTTGGGATCATCAAGTCCAACCATCAACTCCACTCTACAAAGTTCTCCCTTACACCATATCCCCCAACACCACGTCTCACCGTAGAGTGAGTCTCTCCTGCTGATCCAGTGCTAGAGACAGGTTTAATCAGATCTCGTTCTAAAACGTAACCGCTTAAACCACTGAGCGTTTTTTGCTTGCAAAATGCTTTTGTCCGAGTACGCTTCCCAAATAGGTAATGTACTAGTCAGACCGTCTCTACTTACAGTACTCTCTCTAGCTCCATCAGTTGCAAAGAACCCCGTTCTTTGAGTTTACCTGCAGGCAGGGTAAATCCAATTTGACAGTGGCCTTTGAAATTTGGGTCACGTTTGTAGTGCACGGATGTCTTTGCTGACCACGTTAGAGGCTCCCTGAGAGCGCCTAACACTCAGCCCCATGTATGCCATTCAGAATTTGGTTTCCAACAATGTTTGTAAGCTTGCAAGTAGGAAACAGCAAATATAAATGGTATCTTTCGCCTTAAAACCTCCCAATTTCCAACTTTCATCTTACAGCATTTCTTGCGATTTATGTGGTTTGACAGTAAGTAAAGAGATCCTGATCTGACCATTACAAAACCATTTGAATGTTATCCATATCGGTCCATGATTAGTTTTTTATATGTTGATGTCTTTCTATTGCCTTCTAGGTTTATATACAAATATCTGTAAAATTACTTTATTGTTCTCCCTTTCTTATGTAAAATTAAATAGTGCAATTCAACATAATTTCAAGATCCCATTGCAAGCCTGTAGTCAAGTGTGGTCTACTCTAGGATGGGGATTTTGAGTGGAAGCCGTATTTTCCATACTCATAAAAAATTTAAACGCACAAGTGCTAAAGCTCTTTGCCATCGTCACTTTTCTGCTCACTCGTGATGTATCCACTTTAGAGCAGAAAATAAGAAGGGCGCAGCAACTGTGTGTGTGTGTTGGCTTGCAGCGCTCCCTCGTTTGCTCTCAGAGCTCAGATGTATTATTATACATCTGGGCTGGTGTCTGGTTTTCCAAATTTTGTATCGAATTTCCTTCCCTGTGAAATATGCCAGTTATGCTGCAGCTGAAGTGATGAAGCGACGTTAACATTACATGTTGATCTGAAAGAGATACGTTAAAATGAAGAGGCGATGCCCTCTGCTTGCTGGCATGCAACGGGATGCGAACAGAGGTAATAAAGACAGTACAATAAATATCAGAGAATACTAAGTTTTTAAATTTTGCTTTATGAATACGTTTTAAGAAAGTCTATCATCTGGAACATAATAACTTGCATTTATTATCCCAAACCTATTATTGCACACCTATTGTGCATGATTACAACAAAATAATCGAGACATTATTTTAAATTAATTAGTATAACCCGTTGCCCTTGATCCCTGTATCCTTTGAGGACCTGCTAGCTAAACCATTCATTTTTAAATTGCAAATCAAATTTATTTTTAAGAGTAACTGATGTTCTGTTTGATTAGAACTGCTAAATTATTAGCATCTTGATGCTGCCACCTTCAGGCACAGAGGAGGGCAATAGGAAGCAAAAAATAGATCCTTAGTTCTAACTAAAGCTGAACTTCTGCTACGTGTAGTGGAGAGAAAAAAAACCCCTCACATGCTACTCATTACTAGATCACTAGTTTCCTAGCTTATGTGTTTACAGCGTGTCTTGAAGAAACATGTTTTCAGGCCTATGCTTAACCACAGAGATGGCAGAGAAGCTTTTGTTTATTTAGGAGAAGGCCACGGCATCTTTTTATCTATAATGAAACTCTCCCTGGACTCGGCCGGGTGGGCATACTTGGTTATAAACTGCAGTAGTAAAAAGCAATGGAAAAGCGTACATAAAAAGGAATGAAGATTTTACAGGTTCAGATATTGTCTGTTTTACTATTCAGAAACCTGTAAGAACAGACGCTCCCTTAGGTAAGACCAAAAGTCCGTCTTGTCGAGGACCCTGTCTCTGGCAGTAACCAAGGAGAGTTGCCTAATGAAGAGGGCAGTCACATAATGATGCTGCCCTAGAAAACGACCCCATTCTAAGGTGTTTGAGATTCAGGAGCTAGAATGCATACCTTGAGTGGATTTTTCTTCCATAGATTTATCTAGTTGCTTTCAAGATGATATATACTTCCAGCATTTACCGTTGCCAGCTGCTGGTACTCGTCTAGCTAGTTCCATGCCTTGGCTCATCCTTGTCACCCCGGCAGTCTCTTTACTGTCAAAGTATGTCTCCTCCTAAGGGGAAGGAGCACAACTTTAATAGCATTTGGGTGAATTTATGTGAAGGCACAACAATGTTTTCTCTTCCATTCTCTATTTCTTTCCTAATAGTTCGTAACATTTTGAGTTATTTCTTTTTACTGAGTATTGAGAAACATACAAAAGCAATCTATAAAAATCAAAAATCTCAAGATCTCATTCTGGAGCAGTAATAGTCAATTGATAGCCTATGTTGGGTTTGTTTTTTTTCCTCTCCTTATGTTGCATTGCATTTCTCTGCATTTAATTGGCTATGCCATTTTATTGTTTCAATTACTCAGTGTTGTAAGGTTCTTAACAGATGGTACTTGTCCTTATTATCCTGCAAAACTTAGTATCATCACAGACTTGTCACCTCCCTAGTCACTTCCTGGTCATTTGTGGTCTGAATCTCTTGAACAACATGGGTCTTATTCCTGATTCCTTTAGTAATCCCCTTCCCTGTGACGCTTCGCCATTACCCCATGCTCTCTCTTGCCATATTTTCACCACGTTACGTCTCTGTGTAAGGGGCTTCTTTTGTCTAACAACAGCCTGATTTCAACTGTGGTTGATGGAACTTATGTGTCATATGGAAGCCTTAGTATAAAGGGATTGCATGGATCCTGTAGCATGTTCATTCCTTAAAAAAGTTCTAGTGGATCTGCAAGACATGTCTTGCCTCTCAAAAGCTGACTCTTGTCCATAGCGTCTTATTCATCTGTGTGAGTGCTAATACTTTTCATCAGAGTAGTTTGCACTGGTTTGTTTGGTACACAGGTCAACTGAATGGTCTGCAGTTTTCCAGATCTTTCTGGGAGCTCTGCTAAAAATTCTCACCAGGTTAATTATTCTCAGAGCCTCTGGTGTGGAGACAGTGTTATGTGAGAGTTTACACACCGTCATTAGTAGTTAAGATCTTTCATCCTTGAGTTCCTTTAAACTCTTGGATAAATACTGTCTGGCGTTAGTGATTTCTTACTACTGATTTCGTCTATTTATTCCATGATCTCTTCCCTTGACCCCGAGTTTCACTTTTCTACCTTCTAAGTCCTCTATGAAAGGAGCGTCAGTGTGGGCAGCTCCCCAGACCCTGGGTCACCCCAGATGCAAAACATTCGTTTGGCTGTTTGTGCTTCTTTTATAGCTTGAGCCTTTGATGGCCTTAAAGCAACTGTGATGAGCTTCCTGCTTCTGATGTGCTTTAAAAAGGATTTATGGCTTGGTCTTGTGCTTTTTGTACTTTTCCCCAAAACTTTTTAATGGCCTGTCTTATTTGCATTTCTTCACTTAAAGTGCCAGAGTTTATGGTCATCCCCTCACTGTGGTTTTATCCCCTCACTGTGGTTTTATCCCCCCACTATGGTTTTATCCCCTCGCAGTGGTTTTCCTCACCCAGACACAGCTTCGCTTTTTTCTTCTCCATTCTGATTGCCATTTTTATCCTCACTCTTTAGCTACACTGGTTTCTTTTTGGACCTTCCACATTTCTTTGTGACTCCATCGCCTTTGTTCTGAGTCTCGAGAATTTTTTCTCATATGTTTTCTACAACACCTTTAAAGATTCAACTTTTAACTTGCATTTTTTTCCTTCTTCTGAATAAGTTCCCAGATTTTATGATGGTACCGCTTTTGGAAATGAAGTATAACCATAATGATTTTTTATTATTGTTATTTAATTATTATTATTATTATTATTTAATTATTATTATTAGTTTTGTTTTGTTTTGTTTTATAAAGAGCATCTGTTCAATAGTAACATCCTATTCTGTCTTCCCTGTACACTGTGCATGCTGGTATGTATTAATGTCCTATTGATTGTCATCCTTCCCTCCATCTTCTGATCTAGGTATTACGTCAATAGCCTTATTTCAGAACAGGCGTTATCGTTTCATCATTTCATGTCTTAGTTTTCACATGTATCATCGCTTCACTGTCCTCTGTTTCGCTGTCGGTGTATTCTGACAACTCTCTGTGGCTTCTTGCTTCAATATTTCCAACTCCTGTCCTGCCCTTCACTTGGAGATGCAGGAATTTTTGACTTTGTGGCTGCCGGGTACACCACGAGCACAACAAACTTCAGCACATCTCGGTTGAAGGCATTCTACAATACTATTGCTGTTCCTCAGCTTTAGCTTTAAAAATCTTGTGTGACCCTCTTGATATCAAATCCAGCAACCTGGATTTAATAATAGCTGAAGAGAAGTCTGACCTTCCTGCACTAGCTCCCTCTCTTCCGGAAGTGTGTCCTGTTTCTGATAATCTTTATACCTCTTTTTTTCACCTGTATTTTAACTTTGCCTCCTCAGTAACCTTTCTGACTTGTTTTCTGCATCCTGGGAGCAGTTTCAAGAGTACTAACACGTGGAACCTCTTTTCAGCCTCCTATGCAGCCCACTCCCAATTTTGCTTCTGTAGTTTCTGGTTTAGTTTTTCCTGTAACACGGAACCGTGCACCACGACCCCCGGATTTTCCACAAACCTGTTCAGACACTTTGTGCAGTTCTCCTGTTTGGCACTATCAATCAGCCATGTCACCCTGTGAGATCACAAACCAAACCACACGTCTAAGAGCAGAATTATTCACCCTTGCAGCCAGCCCCCTCCTTTCCCCTGGGTTCCCCAGCTCAGCAGGACTATCCTTTGTGCAGGAGGACACATGGTCATCTTTTGAGAAGGACCTGCCACCATGTTCTGTTCCACCAGATCTATATTTCCATGTCACAAGACAAGGACTTCTGATTTGGAAATGGGACTTTTCTACAGTACATTGGAAAGACTCCTTTATTCCTGATATTGCGTCTGCATTTACTTTGCCCGATGCAAGAGGGAAAGTGAGTGCTTTATTTTGTCTTGTAGCTGCACTGATCGATTGACTTTTACGTTGCCAGTTTGTCCCTTCAGTGTCCCCCAGAGCTGAACTCGCGGTACAGTCAGCCTTCGTTCCCTCTCTTTGCCGACTCACCCGGTCCAACCTACTTTGCAGAAGTACCCAGAGCCTCAGGTGAGACTGTGATGAACAGTTCCAAGGGAGAAGGCAAGAGATGTTCTTCTAGATGCTTGAAGACTACCCAGAATACCCTTCTGAAAATTCTTTTACTTCTCAGGCACATAAGTAAATTTGAACAAAACCAAAGTAGAAATTGGTATGTAATGTTGGGGTCGCTGAAAGGAGGAAAATAACTACTTTTGAACCTACTTTTATGCCTTTTTTATCTTCTAGGAATGCTTGCCAAAACACTGAACACCATGATGTGAGGGTAAGAAGAGAGTGTTTAAATAGAGGAGTGTGAATAGAGATTCAGTTGTCAAACTTTAGCCACTTAATGCCATTTAAAATTCCTTAAACCTTGTCTGGCCTCCAGCTCTTGCTCCAGAGGCATTTCAAAATGCAATTGATAATATTTGTTGTTATTGACATGGAAACACCTGCAGTTGTTGGAACAACATCCCTTCCATCTTCTCCTATGTTAAGTATTTCAAGCCTTTACTTTATAAACCTCGTTTCCGTTTGGGTGATCTGTACTGTTGGGACTTTTTTCGTACTGCAAGGTTATCCTCAGCCGTTTGTCTTCTTTGATGTCAGTCAGTTGTTTCATCTTTCTGTCCTAAAGTTCAGATTTAGGTAAATGCTCACGGCAGTATTTAATCTAGGCCAAACGTGTACGGCAGCCAAGAACACGCAAATAGAAAACCCTAGGCAGAATGATAGAGGTGGGGTTTAAGCAGTCAAAATACGCTTTTCTAAACTTTCTCCATCTAAAATCTTGGAGCATGGTGATTCTAATTTTCTAGACTTCAGACCGTTGCTTCGAATGCTTATACTTCAGCTTCTCACACGATGACAGCAGTTGCTGAGACATGAGAAGAACCGCTGACGATCTAAGAATAACATGGACCTTAGTGTTGTACGTTTTCTCTTCTTTGGCTGCCACACACCAGTCATTTGTTTGACTGTCTCTCACCTTTTAGACTGCGGAGTTTTGTTTGGGGAGTACCCACAAAACAAAAGTTTTGAGGATCAATGAAGTCAGTTAATAAAGTTAAACGTAATATGTATTAGAGGTGATTATTTTCTCTGGCTTATGAATTTATTACCCGGCATTGTTTCACCAATATGATTAAACAGTAACAAACAGTATGACTGTTTATAAACAGATGCCGTAAATTCTTTTAATTTAGATTAGATGAATTAAGTAGATAAGCTTTTCTCCCCCTTTGCGTGTCATCGTGTTGCTGAATGGGCTTTGTCTTCCTTTCTCCTTTTGCTTTTGTGTATTCATGCTCTACATACAATCCCTATGGAGAAAATTGATAAATTGGTTGTTAACATAAAGTCTTTTGTGGAGTTGAATGTGGTTAGATATAGGTCTTTTCAACATGTAGGAAGAATTTAATTAAAATGAAATTAAATTCTAAATTAAATTCAAGTAATAAATGGATGTTATCCAATATAGTAAGCTATTCTCATAAGAAATTAACACTGTCCAGTAAACTCATTTTAGGTCTTGAGGCAAGGTTTTCTGGAAAATAATTGTATGACTATGAAAGAAAGGAAACTTAAGTTTCGGAGGTTTGAGATGCCTGCCTTTCAGGAATGTGAAGTGCCACAATATACCCACTGTTAATTAGAAAAATTAAATTCTTCTCCCAGATTCTCAAAGACTGCTAAAGTTCATTATTTCTTGTAAAACAAATTGGATTAAGAGTCATAGCTGTAGAGAAAAACACTGTCCATATTAGTGGACAGCTAGATGTGCATCAATTTACAGTGCATGTGCTTCATATAGACATCCCATTATATTTATTTCCAGTCATTATTTTGTTTAGAACTAGCTGGCAGTCTAAGAGCTATGAAATATGAAGAAGGAGTAATCTATTACATATATTTTACATCTGAATTCTTTTACTGCTAAAATGTCTAGGCAAGAGAGAAGCTGGATTCTATCACTGTTAGGAGTCATGTAGAAAACAGTAACTGCAGTATTTCATGCCAGAAAAATATTAATTTTTTAGTCTCCTCATACGTAAGAATTAGGGAATAAAGATGGTCAAACAGTGCATTTTCTAGAGATGGTTATGTTTGCTCCGAAGCCAGTAAGTGTGCTGTAGTTAGAAGAATGGCAGACTTTCGTTTGAAACCAACTTGCTGAAGTGCCGCAAATGCATTTATCTGCTCTAATCTGGAAGTAATACAATTATTGCAAGCTAGTTTTGTTCTGCGAGTAAAGACTTATTTGCACAGCATTGTTTTATCCTTCATGAGAAAGGAGTGGAAATAGCGTTAGAAACAAAATCACATTATGCATTTATTATCATCAGCGTGCTTTCCTTCAGACTGCCATGTGGAATTTTGTAGGAGGTGGGATGTTTAACTTAGATTTATTTCCTCAATGCAGTGGAGTTTAAATTGCTAGTTTCTCTTGTTTGCTTTCTGGATGAATGATAACAGGGCAGGGAGTCTCATGTTTGGCATATTTTAAGCCGTATTTTACGTTATGTAAAACATGTTATACTTACCTCTTTACTTTTCTACTGCCGGAATGGGGCATGGAGCACAACAACAGACCTTGATCTAAACAAGAGAAAGGATTACAGAAAAAAAAACAAACCTGGAAAAAATTAGGTAGATTAGGTAAAACACTTTTTTTACCTTTGGGGGCTTCAAATATTTTATATTCATTGAGAAATTTCAGTAGTCTTTCTCATGTTAGCTGATACATGTTAGGAATATATTTAGCTCTATAAGAACTATTTCAATATATTGAAGAAATAATAGTCAAAATGTACGTGTGCTTTCCTAAGTAGTCCTCTGCAGAAATATATTCTCTCTCTTGATACCCATACATGTAAAAATTTTGGGTTTTTAATAAGTAGGTATTTGTTATTGTGCCTGGAGGGATCAAAGTTGGGCTGTTAGACACTAAGATTAGATGAATTCAAGTCAGGGACTTCCACATCCCATGTTTAATGTCCAAAAATCTTTAAAATTATATGAAATCACGAAGCTGCCCCTCTAAACAGACAGAGATTCGCTAGTTCAAAGGGCTGTGACTAGTTTAACTAATGCTTAATGCAGACTGAAAATATTACAAAAATTACACCGCATTAATGTGCGCCTTCTCGAAAGGGACCAGAGGATCCCGTGGAATACAACAGCGTCTCAGTCGTGGTTCTCAAGCCTTCCCCTCTGCTAAGCAAAAAGAAGCAAAATAAATACTCATCATTAATTGAGGAGAATGCTTCCTTCCTCCAAAACACATTTTGTAGATATTTTGCAGTCTTTATGGCGTCTTTTTCTTCCAATTCATTTTTTTCCTGTATGATGCAACTAACTGTGAAACTTCAGGCTATTTCTGCTCATGGAATAGTCCATGGTATCTACTCAGTTTAGAATATTTACCAAAGATAACTTCAGCGAACTGATATCAGTCATCCAAAGACCAGCCTTAAAACCGACAGTTTAACTGATCTCCTCACAGGAGTAGTTTGGTGGGGTTTATTCAGCTTTACAGGACATCATGGTAGTTCATAATGGCCGTAAGGAAAACAAACACAAACATACGCTCCAATTTCTGTTCTGCTGGAAAAGCTCCTTTTGGGATGCAATTGTGATGGTAGTCTGCTTTAATCTGTGATAAATAATGTCAGCTATATGTTTATGCCCTAGCCACTGATGCTGTATTTCACTTGAACAATAGTCTGACTACGAAATGTACTGGGTTTTTTGCTAAAGACAGAACAGCCACATTTTAACTGTGTATGTCAGAACGAAGGCCGACATTAACTTTTTAACCTCAAATTGATTGCTGCAAGTTTTCAGCGTCTACAAATCCTGCTGACTTCATAGGAATTGGTGATCATGAGGTCTGTAGTCCTTTCTGTTGGTAGTTAGGAATTTAAACGTGTCGATGGCTTTGCGTGGCTAGTCCTGCTTCCCAGTTGTAAGATGCTTCTTCCTTTTCCAGGTGTGTAACGGGAAAAGGTTTTCCAAAGAAAGGGATAAGTTTTGAGGGAGAATGATTTGCCATAATGATAGATCTATTTCCATGCAAGCCCAGGAGGTTATGCCTATGCTGGTAAGAAATGAAAGTGCATATGCATCTAAGAGGATAAAAGAAAAATAAAATCTCTTTGAGCATTATTATTTCTAATTCCTTGTGCTCGCTGCTTAGTGATGCAACTACTCCTGATTTCTAACACGAACCTTAAATTAAGATCACTTACGAGTTCCAAAGGAATACTAAGCCTGAAAAGCGGGCTCTAACAGATGAGAAAAGAACTACCTTGTATCCAGAATGAACCTTAAATGAACCTTCATTAAGAATATTAAGCCAGCTCCTAATAGACACAGGTATTGATCTGATTAACAGGAAGCGCATAGCTGAACGGAAAGGTCCAGTAGAATAAATCCCTTCTTGTTGACACAATGTTGGCACAGAATTTAGGCAATGTGGAAATTCTCAATAATATCTCTGGTCTGTTCTCCCCACCCCCACCCCCAAATACTCTCATTTATGGTCAAATCAGCTGGGAATGCCTTTGAGCGTACATATGGTAACACTCTGCTTTCATTGCAAAGAGTAATTTAGCAGAAAAAAAAATAAAAAAAAAAAGTTTTTGGCTTTTAGGTTGCCTTATATTTTGAAAATGACAAGTATATTATTATTATTTATTATTATTATCATCATCATCATCATCATTACTATCATTATCATTATGGAAAATGTATTATTTTATATATTTAACATTTTCTGAGTAACTGAAGCTCTAGCAGACCAATAATATTCGTGAAAGCCAGGCAGCGAGGGTACGTGCCTGTCTCCTTTGTCGGTAACTCAGAGCTAGCTCAAGAGTTTTGAAGGCAAACGATCTTGCTAAGGTGAGAAGGGCTCAAGCTTTTTCTAACCTAAGCAGATTTGATCCTGAGTTTTGAGCAGCTTAGCCAAAAGAATTTTAAAAATAGTATCTGTATTTGCATACATGGTAAATCTCGAAATACCTCATCTAGCCTACTGCTCAAATTACACATCTTACCTGTCTGTTGAGAGGGGCAGCTTCATGATTTCAAATAATTTTCAAGATTTTTGGACATTAAACATGGGATGTGGAAGTCCCTGACTTTTTACAGGTTTCTGCAAGCTGTATTAACTCAAACCTGTTGTGATGATTATATTAAACAGCAACCTGGACTGCAGTAGTTTAATCAAAATTAAAACAAAAACGGTCGCTCTGGGCACAGCCTCAATAGCAAATAGGGAGGAAATTTCTGATAAAGAACAGAAAACAGAATTTAAACACGTATCTTGAAAGTAGGAGTATAAAAGATGATATTACCAAGTCTTCCTTTGATGGAGCCGTGGAGATTTTAGTTTTAGAGCATACATTTACATTTTTCTCCTCAGTAAGATGTGTAATTAGAGAAGTAGGCTAGATGAGGTATTTCGAGTTTTACCAAGTCTGTTTTCATTAGGTGAACAGGAAAATTAAATGCAAGTGCCACCAATCTTATACCATTTCAGAACAGCCTGAAGATTTTCATAAATTCATATTTTATCCTTTTTATTTCTAAACCGTTTGCTTACTCTTGAGAGAAGATGAATGTAAAAATATTTTTTTTCCTGCACTGTAATATAAAAAAGGAGAACATGGCTAGATTTTTCCACTAGTGTAAATCATAGCAATGCCACCCCTTTCAGTGAAATCGCACTAGTTCTGCTAAAGAGAACATTTGACCAAACAGCTTATTCATCTCACAGCCAATACACATTTTATTCACCTCTCAGCCCCTGTAAGGACTGGAAGACTATAATATACGATTTATAATGTACTACTACCTTCCCATTCGTATTGATTGATGACTCTATATTCTTACAAGGCAGAGGATTAAACGGTGTTATTTTTTAAAACTGGTACTTTTGTGATAAGAAGAAGGTGAAATATGCATTGACTGGTTTTCTTTTTTTCGACTCTCACTTTCGTATTTAGTTTTCCCATTTTATATTGGGTTTCAAACAAGTAATTTATATTACACATGGAAGATACTTGTTTTAAAAGGTTACCTGACATTTACTTGACTATAAGTTATAAGAAATGTGTAGGTACCGACACTGCAAAGTATATACGTATTATATACCCACCTACACCCACACCTAGGGGTACACTCTAGAACACGGTAGACAGGAGAGACAGCCACGGACACGTGCAGTGCGTATAGAACTCGGGAATTTGGGTGAAAATGAGAACAAATGGTTTTCAGGTGATACACAAAAGTAAATCCAAAGCCTGTAAGTCTATAAAATGCTTTCAAAGATTTTTGGGAATCATTACTTACAACAGAAAGCAATTCCTGCTCTTACTCCAACTGAGGTTTGCTCAGAAAGATGTATTATGAAAATCTTGAGGCCTAATCGATGTAAGTAGATAAGACCCATCCCCCCTTTTTTTTTACTCAAACCCATGTGTGAACTCACAGAAAATAAGCATAAAACACTGAGACAGCGTATGACAATGAGCATCTCTTGTTCTGTCAAACCACCTACATTTCTGATCATTTGTACCCAAAAGTTTCAAGGACAACCGCTGAAACGGCATGTTCCAATTAGATAACGTACTCCTGAATGCGTTATTTTTAACTTAGACTCCATAATTGATAGTAAAAAAGTCAGATACCAGTTTACAGGAAAATACTTTAGATTTAATATAATAGAATAAAAACATGGATAAAGAGATTCCTTCTGGTTTGCTGTATTGTAGTCCCAAAGCTACAATTTCTTTGGGATACATTTTATAGGTTAAATTTGCTACATTTTTGTAGATATTTCCTTGAAGTTGTATATGCTCAAAATTACTAGAGTTTCCATCCAGAGTATGTTTTGGATGATCTGCAGCGTAGATGCTGGTTTTCACAAATCAGTTGTATTTTTATTACATTATATAGTAAGCATGGATTTGCCAGCTTTCGTCTTTGATTCCTAGTACTGATCAAGATCCTGATTTCAGTGATTCAATCCAGAGGGAGGCAATTCAGTGAATATTTGGTTTCTACTAAGAAAAGAAAAAGATTCCGTTTTCTTTATTTGTATGTGTATTTTTGGCCATTTCACCATTCCACGTTCCTGATGTATAATAGTGATAATAATTATAATAGCACATTTGCAATCATTTTAATTTATTCATAGCGAGACATTACTAGACACAAAGAAAACTTTCATGTCTAATGAACTCAGTTTGTTTACTCCCCCTTAGCAAACCTCATTTCAATCTCATTTGAAAGTCAAGAACGTTCTTCCCATTATTTTAGGGAAAATGGGAAAACATCTCTAAAATACATATTAATTGTAGAATTTCCTTCTAAAAATGTTGATTCTTCTATCTTCTCTACATTCAGAATTAATAGCATCATACCTCCAAAACAACGCGTCTTCATGCCTAGCATGATTTTCTCTTAGTTTATGAAGATTTTCACTGAATGTATTAGTGAAACTCTCAACCAAATTATGGTTTCATAATTCTACTCTTGTTTCTTTCAAGTGAGTCGGTGGCCAACAAGTGCCTCCATCTAGTGTATGTGAGGTATTGTTTAGTTTATTAAATTGAGATAAAATATTAAATGTTTAATAAATGTTAAGCCCAGCTGTCTAAACCACAGCTTACAGCGCATTAGTTGGGTAGGATGTGGAAGCTTATGTTACATCTAGGCGTCTATAAATAATTTTTAAATAAAGCGATTCAGTCTCTGTTGTAAACCCAGATGTTTTAATGAGTATTCTATTTCTGCCAGGAGTAAGCACACAAATGCAAGCAATATAAAATCACAATTTAAGATAGTGAGATACCATTAATTGTGTATTTAAGGCTCTATCCAGTAAGAAAATTAATTGTCAGTAAAAGACTAGCCTTTCCATCTTTACAGCTATCCTAATATACCGAAACACTCTTTACAGAATTTACAAAGCTTTTTTCCTGAACTGTTAAAATTGCTTTGAGTCGCCTCCCTGGGTGATGCTGAATCAGTGTGAATGCTGTAAATAGATCAGTTATTTTTGCTGCGTGTTGAAAATATGTAACTCCTGTTGGATTCATAATTCGTATCGTTCATGAAAGGGAGGATGGCGAGATTCGAATTTCCTCTCCGGTTCTGATGGATGTACTGACCTTGGGTAGGCTTTGAAGATAACTCATCTGTTAATTGATTTGAACTTTCCTAGGGGAGCAGAAAATACAGGAGAGGGAACCTTCCAGTTTCAGGGGGATACTAGTCAGTGGGACCTCTGGTACCCCCTACCAGTTTCCACTTCAACGGTGGGTGGGTGCTTTACGCAGCTCGCCTCCTGAGTATTTACATTGATAAGCATGTCCTACCACTTAAATGCACCTCCTCCTTCACATTAGAATCACAGAACAGTAGGGTAGTTCTGGCTGGAAGAGGACTTTGGCTGAAACACAGTTCAGAGCAGGGCCAACGTCAAAGTTTGGTCAAGTAGCTCAGGGTCTTCCCAGTAGAGTCTGAGTGTCTCCAAGGGTGGAGGTGGCAGAGTCTCTCAGGCACCCTGTTCGTTCCATGCTTCGGGAGCCTTATTTGCTGAATTTTGTTTCCTTTTATCTAGTTAGAATTTCCTTTGGTCTTGAGCTGCAGAAGCTGAATTTCTGGATATTTCTTTCAAGTTGCTTTCCTGAATTTTTAAGTAAAGGTGCTGAAAGCGGCTTTTCAGATCTCACAAACTATGAGACTCTTCCTTATTACAAGCAGCATTCTTGCAGTATTTGCTTCTCAGATATTATCTTATGTTTTTCAGATATTATTTGACATCCCTGATTGAAACTAAAAAAATATCGCTTCTTATCTTGACATGTTCTAGTTAATCTTGTTTCTTAACTCTGAGACCCTTCACCCTTCATGTAATACACTGGTGGCAATTTTAGACTGATCATAAAAAAACCTCTGAGGGCAAGAATATGCATATGTATGAGGGAAAAGCAAAATTATATATTAAAAAAGTACTCATAAGTGTTATGTTAATGCAGTCTATTCTAGTAAATGTTGTCTGTAGATAAGTTACCTGTACGTCAGACAGAAATAAGTTCTGAGAGAAATAACTGAGAGCTGTATCTAGTTGTGAAAGATAAATAGAAAGATCACTGGAAAATTAAGAAGAATGAATGTGAATGCTCTATTTATGATTCAAGAAGACATCTTCATTTCTTCTGGTTTTACTGCTTCGTTTACTTAGAAATATGGTTGGCCAAGCTTGAGCCTCAGAGGGTTGTAAATTGGCATAAGCATAATAACTTTGTAGATATCAGCTCTTTCTTTAAAAACACGAATTCCAGATGTCTTAGAAGCTGGTTTTCCACTTTTCTGAGAGCCGCTCCCGTGAGGCCTGAGTTTTCCGTAACACCTGAGCTGGGACAGGCAGAAACATTCCTAGTCAAGGGAGCCCAACTGGCTTTTCAGAAGGTGCTACCGCAACCAATTTGTCCTGTCAACAAGTACAGAGCCTTTATGGCTACAAAAGCACCAAGAATAAAAAACAAAAGAGATGCAACCAGGTTGCCAAAGAAAGACGGGGACACTTTAAGAGATTAAAGTGAAACGCGAGGCTTTTCCACATCTGAATGTTTAACATTTCAGTCGTATGCCTTCCATGATACACAGCACGCTCACCACTAGGGAAAAGGTAATGCAGCAGAATATTGCATGATCTGCCTGACGTCCCGAATCCCTCTGATTGGTGAGAGCAGGGATTTGAACTACGGCTCATGTAAGTCAATCCATGTTGTATTGGTCTGAGAACTACACTGATTTAGCTCAAACTGATTAAAAAAATACGATATTTCAATGTCATCATGAAAATAATAAAAGTTTGGGGAAACCAAGTTTTCAGTTTTAGAAGTGGTTCATCATTCTGGCAATAAATAATAGAAAAAAAGAAATATTTGTGTAGGAACCGGAGTTTAATGATAATTAATGGAAAAGAAAATGAATTAAAAGATTATGATCAGAGAGTATCATAGTGCCCTGCAAGTAAGAAGCATCCCTTCTAATTCAACATAAAACCTAAACCCAAAAAGGAGATTGTGTTGTACAACAATAAAGTTCATTTACAGTCCTTAATGATTGAACTGTACTGTGCGGAAACTCTATGAAAGTGACTGGTAAGGGAAATTTCCACAATAAGTAATTAAAGGAGTTTTGCCAACCTGATGTTTTGTCCTGCCAACACTTTTCTTCAATAATGGGTGAGTTCAAAAAAACTTTCTAGTGCTCAGATCGGAGTTGTGTAATTGTCTGGATGGGAAGCATTTCCAAATAATTCCTACTACTTTCACCTTCATCTGTTTCAAGAGAGACCATCCGTACAACGCTAAGTGCTTCTGACGGGTTATAGCTTCCATGTAAAAAACAAACAAAACAAAAGAAAACAAACCCAATTTCCTTAATTTCTTGATAGCGACTTCAAGGTGAAACTTCTAATGCTGAAAATTAGCTTCAGCTGGCGTTGAGACACTTGAGTCATTGCTGAAACTGGGTGTTTCTCTTCTTCAGAGGGCACGGGAGTCTTTAAAACTCTTCTTCTTCTCCTGTTTTCCTGCAGTCATTATTGGTCTTAGTATCGGGCATCCCCTACAACGCCTGATATACTGCTATGAACTGGTGGAACTGTTTCTGGACCTCTACCTGGAATTGTATTGTATGGATGAGATACCATATCTGATAGCTCAGACAGGTTTTGTATACACCCCCCCTGCCCTGGGCAGGGACACCTCCCACCAGACCAGGTTGCTCAAAGCCCCGTCCAACCTGACCTTGAACGCATCCATGGCTTCTCTGGGCAGTGCTTGACTTCCTCAAAAATACCGGCATGTTTGATGAAAGATTTTAACTGAACTGAGAAACGCAGAGGAAGAAAGTGAGCGCAGCTCCACGCTATCCTATGTGTCGTTCTCACCTGCCTTTGGACAGAGATACCTTCTGATCTGGAAGGAGAGGAGTTTTGTGTGTATGTGTGTGTGCCGTGTGCCTGTACGCTCCTTCATATACTGCATGAGGGTCTTGTCTGGATGGTTTGAAGCCTGCTTTTTAAAGGTCTGGTTTGAGAAACAGGCGAAATGCTTTTTTTCTGAAGAACTGAAATGGGAGAGGTGTCAGTATTTTTTGCTAGTTTAGTTTGATTTGAAACTGAAAGGGAAGGTGGGGGGGAAGGTTTTATTTCTTTGCTTTTTTGCAAGGAAAAGTCAGAACTGAGCACGTCCGAGCTGGTGGGAGTTTTGCATACTCATCCTCTCCTGTTTTTCTTGTCTAGTTGATGTTTGCTGCTTTCCATCCGGCCACCTTTAAGGATGAGGATCTCCCAAATCAGGCTTATGCAGATGTATTTCACTAGTTTTGGACAGCAGCTCAGTTACTTGTATTTTACATTGCGCTTCAAGTTAATTCATTTTAAAGCTCATGGGAGATAACCTCAGAAATTATCACTGTGTACATTAAAATCAGAAGGTGGATTACTTTTATTATTATTTTAGTTTTTTAATATCCCTCGTAGTGGCATTTGGCTGTTGTGAAGAAATTGCTCAACGGGCTGAGTTTTTAGAAACTTAGTGGAATCCAACCAACCAGGACTTTTTTTTTTAAGGGTGGCCTTCAACAGATGTTTTTTCACCTCTTATCTCCAGGTAGAACCTGATAGCAGGTATTAGACTGTCAGCACATCTCTAAATTTACTTTGATGCAGGCTGGCAGAAGCAATAGGTACTGCAAAACTAATCTTCCCAATAACATATGTCTCCTAGAAAGAGACAGGACTGTATTTATTAAAAATAGCTTGACTGAAGGAAAAAAAATATTGACTGGGATTTTCTTATCTGATATTTACTTTCATGTACTGGCAGCCTTCCTTCTTTCTCTCTTCTCTAGTCCCATGAGGAATAAAGAGAGGCCTGTGCTCCTAGTAGATCTACTTCTGGTTTTAGTTCTTATTTTTCATTTTTTTATTAATAGCGTAAGTGCTATCTTTTGAAATGGGAAGGAAATCTTTGGGTTTGCTTTCCTCTTCCAGTTTTTCGCATAAAAAGGGAGCTATATCTACTTCTGAAACAATTACATTTCTTTCTACCTCACTGTTAACTAGTAGCTGCCTCTGGAGCAATATGGTGAACAGATCTGCAGCACAAGGATTTGAGTTACCGCACATGTTGCTTTTAATAAGCCTGTACGATATGCGGTTTAGCTTCCAGATACTGTCATATTCATTGTTTTTTTTTTTTCTCATTTATTAATATGAATAAAAGTCTATTTGAGATTATATGTTTGAATAGGAAAAACTTGCTCATGTATTTGTAGATGAGGAATTTCCTGGATCAGGGTTTTTATTTTAATACCAAATCTGACTTGGCTCAAACCGAATTATAAGTAAAATATTAATTAAAATGCAGTCGTGGAGACAACTGAAATACTGGATTTTTAGGAGGACAGCACGTTACTGTCTAGGAGTCACCCATTCCGTTATATTGTGGTGGTGTAATCTAAAATGTAGGCAGGATGTTCCTGTACAAGCGTCTCGTGCCCAGATACAGCTCTTTCGGATTTCCACACCACCAGGTGCCTGCACTGGCTGAAGGGGAAGGCGGCTGTCTCCCTGACAGCGCTCCCGGTATATCCAGGTTCCCTTTGAGCTGTTACAAACCGGGGACTCACCGGCTCCCTGCCCTCCCCCTGAAAAAGTTCATCAAGCGTTTCCTCAAAAGTTCATCAAGCCTGATCATGTTTTTCTTTTTCTGTCCGATGGCTCTCGCCTATTCCCAGGTAGACTCTCGGTTATGTAGCTGAGGTTCCTGTTTCCACCAAAACAGAAAACGTAAAACTGGCACTTACTCCTGAAAAATTACTTCCGGAATTTGTTTAATTGCTTTCGTGCTCTCACATCTGTTAGACGTGCTGTAGATGTTGTTGCTGGTGCAGTAGCTGCTATTTCTGCCGGTTTTGCTCTGAAGGAGTAGAAGGGAGTTACGCAATGACAGGCTACTCCAGTCCAGTGACCGCATTGGTTCAACTTCTCAAACTGTCTGTGAAGTAGTGAAATATTATTCACGTATTTAGAGGTGCGCACAGGAGAGATGAGGTGACTTGTCATAACATTTGAAGCGGGAAAGAAATAAGCTCCTGTAATTTTTTTCTGGTTTTGTTTGGTTGGTTTTTTAAGCTTAGCCGTCTCCCTTTATCCTGAAGAAATATTCCTATTTTAAAGCAAGCGCCTGTCTGGCACAGACACCTGCTGTTGTTTAAGACCTTTGCCAGGTAAAATTATAGAGATAAGATTGTTTCTCCATTCATGTCCATCTCCAAAGTAGATTGTTTCTCCTAACTCGAAACCAAACGCAGAGGAAATGTCATCTCAGACTTTAATACAAAATGTGCATTTCCCCCCTCTTCTCTTTGCACCACTATTTTAAAGGATAAGATAAAACTATGTAAGAGCATTATTCATGCTCCAGAGTCTGAAAAGTTGAGAGTAAAAACCAACCAGGTTCTCAACTGTTCGCTCATGGATATAATTTTCTTAAAATATCACCTTTTTATTGCAATCAGTGAAAGCGCCAGTGTAAGCGTACGTAACTCTGAGCATCACGGGTGAAATACTTCCCATCTGTCACGGGTAACTCTTCACTGGGATGTCAGAAGCAGGGTCAGATTCTCCTGGAATAGGGTATATACGCAGTGTACGCAGCGGCTGCACGGTTTGCCATCTGCTTGAGCTCCTTAGCTAGTTTATGGAGGAGAGAGCAGACCCTGAAAACCTGGGAGTGATCAGAGGAATCGAGTCCATCCAAATTTAAATGCTTCCCTTCTCTAATTTATGCTGAAATGAAGTACCGCCAAGAGGTGTCTTCCTCTTCCACTGGAAGTAGATGGAGGTAGCAGGAGGTGTCAAGCTCTTGCCTCTCTCCACGTAGACATCCTCTGAGACGGGAGCTGGGGTCACTTCTTCGTCATAATCACCCGGCAGCTGGAGCAGAATAACCTGGCACGGAGACCTGAGCTCTGGATGCTGCGTAGTCCCCGTCAGACTGAATCCAACCGGCAGGGGAATGCCAAGGATTGTTCTGGTTAAAAGCATTTCTGTCCTCTTGCTGAAGCTGAGGCAGGAAAGCAAATTTGCGGGTGAGGAAGAGAACAAGCAATTTGGAACCTGATTCCCACCTAACTCAGCTGGAAAGAGAACAAATATCTGTACTGGTTTCGGAAGGGCCTCTGTGCGCGTGTGTAGCTGTTTGGTTCACTTCAATGGTGGTGTTGTGCAAAATTTGCCAGAAACCTGGGTCTACAGCTCCAATTTTACCCTCCTCTTAGCTAAGGACTGACGAGCAGGGCTGGGGGCAGGACACAGCCCTGCCTTGCCCTTGGATACCCCTTGGCCAAGACATCTTTGACAGCAGCTGCTCCACTGGGGAGCAGCCACCGGCAGGGTCCCACCAGCAGCCAAACTCCCTCTTATGGTTTGAGGAACCCACAACAATTTGTCGTTGTTTGGACAATTATTCTCTCACCCGATGACCCTTCCCCACCTGGGAAGAGGAATTAGGAAAAAGCAAGGAAACTTGAGGGTTGAAGTATAAACAGATTGAATAGAATAAGACTAAATAATTAACATTAATAACACTAAAGAACCAATATAAAATACAAAAGGACTATACCCAGCCCATTCCATCAGCAGAAGCCGTGCACTCCCCGCAGAGGACAGTAAATGTGGGACATTGCGAGCGCTGCGGCTGCGGGAGGACGGAAAGGGCTCAGGGCTCCGGCACCGGGGCGAGGAGTGCTCAGGATGGCAGCCAGCAAGGGACAGAGAGAGAGAACTCCTCAGCAAACTTTCTAATTTATATTGAATGTGCCATTCATGGTATGAAAATACCCTGTTGGCAGCTTGGGGCAAGTGCCCGGGTCTCGCTCCTCCTCATCCCTGCGCCTGGCAAGGCTCGAACACACTGAGACCTTGAAACCCACACCCCAAGGCTGTCTATAAAGTAAATATTTTCACCAATTCAGACACTAGAGTCTTCTAAAAGTGCAGTTTTCCCAAGCATTAGAGGAGAAATTAGTCCTGTGTCGCTCAAACCAGGACACTCTCCCATGGTGGAGAAACACAAGGAGCTGATCCGGGACGTGCTGGCTGACATTTATGAGAAGGTTTGAGGCTGAAGCTGGGCTCTCACACAGGCAGCACCTGGTTCACTTTGCAGAGGATCAACCTAAAATCACCTGGTGCTTCTTGAGGCTTATCTGACCTGCCCAGATTAACATCTGGGCTTAAATCTTGGCCAGCAAGACAGAGAATGTGAGGAGCCACTTGCCATCAGCGTGTCTCAGCCGTGGGACCAGCAGACAGGTGTAAGCCAGGATTGCTGTCGTATCATGGTCATCATCAGCTTGCTGCACAGGAACATGTTCCAGCGGTATCATCGCTCCTGGCAGCTGTACTGTACTGGATGCAAAGCTCTGGGAGAGCAGTCCCACGTTGGAGCTGAGGCCCACGGGGGAGCTTCCGCAGCTGCCGGGGCTGATTCACTGCGCCTCGACTGTGTGCTGGGGATGCCAGAACGCACTAAATCATCATTTCCTGGAAAAGGGAGGTGGAGGAAGAGCGACCATGGCTGGGAGGGCAGAAATTGTGTCCCAGATTGCTGGGAGAAAGAATAAAGACAACTGAAGAGTAGAGGTTTGACCACTGTGTCTGCAACTTACCTGGGTTTTAGAAACTAATGAGGTCTGTCAACAGGAGAGGATCAGTCAGATAAAATCATGAAGATTTTATCTACACAAACTCTTTGCAATAGTGTTTGGTAGTACACAATACTGAGAAAATTTAGGGTAGGTGAGCCCCTTATCTATGTTTTAGGATGAAGGTCAATGATTACGCCAAAAACCACGTGGACACTGTTCACTCACAGTTTGTGAACGAAACAGATTTTAGCGACTTGGACGTATAGGGATTTTTCACCCCCAGGGCTTCTCCGACATGGAACGGGTACCCATGGGCAAGGCATTTACCTTGGATGTCGTTTTCAATTGCTTCGCTGAGAGAAGAATTGTGAAATGAGCCCCACAACTTCCGGGAGTATTTAGGATTTTATAAAATAATTTGAGTAATTGAGTTTGTAAAATTTTAGAGTGGTTCAAATATATTTGCTGTTATTAAAGTCATACAAAAAATGAATACAGATTTAATAGCACGAAGTTGCTTTTTTAACAAAAAGGAGTTGTACGTTCAGCTAGTTGAAAAATATCTATTTTGATACGTAGATTATATACCTCGTTGCTTTGTTATAGTCTGTATTAAAGTAATACCTTCCATGCTTGAATACCGTTGGGAATCCGTCTATTTGGCAATCTAGCAGAGATGTATCGTCATCTTCCTCACTAAGTTCTCCCTCATAACCCTCGAGTAGCAAAACTGAATACAATAATGAGGCATGTTTCTAAAATCACATAATGGAGTAAGGCAGATTCCTCATATTCAGGGGCCCTTTTTTAAAGTCAGTTATTAAAAGCCCTGGTTTGTGGCGCTCAAATGTTACTAATTTCTGATATTCCGAGTTTGTGAGCTGTCTCCTCCGAAAGCAGGTACTAGGGTTTGCGCAAAGCCCCGCTGACCTCCGTATTTAGGCTACACCGAAAAATCTGGTTCTCCCGCTTCTCTCGCCCTCCCCTCCCTTCAGGAGCCTTTAGAGCATGTAAAAGCAACGCTTTTATGGGTATTTTTTTGCCTCAATCGATGCAGCAATATATTATTAGCTTAGTGTTAAGTCTCTCAAAATTTTATGAGGCTTCACAGAGTAGCTGAAGTGAACATAGGTTTTATGTGCCATGCCTAAGAGCTCATGCAAGCTTCTGCCATTATCAGTTAGAAGACGCTTGATCAAGCTCAGACAGTTCGCAAACGAGGGGGTATTTTTTCCTTCACCCTGTGATACATCTGAAAGTCAATAGATTATTGAGGGGACACCGGTTCACAGTTCCAAGACACAGAGTTGCTACTGTGACCAAAGCTAGATCTAGTGAAATCGTAGCAAAAATTGCGAAAACACCCCCTTTCACAGAGCAATGACTGCTTTTTTATTTATTTATGGGAATGAAATCCTGCCCGCCTAGCAAATCTTTGTATCACCAAAAACTATGGTTATTTAAATGGCATTTGGCAAAGGGATTTTTACTGTAATGCATAAATTTCTGCACTGTGTTTCCTTGTGAGGGAAAGCATTAGGGTGCAAAATAGTAATCTCTCCCATTCTTCTTCTGCTCTGTAATATCTGTCCCTCTATAAAAAAAGTATAAAAAAGATATACAGTTATCTGAAAGGATTAATTCAGTCACTGAATGGGGAATTTTTGAAAGCGCCGTAATCTTCATGTAAATATTTCAGATGGATACGAAATAGAGTTAACTAAATAGATGATAAATAAGATAGAATGGCTTCTCTGGAAAATTTAACATATGGACAATGAATCCTACTATAACTGAATATTTTAGCAATTCAAAAATTGATTCTTGCTAGCTAATTTCTAACCCCAGCTTTGAAATGATGCCACGCAGGTGCTGTTTGCGGGACTGCGACCAGCATCATTATGTAAAGAAGCAACGGAACGTGGCTGGAAATGGTTCTCGGGTTTCAGTTTGTAGATATTCTTTCACTCGGGGTGAAAGCTTATTTTCCAACAAGGAATAAACCATGAAGCAAATGCCAACTGTATTTTATTCTTGGTGAACAAGTATTTTTAAGACAAACATCAGAAATTAGGAGAATAGAAAACTAGTAGAAAGATAAAATCTTACGCCAAAATTATAAATAGAGCGCTAGAAAATGGCATAAAATTATAATTCTTTAATTCCTCAAATCTTTTCCATGCAAACACTCAAAGGCAGGCAGTTGCAGTTTTGTTAGTTTCAGCGAAAAAGAATGGAACATTGTTGTGATCGTTGTTTTTTTTAAAGTGTGTTTCATATACAACTGCTTCCCGGGAAGACTCAGTATGTCTTAAAATGAAGTTATTTCACTTCTCTGAGAGTACCGATAGAAATAAGCATATGAAGCCATTAAGGCAGCAGACTGTCTTTTTTTCAACCAGTCTCTCTCCATTACGTGTTTCTGAAGTCACAGTTCAGTTTTCCAATGAAAAGCATGGTGGAATCCCCATGGGCAACTTGAGTCTGCCAAAGAAACAACTTTAAGTTACTGGCGTTGAGTCTGGAGGAGGTAAATCTGCAGCCACGAGCCACCATGCTTTATGTCTACGCTGAGGTTGCCATCTCCTTGAAGGCCATGAGATATATTTTAAATAAACATGCTCATCGTCTTTCCTTCTATTTTCCTTTTTCTTTGCCTTTTCTTAGAACTCCCATCCTCAAAAGAGGCAGAGTGGTGTCACTGGGGCATAGGAGGTGGAACCTTAACCCTAGGAAGTGAGCTTAGAGGAGAGTTTTACAGAGGGAAAACTGTGCACATAGAACAGGTCGTGCTGTAATCGTTTTATCATGAATCAGTGCATTTATTTTGTATTTCAGAAAACTGTTTCTGATTCTTTGGTCCCTTACATTGGCGTTGGTTTTTTGGGTGATAGCTGATCAGGGAATAAACTAATCCAGCCCAAGCCAAGCTTAGGCAAAGTACCCTTCTGCGCATCCATCCTGCTTTGTGGGACGCCGTCACGGCACAAGAGTTCATTCTCACCGTTTACTCGGTTCTAGAAGAAGAAATAGTTGGGTTTTTTAATAGAAATCAGGAAAGGGACACATGAGGAATATTGGGTCATAAGCTGCTATTTACATACTAAGATCTTAATTATAGGTAAGTGCAACTTTCCAAAGTGATGTTAATTTCAATTATATGCTCCACTTGATGCACTTAAGACCCCATTACTTTGTTCACTGGGTTATCACCATCACGAGGATGAAATTAGGTTGTCCTGTATTGAAGAAACAACTGTACTGTCCTAGTTTTGGGCGGAGGTGACCCGCTGCCTCTTTCATCTCGGAGGGTGCAAGAGCAGCAGCACTTGACTCTGTGTCGAAAGTGGAAGTACTCAACTGCGCAACACGATTCACTGCTCAAAGAGTGGTCTCCCATTTCTTTTCACCCTAAAGCAGTGCTTTCCACCAGTAGTGCGTACGCTAGGCTGTGACTTGCTCACAGTACAAGAACGGTACAAGACTGGTTGTTATTTACTAAAAGCAAATTTTTCCTTGTTGCCTATTTTTATACATATATTCTTAATAAAATATAGAAAAAAAAACCCTTCCCTTTTTTTAATTTCCCTGAGGTTTAAATACATAATATTACAATACGCATTAATATATTTAGATTAGTTTGAGTGAAGGTAGAATTATTATTTTTTTCAGTCCAGAGCTGGGTTCATACTAAACTTCATCACAAATGACCTTCCGAAATGTATTAAATATTTGAAGGACTGAAAACAGAATTAATTGTGTCTTGAATATCGGACTACTTGCACAGCAATGGCAAACATACCTAGGGCAAGTTTATTGTGAAAAAGGAAACCTTGATGCCCTTCAGCCAAGGTACCCTCCACCACATGCATTTACGTGAAGGAAAGCGTCCCATGTGGCTTAGGAAACCTCCGAGGTAATAATCTTTGTTGTCCTGGCCAATGTATTATTTCCGAGTATATAGGAACAAGTAGTTGAGATCTCTTAGTGAATACTGTGACCTCCCTTGTTTGCCTACATAATGAACTGGCAAGGCGTATTTAACTTTGTGAAGTACATGGCAATGATGCGGTAAGCCCGGTGTAAAAATGAATTTTATTTTCTAAGATTATACATTTCCCGAGCGTTTTAATCAAGGCTACAAAATAAGACAACCTTAATAATTTATTCATAACGGGAGTGTTATTTTTCTTCACTAATATTTTAACAAATATAATTTTGTTGTAATAAATTATCGTTTTAGGAAGATCGCATTTACGTTTTACACATAAACGATAATCTCATCTCCCAGATAAGCAGTTAAATAGTTAGCTTTCTTATTAATAGCACAATGATACAACCAAATGATGGGTAATTTCTATTATCTTTATAAATAGATAAGCAGTATATAGATGTGAAAGAAGCATTGATGTGGAAAATGTTAAAATAACAAATCTTATTAGAAGAAAGAATTTAGAAATAACTTGTCAGGAGGGTAATGACCTCAATTAAATTTTATGTGAAATTATAATTGGCGTTTTTAATAAAGGAATGCTATTGCAAATTGCATATTTGATATAATATTACAGGACATCTTATTTCCTCTGGCGTGTATTTATATTAAATAAAACTCTTTGAGATAATCAGGGAGGATTCATAAATTAGGGGTTTGGGAATCTGCTCAGATGATAGGTTTAAAATAGCTTCTGATACAGGAGAGGGGAAAGCGGGAAGGTGATCCTTTTGTTCTTTTGACCAAAAAGATGTTGGTATTCAGCATGGTGTGGTGCATGTTCTTAGGTGTAGTCAAGGATGTAGCATCTTCAAGATGTAGTCAAATAGAATCCTTTTTTTTTTTTAAGACATCTTATTTAAGGCCAGAACGTTCACTGTGTGCAAACCGTCTAAATAAATTCCTGAGAAAGTTCTAAAACTTGCCCAGTTTTCATCTTTTGTACCTATATACATAACGAAAGTATAATGTCTCTCATTATCATTCTGGTCATGTGCTAATTTCTAATCCCAAACTAATATTAGACTAGTAACTTTGGAGTAGTTCTGCGAATAATATCAAGATGTATGTTGGGGGGGGAGGAGGGCTTGCCTGTGGAGTCCTCCGAAACATCACTCAATACAAGGCTTTTCATTATTTATATTGTCATACAGTTGTGTTAAAATTCAACCTAGATACACTTAACGATAGTAGAATGGTGCAGATTTCAAATCTGGGAAAAATATTACAAAGAGAAAAGTCATCTTAAATCATCTGTCATTGTTTAACGTTTCTCCTTTGCTTACATCAAACAGCAGCAGAGGGGTTGCAGCTGTAGACGTAGCAGTAGAAGTGACGAGTTGAACTGGCGCAAGAAGAAGCAACAACGAAAATCAATAAGGAATATCGGCTCGGGGTGAAATAGCTAAAAATAAGCTGTCGTAGTTGTTAGGAAAGCACCTACTAGAAATTTTAAGCAAAAAGAAGCGGTGTCTGTAGGATTTGCAAATAAGCAGCTGCTCCCATTCACAATCTACCCCAATTACCTTCTGTTAATCTGGCACATCTTTAAAATGAAATACTGTGCATAATTTTTCATGGTTCAGATCCTGCAGACTTTTCGTCAGGCTCACCAAGAAAAGTCACTATCACCAGTGACCTGTGTAATTGAATGTGAGCTATTTTAGACACAGATTTCCACAGCGGGAAGGAGAACTGTGGCCATGGGGAATCCTCAGCGTTTACTTTTTAAATTCTGAGCTGATACGTGAACGTAAAGAGAGATAGAGTGATAGTGTTGAAAAAGGAATGGGTGTTCTTATATGGAAAGTTTATCGTTTGCGTACTGTCGTGTGTAGGTAGATACACATGGGATTTGCTGTAACCTAAGGACTGGATTCTGATATAGTTTTGAAGATGAAATGTTTTATGGATGAAGAGCAGATTACTGTGCCATCAAAGCGTATTTCAACAGACCACTCTGGGGAAGAGCTGCTGTAACCACTTTGCAGATTAGGTGAGAATTGGGCATTTAAGACCAAAAGCAGCCCGGAAATCCCATGTGTCGCCTAGCTTTGGAGATACCTAAATCGATCTTATTTCCACGTTTTGGACTGCAGTTTTTACTTCATCTGAATTGAAGGTCCTTGCAATCCTTGAGGCTAATGCTTAGTTCTCACAACACCCGCTTGTGACCCAGTGTGAGGTTGAGAGGCACCAACTCTAGAAGGACCTGATGCGTGAAATAAGGTCATAGAAGAGTCAGTTGTAACAAGAATGAAACTTATAACAGCTGATCATGCAGCTGGGCTTTCGGTTGGTTGACCTTCTTTCACAAATACATTTATATTTAATTCCTGTACAGAAAAAATTAATCACAATTCTCATAACATTGATAAAGGGATCAGGTTGCGTTAGTAATCCAGAGGTCTAAACTGATCACTACAGTCCACGGTGCTGTCCCAGAAAAAGTATTTCTACGGTTTTACCAGAAGAGTTGTGTTTCTTCTTTTTTTGTTAATATCCCTAGAGCTCCGTTCGAAGTTTTTATTCATTCAATGCAGTATTTGAGATTAAAAGTAGAGTTTTTACACACTACATGTTTGACGGGCGTTTCTTTGCTGTATAAAATTTGCTGAATTTGTCTGGAGCAAGCAATCTGTAGGAATCGGTGTTTCTAGAGACAAGAAGTGTTTGAAGTTGCAGGAAACTGAGATGAGTAGAGACACGTTGAAAGCTGTTCTTTTGCTCAGCGAAACTTTTCTCATATTTTGTGCAAACTCACCCCGAACACTAAATTACAGAGCAGTATTCTTTAAGTTAATATATGTTGTGCTGTTAACTCAAAAATAAACTTTTTTTTTTTATCAGCAATTTTGCAAACTTAAAATACCTTACTGCAATATTTATTGTATTTTTAAATACTGAAAATACTGTTATTCAGAAGGCAGCTGATCACCAACAAGAGATTTATTTTATCCATGTCAATCAATGATTTTCTACTTGATTTATAGTACTATAAAATTCATTATTACACAGCATAAAATACCACAAGAGAAATACTGACAATATTCTAAGTCACACTTTGGGAAATCAGTTCCTCTCCTGTATCACCCTTTTGGTATCTTAGTGCATTATTATTAGGTTTTTCAAATATTTTAAATATGACATACCCGTGATGAAGGACTCGCGGTCAAGTTCCCCTGCTGGAAGGACTGAGGAGGGATGAAAGCCGTTGGGAGGAACCCCTATTCGCTATCGCTGCAGCCTACAAACAGCCTGTCAAGATATTCCTGGCACTACGTCCGCATCGAATTTGTCTTTGTCAATGAAACTGCCACTTCCTACGAACCCAGTAGGAGACTTATCAGGTGTTCTTAGAGCTTAAAGCAACACTTTCTGCCGGAACAGTTCTCACTGCCCGACAAAATCCTGACAGAAGCTGCTATAACTTGGAAGCCCTGAATCATCTAAATAATACCGAAAAACACTCCAAACTGAGAAAAGGCCTAAAATTGGAGGATGGAAACACAAATTAAGGATCCATTTATAACCCTATGTTCATCACCAGATTTCACTGAGAACTTCCAAATTGTTGGGGGGGGAAGAGTCTGTTTATACAAAAACAGTAACATAATTGCACCTCCGTTTACATGAAAATAATCTTATTTCCAAGTGGCTAAACTATAAGACCACAGGCTCAGTATCGTATTATGATGGCATAATCTTATTATCTCTTAGAACAACATTGTAGCAATGATAATACTACACTTCTAAAACAAATACAATTATTTCAAAATAAATAAACCTCTCTTTCACACACACCTAAAAAGCCCTAAACTCTTGACCTTTCCTGTGGTGTTTGCAATAGACCTGAAGTAGCTTGTCAGCTCTGATGATTTCACATCACTGGAGTGTCGGCTTTTTATTACAAGGTTATAATTAAAAATATTGGTTCAACCAAAAGAGTGCAGAATGCTGATATACCTGGTTTCAGATATACCACCTCACTTAAATGGAATTCTGTAAGAAAGAACAATTACTGTGATATACTTATTTCCCTCAAACATAATATGCAAATCACAACCTGGGAAGCATCTTCTAAACGAAGGCCTTTGAGATGGCCAAGATGACTGTGGTAATGGCCAAGCCGTTGACTTGTATGCGGTGCCAAGTCTCCACATGCTCCATGAAGTGTCTGGGTGAAGTCTATAGATGCTCTTCGCTATTGAGTACAATTTTAGGTTGGTTTTTTTTTTTTCTCTTCTTTCTAATTACATGCCTAGGAATTGTGTTTGGGGCTTTTTTGTTGTTGTTGCTGGATAATCATCTCATATTTATTTTTTTCCCATTAGCAAAGAAACTCTGCTAGCAGGATATACACCATTGAAAAGTATAAAGCAATTAGTTATTGCCTCATATACACAATATCTAGCTAGGACTAATGAGCCTGTAGGGTAAGCATCAATGTGCTCACCACCCCCATGCGGGACCTTCTGTCTGTGTTTACTCAGATTGATCTTTGATGCTGCTGAGTTGTTGCCTTGCAGCTTCCTTTACTTCAGGATTTCAGACTTTTCTCTATCAGTATTTTTCTTCTTGAATCTTTGGGCAGCCCTCGCTGTCTCAACAGTCTAACCTCTGCTCGCGGTATTACCTTTCTTACCATTTCTGGCTGCTTTCTGGGGACTTTCTGGTGTTCTTCTGCGTAATTAAGCAGTTTTCTCTGAGTCGAAGTCGTGCAGCTGGACTGTATCAAAAAGACTTTGGATCAGACTCTGGAACCTCTTGGAGGACAGTTAGAATTAAACTTGTAAACGAACAGTAGTTTGGAGGGGTTACCAAAAGTAACACTGGTAAAAATTAAGAAGCAGAGTAATACTTTTTAATAAATTATCTTAATAAATTCATTATGTGAGCTCCATCTAATCCTCAGCTGTAACTGAGAGCAGAACAAAGATAACTTTATGAGGCTCTTTGGATTCTTTAGTTAACACAACAATATGAAGAGGACAGGGGGCATATCAAGAACTTGATGTTCCTAATTCTGTAAAAGTAAATGATAATTTTAGCTACCACAGAGGAGAAACACTGAGAAACTCTTTCTTGTGCTGCTTAAGAATTGATAAAGAGAGGACAGAAAGAGTTCACCATGGGGAAAATCCACAAGCTCCACCTTTCGTTGTTGTTTCATCACCTTCAGACTTGAAGAAGCTCGTCTTGGAATTTAGACTTACGCTAAGCTAAGCTAAACCACTGGGGTTTTTTCTGCTGGGTTTTGATTTGCTGTTCATTGAGTCTTCTGCAAAAATACGTCTTTTCTTTGTCACCTTGCTTTTTATAATCTTGGCCAGTAGACATGTAAGTTGTTCATCCATTGCAGCCGAAAGCTATCTTTATGAATCACCTCTTGGTGCCAATGACGATCACTAATTTTGTAGGTGACAAGAAACTGGCTACTTTTTCAAGGTAGATTTTTCATTAACAATTTATCCTCTAAAAACCTGGATCATTCGCAACACTTTATAGAATATGTTCCAAAATGTACAGATTCCATAAACAATGCATTAGTTTTTCTTTATTCATGATCAAATTGAAAAAAAGTTTTCGTTTTAGAGAGATATCAACTTTAAAAAAGCAAAGTAGCCTCTGCGACTTTTATATAAAGATACATAGGTTTAAGAGTAAATCTAGCTGTATAGCTGCTTCTAGTAAAGGTTTTATAATTTGATTAGATTTATATGACTCAGTTGAGAGTAACAAAGTCATGCCAAATGTCATACTGAAGTTGTGTTCAAAGTAGTCTCAGGTTTAGATAGGACAGAGATGAGTGAGGAGAGTTGATTAGTTACACTGCATTACGATGCAAAGCTATAAAAAAATCATTTATAACATTGCTGTTTATATTCCAATAAAATCTAAAAGGTTCATATTAGGATCATCCCCCAGCACTAGACCTTGTACAATCAGGGAATAATAATCAGTGTTTGCTAAAGAAGCTCTCAGTCCAAACAGATTAGAAAGTGTGGGAGGGAAAAGATTATTTAAATCTCTTCTCTCATAATTATCCCTAGGATGATTGCTAAAGTATATTGCAGGTATGAGAAAAGTAAGTTTGATAAAGGTAAAACAGCGTATTAATATTATTAATTTCTGACATCCTGTGTGAATGTATGCTTGGGCAGTTCTTTGACAGCTCCTCCTCTGCTTTGTCTGCAACTCATCAGCTGTGGTCTCAGATCTGGTCTTTAGTTCTTAAAAAAAAAATTATATTAGTAAATCAGGATAGAAAGGAGGTATTAAAGCATACCTTAAGATATCATCTGTCTTCAAAGTCTGACATAGCTGTCATTAGATCTGTTGATAGACTCCCACTGTCAAATCAGTGTCTATAAATATAGCAAAAGACTTGGCAGTGCAAGTTTCTGTACTCTTGGTATTATTGTCCCAGTTTTTCAAGGATCACTTAAAAGATGACGTAGTGGGTTAGTTTTCATCCTTATTCTGCACTGTCTATTCTCTAAGGCTGCTCATGAGGAGGAGATTTACTTATGCTTGCTCCTACCCTTTAGGAACTTAAACTGTGATCTCCTTTCATCTAAATTTCTGACCAACTATTAGAAAATGTATTTCTTTAGCAGGACGGGTTAGCATTGATGACTTCTGGCCACGTCACTGAAGGGTAGGACTGAATACTCCTTCATACTAAATTAGATTTCTCCTGCTCATGTCTTGTTTCACAATAAATGTGCTATGTGCAAACAAACACCACATCCCAGAAAATTTAGTTTTTTCAATCTTTAACATCTTATATACTGTGGCTACTTTAAAATATCTACAGAAAAAAATGAAAAAAAAAAAAAAAAAAAGAAAAAAAGCCAAAGAAGCACTACCAGGAACTAAAGAGTAAAAATTAAAGTTTCCCTTTGAAAGTATGAATTTATGGACCCTTATATATCAACAAAGTATTTTTTTGTTGTGCTCAATTGGTTCTGAAACTGGTGCAGGGATATCAAGAAAACGATCATGTTTGGAGAGTCACACGTGCCAGTGATTCAGTTATTCCACAGCAAACTTGGGATTTCTTCCCCTGCCCCAAAACAAAACAAAACACCAAACCCAAAACACTGTTCTTTGATTTTTATGGGAGCAACATTTAGAAAAGTTTTCACAGCTTAATTGGCAGAAGATGCTGACTTATACAGAAACACACACATAAATATATTTCTTTTTAAACATTGGCGTAAACCCATGGACTTGAATGAAACCGCTCACATAAACCCCTGTTCAAGACTTTGATGAATGAGGAACAGAGCACTATTTTTATTTCTGCTGTGCCCTAAAGCTGAGCTTAAATTTAGAAAAGAGGGAAGATAAAAGAGCGTGAAAATAAAAAATCCTTTTCCGTAGTCGCTATAGAAGCAGGAAAAAATACAGGAAATGGCTTATTGCTAGTGTGTTTTCCCAAACTATTACATATTACATTTTAATTTATTGGCCGAATCCGAGCTTATGCCTGCTGAAGTATTGAGTGAAGTGTTTTAACAGAAGTAACATGAAGAGATCTGAAAATGCTTTACTTGAAGATATCAAAATGTTCAGCTGTATCTTTTTCAAATATCATTGTCTCATTTGACTGTGGCATCTTCAGGATGCCCTGGTAAAGATGAGTGTGTTCCTTAGCATTGGGTAATAGCTTCCAACTTGCAATCCAATCAAAGCTTTTCCATATACCCTTGTTCTGAGTGGAATTCACAATTCGCACGACGTTGTTAACCTGGCAATAATCCTAGTTAGTATTGCATTTCTGCAGTATGATCTGCATGACGTTTTACAGAAGCCTACAATTCTGAGTCAGATTTTGTTATGGAGACTTTTTGTTTGGATACCTTTTTTTAAGATAGATGAGTAAATCCCATCTTCTCCACTCTCATCATAGTTTCCTGCATGTTAGTGCTATAGGCAGGAATTTATATGTATTGTAGCAACTCTTAAAATAAACGTTGCCTCTTCGGATACCCTAAAAGATCCATGAATTTTAAAATATGAATCATAAAATAAGTATATATACACACACAGACGCATGAAATTGCACCTCCATGTTTTTCATTACTGCATTCTGTGACATTAACCAGTTGTATTGGTTTATATACTGCCGTAAAACCACTGAAATGTGAGACATGCAAAATACAGTTTTAAAATGAAAAAGAATAATGCTTTCAGCTATATCTGGTTTTAGACCTGGAGACCCATCAATAACTTGCAATAAAATGAAATTATGCGCACATCTGTATACAGAATATTTGAGCCAATTTCCAGATGAGACAGAAAAGGATAGATCTTATCAATCTGGTCTTCAACAAAGCATTTAATGGAGTGACGCCTTTCTGAATACAATGAAAGTGTCTGCTGATAGGAAGTTAGTATACGTAGAAGTTAGAGTAACGTGGATGAAGTTTTGAGGAAAAAAAGAGGTTGAGACACTCTGGAATTTGATCTTGCACTGAAGAGGAGTTAACCAGCAGAGTTTGTAAAGAGGTGGATGGTCATGGAGGATGACACAAAGGGTAGGAGCGAGCTAGTAACATGTTGTAACAGCCCGGGCTTGAGAACCTTCCTTGAGAAGGACCAGGATGAAAATGTACGTGAGAACAAGACCACAGCAGTATAGAGCGCACCCTCATGTATCTAGGAAAAGTTTCTGCAGTTAAACAGGTGTTCATCCGATACAAGCCATCACGCCATTGCAGCTGGAAGAAAAATAGCTCATGAAGACGCACAGATGAAATGCAAATGGACAAATAATCAGTGTGCGTTAGACGCCTTGTCTGGAATACGGGCTTTGGTTATAATAGATGTGAAGGTCTGACCCAGTTTCTCAACAGAGGACACGGAAATACAAAAAAGCTAGTTATACCTAAGCTACAATTTGGTATTTTAAAGATGTCCCTGCTGGCTGCAGGGGGGTTGGACTAGATGGCCTTTAAAGGTCCCTTCCAACCCAACACATCCTATGATTCTGTGATTTTTGTGTCTGAAGAAATGCCTTCTAGTTGTTTGGTCTGGGTTTCTTTTCTCCCCTCTCTTATAGAAGAGTGACTCGTATGTTCCGCATGTGTTTTCAGCCAGAGCGCTGCTCTCGGTGTCTGACACCTTCAGCCCCAGTAATCACTCAGATCCCGACTTCCAGTCATGCCGAGTCAGTGTGTCCGGGATGTTCTGATAAAGGACCAAATCAGTGCAGGTTACAGCTTGGTTACGCGGTGTAGGGAGAGGGGGAGACAGATTTACAATCGCAGCAAATGGACTTTGTGAATATTTGCTGCAAGTGTATTCCAAGTGACCCGGGCACTCCGCTTGGTACTGGAAGCCATGGGGAGTGCAGCGAGGGGAGAGGCGCAGGTCTCGGGCAACAAGAATTTAGATCAAAAAAGAAGACATTCATGTTCGCAGGGAGGGAATGAGGATTTATAAGCTAAAATACAGCAGCGCAGGCATGTGGCAGCCTGAAGCGGCGTGATGGCAGGCTGCACTAACGGGCTGGGCCAGTGAGAGCTGGAGGCCCTGTGCCACGCTCGAGAGCTGTGTTCGCTTTTCCTAAAAGTACAAAAAAGAAGTACTGCCTTACGATGCCAGCTTCTGTCACCTTCTTGTTACATTTTCAAACCAGCACTTCCACGCTCTCTCGCACGGGAGAACTTTCCCATAAATATCCGCACTACCGTTTACTTGACAATAATTAGGCTGCTGATGTCTTGAAAGCACCGACGAACTTCATGTATATTAATAGTGCGTTGTTGTTTCCTCACGCTTCACAGTCTTCCTTTACGCTTTTCCTTGTCTCGTCATATAAAAATAATAATACAAGCAATTCAGGGCAGGTATTTTCGCTCTGTATTTGTCTAGTGCTTGCCAAAATAGGGCCTAGTTCCTTGCCTTTACAATTAAAGTGTGTGCTACTGGGTAAAAAGCATTCATAAACATGCAGGTCATACAGTCTCTTTTGGAGTTTCTTCTGGATTTACTTTTCAGTTTATTACTTTGTGTTATCTTTGCTACAGAATATTGCAAACTGCAGAATGTAAATGGAACGTTCTTTCATAAATTCCTTTTCAGTTGGCTAGGAAAAGGCTGGTCGTTGTAAGAATTACGTTAGCAGGAAAAAATGTTCACCCTTGCAACTTCTGTCATTTCTCCCTTTTTCCATCTGTCTTACTTTTTCTTGTCTTTTTTTTTTTTTTTCAGTAGGATGTGTTTCTCTTATGTTACCTAAGCAAGACTGTGTTCTGTATCTATTTTTCAGCTTCAAAACTTTCAGAATTTTCTCTTGAGTTCTTCATTTTCTAAAATCTAATATCATTTTACTAATGTAAGTCACATGTAGTAGAAAGACCTCTTCATATTTAAAAACTCATGATGTACATTCGATGCTGCAAATCTTACAATCTCAACAGCTTCCAAAAACCTCGGAGTCTCCTATATGTACGGTCTCTGTCAAATACTTAATGTATTTTCTTTCTTTTTTTCAAAACATCAATCTGTAATAGCTGGTCTTTCTTCCCCCTGCAGATGCCCAGCAGAACTCATTTTATTTACTTGTTGACAGAATGTGCAACGGCTTCATTTTTGCTCACTCCTTTAGAAGTGAACTCTTCGAATAAAACCAGTTCCTTTGCAGAGGACTCCACGTGGGGAATGCAAAGGAATCTGCGGCACTTAAGCCTCATCTAAGATTTAAAACAAATGATTTAAACAGTTTTTTAGATGAGTCATAATTACTATACAAGCTTTCCGCACATAAGTGAATGTGATTTACCTGCCTATTTTTACTCAGAATGTAATTACTTGCCAATCTATTACCACTCTGTTTTGCTGACTCTATATTTAGAATTAAATCATTATGCGTGCTGCTCCTCTCGCCACATGGAGGACCTGAGCTAGGTTCTCCACGCTACTGAACTTCCAAAGACACGGCTCTGGGAGTTGGCCTCTGAAGTAAGACAAATTGCCCCTAAGACAGGATTTAAAATAACTGAAGTGATTTTGTACATGCATTGGTTTTTGAGAAATCCTGAGAAAGGCTGTTTTGATTACTGAAAGTCATGTCGCTGGATGAAATATTAATTGTCTCTAACAGAAGCTTCCTTAGGAACCAACGTGCCAGGGTGGTGCAGCGGGCAGAACCAAATACCGGCTGTAAGTAGATCATAGAATCACAGAATGTGTTGGGTTGGAAGGGACCTCTAAAGGCCATCTAGTCCAACCCCCTGCAGTCAGCAGGGACATCTGCAACTAGATCAGGTTGCTCAGAGCCTCATCCAGCCTGGCCTCGAATGTCTGCAGGGATGGGGCCTCCCCCACCTCTCTGGCCAACCTGGGCCAGATGAAACCCTTGGTTTTAAGATGGGCCACCCCTGCCCTCACCGCAGGCTTTTTTTGCATTTTAGGAATAAGCTATTCCTGTTCAGAATTTCTAAAACCAACAGAGCTTCCTAATTCTTTTGTCTTTTATTTCAGCTAATGACTTTTTCACAAGATTTCACCTTTTCATCTTCGCTGCCCTTTTTCTCAAGCTATGCTGTTTTATGTCTTCTGTTTTGGACATCCTGAGCCCGACCTTCCTTCCCGTTCCTGGGGACAGCACCCTGCCTTGTCTCTTCCTGCAGAGACAGAAGCCATCTTCGCTCTATTAATGGACTTCTGCTGTGGGTCACTAGACAGTGGTCTAATTACTCTGTTACCTGTTCTCATGTGGGTTTAATAAACTAACTTCCCTTAGGAGATAGCTAGGAAGAAATTCTCCAGTTCCTGAGGTGGTCCTGAGCATTTGATATTGTATCCGTGACCCGGATTTCCCAAACTACCTTCTCTAAAACTCTCTTCTTATTCTCCTAACTGCTTTGTGGTTTGGGTTTTTTTGTTGTCTTTCCTGTCTTGATATGGTCTTGTCTGCATCTGATTAATTCAGGCACAAAGACCAGTGTAAATACTTCCATAAACTGGCCTTAAATTGTGTTTACCTCATGAGGCTTACCCTGACACACGTTGTTTGCAGAGAAACTTCTTTGACAAGTTTAATCTCGAAACAAGGAACGAGAGACTAAGCTATCAGCAGCAGCTCTTTTGTATTTGTCATGCTAAAGATTGACAATATGAAGCAAAATACTTCTGTACCTCAGGAAAACATTCCAAGACTCTTCCAGTAATTATTATAATGGCAATGCAAAGTCTCTGAAAAAAAAAAAATTATTAACATCTTTAAATCTTTCTGATTTATGAAAAGAAGCCGTACTGTAGTTTGAATGCAAGAACTCAATGGTCACAGTTTTCCTCTACTGACTTTATCATCTGAGCACTGCAGATAACGTTTCCCATCGATAAGGAATACCCAGGGTGGACACCCAGCCTGGTGCGGCAACTCTGACTGCACTTGGGTAAAGCAATTCCCCCTGCCCCACGTTGCCAGATCTTAGTGAAAATGTCCGTGAGAAATCAAGTGCTTTCAGTCTTCTGTATATCTGACAGAAAAACTGGGTAAAGAATTGGCTATAGACAGCGAATTATTTTACCCCTGCTAAGTAGGACTATCACAGAAAAACAATTTTCCACTGGAATTAAAACGGAAGGGCTTCAAATGTACAGTCTAAGCTCACTCAACACAGCAAATAGCCCAGCCTGATTTCTCATCAGCCACTAAATGGTAGACTAACGAACTCAGGAATGATTTCCAAGGCTTCAGGGGTGATGAAATAAGCCACCAAGGTGGAGAGAGCAGGCCGTACTTCCCTGGGTGTGGAGAAAGGAGAGCAGACCTCGGAATTGCCTTACCGCAAGGAAGATTTCCATTTGCTTTAGGCCAGTTAGTATATTATCCCACAAGAACACAATTTTCCTTGCTGAAAACAAAAGCATTTGTCGTTTGACCAGCTTAGATTCTCCACAAAAGGACATCTTAGGTATCAACGTTTCTATTCCTTTGTTGTACTGCAAATGAAATTTTTCTGTAGTCCTGTCTTCACACTGATTCCTCTTCTTCCTTCCCATAGATTTCTTGGTTATCCGTTCCCGATCCTCCCATAATTTTTCAGTGATGCTATGTTGTTTCATTTTTTCTACGTCCAACTGGGAAATCACTTTTTCTTCTCCTTTCTTTTTCCAGTTTCAGAAACTATATGAAATAACATATTAACTTCAGAAATTTAACATCTTGTCTGATTCCTGCATTCTGTTGTGAACCAGACCGAAATTATTACTTGTCAAAGCTTTAGTTTTCATTTGGGCAGCTGCCAAAATATGACTGGCTAAAGCATGTTTGTTTAATTTTGCAGCAATGTGCTATTCAGGACGTGCCCCAAACTGTTGCTTCGCATTTGCCTTGAGGAGCAAAACTCCAAATATCTGAAAGCTACTGATAACCTCTAGCCAAATGAATAAATCTCTGTTTATGCATTTTCTCTGCAGATGAATTGCTAAATGGAGAGCACAGCAATTCCGGTTGCTGTCTGCTAGGAGTGAATAAAGTTAGTGAGTGAATTATTCCCAGTCCAGTGGGGTGTCCTGGAAAAGTCTTTATTAACTAATACTTTTCCCCAAGAGAATCACTTAAACTCTGTTTGGATTCTGGTAGTGCCTGACTAGGCATGTACCCAGAAACTTTTATTTTTCGGTATTTCAAAAAATATAACATGGGAAAGGCATATGCCAAGGCGTATGCAAAGTGACTACATTCGCCCCTGAGATTTTTGAATGACATTCGGTGTCACGTTTTGATGTTAAGTGACTTGGACCTAGGAATCATTACGGTTGATGAAGAAAAACGAAGCGATTGGAGAACAGGGTAAAACAGTTTAGAATTGTGAATTCTGAGTTTATTTGTCTCCCAAAAGGAGCTTTTTTTTTAATAACTGCTGTTTTAGATCACTAAATTAATGCGTATTAATTTTTTTTTAGTTTTCTACTGGTACAGAGACTTTGATTTTATAACTTTTTCTCCCCTTTGATGAGGTGCTGGTGCTTGACGATGTTCTCTTGAATGAGAACATTGAGAATGCCTGAATGTACTTCAATAAGAAAGAGTGCTTTATAGGAGTGAAGAAATAATGCTATATGCATCTGTCTTACAAAAGGCGGGCTTGAAGAGGAGGGAGACTTATTTTCTGAAGCTGTGGAAGGTTTACTTTCTCTTTGACGAGGCCTGGCTTCTGGAAAAGCCAAGCGCCAGCCGTTCCGGCGCTGATGGTTGCTCCTGTCTGGCAAGGCTGTGCCTTCCACTTTCTTTTGAAGTAGTGAATAACGTGCACGTTTGGAATATGCTCTAACTTAACGTTATGTCCTGAGGACCCAAATGTATCCTACCAGAGGCTTAGAGAAGGTATTCAGTGGGCACTTTTGTCAGTGTAGTCACTTCAGAAGACCCAAAAAGCAGTCAAGGTTGCTTGGCTTTCATTTGCTCTGTCCCTTTGCTTTTCCTTCCTTGTCACTATTCATAAGGCGCCAGGAGAAGTTCCCTGGCTGCCTGCTGGCTCCAAAACTCCCCTCAATAAGAACTGGGGGAATTCCTCGTTGCTAACACAGCGAGTTACCGCAGTCGGGCTTAGGGCTGCTGGAGCCGCTCACATCGCTCAGCCTGGCACTCCTGGAGCCACAGCGGGGCCGTGAAAATGTGGGGACAGGACATTTGGCCAAATGGCAACAGCTGCTTTTTGAAGTTTTGAGATGTGTTTTCGTTTTAGGGCACAAACAGCGTCTTTTGAATACATTTGTGCAAATTGTGTGTGAAAAAATTCTGAATACAGTTGTGCGAATTGCATGTGAAAATGCTGCTTTTGGTTTGAGTCAAATATTTCTCCCTTCGGAAACACCCGATCTCCTTCTCACCTTGTACCCTGGCACAAGTTTTGCTGAAGTCAGTTCGTCTCCATTAATATTTTACCTTGAAAAAACAGCAAGGTCCCTTCCAACCCGAACTATTTGATGATTCTATGATACAAGGAAGGCACAAAGATTATAGCTCTCCTTTCTCACAACTCACTGGATGAATTTCTTTTCCTTTTGGCCATGGGGATGGATCTTACAATCAGTACCCGTATCCATTAGATTTTTTAAATAATAGACATTAATCTTTACCTCTGTCTTTGAGTATTTACAGGTCCCATTTTTATTCTCCGTTATGGTGGTTTTCATACAAATGCTAATATTGTGACGTTACTTTACAAATAGTGTCAGGAAATATTTCTTGTGAATTGGATTTCTTTGTGAGTTTTCGATATATATTCGATTTTTTTCCATATTTGGCACATAACAGGAAAACAAATATGCTAAAGGTTTCCAGGCAATGAAAGTTTTTATTAGCTACATTTAAATATTTTAAGAGGAGGCAGTGGATTGGCTGCGTGTCCAGCTGCGTTCTTCTCTTTTATATCCTCTTACCTCAAACGTTGATCTGCTTTGTTTTTCTGAATACTGCAAAGAAACTATATCATGCGAAACCACCACTAAGAAAAATTGCCTGAGGGCATCCTGACTTTTTGCTTAAGCTTTATTTTGTCATTTATTTCTATTAACAATCATTAAGCAATTTAATAATTATAAGCCTCATTAGCATTTTAATGAGACTAGTGGCCATTGCTAAGTGTAATTAAATTAGTTTTATTGTATGATATTTTGAAGCTGTGATTAAATTAAGTTTTACTGTGCTTTGAAGAATAAACCTATAGAGATCACTCTTCAGTAACGGTCTTGTTAACTTGCGAGGCGTCTGTAAAATAGACATACCCAAGAAAAAAGGCAAAATATTCCCTACTGAGGTTAATCATAACAATAGAAAAATCAAATGCTCCTGCTGCCACCAGCTCCAAGATTACCAATATATTCTTAGTGATAATAGGAGTCTGTTAAATAGCAACCATTGTGAGTAGCTTTGTGTAATCTATTTTTAATTTTTCCAAATAGCATCTAGATGCTGCGGTGAATTGTTCTTTATAAATCAAGGAGAGAATCCTGTAGTGCTTGCTCAGACAAAACTCCCATTGAGTTCAAATGGAATTTCACCGCAGTGAGAGCAGCAGGGCGTGTAGAAGCCAAGTATTATTGGTGGTTGCTGTTGTTGTTATTATTATAGTTTTAGAGAGATAAATTGAGTAGTGAGGAAAGACAGCGAGAAGAGGAAAAAAGGTACTACAATCGCAATCAGTTAAATTCCTGTGATCTATCAGTTAAGTGCCTATGCAAAGATGTGCAAACAGAAGATTAGGCATGTCCCTGTCTGTGCCCAATCCCTGTGGAATCTCCAGCAGAGCGCGCCGTACTAGAGCAGGCCGGGCACTGGGTAAGCACTGGACCTCTTGTCCTCACCCCTTGGTCAGGTAAGAACTTCTGGCTCTCTCCACTGCCTTGTCCTCATCTGCTCTTGTCATCCGGACTGCACCTGATTGTGCTGCACCATTTTGCTGGGCTTCAGTGAGCGTAAAGTTCGTTAACAGGTAAATTTGCAGTCGCGTATTATGGTTTGAAATGTTAACTATATTTATGGTTGCATAATTTTTTTTTTTTTCCTTTTTAAAACCATTCTGTCCAAGGCTTGTAAAGTTGAACTATTTGGGATTACATTTTCCAATTGCAATGTCTTTCTTAAGAGTGGAGGTTTTTTTTCTTTTAATTAAGATGTTCTGCAATGGGAGAAAATATACAGTTTCTCTGTTAAAACACACGGCTATGTCCTGGTAAGCTTCATGCCTGAATGTTTTGGCACAGTGACTTAATTTTGGACAAGTTTCCTCAAGCTAATACGCTAGTGGTTTGCAACTTCATAAAAATTTCCAAATTCGTTCCAGTTTGGAAAAGATCATTCTATACATATGTACACTACAACTTTGTTTCAGTTTGATTATTGCTGAAATTTGTATTTGTATTTGTGCTGGGTCGCTGCCATCCCATGCACAAATACAGGCTGGGGGGAGAATGGATGGAGAGCAGCCCTGCCGAGGAGGACGTGGGGTGCTGGTGGGTGAGAAGCCCAACACGGGCTGGCAATGTGCGCTCACAGCCCAGAAAGCCAACCCCACCCTGGGCTGCATCCCCAGCAGCGTGGGCAGCAGGGCGAGGGGGGGATTCTGCCCCTCTGCTCCGCTCTGGGGAGACCCCCCTGCAGTGCTGCCTCCAGCCCTGGGGCACCAACAGCAGAAGGACACGGAGCTGTTGGAGCGGGGCCAGAGGAGGCCCCGGAGATGCTGGGAGGGCTGGAGCCCCTCTGCTGTGAGGACAGGCTGAGAGAGCTGGGGGGGTTCAGCCTGGAGAAGAGAAGGCTCCGGGGAGACCTTCCAGCCCCTTCCAGGCCCTCAAGGGGCTCCAGGAAAGCTGGGGAGGGACCCTGGATCAGGGAGGGGAGCCATGGGACGAGGGGGAACAGTTTTAAACTGAAAGAGGGGAGATTTCGATGAGATCTGAGGCAGAAATTCTTTGCTGTGAGGGTGGTGAGCCCCTGGCCCAGGTTGCCCAGAGAAGCTGTGGCTGCCCCATCCCTGGAGGGGTTCAAGGCCAGGTTGGACGGGACTTGGAGCAGCCTGGGCTGGTGGGAGGTGTCCCTGCCCAGGGCAGGGAGTTGGAACTAGATGGTCTTTAAGGTTCCTTCCAGGTCAAACTATTTTACGATGCTATGAAATTATTGCCTCCTGGGTGTGTTTCTGTGATACCAGCTTCAGCAGGATAACTTTCCTGTGCTACGTGTCTAGAATGACATGGGCTTGGCAAGACCTAACAGCACTACGGTGTCAGCCCAGAGAGTAAAGGGGAGAGGAGGAGGAGAACTGGAGATCCAGGATCCATCCTAGTTTAATAATTTCTGGTGTAATTGTGTTTCCTCTGCCATTAGTCATTGGTTCATGTTAAAAAAAAATATATATTTTTTTTTTTGGCATTTTTAAGTTAATATCTTAGTTTAAATAGCAGCTGGCAGGGATGCAAATATAAAGGTTCCCATCTTTATAATCGGTAAAGGTTAAGTATAGTCAAAAGGTTACATTTCTAGGGAAATGCCTTATTTTTCTTTTCAGTAATGAGCACGTTATTTATTTTGATGTGATTTTACAATTGCACAGCTGAGAACTTAAAGGTTAGGAAGGTGCTGGGATTCAGGTAGCCCCCGTGCGTACGTGCCAGCTGAGGTCGAGACAGCGCTTAGGGTGGTGCAGACGGGGGAATCCTGAACAAAGTTGTGAGCAGGTCAGATAATTGTAAGCTGTAGCAAAATGCAGCAGGAAAGCGATCAAAGTAAATCTGTGTGATCGGTTGTAATATTGGGGAATTGTTGCCATTTTCAACCTCAGTTTTGTTCTCCTAAATCTGGGGTCATACATATTTGTTTGTACTTTAACTTGCCTATACTTTAAAGACTTTTAAAGGACTATTTAGCATCTGTAAAACTAATTATAGCTGGCAGAGTATAGACCACACAGGACTTCTGCCAATAAGGCGACTGACCGACTAAATCACAGACCAGCACTATTAGCAGCGACGTTATATGCTGGGAGAAAGCCTCCAGCTTTGATACATGGGTCTTGGTTACGCAAAAATACTTCACCTGTGAGTAGGCTCCGGCATTTACAGGGTTTTCATCCCAGCCTGGGAAAAAACCACTTCTGTGGTAAGCCAAAATCCTAATTATTTTCCTATATCTGTTCCCTTAATACGCCCTGGGTCTAGTCAGGCTTGTACGTTCCAGTGCAGAGGTGCTTCTGCATTCGGTTCACATACTAAGGATAAAACGTAGGGCTCTATTTTTAGCTGCATTGTAACTTTTGATGAACTGCAATTCATCAAAATTAGGGGCATTGCAGTGAGTAAGTCTTTTCATTGTCGCTAGCCCGCTCCAGCGGTATTTTTATAATAAAGTAAAAGTTCGTAGTACATAAAACCACTAAGAGTGTCCTCAGTGCCTGTGGGAAAAATATGGGAGAAGCAAAGGTTTTACATGGAGAAAAAAAAGCTGGATTTTTTTTTACTGCTGTGTGTTCCCAGAAGGTATTTCTAGATCTTTCACCGGTTTTTAATGGCAGGAGGAACCGTCTTCCCTTCACTGGGGAGACGCCTCCGCCAGCCATCCATCAGCGCGGGTGCGGAGGGAATTAGGGAATTCCTCCCCTTGTAAAGCCCAAGCATTGCCTCTAAAATGGTATTTTTTTTTTTCTCTTTCCCTTAGTTAGAGAGAGAAGGGAGTTCAGGAATTCTGTTCCTGTGATGACTGTTTATTGTTCGGAGGTGCCCGAAGAGGGACCTGCCGCGGCTCCCGCTTGCTGCTGTTTGCTCTTAGACCTTGTTTGAGCTGATACTGCCGGCATCACGGAGTGAAGTTTGGAAATACCCTCAAGAGCATAACGAGATAGTTGTGTTTTCTGATGAATAGCTTTACAGAGAATGTAATTACGCATTTTACAGGATAGCAATTTGTATACCACATAAAGCACATGTTTACTTGTGGGAATTGTGCGGTTTTGCTGTAATTATTAGAGCCTATTGATTGTCTTCCATTATGTTAATGTTTCCAAATTAAGCAATATGAAGCAATTTTCTGCCATGCTGTATCTCAGAAGCCCTAGGGATATTATCTGCAACTTTTACTGCAAGTCTAGAGGCCTTTGTGAATAAAACTTATAATTCACTTCATTGTAAGTTTTTCTCCTGATTGTAATCAATGAACCTTATATCGTGGAATATAAATGAGGTGACAAAGGAGGAAATAACCCTTCTGAGCGAGGAAAAGGGTGACGGTAAAAGGCACAATGAGCATTCAATTGACTTCTTAAACAAAAATACTTTTGCCCTTTCTTTTGAAGACTGGCTACTTTCGGGTAATCATAAGCTGTTTGCAGCTATGACCACTTTAGAAAAGAAGAATAATTTTAATGATGAGTTATTATCGTAATTGCTTCAGCATTTCCTGCACTAGTTAAGGTAGCTTATTTCTGGCCATATAGTACTTTATTGGCATTTGAAATACTGTATCATCTGTTCAATTTGTGGAAAACTATCAAAGGAGAATAACTGAATGTTAGGGATGGAAGCACCGAAAGATTTCTGGCAATTATGTCCAAGATCAGCTGCAGTCAAGTTGTCCTGATTTTACTTCTTCTAATCTTACTTCAAAAATACAGAGATACTCGCTCTTCATTTTTGGTTCTACAAATTTCTTTTAGGCTAATTCCCACTCCTGTTTTTTGGGTTTGTATTATAGTCTCATACTTTGTATTATTTAATCCGTTCTCATTTTTTCTAGTTGATTCTTACTTGACTTTTACGTCACTTCATTTCCTATCTTATGTATCTCTGCTTTTATTTCTGTTTATTCTTCTCTTTTCTTCCTAGATTCGTTCTCTTCCTTACCATCCTTGCTGGTTTATTTTTCTGCTTCTCCTTATTCTCTTTTGTTATCTTTTTCCCTTCTGCCTTTGTGTACATTTCCTATTTCCTTTCATGTGGTATAAGAAAGAGAGAAGCACAACTTGTGAGGTCACAGACATAATTATAAGATGAAAAGGTGGCTTTTCATTTCTGTGTGTCCCAAAGTCCTCGGAAATTTAAGGAAATAGAAACGTTCAAAGGCGTGTGTGTGTTATGTATATGTGTTTCTAAATGAATGTGTAGATACATGCACCCGTCTTTGTACATTGCTTTTGAAAAGGGAAAGAATTATCTTAATTTCTTCAGGTAGTCAGAGGATCAGAAATAAATATCTTGGTAAATTTGTGGATCTACAAGTCAAGTCTGCAATTTCCCACCAGTTATTCTTAAATAAGAAAGAAAATGAAAATATATTTGCATTCTGAGCCCTTCCTAGCAAGAACTTCAAATCTGAGAGTTTGCTAATAGGTCAGGAAAGATAGATTGGATAGATTGGACCGATGGGCCAATGCTAATGGTACGAGCTTCAACAAGGCCAAGTGCCGGGTCGTGCACTTGGGCCACAACAACCCCATGCATTGCTCCAGGCTTGGGGCAGTGTGGCTGGAGAGCTGCCTGGCAGAAAAGGACCTGGGGGTTCTAATTGACAAGCAGCTGAACATGAGCCAGCAGTGTGCCCAGGTGGCCAAGAGGGCCAATGGCATCCTGGCTTGTATTAGAAATAGCGTGACCAGCAGAAGGAGGGAGGTGATTGTCCCCCTGTACTCAGCACTGGTGAGGCCACACCTGGAGTATTGTGTCCAGTTCTGGGCACCTCAATACGAGAGAGATCTCGAGGTGCTGGAGCGAGTGCAGAGGAGGGCAACGAAGCTGGTGAAGGGCCTGGAGAATAAATCTGATGAGGAGCGATGGAAGGAGCTGGGACTGTTTAGTTTGAGGAAGAGGAGGCTGAGGGGAGACCTCATCGCTCTCTACAACTACTAGAAAGGACACTGTAGAGAGGTTGGTGCTGGTCTCTTCTCACAGGTAATTAGCGATAGAACAAGGGGGAATGGCTTCAAGTTGCAACAGGGTAGGTTTAGGCTGGACATTAGGAAAAAATTCTTCCCAGAAAGAGTGGTCAGACACTGGAATAGGCTGCCCAGGGAGGTGGTGGAGTCCCCATCCCTGGATGTGTTTAAGACTCGTTTAGATGTGGTGTTAAGGGATGTGGTGTAAGGGAGAACTTTGTAGAGTGGAGATGATGGTTGGACTCGATGATCCCAAGGGTCTTTTCCAACCTAAATGATTCTATGATTCTATGAAAAATATGATTTATTTGTTTTTTTTTCCCAAAGAGATCATTGGCACAGAGCAAAGTTTGTCCTCAGAATCCAGAGGCGACTATCTACATCCTCTCTTTAGAAAATGTAATATAGTAGAAATGTAGAAGTTAGCTAAATACCAGTTTCTCCCGTGATTTCTCTTATGATGGTAATTGTGCTCTTTTCTTTTCTCTTTGGTTTTATTTTGCTAATAGATTTTATAAATCATCCTTTAGAGTGATGGATCTGTTTGAACTGAGATGCTCTAAGTGAGCTAGCTTTGGCAGAAACATCTACCACCAACATGAAAGGAAAAGGCTGAATAAGAATAGAAACAAACGGGAATATTTTCACTGCATCTGTAGATGGTAACTCACATGCCTCAGATAGGAGTTTCCCTTAGTTGCTTCTGTGTTTCAGATGAAAAGAAAGGTACTTTCAGAAAGATAAAAACAACTCCAACAAAACCAAGCAGGATAAAGAGCAGGATTCGTGAGTTTTTGTGTTTGTACACAGCAAATTGTAAACTGTAGCCCATAAGAGGCCTGAACCCTGGTCAGTTTGCCTGGTTACAGAAAACGTTCCGCACGCTAAAGTGGATATGCCTAGGAACAGTACTTTCTCAAACATCTAAATCCACGCAAGAGAGAGGATTCAGGCAGTAGCACGTCTGACTTACCCCTTGTGGGATAGGTTCAATGGCATCTATGGCAGGGACGCCACCACAGAGCCCACCGTCCTGTTCAGCCCTGTGGCTTATGGTACAGGAGTAGCACTGAAGCAGAGTGCAGTGCTGCCTTTACGCTCTTCAGGCATACCGAACTGAAAAAGCCAACGGAAAAGGATGTAATTGTCACGTCTTAGGTCCATAGCGCACCACAGGGTGCACCCAGGGCCGCCACCACCACCGCAGCTTGGTCAGGCGCTGGGGTGTGTGGGCGCAGCGGGCTGCTTTAGAGAGCGAACCTTTAGCAATATGGGCATGGGCCAAGCTGTACCCCTCTGCTGGGGCAAATGCGTCGACCGGTGTAGGCACAGCCTGTATCTACCAGGGAGTCCTGAGCAAGGCTTTGGGTCCTCCTGTCAGCACAGGAATGTTCTGAAGAAGCACTAAGAGACGGCTGGAATGTATTACACTTTTGGGAACAAATATAAGATGTTAACTGAGCTTTGATGGGTATGGATAAGCGCTTACGGATAGTAAAAGATTTTGTTTATTTGTACTAAATCAAAATTAATTTTCTGTTTTCTCTGCTGAGTCATTTCAGCAGACCTGTTGCCTTTTCCATTGCTTTGTCGTGCACTGAGAAGGAGTAAAACAGCGTACAAGATGACTGATGTGGGTTTGCTTTTCAATGTCAATGACCCTAAGCTGCGCTACGTAGGAGGAAATCTTAATTGAGGAAGCAGACTTAAGAGGACGCTAGACTTATTGCCAAGCAGAGGGACTCATCCTGACTGTTTTGGTTTTTTAAGGACACCTTCCATACAATTTGGGCAATGAGGGATAGTAATTTTGGTTTAGTACACTAGTATTTTTTTAACAAATGCAATGGTAGGATATGGGAGGTATATATCCCCAATTTTCCCACTCAGGATGTCAGGAGAATTGCTATTTTTCGCTATCGTAGAATCATAGAATGGTTTGGGTTGGAACGGACCTTTTACAGATCATCTTTCATTAGCTCAGGTTGCTCAAAGCTCCTGCTCCAGCAGCTGTCCTGTTGGTAGCTGTCTTAGTTACATCTCTCACATTTAAGAGGAAAGAATTTATGTTGACTGCTCTTACAGTGGTTAATTTGGAAGATTTGGAAATTTTGAAGAGTTTCCTGGAAACTCAGCAGAATATTTTGGTATACTCCTAAAGAAGGAGTGCAGTGAGCACAAACACAATCCTTTTTGGTATGGTTTTAATCCTGTATCAGTGGCCACGCTTGCACGGTGTCCGTATGTTAGATTCCCTAATCCTTGATAAGGATTCCCAGACGAAGTCTCCTGAAGCGGCGTAGCCGTACACGAGCCCTGAGATTAAACGCCCGTTCCCAGGTATGACGAGTGGTAAGGACACCTTTGGGGTTATACCTGACAAGGAGCGCACACAGGCTGTTTCAGTGCGAAGGTCACAGAGGATGACTTAAACCACCAGTCCACACGTTTCGGGTAGAACACAGGAGAGAGCAGCCTCTTAACCTGCCTTTCACCCTGTTAATCCGCTGCTGCTACACCTTGCTATACATTCGTGCTTCTGAGCGTGGCCATTTTGGTCCACATGATGACAAACGGAACAATTTTTTTTTTTTTTTTAGCTTCCCAGAATCCTTTCTCTTCTTTGACAATCCTAATGGTGAGGTACCCACTAACCTACTGATGTGGCAGCGGTTAGTTGACGTGTTGTGTCTCAGTCCAGGATTAGATACGTAAATTGAATGGCTCTCCGGGCCTGGCCTCCCTTTTCAAGAAGCTGACGTTCACTAGAAAGGCTCCTCACAAACTTGCAGGGTCTTTGAACATTAAAGTTCCTTTCAAGTTAATAATTAAGCCACTTAAAACTGAAGAAGTGGAATGCATTTGATCTAGCTTTTCGTGCCTTCCGAGTTTGATAAATGGAGTGCCTTGAACAAAGCCCCTTAATTTGAAAGGTTTTGGGTGTGAAGTAAAATAGTGCCACCTGGCTTAGAGGAGGAATTCATGCAAGGGAACGCCCAGACAGCATTTCTCCAAACAATTTACACCAAACCATAGCGACTATATTATGTAGTGTTTAAATAATTTCTTACATCAAGTCATACTTTTCAAAATTAATAAACCAGATAGTTTTTTTCTAGTAAAAGACAGCGGCAATATTCATCCATTGTTTTCTCCCAAGATTTGCTAGTATTTCAGTAGGAATTATAGAAGGACAAATATGAGGGGAAAAATAGAGCAAAAGGAGTTCTTAGTTTAATATAAAAAATACTCTTCTGAGTTTGAAAAAAAAGACATATTTTGCAGAAAAGCTTATAGAACTTCGTCAAAGGCAGTTTTAATATGCAGAATTTAAAAAATAATTATTTTAAATAAATGCAAATACAGCATTTAAGAAAATGACCTTTGTATTACTTACTTCACTAATTACCTCCCAAACAGCCTAAAAGCATACAATATAATTTCAAATCATGTTAAATGAGCAAAAATTGCAAAGTACTTTCCTAAAGTTCAGCTGTTAGAACTGACAACTTTGGCATATTTTTATGTGCTAAGACTGGGCACTGTGTTTTGAGATTTTCTCATTACAATGATCACTTCATGAACTGTTCACTTGCTTACCCAAGTATATTTTTTTTCCATTTTCTCTCTTTTCAGTCTATCTCTAATATAGAAACTACATACTGGTTTTAAAAAGCAAAATCATTATTTTTGTCATGTGGAAGAGAAGTTGATAAGAATGCAGAGTTTTTCCATATAATAGCGCCAAAGTCCCTGGAATTGATTCTTCATTTTGCTCTAGAAACAAAGCCCTCAACTAGTGTTATTTCATTTCTGATCAGAATATGATTGCATAGTGGGTATTAATGGCTGCGGAGACAATTAAGCTATTTTTAAAACTCTTTCTGATTTCAGAAAATATTAAGAATAGCACATCTCTGAATGTGTATTAACAGCTTAGCGGTAATGCTTATTCAGTCTGTAAACTTCTGTTCATTGCCACTGACATTCCCTGTAAAGGGAGATTTTTGTGATAGATGTAGGAAATTATGTTACTATAGTTGCAATCGCTAATCTTATCTCTAGCTTTAAAAAATAATCTTCAATATCCTGTATTCATTGAACGTAAACGCCTTTGAACCATTTAATTTTCAAAGGTAAATTCACACAATTTGTACAACCACAGAGGTTTTGAAATAGGTTTTTTTTTGGGACTAGTATAGAGAAATGAGAAAAATCCTAGAAAACACCATAGATCAGCAAAAAGGTAAACGCTATAGACCTGATCCGTCTTCACTACTGGCAGTCAGACTACGTAAGAAGAAATATTGCATCTTATATAATATAAAGTGAACATTCACTGGAACTTATATTAAGAAGTGTTCATATAAGCTACTTCAGAAAGCATAAACAGATATGGAAGAGGGCCTACAGCAAAGCTGGGGAGGGGCTGTTTGCAAGGGCATGTAGCGATAGGACGAGGGGCAATGGTTTAAACTAGAGCAGGGCAGGTTTAGATCAGACATTAGGAAGAAGTTCTTTACACTGAGGGTGGTGAGACACTGGCCCAGGTTGCCCAGAGAGGTGGTGGAGGCCCCATCCCTGGAGACATTCAAGGCCAGGCTGGATGATTCTCTGAGCAACCTGATCTAGTTGCAGATGTCCCTGCTGACTGCAGGGGGGTTGGACTAGATGGCCTTTAGAGGTCCCTTCCAACCCAACACATTCTATGATTCTGTGATTCTATGATTTTTTTTCATTAAATGTGCTTGGAAGAGCAACCTAAGTTGAATTTTCTGATGGTAACGGAATATTATAAAGTGAGGTGAGGTTCATTTCCTAGGAAATGCGTAATGTAGTCAACTAAGCAGAGCTGGACGTGATCAAAGGAATAAACATAGATTATGTGATAAGCAATTCAAACCTCTCTCTAGCAGCGTGGCAGCGCCAGGGTGCAGATACGAAACCTGAGGGAAAAGCAGAAGCGGTAGCAGGTACGTGTGTAACCATCGTCTATCTACAGATGCGTAGAACTGTCTTTTCCTCGTTTTTTTTTTTTCCTGTTCAGCTTAAATATTTTTGGCATATATTTTATGAACGTGTATCCTTGCTATCCTAGTACCTACAAAGACAAAAAGCTTCCCGCGAGTAGGCCGAGCTGTTTGATCAGTAAGACAACTACTTTACAGAATGTAAAACCATTTGAACTGATTTTTTTGTATCATACTGGCATTTGCAATTATAGTTCTTTTCATCAAGATTAAAGCCTGAATAAATTCAGAACCCGAGCAATTTGTAGAAAAATAGTTTTCATTTTACTTTGGAGCTCTGAGAGAGGAAAAAGTAGGAATGCACTTTCTCCGAGTACTTCAGGAAAAGGGAAGTTGGACACAGTTGTATATGTGACATTTTCTTTTTTTTTTTTTTTTTCATAAAAATCACAACAAGTAGTTAAAATTTCATAGGTTTGAATTGTTTCCAAAGTTGAATTTTGTTTTGGGAAAACATGAACAGGAGTCAGTCAGTTCCTTTAATTTACAAGAGTATAGCATCTTTATGTGAACAAATATGTATTCTTCTTTGAGGGAGTTTGGATGCATGGATAATGTAAAACAACTCAAACCTTACATCATAAGCAGCTTTCCAGGCTACTGAACACACCTCCTTAGTGTTGCCTATCCATCGGGGTTCTCCTAATTCCCCTGTCAGTAATTCCATTCTTGTCTGAAACCGCAACTTTCCTACATCTAAAGTGAAATAAATTATCTTTTTAATATACGTGATGAGCTACGCTGCACCTTTCTCTGTCATTACTGTAATTCTTTCCCAACAATATATTTTCGCTTTGTTTAATGGTAAGCCGCGCTTCACATTATTGTTTCCATGTTCTCAGAAAAGCATCTGGAGATAGACATGTAATGGTATTGCTCTGGTAATAATTGTGTTAAATAACTGCAGAAAAGAGATAGCACATAACTATTTATTATTATAATTCTGCGGCTATTGCACTCCAGTGAGGAGCAGGGCTCCAGTCGGCTATATAACAAGATACTAAGAGCTTGACAGTGTGCCAGGTGCCAAATACCCAGGTGAAAAAAGGGTTGCTAAAACTAAAAGAATCCTGAGTAGAGTGATGGTTTGAATATACCGTATTTTTGGTTTGCTTTTTATTTTATGAATAGGTTTAGATTAAGTAACACTGTTATGGTTTGAGGAACCCCCGCAACAATTTCTGGTCATTTAGACAATTATTCTCTCACCCAATGACCCCTCCCCACCCAGAAAGGGGAACTGGGAAAAGACAAGGATGCCTGAGGGTTGAAATACAAACAGATTTAATAGAATAAGACGAGATAATTAACATTAATAGTACTAAAGAACCAATATAAAATACAGAAAGACTATACCCAGCCCATTCCATCAGCAGGAGCCGTGCACTCCCCGCAGGGAGGGCCAATGTGGGACCCTGCGAGCGCTGCGGCTGCGGGAGGACGGGAAGGGCTCAGGGCTCCGGCACCGGGGCGAGGAGTTCTCAGGATGGCAGCCAGCAAGGGAGAGAGAGAGAACTCCTCAGCAGACTTTCTAGTTTATATTGAATGTGCTGTTCGTGGTATGAAATAACCCTGTTGGTAGCTTGGGTCAAGTGCCCGGGTCGCGCTCCTCCTCATCCCCGCGCCTGGCAAGGCTCGAACACACTGAGGCCTCAAAACCCACATCCCAGAGCTGCCTATAAAGTAAATATTTTCACCAATTCAGACACTGGAGTCTTCTAAAAGTGCAGTTTTCCCAAGCATTACAAGAGAAATTAGTCCTGTGGTGCTCAAGCCAGGACAAATGCATACAGACAAAACCTAGAAAAAGCATGATGAAAAGAGAATTTAAAAATTAACTAAAGGATGTAAGAAGAAAGAGATGTGAGAAGGGAAAAAAAGGAGAAAAAAGTGGGAGTTTGGGCAAAAAGGATGATCTGGAGCATTGTTGCTGATTTACAGTCAGTGGTACATCAGAGTGACAAACACTGTCTAATAAGAGCCCGGTGACTGCAGAAGCAATTCCTGCAGCTGGCTCTGCAGGCTCACGATGTCAAAATACTTATTGTAAAGGTAACAATATATTTTCTATTCCGAGGCCTCGCAAAGCAAACCCAGCACAGCGTCTTCCTGTAATTTATGCGTGGGGTGGCTTTTCTGGTCTGTCTCAGACTCGTGGCACCTGAGCGGGTGGTGTGGCCTTTCAGCAGAGGGGAGGCTGGGCCGGGCAGGGGGGCTGCCTTACTGGGCAAGCTGGGAAGTCTGGAGGAGGGGAAGGGGAGCGAAGGCAAGGCAAAGAAATGAGAGGGGCAGAGCAAGCAGGTGATACCTATCAAGGCTGATGGAGCCCACCTGATGATGAAGACCACTTCCTCAGGAGAACACTAAGGGCTTGCTCTGAGGAAAGCACGTCATTCCTGGGGTTTGTTGTCTTTGTTAGCTGGAGGGATGAGTTTGTTGAGTTACTTTGGAGAGTATTTGTTTGTTTTTTTTTAAATGAGATCCGCTATCTTCTGAAAGTCAGTGGAGCAAAATACTAGCCTTCTGTAGGGAAATGGATGACGTAGTTAGAGATCTTCATTGATTTGCAGTGGTGGCTGCAAAATGGAGAAGAAGCTGAAGGAGCAGAGAAGAAAAACGGGAGAAACTTGGGAAAAGGATTGAAAGAAAGATGTAGGTGGTGCTACAGTCTGCTAATGGGAAAAAAACCCAAAACTGTAAAAGTAGGTATTTGTGACTTGAGAGAGAAACCTCAGTGAGCCTAGACGCTCCTTCTGTGAAGTCTGCAAAAACCAGCAGGGCTGTGTGCCCTGTGGTGGAGCAGAAGATGGCATGGCAGCAGCAGGAGGGCGCGTGAGATGGACGTGTGTGGCAGGAGACCAGAGAGCCTGGCCGATTCTGGAACAAGGTGGGTCTGGGCCAGGGTGGTAAACCTGCTTGCTTAAAACCCGTCTCGCACCCTGTGTGAAAACAGGAGCTGACGGTATGACGAGTTAACTGGAGGGAGGTAAGCGGTCCCATCTTTTGTTTTGTAAAACTTAGCGTACAGATCCTAGAGAATCCTAGAAGAAGGTTCGCATCCTTGTTTTACCCCGTGTCCCCCGCTAGCACTGCCAGAGGGGAAGACGTTGCTTATCGAAACTGTAGGAGATCTTGACAGAAGGTTCACAAGAGTGTGCTGGCAAGGGAAGTGCACCGCGAACAAATGGCTCAGGACAGGAGCAGACTTACCAGTGTCTGAGCTGTGCTCGGCGTGACGCAGGTGACAGAGATTTGCACTGCCATGTCGGGCACGGCAAAGAAGGGACGGCAGCGTGGGGACCAAGGTGAGGTGCTGTGACTTGTCCTGCTTTCTGCCCTAGTCTAGTAACTGTTTGTGAGCCCGCTGTGGCAAGCTAACCAATGTCTCAGGAACAGGAAGGTAGCTGTCAACAAGAGGCAGACGTGCTGCTGGGCCCATGGCAGGAGCTGAAGGTTGAAGGCCGTGTTTCTGCAGCTTGTGCTGAGCTGCTCCGTGCAGTATCCTTAAGTTAACAAGCCTAGCTGGGAACGAGTGGTGTTACGGGAGCCTTTCCCAGGCCAGGCAGCTCTGCGGAATGGTTCCCGTCTCCTGGTGTAGTGACGAGCTCTGAGCCTTAACGAGTAGATGAGGCGTGAGGAGCCTTGCTGCTCCCAGTCCTGCTCCTACTGTGCCTTCTTTTAGTCTTGCCCTGCATTACACCGTGCCCTCTTACGCTTGTTTTTTCCAGCTGAAGTCTAATCTAGTTGGTTTTCTGTCCTGTTCCTTAACTCTTTCTTTCCTCTGTATTTTTTTTAATTTTCATATTTTTTTTCCATGTTTTCCTCCTTGAAAACGTGTTTTCTTATCGCCGTTCGTTTTTGCTTCCAGCTCTCTTTTCTGTTCCCGCTTTGTCACTTTCTTTCTAGCCCTGTTTTCCCACATCTCATCTTGTTCTCTTATCTCGTTCTGTTCTCATTACTTATCTCTCAAGGAGAGTTTGTCAAGGTAAGAAGAAAAAAGAACTAAATACTTTGCCAGTTCCTTTCTAAAGGTCTTTCCTCTAACTACTAGCAAACCAGTTGTACTCTCTAAAACAAATTACCAAACCATGTTTTCTCCTGTGACTCACTTATGTATGAAATGTTAAAGATAAAGATAGGCTGGTTCACAGCATAGCCAAGCCTAAGTGAAGACATCTGTGTAAAAGCTTGCAAGAAACTAGCGTTTTCAACCTGAAATGGTATTTTTGGTGGGCGCGATTCCCAACTGCAGGTGTCCATATGGAAACTGCAGAAGCAGCTGATGCCTCAGCCTGGTGAAAGCCACTTGGCCAACAGCTATCTGTCTGCTGGGAGGGGGGTTGAAATATGGGAAACACCTGAGAGAGTGTGAATTAGAAAGCTAACAGCAAATGGTTTGTTTTTTTTTTTTTTTAAAGGCAACTTGATTGACCAAATTAGAGTAAATATCAATTCACTGTTATGTCTGTGGTATTGGGAGTTATTGAAAACAACTGGCAACCATAGAAAGCTGCGTCACACCAATTAGTCCTTCTTTATAAGAAAGCTTGTTTCAGACTCTTTTAAATTTTTTTTTTTTTAAATCAACTTTCCAAAGGCATGGGGACACTTTTGGAAATGTCAGATGCATGAGAAGTGAAAGAGAAATTTCTTTATATACTCTTTTTTTTTTCTTGATGCTTTTAAAAGATGAACTTTCTTCTTCTTCTCACTCCCATTTCCTGCTAATTATCGCTAACCATAGCACTGCTTCTTGTAACCCTGTTTTAAATGACACGCGCTAGATCTCTGACCTATACAGTAGAAACTTTTTTTCAGAAGTATTATTTATTTAATCATCAATACTTTAAAGCTTTTTTTTTTTTAAGTAATGGTGGAGACTTTTTAAGACATCTATTGCGCTTTAATGGCTGCTTATTTTAGGAATGAATCGGTTCTTTTCATTTACAGTCTTGAAGTCTTACTGTCCCCTGAGGGCTTCCCTGCCCCCTTTGGGAAAGGGATACAGGTGGAAATGAGAAAACCTGGGAAAAATAAACGATCAGCTTGGTCCTGACCGTAGGTATTGTCAGTAGCAGATGAATAGACAGCAGATGAGGGATAGCGGGGGGACCAGTGTGCTGCGGCGATAGTATATTTATTGGTACGGGTGGGTTAGAGATGCTATTGTACTAGGAGGTTCCAAAAACCAAAAAACCAAGCCCAGCAGAGGGTAAGGATGTGTTGACGGCATTCAGTGTGGCCTGAGTTCCTGCATCTGCGTGATTCTGGGCAGCGCAGCACGATCACGCCGCGTGACGGCAGTGCATCTGCCTTGCTGCCGGGCTGGGTGCGCAGTAAGATAAGCCTTGCCCTGAAGTGTCGGATTTGTTAGGTCAGGTGCAGAGCTGTACGGAGATTTCTGGGCTGATGTGTGACTTTGGAGTCCGTAACCTCCAGGAGACACGTTTCTCTGCAATATTCTGTGTTGTACTGAGGACACGCTTGCGGTTCCAAGGCCTTTTCTAGATGGTATTTGGCTTCAAAAGTTATATTTATCTGTAATATTTTCTTGGTTTTGTCTATTTATATTTAGTTGCTTCCCTTTACCAGTGTGTGTATTTTCAAAAGTATACAAGAATTTTTTTACCCAGTCAATTCAGCTGCTCACCCTCCCTGTGTTTGAGCTTTTGTGAATGAAATAACTTTGCCTGAACACGGTATTAAATGAGTAGGTGTAAAATATGACTGAAGCACAAATGGGGGCCTGTATTGAGTCAGAAATAGAGTGACGTTTCCCTTTTAGTGTCCTGTCACGTAGGGACATACCTTTGCTCATATGAATGTGATAAATGGCCTACGCATAATAAAGAAGTTTAGTCTCTTTATGATTCATCATATAAAAACTGACTTCTACAGAACTCTTTTGCTGAATCTTGTGTGCTTTTATTACTTTTTAGATTTAGTTCCTCCTTAAATTGTTCCTCAGAGCAGTATTATTTTTTTTTCTGCCTCTGTTCTTAAGCGTGTTCATACGGTTGTCATGAAAGGGATCTCCCAAAAGTCTTAAGTATCTCTTAAGCTTTTATTCAGTGATTTAACAAACCTTTGAAACTTTGAATTGATATGAATGTCCGTGTGCTTATTCTGCATGATTTTTGTGTGTATGTTTTTATATCCACAAGTTCAGGATTGGATCCGTGTTAAATAACTTGATGCCTTTTGACCAGCAGCGTGGCGAGCCGCCTGCTGCGAGCTCCTGCCAGCAGCCGACGTGAGGAAAGGGATCGATTATTCTGTAGTTAACTCTTTGCTTTTAAAGCACGTTTATGATGTGTTTCAAGCCTGTCAGAACATGATGGGTGCACCTTGGCATCTTAAGCCCTGTCATCCCTTGATGGTTACTGGTAGACGCTTCTTCCCGCTCCTGTTTCTCCTCTGCTGAGCACGCCGAGCTGAAACGGGCACCCTTGTCGTGCTGCTGGGTTTGAGCTCCAGTGGAAGGTGGGCTTGACAGCCAGGATGCTTCCCAGTGTGCTCACCTGCCACAATCTGCACGTTCATAGATGTTCTAGGTGAGGGAAGTCTTGCTGTTCACGTGGTTGTTGTGGGATTAGCTTAACTCCAGGCACGTTCGGATAAAGTGAGAGTGCTGTTTGGTCAGATTCCAAGTAGACTTTGGTTACAAAGCTTATAAAAATGTACAAATCAAGAAATGGTTTTGCTACAGTCAGGCTGAAGTTCTGTTGAAAGTCTCCTCTCTCATCTCCAGGGGTCTTGCCTTTCCTTTTGGGCAAGGGGCAGGCGGGGGGTTGAGCCGGTTTTCCTCTTCAGTCTGCCCAAACCCCATGGATGGATTCAGTCTTTTGGTTTAAGTTCTCTCTTTCTGTTGGTTTCTGTCCTGGAAATAGTCTGGCCATTTAATGAAAATAAGCTAATATTGCTTCAGTCTCTTACAAATGTGTGCATCTCCGTTGGAGCAGTGCGCTCAGCTCAACTTGGCTCACCAGTAAATCCCTCCGGGCTGCATCTCTGCCTAGAAGTTGCAAGTCTTTGCATTCCACGTTAAGGCGCACGTGAGCAATTTGCGATACAAAGATTCAAAAAGAATAAATACAGCTCACTACTAACTAGATATGGTCGTTAATAACTACTTTGGAATACCCGGTCTCCAACTCTTTTCTTCAAAGCAGACAGACCTTCAATATTCGCAGTTTTCCGTAGTTGTGAAAAGCAATTATTTGGGAGGGTGTGGATTGTAAAACTGGGAGTGAATCCTTACAGCTCCGCCTCTCATTTCATGCATTTTGTGTTGCTTTTATAATTGATGATAACTTACTTTCAGTTTTTGGAGAAAACACGTGCAGTTGCATGTGAACTTAGATTTTTATTTTTTGCGCTGTGGTTTTATGGCTGCTAGTGAGGTATAGTGATCAAACGTGCAGATTTGTTGCACTGTAAGGTGTGTACAGCGTAGATTGTGGTTTGGTATACAAAGAACAAATTCTAGCTCTGAAGTTAAATAGTTGGCTTGGTTCTTAAATCTTGCCCACGTGTCAATTGTGTAGACATCGTTCGGGTCTGCTTTTACCTTGCCTATCACCTGACCAAAAAGAAAATCACCCACCTGCAGCTGCTTACTTAATAAAACAACAAAAAAAAAAAAAAAAAAAAAAAAAAAAAAGAAAGAAAACACCCAAGGAACCAAATGTGCTGATGACTATCTTCTCTCTTTAAACAGAAAGATCTATAAAACTTACGGAAAATAAGTCAAACAATGGAGTAAATAGAGCATTTCTACTTTAACAGATTTTGATCAGATATCCTTGGCCTAGCAACAAACGTTGAGTTTACCATTCTATATTTTTTTCTAAAGGGGAAAAGAAAAATGTAATGTTTACAGTCAACACTGTGAAGAAATAGCAATTACTATGGGGTAACAAAACAAAACAAAAAAATTACAGCCTTATGATTCATCTGTTTTTTAAACACAAGAGCTTAGAAAATTTAGCTTACAGGAGTGATCTAGATATTTTTAATTTCAGATGTATTTCTTAATTGTGCATACGTAATGTGAAAATTCATATTACCTGTGATTCTATAATTTCTGTACAAATCTTCATGTTTACTCCGTTTTATTGGAGCTAAGCTTAGAATTTGTTCCTCTGGCTGCTAAATGGCTTTTTCACTCGCCTACACGTGAGAGAAGAATTTGTGCTCAGCAATGTTAAGATCAAGTATCTCAAAAATGTCCGCTTGTTCATTCAGTGCTGCCCGTAGTGTAGAACTGATGAACTGCAGGTGAAGAGTTGTGGGGCTTAGGGGGTTATTTTTTACAGCTCCACATACAACTGTCACGTGGTGACACTTGTCGTTACGTGGCAGAGGTGTGAGAGACGTAATGACAAAAGGGCCCCTGCGGTCATGGGAACAGAGAGCCATGAGTAACCCCCGCACGAAGTCCTGGGAATGAGTTGAAGCTTACCTTTGAGAAAAGAGCTCGTCTTGGTGTAAGCCCCGGATGGATGGAGACTCTTCATTACTCACGCCAGTGGTTATCAATCCTATTCTGCTGGATACAGTTTTTAACCTTTATCTGTTTCTAGACACTAATCCTTTAAGCATATCAACGCGATTAGAGAGCCGTCACTTCTCACATGGCTATTCTTTTTCTCTTACCCTTCTCATTGGTAGGCAAAATAAATTGAGCTTCTACTTATGGGTGGCGTGTCATCTAGCCCATGTGTGCAATTTTGAGTGTTACTTTTAAGATTGTCTACTTTCTCCTATTAGTGTGAGGGGGTAAGCTACCACGGCACACACTCTCTAATGCTACTTTAACTGTATATATCTTATAATCGTGACCTTACAGTGAGTCAGTCCCAAGTGGATACCGTTTAGATGCTTTAAAGTCTGTTGGATTTGTATCTTGTTTGTCACTGTATATAGCTTACGGAATTATTGGCTTTGAGCTTTTTTTATTTTCTTCTGATACAATAAGGCAGCTGTTTGTCAACGTCCAAGTCTATAGTGCGGTCCAAAACGCAAAGTAACTACATGTGCTGGCCCAGAATTTTACTGAGATGACTAAGCAAGGAAAGCTTTAGCAGTGGTTTTCCTTAATCAGTAGAGTAAAAGATACTTGCAAATACCCAAGTCATCTGGTTGCTTTGCTCTCACGCCTGCCGCAGGGCTGTAAGCAGAGCTCCAGCGTTCCCTGCCACTGGCTCGGCAGGAGAGGCGTTCAAAGGTATCGACTCTGAAGAAGTTGTGTTCTGAGATTAATGTCGAGCACCTCTTCTGGCATAAGCATCTTCTCAAGGTAGCTTGTTGATATTCCTGTTCAAGGCAATAAACCGATGTTTACCAGATACTGCAAAGGGTTTACTTTCCAAGCATGTTTTCTAACCTCTGCCGAGCACGCTGCTCCTGTTCGAGCAGAAAGCTTTTATTTGGGCACCAAGGTTTAAGCAGAATAACAAACTTAATTAAAAACTGTAAACGTTATTTTACCAGTGGGTCACGCACAGTTTCTAGGCTTTGTTGTTCTCATTTGTTAGTAAAGACTTAGTAATTAAACTGTGTGTATAAATACATATGTGTCCTTAGCAATGGAAGTCGGACTTGAGAGAAACCAAGGAATTCTGTTACAGATAATGCCGTTACTGTAAAGAACTAAGGCTATCCTTTGTTAATTCCTATGTTGAATTGAATTTGGTTCTTGCTTCACAACAGTAGTTAACTCTTTTAAATGGGAAGGTTAAAAAAACCCCTCAAATAACAAAACAACCAAACACTTAAACTTTGAGAGACAGTTTATCTCGCATTCAGATATCTCGACCTGTACCAGAACAGCTCCTGTTTTAATGACCTGGCGAACCTGGAAATAGGGATCTTTAACTTATGGAACTTCCATGATCTGAATGAATATAACTGAGTAATATTGGAAAAAACACTTTGTATTACATATTATGTGTTTTTCAACCTGTACAAGAAAATAAGAGATTACTTTGCTTCTCCTCTGCTGTAGAAGACTTAATTCCTCATTATTCTAGCATTTGAAATGGGCAAAATGGGTTTTAACTTTGGAAGCTATTTTTAAATTTTCTGGTAGTGGAAAATACAAGAACATAAAAGAAAATACAGGTTTTAATTTTCTTGCTTTACTGCTGAGCAATTTATGACTTTCACTTATTGCTTCTTCTTGTGCAATTATCCTGACGCTCGCCCAAAGTTCTGCTGGTCTAAACTCCGTTGCAGTCTCTTATCCACAGCTCTCCTGGTATGATTTACTTTTTTCCCCATCTTGATCTGGAGACTGGATTAAATGACATACAGAATTTTATCTCAATTATGTTCTTGATAAACCTGCAAATAAGGTGTTTCTGTTGCAGGATAACCACGTCTTGCCCTCTGTATTAAGTCTCACCCTTTGTGTTATATGAAGTATGTAACATGCTGGTAGAGTTTAAAATAGAACATAATTCTACTTAAATAATCATCGAACTTGCATGTGGAGGGCAGAAAATGGAAAAATACTTGAAACAAAAATGTTTTAATAGGTGTAAATACATCTTTACTTTGAAAGATCACTCTTGTCCAGAATGACGACTTTCATCTTTATTCGTATTGCTCCTATGATTTTAGGATCTCAATAGGTGCGGTCACAAGGACGTTGTTTTTTCAAACTACTGTAGCGTGTAAGGAGTCACATTAAGAATTCGGAGATGCTTTAGGTATTAGAACACGGTTGTCTGGGGGCTTAACTACTGCCGTGCATCTCAAAGACCTGATCTTGTCCATGTGTAATATAATTCATGCTCGCTATTTCAGTTACTAGAAATTGGTATTTCTATATAAGGAAGGGAAAATACACATCGGATTACCTGTAAGATAAGGAAATGATGCAAAACGCTGTTTGTTTTGGTTTTCTGTTTATTTCTTTCTGCTGTAGCAATACCCCTTTTATGTCAAAATTGGACTATAACAACGTAAGAGAACCTATTTCTGCGCTATTTAATCGCTGGATCTAGATATGAAAACTGATCTTGGCAATGTAATCAGATTTGCTTTTTTCTAAGATCTGATACCTTTGATAAGTCTAAGGGAATAAGTGATAAATTGGAGATGCCATCACCTTGGTTTCAGTGTTTTACAAAGTCAGCAGAGTTATGTCCAATGCATATCTTTATTATCTGCTCCTAATTCTGGAATTTTACTTGCCAGTAATAAGAGAATGTGTCCTTATTGTAATAACTTGTGTCTACTGCTGCGGTATTAGAATGACTTAGAGCTTCTTTTTCATTTCATTGTTTTTATTTGTGCACATTATGAATTTTTTTTCCACGGTCCCAAGGTGTGGCATTTCTTAGCTCATTCTGTGACAGTGTCTCTATTAAGACATAATTTCCACTTGTCCTGCATTTGTGATTCTTAATTCATGGGGGGGAAAAAAAAAAACCAAACAAAACACAAACCCCCCTAGACCTTCCTGTGGGTATACTTCTTATTTCTGATACGAAAAGATTCTTATTAGCTGTTGCAATTCAAAGTTGATTCTCTATTAAATTAACATACTCGTGTCGTTTTGATTTCTTAACAGGCAATAACTTCGGACTCTTAGCTTCATGCTTTCATTGAGAACACAGATTCTACAGCGAGGAAGTTAACGGTAAGTGTTTCTGTGTTATAGCTTCTTTTCTCTTTTTTTAATGAAGTTTCTTATAAGTCTTTGATGTCTACTCTAAGAGTGTTCTGGAAAGCCGTTATGACTGCAGCTGTGGCTGGCGTTGAAATGCTACAGGTGGGTTCTCTCAGTGGATCCGGTGGTTCTTGTTCAGAATCTTTAGTTAGCTCTCAAAAAGGAAGAGCACATCGGAGTAAAGGCCTCCCTTTCAGTTGACTATAATTCCTCAGTGCTTCCATCGAATGCCATGATTGTGCTTATGAAACAATTTTTTGAAGTCCTTAAAATCATTAGAAATGAAAGCAGAAGATTACGGCAGCATTACAAGAAGTTTTATGATGATTTAATGGGTAACAGGAAGCCTGAAAAGAAGAAAGTTACGTTAGAAGGAGAAGGAGTGTCAGTGTTCCGAAAGACTAAATGAAGGTACAAAACCTGGTTCGTGATAAGCTGGTTCCAGGTTATTGCATCTGATTTTTGCAGACAGGGCTAAAAATAACGCTGGACGCGTGTCATCAGCAATTATTTTAAAAAGTCTTCATTGCCTTTCATGAAGATGCTGTTCTTAATAGTGGTCTCCATGCAAAAAATGCAATGTGAAATGACTGGGCATATTAAGACTTTATGCTTTGTAAATGGATTTTAAACACATACCTGTGTACAACTGAATATAGAAGTAAATGGAGGCCAGCTGCTGTGTTTGTCACCAAGGGGTTGATTTGGGAAGCTTCTGTCCTTTGTTAGCTTCCAGTTTGGCTTCAGCTTTCATTAGGCATTGAAGAAGGATGGCTGGAGGGAGACAGGCAGTCTTGCACGGAGAAGCAGAGTGTGGTGGGTGTTTCTGGCCTCAGGACATCACAGCTTGGGGCAATGTCTGGGCAAGATCACACATGTAAGCCCTGCAGTGTTTGGAAGGGTCTGCAACAACCGGTGTCATTACAAAACTGTACTAATAAGACTATTTTTGCTTATTTGTTTTTGAACTTAATACTAAGTCTCAGCCTCTTTTCCTAAGCTCGTCTCTACCTGTGAGTTATCAAAAACAATTATAGTAATCTTCCACCTCCACAGGTCATGGCACAATGGATTGAGATAGAAATCAAACTGAATCTTTCAATAAAGAGGTATACTGAGTATTCTTAAATCAACTTACCTCCGGCTATTCTGCTGTATGTACGAATTGGCACGGATGTCGAAGCAGTTGTTCGCTATTCTTTTAAGTAAAGGAAGAGTCAGTGATCTGTGGGGCGGAAATCAGCTTTAATTTGCAACATGAAAATCTCGGGCTGATGTAGGATGCAGCATCTTTGGAAACACTTCGTCACCTTCCCTGCATCAGTCTCTCTTTATAGGGTTGGGTTTGGGGTTTGTTTGGTTTGGGTTTTTTTGTTTTGGTCCCCCCCCCACCTTTTTTACTTATTGCTAGTGCTCTGTTGTATTTGAAAGCAGCAGAGAACTTCAGAAAGGTTCTGTGTAAATATTTACATGAATGCAAACTGCATCCCTCCCGATAGTCACAAACTTGTTTAAACTTGTCGGTGTGCTCTAGGTGGGGAAAAATGGTCTTTGTGCATCACATGATACTTCTTTTTTTTTTCTCTTTTTTTAATATGCTGAGGGTGTTCAGGTTTTGTTTTGTAATTTGTGCAACTGAAATGAGACTGGGGATGAGTGGGGGCACAAAATCCTGCTATGACTGTGTTTGCTGAAGCAGTTGAGTCTCTTCCGAAGAAAACCTGAGACTTGAGTTGTGGAAAAAATCGATAGCAAGCATTAGGCATTCATTTTAGAGCTTTGCAGTAAACTGTATTTATTTATTTTTTTTTCCTTGAATACCAGCTTTTATTTTTAACTGGACAAGATGTTTGTCCCCGCATGGTATGATATTATTGAGTCAAGGCATATCACTTGCCTCTCAACTAAGCAGTGAAGAAATGTCAAAGCAGAAAATATCCGCTAGAGGTAGCGATGAAATTTTGTTCCAACGTAGAGGCAGATGAATTTTAAAGGTTCACAGGAGTTGCTTAAGAGACAGGATTTGATCTTGGATGGGAAGATGCGTTTTCTGCTTAATCACTTGCAGTTCTAGCCCTTGGATAAAAAAAGGGGAGGACTGCAACGCTTTCATACACATAATGCTTGCTTCAATATCAGTAAAGAAAACTGTTTAAAAAGAAACGAACAAAAACCAAACCAAAAAAAAACCTAAGACTATTATGCGTAAGTATTTTTAGGTGACTTTTCAGGGACGTGTTCTAATGTCCAATGCATAGACCAAAATAATAGATAGTGAAGCAATCCTGTCCCCTTCTTTCCTCAATTTGTAGTACAACTCGAGGCCCAAGCGTGGTTTATCCTGAAAGCTCAGCTATTCTAATCCAGGTTGTTTAGGAAGACGCTTTGAGGATTGTTCCCCTGACTATGGATACCTTTGAGTCACGTTTTCTGTGCTCAGCTGTGTTTCTTGCCTGTGTAGAAATACTCTATGACTTGAAGGAGACGAAGAACAACAGGGAGCCTATTATCCGACTGTCTCCTTAGATTACCATTCTTATGGATACTCCTTGTTTCCCTGGAGAAAGCTGATGAGTGGAAGGGATATTGCATCTTCGGTATGTTACACAATACTGTAAATAGTTGGGTTTCATTGAATTAGTAGGCTTATATTCAAATATGAAGGGAAAGCAATAGATTATTATATACTTGTGATCAAAGTCTTTAAAAATAAGTGGGTTTAGATGCCTTCTTAGAAGTCTGATGATCAACGTGAGCATAATATTAAAAAACATAAAAGTTTTTAAATATTTGGATAGATAAACTCACTGGATCCCCTGGAAAGAGAAACATGCAAAGACAGAACTGGAGCCAAAGGTGCCATCCACCGCTGCTGCATTACGCTAGTAAAACTAATCGAGTGAGCTTTTTATTTCTTATATCTTCTGTGTTCTGAAACTCTGGCTATTCTGATATTTCTGATGGCTGTTTCTCTTTATTTATTTATTTATTTATTTAGTGACATCTACGAGTTCTGTTTATGTGGGTTTGAGGTTTTTCCTTTCTCTAGTAGGTTCTTTGGTAGAATACGGGAGGAGTTATTTGCATTCTCAGCTCATCCTGAATTGGGGCGGGGGAGGAATTGCATGGGATTTTGTTCCTTTCTTTAGTAGTACAGATTTGGTTGCCACGAAGAAGTTATAAAGAGTATTATTTTGCATATGAAGAGCTAACACTTATGTCTACCAAGGTGTTGACACAAATGTGCCTCTCCCTTGATTTTACATCTCTAAAGTGTTAGGAAACTGGATAACCCATTCGTTTGTTTCTACGGAATGCTGTTTCCCTCGTCTTCCAGAGCAACCCATCTACTTATGGCGCTTGCACAGTTCAAAAGCCTGTTGTTACAGGCAGGCCCGGAATGCAGAAACCCAGGACATTAAAAGGAACGCTGCCATATTTAAATACAAACTTTCTAAATTGCGGAAAACTAAGTCATTTTGGAGACATCACTTTTATTTTACTTTCAGGTGTAAAATAATTAGTGTACTCCCATTCACATAGATGAGACTTTTGTAGAGCAATAACTGAAAAAAGAGCCTGTCATGCTATTCAACCAGATGAGCTTTGAGATAAGCGCGCGGTGCATGTGGATTTGGGGGTTTTTAGCTTTTTTGCATAAAAGAAGCATTGTTAGCATGGAATCAAAATGATGATGATAGTCTGGGAGACATGCTTTCAAGGGTAACTTTCACAAATGAGGGTCATAACTAAAAGCTCTTCAACTACCACAGAACATTAAACTGGAAGAACAAACAAAAAGCTGGTGTTGGCAGATCAAAGAAAATGAAAGCATTAAAGATACTCTTAGAAGATCAGTTGGCCTAAATATCAGAATTGTAGTCATATCTCTTCTGTCTTATTCTCTTCTGTTTTACCGCTTTCATGTATACCTTGATTATTTTAGCCACTGGTAGCGTTTCCTTCAAAAAGTTGCTCATTTGCTGCCTGGAACTTAATGGGATAGTGAGTGTTCAAGCTTGTGAGAGGAGACTTATATTCCAGTTTGAGGAAAAAAGCATTATGAGTCTTAGGAGAGTTAATTGAGTTCGTGTTCTAATGGGAATAAAATTTTTAGCTGATCCTCTTCTGCTTTCTTCAGTTAAACTCTAGCAAAGGTAGACTGAACATTGCATCTGGCACGCATAAAGTGTACGGGTGTGTGTATATGCATGTGTATATATACACACACATGGACTTTGGCGTACAATAGCTGTAGAAAATGAGACAATATCTGTCTGTTTACCCATAGTGCACTTGTACAGATCAGTCACAACGTGCATTTTCGCATGGTCAGTAACTTAAAAGGTTTGCAGGTGTAGGTGCTTCTAGACTAGACAATGACCATCTACGCCTGAAGACTGAAACACTTCGTCAACCCATAGGACATTCTTTGACTTCCTCTTTTTTTTTTTTTCTTCTTCTTCTTTTTTAAACTGCAATTCTCTCAAATAGACGGGGAGCGAATGAGAGAGTAGATGAATTATTCTTGCAGGTCATTCTCTCATAAGGCCTTTTCACTTTTCTTTTTAACTGACTGAGAACAGGTCCACTCTATAAGCAAAATAACCCACTGTGTAAGCACTTCGGTACCTTTTGACGTTGTGATGAATATGCATGTTTAGTCACGCAGCTGGCTTTCTGCATGTGGCTTGGGCTGGATGCCAGCCCTCTCATTAGGTACAAGTGTCCTGTGTAAGAGGGTTGTCCAGAGCTTTGATTATTACAGCTATCCTTCTGGTCACAGAGGACATGGGGAGTCGGGCTTGAGGTTTTCAAGTGCCCCTGAGAGACAGTGCCCTAGGTTCTCACTAAAGCCGAGCTGCAGTTCACTGCCTGGCAAGGGAACCTTTGCCTGATTAGGGGGAAATGAGCTGCTCTGGTACAGGGAAATCTGTGTCAAATAAACTGAAGTGGGGGTCGGTCTCTTCTCCCAAGGAACAGGTAATGGGACAAGAGGAAACGGCCTCAAGTTGTGCCAGGGGAGATTTAAGATGGATATTAGGAGAAATTTCTTCCCGGAAAGGGCTGTCAAGCATTGGAAGAGGCTGCCCAGGGCAGGGGTGGAGTCGCCATCCCTGGAGGGATTGAAAAGACGGGTAGACGTGGTGCTGAGGGCCATGGGTTAGTGATAACTTGGCAGTGTTAGGGTAATGGTTGGACTCGATGACCTTTAAGGTCTCTGCTGACCAAAACAATACTATGAAATAGAATTCATTTGTCTTTCCATCTTGAAATAAGATGGAATTAAGCTATCACAGAGCTTCTATGTAAAAAATTTACAAAAAAAAAAAAAATAAAAAAAAAATCTTGGTTGGTGACTGGAGTTTTAGTAGATACACCCAGAGGAAAATGCGCTGATCTCTAAAGCATGTATGTAAATAATAATAAAGGCGTATTTTGAATGCTTTTGCTCATAGCTTTATATAGAAAAGTAATTTGCTACTATGAATGAACTCATTCTGGTTTGGCATAAAATATTATCCTCCTCTTGCCGTAGAAATGGGAACTGGAACACGTAAATCAGTGGAAACTTTCAAAAGACCTTGTTGTGGGGAGTGCTACATGTTGTACCATGAAAGCCACTGCGGGCTGCAAAATTGAATGGGACACAAATGTGTTAGGCTTGCAATATTAACGATAAAATCTGAATTTAACATCAATTTCTGCTTCCATTACTGTGTGCTGATTAGCATAAAAGAAACTCTGCCTTAAGAATTGTGAGGTCATTAACACCAAAAAAACCAAAACAAAACCAAAAACAAGCCCCAAACCATTTCCAGGTTGGAAAGGCTCTAAATGGAAATGGCTGGTGGGAAAGCGGTGAGGCAAGGATGAGATATATTTTCTGGTACGTACTTCACAGGAATCTACTTTGGGCCAAAATTTGGGGGGGAGGGGGGAGAATATTGCTGGGCAAGGCAGACCTTTGATTCACTGCACACGAATGTTGCCACAGGAAAAAAAAAAGGCATTATTTCAGATTGCTGTAGTAAAAATACACTTTAATTGCTGCTTCCCTTCTGGAAGCCCTTTGTTATAGAGTGGCAATTACGGGAATGATGCTAAAGCGTGTTAGTTGTTATTTCTAATGCTCAGCCATTAGCCACAATGTTGAGTTAAACGATGAGATTTTGATCTCTTCAGATCATCTGACGATGCTTTCCCTCAAGCATCCCAACAGGTGTGTGTGGAACAGGCTGCAATTTTCCCCCCTCTTTCTATTTGGGGAATATTTTTATGACCTTAATCTGGTGGAATGCACTTTACCCTTTAGTATAGCAGGGGTTTTTTTTATGTGTCAAAGGAACAGAGAAGCCTATCAAATCAGGGCATCGTGACAGCTAGTTGACTGGATGTTGTGTAGCACAAAGCATGGCATGGGACGTACAAAACAGTGGCTTTGCCTGGAGAACTCCTGGCACTTGTTCCACACTGAGGCGCTCGACTTCGCTAGGAAACACGAGTCAATCCCCTGTGGTCACTACAGGCTGATTGATTGATTGATTTAACAAAGTATTCCAGCTGTTGGACTCTTTAGAAACTATTTATAACTTTCTCCGCTGTTAGTAACAGGAAATGCTGCTTATGTAGCATTCGAATGTGCGGGATTGTCTTGTTCGTAGTATGTAGTCTAGTAATTTTAAAAGGTAACCTCAGCAAATATCCAATATGCAGTTTCAATGATTAGTATTACATATAGCATATTTCAAAATAAATCAGTATAATGCTGCATCAGCATTTCAAAGAGCCCTCATGATTACTAAGGCCACAGAGGGGAGAATGAAGCGTGGGGAAGGTAATTAGAATGACCTTACATTACTGAGCCGGTGAGCGGTACTGGATCTCTGTCCACAAGTAATGGAGTTTTTCCATAAGATGCTGCTTATCGACAGCATGTGCATACAGATATCGGTGAAAGTGAATGTGAATACCTACGCGGGAATGTAAATAACAAACCAAGCACCGCTTCTATTTTCCAAAAGCGTTCACAGGTTTAGCTGAGCTATTCACAAAGTATTTTTTTTCTTGATCTTATTTTTATTGACTAAGCTTTTAGGACACAAAAACTGTTTTAGAATAGTCCTTAATTATGAGTATGTTAACAAGATTTTCGTGGTGGTGGTTTAAATCAGCGTGCCTTCTCTAACAGTGAATGGCTAGATTTGGGGTTACACTACACTAGTATGTGTTGAGTTTAATAATGGTTTATAACGTATCAGACCTGAAAACTTCTTCAGAGATAATACTAGATGCTAGGCAATCTTTAAAATAGATTATTTATTAATACAGATAATCTGCAAATGCTGGTTTGCTGCTTAGTTTGCATTTTGGGTTTAGAGTTAAGGAAATTAACCGAAGTGTCTTAAGACAAATCTTTAGAAAAGTAGACTACGGAATGCTGCCGGTCTCCTAAAATACACGTAGAGGAACAGTAATTGTAGCTGATTGTTGAGATTTATGTTTTCTCTTTCCAATATTTCTGCCATTAGCTCTTACTGTAACTATGATGAGGTAGCCTGAACTCCCTGTAAGATGGTCTACCGGGAATATGCCAGGTTGTCTGTAAGCAGCCTTGGGACGCAAACCTGTAACTTCTGCGACTACATAATTACTGCATCAACGTTTACCCAGGACGTGAAGTGATATAATAATTGCGTTATACCTTACAGTTTTAGCATTCTCAATCAACGAATCTGTTGATCCAAATTCACCTTGTGTCTTAGAATAGGTTTGTTTTGTTGGGTTTTGGTTGTGTGTTGTTTTGTTGTTTGTTTGTTTTTTTTTTTAAACTTCTGGTTAGTCTTTGTGTGTTGACTTGGTTTTGAATACTTTAATCTTCTAAAGAATGATTGGACTCTTTGTCTAAATTATATTGCGTGAATTTGTCTTACGATAATTGTCTAAATGAAAATTGATGCGACCTCTGGTTTGGCGTTTTGAAAATTAAACCTTGTAGAATGGGTTAAATAAAAAAAGTTTCCCAGTTTGTTACGTTCTCTTCATGCAAATGGATTTATGTCGGCCTGCTTCCTACCATATTTCACAGTCTGTGGAAATAAGATATCAGCAATGCGACGCCCAAATACGCTTTTGTGGTACAGCTCTCTGCTTTGTATCCATGAGCTTTCAGCATTTTATATGTTGGCTAATAAGCCAATTGAGCTTTTCTTGAGGTGAAGAAGATCCGTGTCTAACAAATAACTTAAAAAATATTATCTGAGTGGGAAAACTCCTAACAAATTCCCGAAGTGTTTCTGTTCTTGCGCACTCTTGTTGTTTTGCATTGCAAGCTGCTTCAGCTTCCCAGAAGGAAGAGCTAATTGTCAGGCGGAGGGGAAAAGGTCTCAAGAGACAAAGCTGTTGCTAAAAGCAGAATTTTCACCCCACGTATATGGAACTCTATGGAGAATTAATGTAAAAAGCCGATAATTGAGGCAGCGTTAACTGTTTCAATGCTTATCAAAACATGAAAGCAAACTGGGAAGATTTCTTTACCAAGGATTTAATCGTTGTCTGAGGGTGACGTCCGATTTCAGTGCCCCAGTTTAAACAAGCTCCTCCAGTGGCATTAAAAAACAAAGAAATACTCTTGGCTCTTTGCGTATAGAGCCAAAGCTAAATGCGAAGCCGACTGAAATAGGAGGTTCCCGTCACAGGCTGATTTGATGCTATGAGCTGGTGCAGTTTACAGGGAAGGGGAAGGATTAGCAAACTGCCTCGCTTTTCTTTGGCAAACTGTTATGGAGAAAACGCTTCGTTTTGACAGTCTTCTGATTTTTTTGTTCTGAATGAAATGTTCACTTGGGATTTATCATCCAGTTTAAAAGACTTTAAAGGCTTTAAAGTCTTTTAAAAAGTCTTTTTAAAGTCTTAAACCAACAACCAAACAGCAAACCAACTAAACAACCCCCACCTACCAGAGAATTAAATGAGTCTCAGATGAAGCGAGAAGCAATGTGTGGGTATTTCATTTTGACTATTACAAGTTCTGTTACACATCTGCTGAAGTGATCTTTGTTTCATGTATCTTACTGGTCAATTGGTGTGCTGAACGGGAAAATCTATCATTGGTACATCTCTACTCTAAAACCTATTTATGAGGGGACTGACGTTTACAATACCGCAAATGTAGGCCTGCTGTCAAGGAACTATTGTGAATGGGTTTTCAACAATTTAAGTGGACATGCCTAGGCTTGCAAGTGATGTATAGAGCAATCCCTTTCCCCTTTCTTAGGGTAGACAAGGTGGCATTATGTTTTGGCAAGGCAGTGGATTTATATAGATGAAGACCATCTCAAGATGACAGCAGAATCTGGAGGGGAGCCACTCCTGTTGGTGGTTATCACCTCTTACCTGGGAACTGGCCTTGTTTTCCTATTTGTTCTTTTAGCTGGTGATGTCCAGTACTAGTTATCGCGCCAGCTTACGTGATCGCCGAGGCTCAACCAGCAAAACAATTCTTAAATTGCTTCGACTGTGACTTGAACCCCTGTAGAACCATTCCTGAGTACATCTCCCTGCTTCCAGACCTCGTGGTGAGCAATACAAAAACGCTAAAGGTTCAGACTTAGGCGAAGTCTAGTGCATTTGTCATGAGATTTGCGATGAATGAAATGTGAGAGTTTAAATAGGTTTGGTTTAGTTAGATTCTTGCAGAACATATATACCCAAAAGGGTAATTCCCCAAAACGACAAACTTAGTATTTCTTTGGTGTATATAGACTTCTAGTTTTACTCAAAACTAAGAAGCTACAAAAGTTATTTGTTTCTACTGTTTAAATGTAGGTTTTCTTTAAAGCCAAGTTGGAAAGAAAGCAGTGGCTGAAATTTGAATGAAATGTCTTTTAAAAGCATTTCACATGCCCAGACTGCTGGGGGCTCCAGTACATGAAGAAACTGAAATAGGATGTCTGGGTGTTGCTCAGCGGGAGAAAAGCTGCAAAATCGGGTACCTGCACCTGTAATGAGATGAAGAAATTTGTTTTCACCTAAACTCAAAATACTGTAAGGCAAATATTATAAAGATGAGTACAAATGCAACATAGATCTCTTCTAGGTGCGTTCTGTACAGCAATTATTTAAAAAAAAAAATTGTTCTCGATTAATGTAATCTGTTGTCTAAATCGATATCTTGAGGTCTTTACCTCAGGAAGGTAAACCAGGAAACCACTTTTTTTCTTTATTGAGACTTAAACTTTTAAAATCCTCTGCTTTCTATGCTCAGGTACTCCCGTGTTCATGTTTATTGCACAGGATTAAGTAAGTGCTTGTGCATCCTTCTGCAATTCTCTCGGTTGAGATAGGCAAGGATTTTCAACAATCAGTTCTCTCCACTTAAAGTAGAAGCAGGTCTTGCAATGTACCATATTCAAACAGGCATGAGAAGAAATGGTTTCCAGGATGATTCAAAATTATATTCGTATGAGAAAACTAAAAGGTGTAATACCGCGTAGTGTTGTCTCTCATGGGCAGAGTTGTTCTTTATCAGATGAAGTGTTTTGGGAATCTTAAGGCAACTATGTAGTAGTAGAAATGATTCAAGGGGCAAGGAGGCACATGTTCATAAATAATTCCTGTCTTATTTCTAAATAATTTCGCCAAAATATCCCCAAGGAGTCATTGTGCTCTTCATAGTTTTAATGTGGAACTGATCCTTCCTGTGGAAAAAATACCTGAGTGTAGATAAATTAAACTTCTGCTCTCTTAGTGGCTTGTTTTGGATAAAAGATTTCAACCTCTTTTTATTGTCTCAAAAGATTCTAAGCTTGTGTGACTAAAAGAAAAAAAAAAAAAAAAAAAAAGACAGCTTGTATGAATTAATACTTGGTATAGGATCTCAGTTTTCTCTTCCTTGCCTTTATTCTCTGTTCTTTTTGATATGGAGAGAACTCTGTGAAAATGTCATCTATAGGTAGATGAGGGGGGGAAAAAGTGATAATTCTAGAATCCTACAGCTTCTTTATAAAGGTTGTAAGGAATACAAGAGCAAAAAAAAAAAAAACCACCCATGATCTGAAAAAGCATTTTATCAGAGCAATTTCACATGGATCTATGTAAAGAATCAGAGCATTAAAACAGGCTTTCTCCTCCAAAAAAATCAATGATTATCTTCTCTGGCTACAGCTGTCTAATGGCTAGAGATGGGTATGACAGTGTGTCATACCTGGTCAGTTTGAGAAGGAGGAGAAATAAGGATATAGCTTTACTCAGTCTCTCTTGTTGTGTAGCAGCAGCTCCACCACTGGTCTTCCATCTATCACTATTCAGAATTCCCTAAAGTCTTTGGTTTCTCCGGCTGCCCGCTTTAGTCTTGGGGTGGCTTCAGAATGTGGATTACTCCAAGACTCATGGTGGAAATCTCAACTCAGAGGTTTCTTTTTCCGCTTACGGCTCTCAGCTACACAGTAGCTCTGCTGCTTGAGAACTGCTGGGATTTACCGAAGGGGAGTCTCTTCCGTTATAGAGATTGCACTGATAAAAATATGCAATACGAAAAAACTCAGTATTTCATATCCAACGAGGAAGACTTTCAGCAGTTGTGTTTTCTGAAACCAAAGCACGCTCAACATACTGGAGATTAGTTACCACACAAGCTAGAATGATTTTTTTTTTTTTTTGGAAATATATGTAAAGCTTGCAGGACCATATTATATTTTAAAATCTGTGATGCTCTGCAAGTCAAGGTAAGCTTGAGAATTCTCTTCATTAAAATATGCTCCCCTTATGCAATTCACTTAATAGATTGTGCAGACGTTCAGATCGCTTTCTTAACACTTCATTGGACTTGAAAACTGATTCCGCTAAATTTGACTTAAATGTGTTCAGTGTTAAGGTTGTTAAAGTAAGAATAGAATATATAAGTAGGAGCATGGAGGTGCTGCTAAATTCTGAGTATTCAAAGTGAGAACTATCAACATATAAATTATTGAGCTGTCAAATTAAATGAAGATGAATATTTTTAAGTGATTCACATGCAGATTGTTACAAAAAGGCACAGATTCTGCATTAGCAAAAATCAGGAGCTCAAGGTAGTGCTCGTTACCTTTCAAAATCAAAGGAACAATAAGAACTTTTGTTTTGTAACTTAGCTGCGCCAAAGGAGTGTTAGGTTGATTCTCTTTTTTCTTTTTTTTAACAATACAGCAGAAGTTCTAAAGAAACATCTGTTCAAGAGTATTCATGCTTTTCACGTATTCATTTTTTTAGTCATTAATCTACATGGATATAATTCTTAAAGGTTATGCATATTGCAGTAATATGGTTTTGCAAAGTAAAACTTAAAAAAATACCTTATTGACCTTTCTTTTTGATGAGAAATTAAGTCATTAATGCTGATAATTTGTCTAAGTGTATAAGTGAAATAGTCTTACTTCATTCAGCTGAATGCAGCTCTTCACATCTTAGAGCTATGGCTCCAGATTTTCTGCAGAGCAACTTCTGAGATATTTGTTTTAAGAATTTTTTTATCGCAGTGAAGGCCGAGGCTACAAATAGTCGGAGGTGACTTTTTAAAAAAGTATGAAAAATATTTTAGTATTTTAATATGTGAGAGTTGCTAGTGTTGTGTACTAATTCACAAAAAATGCTCCTGAATTCTACTATTACTCTTCTATAAGAGATTCAGGGTCACTTTCTGTGGTGTAATAGCGTAAACCGCTTCTTTCCGTAACAGGTATCACCCTTTGCAGGGTGGGAGGGATGAAGGAGGAGAGAAGACTAAATTTTATGAAATATGGGGCTACTGGAAATATCCTGGGTAATTCTGAACTCTGACTCAACCTCTGTGGGTAGCAAGAGTGTTTCCACTAAAGCTATGTGCATTGCTTAATCTACAGTGGACTTGTTCTAGATATACAACATTAATCCTTAAAACTGACAGCCTTGTAAGTACTGCTTCTAATTATTTTTTTTTTTTTTGAGCTGCTTGCCACGTAATTCCTAAATGTCTGCTGCTGCTCTAGAAAGTGAAGGATTTGGGGATTTATGCGTTTGTTCATCTTGGATGCAAAACAATTTTTGTAAACCAAAGAAAAACCCCCAAGTGAACCACTTCCCCCACCCCGCCTTGAGGCTGCGTCCACGCTGCGTGTTGGGTCTGATGGGCTTCGTCTTGGCGAGGTGCTTCACGGAAGGGGTGGGAAGAGTCCTTCAAGCAGCCATGCTCTCCCTCTCTTTAAGCAAATTAATTGGTATAAAAGCAGGTCTTTAGGGAAGACAAGTCAAATGACCAGCACTGAAGAGCCTATTTATACGAACTTTTTAGCAGTTTCCATTTGTGTACTACTAAAATTCATTACAACAAACAAAATGCACTAGGATACACTAACTCTGGCGCTTCTTATGCAATATTTCAGACATAGTTGTGTGAAGACTCTTTCCTTTTTTTTTCCCTCTCCAGTTCTTCACTTTCCCAAGTCAAAGAAAATGAAATATTCCTTCACCTTTAAAGATATAGTAGTATTTTGTATTTTGAGTCTTGGATTTCTACTTAGCAGTATGAATGCAGACACCTGATCGAATCACAATAGCCTGATGAGCCGCCGCATTTAGGCCAGTGCAATGGGTGATGTGCAAATGCCTGAGAGAGGTTTCTGTTGGACAGAAAAGTGCATTTCAGAATACGTATGGTCAGAAACGTCTGCTCACTGACAAGTTTCAGCTAGCCCAGTTCTTGCTGTGCTGTGAAACTGATAGTGTTTGAGGTTCTTGTACCCTATTGGTCTTGCTTTGGGCAAATCACTGCTGCTCAGTGTTTGTTTGCCTTTGTAAAACACCACTGCTATTTCATAGCATCATAGAATCTTCGTGGTTGGAAAGGACCTTTGAGATCATCGAGTCCAACCATGCGCGTGCGCGCGTACACGCACACACACCCCCCCCCCCCCCTTACAATCTCTGCCACTAGAGCATGCCCTGAGGTATCACATCTAGATGTTTCTTAAACACCTCTAGGGATGGTGACCCAACCCCCTCCCTGGGCAGGCTGTTCCAGTGCCTGACCACTCTTTCAGTAAAGTAATTCTTCCTCATACCTAATCTAAACCTCCCTTGCTGCAACTTCAGACCATTTCCTCTGGTCCTGTCATTATTCCCTTGGGAGAAGAGGCCAACACCCACCTCTCTCCAACCTCCTTTCAGGCAGTTGTAGAGGGCAATGAGGTCTCCCCTCAGCCTCCTCTTCTCCAAGCTAAACATGCCCAGCTCCCTCAGCCTCTCCTCATGTGACCTGGTCTCCAGACCCCTCCCCAGTCTGGTCGCTCTCCTCTGGACACGCTCCAGCACCTCAATGTCCCCCTTGTACAGCGGGGCCCAGAACTGAGCACAGCACTCGAGGTGAGGCCTCACCAGTGCCCAGTACAGAGGCACCATCACTTCCCTGCTCCTGCTGGCCACGCTATTCCTGGTACAAGCCAGAATGCTGTTGGCCTTCTTGGCCACCTGGGCACACTGCTGGCTCATGTGAAGCTGGCCGTCCACCAGCACCCCCAGGTCCTTTTCTGCCGGGCAGCTTTCCAGCCACTCTGCCCCAAGCCTGTAGCGTTGCTTGGGGTTGTTGTGACTGAAATGCAGGACCCGGCACTTGGCCTTATTAAACCTCCTACAGTTGGCCTTGGCCCATCGATCCAGCCTGTCCAGGTCCTTCTGTAGAGCCTTCCTACCCTCAAGCCGATCAACACTCCCGCCTAGTTTGGTGTCGTCTGTGAACTTACTGAGGGTGCACTCGATCCTCTCATCCAGATCACTGACATTTACTTCCTTTGAACTGTTAGTCAGTATAGGGTTTTCTTTAAGGGTTTCACCCTCTGTCTGGAGTGGGATGCATCGCTGTTAGGAGTAGGACCACCCTTTCCCTACTCTGGTATATGCAACCTGCTCCCAAACCACGATGGGGCAAGGAAGGGTTTTGTGGATACAGAGATCAGAGCAAGTAGCGACTGCGGCTCAGGGGGAATCTATTATTCGGGGAGTTTGCATGATGTTAGTATCACAGGGAGTGCTAGTAATTACTCGCAAAGTAATTGTGACTTTTAGTACTGTGAAAGCCAACAGAACATAGTGCTGGTACAAAGTAATAGAAATGAGGCAAGTTAAATGGGAGCCTATTAGCTGGGCTTGGAAAAAAAAAAACAGTCAGATTCCAAATTGGGATCACGTTCTTTAAAACGGCCACTGGGAAATTCATTTTACTAAGCAACTGCTCTATCTTTATGCTTGCTTTTTCTCAGGGATCCCAATCCGTGTGCGTGCACGTAAAATATGCTTACTCTAAATTTAATATTAAAGTACTTTATTTGTAGTGATGTAATTCTATATTAATTTAAAAGTTAACACCCAAAAAATTAGAAAATAATTTCAGAGCTAGAACAGACCAAAATTGGTTTCTCATTGTAATATTACTCATTATCCCCTTAATCCGTGGTTCTCAGATGAATTGTGGTTTATTTTAAGAATGGGAACATAGGCTTCTGATGAACTGGTGTCTTGGGACGGCTGAGTCTTGGACTTGGTTTTGTCTGTATTTTGTCACTGATTTAAAGTCCACCTATTGTGCTGAAATATAATCAAAATCCTCAGGAGATCTGTGCTCCTGCCCTTTGAAAAGTGTTTTGTGCTTTTGAAATGAAGTGCTATAAAAAAAATAGGCATTTCTTTCTAGTATATACAAGACAAACTTATTCACAGCTTTATATGTGAACCTATGAAATTTCACAGAATCACAGAATGGTTTGAGTTGGAAGGGACCTTAAACATCATCTAGTTCCACCCCCCTGCCCTGGGCAGGGACACCTCCCACCAGCCCAGGTTGCTCCAAGCCCTGTCCAGCCTGGCCTTGAACCCCTCCAGGGATGGGGCAGCCACAGCTTCTCTGGGCAACCTGGGCCAGGGGGCTCACTACCCTTACAGTAAAGATTTTTTTCCCAATATCCAATCTAAATCTACCCTCTCTCAACTTGACGCCATTACCCTGTGTCCTATCATAACACTCCCTGATCCAGAGTCCCTCCTCATCCTTCCTGTAGGCCCCCTTTAGGGGCTGGAAGGTCTCCCCGGAGCCTTCTCTTCTCCAGGCTGAACAACCCCAGCTCTCTCAGCCTGTCCTCACAGCAGAGGGGCTCCAGCCCTCAGATCATCTTCCTAGCCCTCTGCTGGCCCAGCTCCACCAGGTCCATGTCCTTCTTGTGCTGAGGACTCCAGAGCTGGATGCAGGACTCCAGGTGGGATCTCACCAGAGCAGAGCAGAGGGGCAGAATCCCCTCCCTTGCCCTGCTGGCCACGCTTTTGATGCAGCCCAGGCTGCGGGGGGTTTCTGGGCTGCAAGCGCGCGTTACCTGCTCATGTTGAGCTTCTCGTCCACCAACATCCCCAAGTCTTTCTCCTCAGGGCTGCTCTCCATCCATTCTCCCCCCAGCCTGTATTTGTGCCTGGGATTGCCATGACCCAGGGGCAGGACCTTGCACTTGGCCTGGTTGAACTTCATGAGGCTCACACAGGTCCACTTCTCAAGCCTGTCAAGGTCCCTCTGGATCCTGAATTTAAAGAAGGAATTTTCAAGGCGAGTTTTAGGGCCTGTAATATTTAAAAGGGAAAGGGTGTTTTCTTTTTAGATAAGCATGCACACAAGTAGTTTGTGGAGTGAAAAGCCACTGTTATTTTGGGAGGTGTAATAAATGTTCATTTGTTTGCTATTTTCTCAGCCTCCATTTCTGCACAGCGAAACTTTCAGGGTAAATGAGGTACATCGCTGTAGCCCAAGGAAGCCAAGCAGTAAAACAATTGTATACGCTCTTTACCTGTGAAATTACCTGCAACGCGCTTGGTGTTAACACTAATTAAGAGCCACAAGAAGTAAGTTACTGCTCCTACTTGAAGCCTCTGCTTTCTGTGTGGCTCAGCCTCTGTGGACAGGAGGTGGAACTGCTGGGTGTCTATGCAAACTGGCTCGAGAGGAGCAAGCTGCAGCTCATGGCCCTGTGCTCCCGCTGTGGGAAGCCCTTCTGAGGCCATGGTTCTGCAGCAGACTGGGTCTGGCTTTAGGGCTCCTACTTAGGATCATAGAATTGTAGAATGGTTTGGGTTGGAAGGCTCCTTGAAGATCATCTAGTCCCAGCCTCCCTGCCCTGGGCAGGGACAACCTAGACCAGGTTGCTCCAAGCCCCGTCCAACCTGGCCTTGAACATCTCCAGGGATGGGGCAGCCACAGCTTCTCTGGGCAACCTGGGCCTCACGGGAAAGAGTTTTCCTTCCCTCACAGGAAAGAGTTTCTCCTTGATATCTAATCTGAATCTCCCGTCTTTCAGTTTAAAACCCTTCCCCCTCGTCCTGTGGCTCCCCTCCCTGATCCAGAGTCCCTCCCCAGCTTTCCTGGAGCCCCTTTAGGGACTGGAAGGGGCTGGAAGGTCTCCCCGGAGCCTTCTCTTCTCCAGGCTGAACCCCCCCAGCTCTCTCAGCCTGTCCCCACAGCAGAGGGGCTCCAGCCCTCCCAGCATCTCCGGGGCCTCCTCTGGCCCCGCTCCAACAGGTCCATGTCCTTCTAATCAAGAACGTTGCAGCTACATGATGCTAAGCGCTGATCCAGTACAAACATTTTCTGCTAACTTAACAGTTTTCTGGGAATTTTGGCAAGTTAACGTTATTGTCGGGCTTTGTGCCAGATTGAGTGTTTTCTGTTCTACTATAGCTGTCATGTAACCAGTGTAGGGCATAAAGCTATCACAGAGGCTGTATTGTCTGCACCATCTAATTCCAGGGGAAAAATGTGCTTGTGTTCTCATGTCTAATACAAATCAAATCTGCATTGCCGTGCCCAGACCCAGTATTAATGGTTGTGGAACTAGAGCTTCAGAACACATATTTTTTGACAGCTGTCTCCTGGCTAGGTGTAGGCAGGACAAATATATATCTTTGCAAAAGACCGTCAGCGCAGTGCGCACATATGTACACGGTGTAAAAGCAGGGGGATAACATAACATTCTCTGAAGTGGAGTGGGACGCATGAGTAGTGTCTTGCATTTCACTGCCTGTCGTCCTGTGCTTTTTCTGTGTTCATCAGACCTGTCCGTTTTACGTACGTAGTCACAAAAAGACGATAAAGTTTAATAGGCAAACATCAGAATAAAACCATGCTCATTCATCTCAATAGAGTTGAGAAATTAATACTCTAAAAACGTTGGGTTCCCTATATTACTAATGAAGTATTTCGGGGGAAGGCAACTTTTGTGTCGCAACCAATTAATTTGCATATCAGTACAGCATAACTTTGGTAATACTTTGGCAATCAGTGAACTAAAAAAAATTCTTTGGTTGTGATTTATTGTGCTCGATCTAGAGGGTAGCACGCTCTCCCTTCTCTTTACATTCAATTTACTTCTGCTTGTGTTGCAGATGTTACAGCTGTAATGCAGTCTTGTGTTTTCTGTCTGAAATGATACATAACGGGCTAATGTGTCAGGCTGAGTCTGTTTTAAAATGTCAGATTGAGTCAAACATGAATAGCCGAGTTTTTTGTTAGGTAGTGATGAGATTTACAGCGTGTTGTAAGTTACTGAGCAGTGAAGACTTTTATTTCTTAATTTGTACGTGAAGGAGCTGAGAGCTGTGACTGAACCGAAAGTACATAAAGGCTGTAAAGAGGATTCCTCAAAGTAAATATTAGGTGACGGTCAACCCATAAATACAGTGTTGTGTGGAAATATTCTATGGAAAGTTCTACTAAAATATAGGTATATAATACTTCTGGAGTAAAACATTCTAAGTAGTGATGCCTAGATATTAGGGATGATAAGTCACCCCTGTTTTCTCCATCTCTCCTTTGCAATTCTGAGACAGAAGCTATGATTTCAGCTTTAATAACGTAATCTTTTGTTGATTTTTAATTTTTTTTTTTTGGCAAGAAAAGGCTCCAGGATGAAATCTGGTCTCTGATGTCATTTTTCCATCTCTTCTCTCCCCTTCCTTCCCTCTGTAGTGTAACCATGGTTTATTTGCAGTTTAATCTTTTTCTTTCCATGGTTTGCTTTATTCTAATTTAGGGGACAGGGGCGTAAGAAGGGCAGCAAATGGGGAATTGAACTGTTAGGACACCTCCTGAATGGCCCGTGGAAATTAGAGAGACTGATTACTGCAGGCTTCCAGCAATCATTTCCTTTACCCCAGTGCTCCTGCCTTGAATTTTCCTAGACTGAAAATAGGAGCAATGCATTTAAACGCTGTAAAATGATATGCCAGCGTAAAATGCATGTGCATACACATACACACATATATACGTATAGTTTTCCAGAGAAGGGAGGAAAATATTTCTATTATCTTTGGTGTGTTTTAGCAATGGTAAGCATGCAAATCATAAAATCACCAAATTTCCTTTTTGCACCCATCTAAATTTACTTTTGTTCCTATTTATAATAATGAAATATATAATCGACTAATTCTGCTTTCCTAATTTTTACGAAAATCCCTAGGTAGGCATTGTGCAGAGCAGCGTGTTGGCAGAGGATGTTTTTGTGACAGGAGCAACTGTTTTCAGTTGCTTAAAAGCTGGAAAGTTACCAATATCCATTCCGTATATTTAAAGTGGAAACTTCCAAAGCCAGGAGAGAAAAAGCATAGCTTGACAGGTACTATGAAACATATTTATGGTAAATTGGGAGGTATCCGTACCCTTCAATAAGTAATCTTGAATGCTTTTCCAAGTGGATAATATTCTTATTTAGACACAAGAGGGAAATATGCTATTAAACAAAAGAGGAAAAAGGCTTCCGCCGAACCAAAGGTACTGCGTTCATATTTATATTTATACAAGGAACAATTTCTCAATCTAAATCAGTGCGGTGGTAGACAAAAATACATGGAAAAATCCTGGACACTGTTCTTTGAAATTAATAGTAAAAAGGATAATTTGTCCATTTCTTTGTAGTGATATTACAGCAAGCAGACATACATACATGAATGCCTTGTGCTTCCATTAATGAAAGAAAAAAAGGATTGAGAGAAATAAAATATTTGACAAAGCAGCATGTATCAATGACTCTTGCTTCCTGATTATAACAATATTTATTGCGAGCTTTGGGGTCCAATGATATTCAACATATTGAAGCTATTTATTTCCTTTTTTACAGCATCAATAACAGCGGGGGGAAAAAAATCTTAAGGCTTTCTGATCTTGCAAGTACCTCTACATCATCTACCAGCAACCTTTATAGCCTAACCGCATCAGACCTGTTTCCAAACAGGTCTAATATGACCAAATATACGCTTTCTGTAAATTCAGAACCTGGGCATCCTTGCTGTTTTATGAAATCTTTGTGTGGAATTTTAAGCACAGGATATGACTTACAACGTGCCTTATCTCTAATGAGCTTTAGACTAATAGAGGCTATATTGCTAGGAGCGCTATTACTTGGAACCGTGTTCCTCCCAAATTCTGCATAAATTGCTACAGGGAACAGTTGTAATATTTTCATCAAGGACTTCTCTGGTATTGCGTGCTATGATGTTTCGTTGTTGATGTTGAAAAACAGAAGTTGTAAGTATTTGAATTCCGGCGTTGTCAAACTACCTTTTATTCCTTACTCTTACCTTTTACTCCTTTCCCGCTAATGCTATTTGGACAAATTGTGCTTTTTAAAAAAAAAAAAAAAAGGAAAAACTCAAACTCAGACCCTGAAATCAGATTTTATACATACCGATCCTTGGGCCTCTCTGGAGGGACACCCCGTGTAGTGCTGCCCAGTTCCTCTGTATCGGTCAGCGCGTATTATCAAGGCCCTCAGCTGTGAAGCGGTTTGTAATTCTTTCTACTGGAAGATACTTTATACTATAGTTTATTTAAAAAATAAAAAAAAAATAAAAAATGTTTGTTGTGAGGTTGCAAGATGGCTAGAAGTCCAGCATCAAATAACTTCAAAGTATGAGAATTATGAACTGAACCATACTGGAAAAGCAAAATCCTAAGGATATCAGTAGCTCAAGACTGAGTAGAGGAGAGAGTATTTACTCTTTATGCCGTAACTCCTATTATGAAATTTGTAGTACGTGAAGGTATTCTGATACCAGTGGTAGGATCCGTGACTCTCTTCACCTATCAATTTCCCTATTTTTCTTCCAGATGTGCCATTTAATGATGTTTTTAAATATGTATGCGTGTGTCTTTTTAATGTAACCGTCTCATTACTGTCTAAACTGGAGGTTTTTTTACTAAATGCCAGCTCTCATGTAGGAATTCCTCAAGCTGACAAAAAGCGCTAGTGCTTCCAAGGTACTGTTTTACCCTCAGCAAAATGTCTTCGGGTTTGGTTTTCTGTTATTGTGTATGTTAAACCCGGTGTTGGTATGAGTCAGGCTTGCAGAATGCGTTAGGAGATACCGATGAGTAAATAGATCTGTACCACTCAAAATATTTTTAACAAGTGCATAGGTAGGGCAGCTTTTACTACAGTTGTCTTTGTTTCTCCTGAAACGGTTGCGTTTTTAGATGTAGCTTTGTTAGGAACAGTACTGCTTTATGTTCGGAATATTCAGAAATGCCAGCAAAATTGCTTTTTGTAGTCCTCTACGCCACTGACGCTTGCACTAAAACACCCCGTCTGTTTGTTTGCTGGAGATTCGTCAGGCCAGCTACAGATGCTAGTTCTACAAGACCTTCCCTAGAGTAGAGTTTTAATTAAAACAACTCTTTTTACCCCAGCTGTCACTGCAACCCGTATAAAAGGCAGAAGTCTTGGTTTTTAGAGAAGAATTTGAATGTTTTAGCTTGTCCTAAAGTCTATAACCACAAAATAAAATGAAGCATTGAATTTCCTACCTCTCCAAATTCTTTCCGCCCTTACCCATTTGCAGCCACTTTGTTTGCAGAAGTCATTTTAGCACTTTCTAAAGCTTGTTTTCTTCATAAACATTAGTTCACAATGCGCATTCATTCCATTCAGCTGGAGAATATTTTGCAGGAAAACTTTGAAGATTGTTTTAATCTAATCCCCGCTTTACAGACAGCGGGAATTGTGCAGCACCTTCTACGACTTATTTTTTTTGTACCCATTGTCGCTTTTCATCTGAAGTAATATCTCAAAGATTCACATTCTTATTGAGTCAAACTTTCCTTCAAGCTAGAAGGTGGTTGACTATCAGCTTAAAAATGCAGCACAAAAAGTGGAAGGTAGTTTGAAAAATAAACGACAACAACAAAAAGTCAGTTTTTTAGGTAATGCCAACTTAGATTCTTTTATCTTCCCACTCACTGTCGCTTCATGAAAAGATCTGGGTTGAAACGAGCCTTCCAAATGAGGGAAGAATGGACTTCATGAAACGTGGACAGCATTCTTGAGGGAGAAGAGTACGTGCTTGGCCTCTGGGAAACTAGACATTTCATCTCATGCTCGGCGTATGTTTCTGCTGAATTTTGCACAGAATCTGACCAACCCTAGGTAGCCCAAATTCCATTCTGATCTTCTACCCTTCCTACTAATGCTGGCCATCTGCTTGCCAAAAAAATATTTCCAACAAAAATGGATTGGTGTAATGCAGCTGAAGACCTGTATTCTCTGTCATCTTTCAGCTGCTTTTACAGGGTTTGCCTTCACTTCTAAAAACACATATGACACAATTTCTAGTTACTTTGCCGTTATTTTATGACCCTTTCAGAAGTTAAGAACTTTAAACAGTCTCTCCTTCACCATCGGTTTTTACTCTTTGACCATAGAATATGGGTCTACCTATTTTTTATGGTGGTGAAGTAGGTTTAAAAGATCCTCCTCCCAAATGTTTCATCCTGTTCTCGCTCAACCTCATGTACCTATCTTGCTGTTTTAGCAATGGGTCTGTAGTTCTGTTGTAACAGCTGTTCCATGGCAGCCTACGGGACTCATATCCGCCTTCAGTCTTCTTACCAGAAACGAACGGGAGTTGTGTGGGTCACCTATAAATGCTTTCCTACCCCTGGGCTTAGCTTTAGCTGCTTTAGGGCACTGAGTTGGCATTAAAAAAAAAGAAACATGTGAAGCAGGTTTTAAATTATTTATTTATTTTATTACTTCTGTTTGTAATAGCTGTGCTGAAATCGCCTGTCCTTAGGAGCCAACACGTCTCAATGGACGTTGGAAGAAGAAAGGGCAGGACAGTAGGACAGAGCTTCAGCAGTGATCGATTAGACGGGCTTCGATTGCCATAGAACCAGACCTTGTGTGCAGTCACGTTTTAGTATTACCTGTAATCTGATTCAAAATACAGTGGTTTGGGTTGTGGGTGGGGTTTTTTTGTGGGTTGGTTTGGTTTTTAGTCTGACCACATTCTAAGCTGCATAGCAGAAGAAACTCAGGCATAGCTGTAGCAGCTGAGAGAACAATAAGCTGTGGTGTTGAAGACTGGTTTACGCTATTTGGAAGCCAAGATATTGTGGGAAAACTAGCTCAATCTTCCTTTCGAAAAGGAAGCCAAAGAAGTTTGAATGACAGACTTGGCACTTCTCAATGAAGCGAGGCTTTGCGTGGTACCTAGTACTTTGAAAACCTGCTCAATATTTGCCCCCTACAAATGTTCTCCCAGGTCCCGCAGAGTTCAGATCCTCGCCCTAGAAGAGTGCTTTTCCAACTAGGGCTGCCCTTTGCTGGTAAGGGAAATTCTAAGCATCTGCCGTTCAGAAGCCAGGCTGTTTTACAAAAAGACAAAAATATTCATAGTGTGAGAAAGAGCGTGATTTTTGTCAACTGATTGTGAAGGCACTCCTTTATGCAGGAGGAGACTGTTTCCAGTCCTTGCTTTCAGCACACGCACTTCATCCAATAATTCAAGCAGAAAATGTGTTTCCAGTCGCTGCGCTTGCATCAGGTACTCAATAAATCCCGAAAACACAGCTGAAGCAAGAATCTGGAGCTCCCAAGCATATACAGCACTTATATTCCTAAATAAGTTTTCACTGATGGAACTCGAGATCCTATAGACCCTTGGTCGCCTAAGAATGTAGAGAGCTACGTTCTTTGACCTTTCCTAAGGAGTATGGTATTAAGGCTGCTCAGGAGGCGACTGTGTGCTCTACCAGCTCTTCCTGCAACTGAGAAGTTTGAGACTTCTTCAAAATTAGAAAACTGGGTTTTTTTCCATGCTGCAGAACTGGATATAAGTTTATATGATGCGTAGGAAATACAGTAGTTTACTGAAGTTTATCTTCATATCACTTTGGTTTCTGAGCAGCTATACTGAGTCATTCCTTCCACGCTTAAGACAATTTGAAGAAAATGTGGGGTTTTTCTTAAATTTAAATTTGAAAAGGAGTGCATTTGAGAGATTTTATTTTTTTTCCGCTTGCAGAACAAAATCAGTGTTTGTATGTAATGATTTCAAAACCAGGAATTGAAATTAAATTGTAAGAATATTTTTTTATTATGAAGCTTTTCAGTTTCTTCCTTTTTTTTTTGTCAACAAATACCAAATAATTCTATCTTTTTTTTTTTTTTTCCTCCGTAAGGGAGATTCATACACTGTGGGGATGGGAAGTGGTGGGCAGTGCTCTCACCTGCCCACTCTGGAAAGTTTGGTGTCATTCCTGGAGGGAGAATGTAGTAGAGGTAACGTGCCCTCTAAAGCACTGCCCAGTGTTTAGTATTTCAGGTTTTGAATACCAAAGATAGTTTAATTGCTTATTAACAATGCTTTAAACTGGCTGATGAACTCTCATAACGATGAAATGCTTTATAAGTATTTTTCATAACACAAAAAATGCAGTAATTATCAACAGCAAACTATTAAGGAATCACTCACTACTGTTTATAAGTAGGCAGTAGCTAAGAGGCAGCTACTCGGTTATTCTTTAGATAAGTCTTTAGAGCAGAAATTCTTAGAAAGGTAGCTAAAGCAGTGTCTTTGTGTACACTCGCCCGCAGGCGGTGCAGGAGTGTCTCCACACAGAGACACTGCAAACACTAGGGTATAAGACTTGGTGTGATTGGCCTCATTCAGTTCTGGGTCTGCTCTGCTCTAGAAAACTTTGGGGGGAAAAATAGTCATTTCAGTCAGGTTCGGGGCAGGACTTCTTGGAAGCAGAACTAGGAATATATGGACTAGGAATATATGGAACTAGGAATATCTTTAATGTGTTTTGGTTCTCCAGTGACTTCAGGGACCAATTTTACCTTCAGCATGCACCTTGGCATGATTAAAATACTCTATTATTGAAGACTACTTTTCCCCTTCGGGTTACACGCAGAAACACGTGCTGCAATAAGCCCAGCTCCTTTGCCCATCTCTCAAACTCCTTAGACTTCCCTGTTTCCCAGTACCTTCCAGGTCCTACCCCTGCGCTTTCTAAACTCCTGGCAGTGTGTTTAGCCAATTCCCTTACCCCTTCACAACCAGATGGATGAGGGAAAACTTATTCTGAAGATGCTTCGGGACCCCGCATCGACTGACCAGCAACCTGAGCACCAGAGGTGACTCTCAAGCTGTTCCTCAATAGGCACTGCCTGCTCAGCTGGTGATGTGGGAAATTCAATATTGTAAATATTCACAATTTAGTAAAAACGGGCAAAAGGTTCAAAACAGCGGTGGAGGAATTCGCATAAAATGATTGCAGAAACCTTACTTCCCCAGGTCAAAAATCCCAGCTCTAAAGTAGTATAAAAGAAGGCTCATATTTTCCAACTCAGATACAGCTAGTTCCTCTTTATAAGATTAAGAATGCCATTAAATTATGGTTTTTTATATATAGTTATCTTACGCTACTGGAATCACCAAGTTATATCATGTGTGTTTTAGAGACAAGATTTCACTTTAGAAGGAGGACTATGAAAATCTTCAATAGACTGGAATCTCTAGCCCACTCCAGTAGGTATCCCATGTTGGGCCGATTTCATTCTCTCACCAGAATTTCTTGTGCGAAATCCAGTTTGTCGTGTAAAGGTCTGTAGACCAATTCAGGCATTTTGGGGGAAATGGAGCAAAATAATTTTTGGAGTCGTAAAACCAAGAGCCGGTTACGTACTGGATCAGGCGAGTAAATTAACTGATTTTCAAAGCACCGCGTTCCTAAGGATCGGTCCTTTCTAGATGTAAACGTTGCTACTAATGATATTTAATTTTTTTTCTAAATCCTGGCTATACAAAGCTTTTAACCGTTCGAGAAATTGGACAAATCAACCTGAAAGGCACTTTTTTTTTTTTTTTTCCGGTTCACACACTTATTTTTAGTTTGCACTAATTTTTTAGTTTGGTTCTGCTTCTCAACTACGTACTTCACGGCGCAAAGGACGGGCAAGGTAATTTGCATGACAAATATGGATAACAGCACTCCTAGAATACTCCGCACTAGTCTGTTATATGGATACAGTGCTGCCGATGCATCGTGCTTAAAGGTTGCTAGAAATTTATACTTAGTAAGATCTGGCTACGAGATTTTCAGTGGTTGAAGCAAAATAACCCAAGAATGAGTTTACACCATGTTTCGGAAGATTTTAATGGTAATATTTATACAAAGCTGTCCTAAAAAAATGTTGCTTTTGACTTTATTAGCACAAACCATGAGATAACCATGTAGTTAGGTGTCTGAAAGGTTTTTAAATCGCAGTGACCCAGTTTTCAGTGGTTGCTAGTGGATAAGGAGATACAGCGTAGGAAAGGTTTCACTAATTCATAGTTATTTTTACACTTATACCTGTATTCACTTCAGATATTTCATAACTGAAATGCAACATTCAAAGTAATTTGATTATATTTTGTAACTGTATCTATGAATGTAAGTTTTGTTTTAGCAGAGGGAACAGAAGATTTGTATACAAACTCCTTTCAAGTAGGATAAAGGTTCTCATTTCACGATGAAAGTGCTAAGTCATGATGCAGCAAAATGCAAAAACCTGAATGTTACGCAAATTAGTTGGTAAAAACTCAGAATATAACAGTTCTTCCAATAATTAAGCTGACTAGTTTATATTTCTTTTTCACACCTTCTCCACAATGCAGTCGATCTGAATATTACAAGGGCATTTTTTCATATGTTTGATTTATGTCCTTAGTTTTGCTTTCTGGGCAAATTTTGTTGTTTGGATTTTAGTTGGTTTTGGTTGGGTTTTTTGGTTCTTGATTTTAGTTTTTTTGTTTGTTGGGGTTATTTTCTGTTTTGTTATGAGATTGTTTTGTATATTTTGATATAATAGAATTTTTTTTATGTAACACTAATGTTCCTAATGGAATCTTTCTTGGTTTCTGCATATCATAGTATCGTTTACCTCGATCCGCTATGCTACTGTGTCACACGAAAATACAAATAACTTGTTAATCATTTAGAGAATCTGATAATAACTATTTATAGAGACATAAAATGAGACTTCTAAATGTGGGGACCTAAGGCTATGTCCATGGGTATGTGGAGATCAGCATTCCCATTCAGGTGAGGCGTGTGCTTGTGAATCTCCTCACTTAGGACATCTGGGTTCATATCCCAGAGCAGTCTTGGAGAGAACCCACGGCTGGGTTCCTTGGAAACAAAACCCAGCCAGAAGGTGCCTTCCAGGGCAGAGGAAACGTGCTCCAGCCTCTGCTGGGCATCCATGTGCAGTCTCAGGAGGAGCGGCTGAGGGAGCTGGGGGTGTTCAGCCTGGAGAAGAGGAGGCTGAGGGGAGACCTTCTCGCTCTCTGCAGCTCCCTAAAAGGAGAGTAGCCGGGGGGGTCAGTCTCTTCTCCCAAGGAACAGACGATAGGACAAGAGGAAACGGCCTCGAGTTGTGCCAGGGGAGTTTTAGATTGGATATCAGGAAAAATTTCTTCCTGGAAAGGGTTGTCAAGCATTGGAAGAGGCTGCCCAGGGCAGTGGTGGAGTCACCATCCCTGGAGGTATTTAAAAGATGTGTCGATGCAGCACTGAGGGACGTGAGTTAGTGGTGGTTTTGGCAGTGTTAGGTTTATGGTTGGACTCGATCTTAAAGGTCTCTTCCAACTAAAACGATTCTATGATTGCTGAAATACATGCAGCGTGGGCACGGTTTCTGCAGCACCAGCTATGAATGCGTTCAGCTGGTATCACGCTAGGTATGGAGAGAGGAGGCGTTTTCTCTCCCTCTGTTACAGAGATCTAGGAAGGCTATCTTCTTAGTTAAAATTAGCGTTTCTGAATATTATCTCTTAAAGTTCTTGTAGTTATGGAGAAATTTTATTTTTCTTGAGGAATCTGGTTTTAAATGTATGTCTTTCATGTGTTTTGCCGTATCGTACTGTACTGCTGTCAGTAACCGCCGGTAGAAAGCTGGGGAACAGAACAATTACTAATTTCCTTTATCAGATGTTCCTTTGTGGCATATCTTTAGAGCAGGATTGGTGGGGAAGCAGAAGGTGGTGTTGGCCAGGAACACAGATCTTTCTATGGAATTCATTAGTAGTGGCCTCAGGCGGCACAAATCCGTTCTGTGAGTTTGGTTGCTGTTTCATTGGCTGGCTAATGCGAAATTCAGGAAGAAGTCCTTGTGCAAGGGAATGGATCGCAGGTAAACTGTCAGGTGGGATGTTGCATGGGGAAAAAAAAACCCAAACAAAACCAAACCCAACCCCAGTGTTCTCCCACCACTAACCCTTCCCCCCCAAAAAACCCCAAAACTTCTCAGTTCACATGGTTTCCATCAAATTAGGACTGAAGCAGTTCGTAATCCCACTAAGGTGCAACTCCACCACCAACCCCCGGAGTGGCACGCAGCTCCTTCCCTCGCAGGACGTGTGGGTCTCTTCTGGGATTAAGGTTTCCCTTATTTCCACATGCTTGTGTTGGAGATGTGAGTGCTTTTTGTGTGTCCGTCCCTACTTGCTGCCCTGTGTGTTGTCACTCCAGCTGCTGGAGGCTGTCCCAGTGCCTGGTGGGGAAGGTGCACCCAGGTGGAGGTGGCAAGGTCGGTGATTTCTGGCTTTGGTGGGATTCAAACCAGGATTTGTCCTCTACTCACTTATTTTCTTCTTTGTCTGTACTATTACTAATATTTATTATTCTTTTACACTTTTGGAGATAGCTCTTTAAAACCTTAAAACCTCTTTGTAGTCTCCTGATTAATGTTTGATCTGACCGAGGGTTGTAGTCTTCTCTGGCATTAAAATTTTTGGGCAAATGCTCTCGTAGGCAGTTCTGGATGTTCCTTTCCCACACTCTTTACGCTTGCGTCCCTGCCGTATCAGCTGCTGTTATCCAGACCGTGTAGATACCTCCACAGTGGTCTGGATAATGATGGAAAAAAAAAGTTGTTTGTTTTTTTTTTTTTTCCCTTCATGTGTTATTCTCAGGAAAAAGAAGACTTAAAGATTTTAATTACCTGAATAGCGGGGAACAGACTGAACTGTAAGGATAGCAGCAGGGCTCGGTGAGAAAGGGGGCAGAAGGAAACTTCTGTCTTTCAGCAGTGGGGACACTTGACGTCATTCTTTCTACCATAACGTGCCCTGGGGCCCAAGTCATCTTTCTGCCTTGAACTTTTATATACTGTTATCTACGTTTACAGATTTATTATTTTTTTTTTGTAACTTATATAATTAAGTCTAGCCATTTTTCTTCCTTAGAGCTTTTTGGTCAGTTTGAAGCTTTCTTTTATATAAAGGTATGTAATATGCAAGACGACCGCAAGGATTCTTCTTGCCTTCCAAGGGGCCTTTGAATAAACTCCTTCCTTTCAGTTTTTGAGTAGGCTCTCGACCACTTAATCTTTTCTATACAGAAATTCCTGCATTCTTTTGTCAAACAGACAAAAAAAAAAAAAAGGACAAAACTATGCGTAATATTTATTTCATTGGAATGGAAACATGCAATGACTCTTAATGTTGTTTTAACAGTAAGCTTTTAAGGGTCTGGGCATTTTTTCGGGAGGTAGGGGAGGAGACAACAAGGGAGACAACAAGGGTCTGGTTGCACAGAAATAAATGACTGAGTTACGTTGGAAGTTAATTTAACTCTCCAGTGGACCTTATTATTTAATGTTTATAACTTGTCAGAGTATTCTGAAGACGGAAATCTTCAAGGTCTCAGCTGACACCTCGTCTCTATAAATCTTCATGGATGCGCTTGGTTTTACGTTGCTGTCTTTCTATCATGAAGTGGGAGGGGATGGACCCCAAATATGCAGGTTTTCTCATAGAAAGCCATTGGAATGTCTCACAAAGTACCCTGAGATGTTAAGGACGCTTCTGTTCACTTCAGAGCCTTAAGCAGGTTCGTTAACTAGAAATGTTGGTCTGTGGAAGGAGAAGAGAAGATGCCCGAGTTGTCTATCATGGGTCCTTAAAATCTCATCTCGCATCTGAGCTGAAATAATTGGTTGAGAGGTTTTATCTTTCTCTGTTGAGTTGGAAAATGCTTTCAAAAGTGTATATTTTAGCAACTACCCCCCCAAAAAAGGGAGAATTCCTCTGCCTTCCCTCTGCCATCTTCATTTGAGCCTGAACCACTTCACTTTTGGGCTACCTTCAGAAAATTGGGCAAAATAACTCACTAGTACCGCATACAGGTGCGTGTAGTGGGGGGTGGTTTTGGAGCTATTCTACTGAGAGAAATCGGCTCTTGGAAGAGACCTGGTTAGGGCTAGAAAAGGCACAAGGAATGGAACAAGGTTAGGTATGGCAAAGAAGGAAAAAAGGAATAGCAGAATAGGAGCGGGCAGGAGGAGGCAAGAGGGAGAAGACCTCCTTCCTTTGCAATATCAAATTGCACTTTTGTTATATGTTTACTAACTTTCAGGGATCTGAAATCAGTTCAAGGAAGGTTCCAGTGGAGCTATCACAAGGCAAACTTGTGTGGCCCAAAGAGGAGACGAGAGGAGGTAATTAGGGTTCTATTCTTCCAGTACCATTGGGCTGTTGTCAGTAAAGCCACATTCTTGCTTTCCTCGACGAATAAAGTATAATAAATTTGCCTTAAAATTGTTCAGCGGTATCACTTAGTTTTACCAAAAAATAATTCAAAACTTCATGGAGTGGATACTATACAAGTTATCCAGAGTTAATCAAAATCAACCCCTCCCAAGGGTCAAACGCAACTTGAAGTCTGAATTTGGAAAGGACAGAAACTATCTGCTTCCCGATGCTTTATATAGGCAGAGTGCTATAGTTCTCTTAATTTTCCCGTAAAGAACTAGCTGACTAACGAGCAATGACTTAACTCTACCCTGAGTATTGTGGTAAACTATCTGTAAGGATATGGTTGCTATTCTCCTTAAGGCTACAATTTGAACGCTGCCACCTTCAAGGCTTGCGTGTCCCTTGTACAAATGCAATACGATGCTGCGATGCAAACATGTTATGCTATTCCACCAGCCCTGCAGAGACAACAAAACTAAGGATAATCTGTTCCGTTTGGTGAAAAGAAGGATTAAAATGTACTCTTTTTATTAAGATATAAAGTTAAAAGTAAGTAGACTTAAAAATGAGTTCGGTTCCATATCCTGCATACGTTGGTCTTCATCCTCCCTCTCAATTCACCGACTGTTTGGAACATGGGAAAATTAAGAACTACTCTTCATAGCATTTTTGACCGAGTAGCAGGAAGCTTAGTACAGATAAAGTGTTTAGAGAAATGATCAACCCTTACACCTCTGTATGCAGAACCTGAGTGTTTTCCAGGGAAAATTAATTTTTTTTTTTCCAGTTTTGTGCAGAGTTCAAGCAAATCCGTCAAATTGCAAAGACACCCCACAGTCCTTTTAAAGGACTGTTTAATCACTATATTTAAATACTAAGCCATTGCTCTCCTCTCCACAACTAAATATTTCTGGAAACGGGCTGGGCTGTTCTTTATTTTGTGCAGAAATGTGTGAAGGCTGATGTTCGCATACAACAGTTCAAGATGAAAGATTAAATTTTGGCAAAGTTTATAAGCACCTGCAGGCTGGAGGAAGAAAAACAGTAAAACCCGGATTTGCCTGCTTTTGAAGCGGATGATGCAGATGAAAATGGTATCAGAATCTTCTAGGAGTTACATCTATGCATGTAAATGTAATTCCTAATAAACGAGACAGTAACAATCGCAGGGCTGAATTAAAAAGAACATCAAAATTGCACCCGCTGAAATCTATTAGTTAGGTATTTAGTTGTATCTTTCACTAGGTGGCATTATAAACTGTAACTTCTTTACTAAGTAAAAAACACTTATTTGAATAAGTAAAGCTAGACTTGACAACAAAACACTGGAACAAAAAATACTAATAAATTATAAGTGTGGCCATTACTTACGTGGCTTGAAAGTTTCCTAACTCCTGTTTTTGATCTGACGTGCCTATTCGTATTAGTTGTTATTTATCTCATCCTATCTCACTTTAATCTTTTTATCCATGTAATTTCACAAGAAGTTCACCCAGCCTTCTCCAGCCACTTTAGGTGACTCTATACATTTACGGTTCCTGGTAAGCTTCAGTAAGACATTTGTGGTATCAACGCCCCCATTCTACTCCGGGGACTCAGTCTCGTCTTTTAAAGCACCTTGAGTTTTTCCGCTTCTGTGTAATTTCTGGTCGTTCGTTGAAGACAAGTGGAGTCATATTGCCCCCAGCAGGGAAAGCGCAGAACATAATTCCATTCCTCTATATCAAGCCCAAAGCACAGCGCTGGATTCACACATCGTGTGTTAGCAGAGTGATTTTTCAGGAATATATAAAGGTAGGATATAAACAACCAATCTGAATTTAACACGTTTTAATAAGCAGATTTATTTTTTCCTTATCTATTTGAAACTTGCAGCTTGTTCCATTATGCACAGCAGTAGCTCACATAGAGGAAAATAACTTATTGTGCCTTCTAAAATCTGTTTTCAAGATTGGTCAAATATACTTTCAGGGGTTTTTTGAAGACATGGTTTGATAATCCTTCCTTAAGTATATACACAGTTCCTTTTTGTCATAGTGGCTAGAGTCTCATCAACAGAATTAAAAAATAGATACATAAATTTATACAATGAGGGGTTTTTTTTAAAAGAGAATAAGTTTTTCATTTAAAAGGATGCAAACATTTCCTCATGGGGTATCATTTATTAAAAACTGTGGAGTAAACGGTTGTTTTAAACTATTCTTTTAGTTCACTTACGATTTTTATTAATGCTGAATAGACTTAGTTTTGTGTGTAAATATTCGACCTCTTTGGTCATTACATTCTGTGGTCACACTGACTTTGTTCCGTACTAGAGTCCTATTCAGAATCACCCGGCCATGATTAAAAAGCTACTTTTTAAAAAACACACAAAGCACAGCATGAATTTTTTTCCTTACCTGGAGTAAGGCTATCTTTCGATACAACTTTATTTTCAGCTTTTGCCTTAAACTTTTAAATTACAAGAAAAAAGTTCATATAGATAAATCCTCTGACATATCACCTGATAAAATGGGATAGAACTTACATATGTTAAACTTTAAAAAAAAAAAAATAAAAAAAGATTTGCTGCCAAATATCAAAGAGTGTCACTTTAAATTACAAGGTTCAAAGAAGCTTGTGTACCTTTTTGGACTTCAATATAGTCAAGATACCTGATGTCTGATAAAATATTTAAGATTGAACATTTCTTTCAATTGGCGTTAAAGCAATTGCATCTGTGAGTAAGACTTTAACTCTTCTTGGAAAACATCCTAGATCTAAAAGTTTATTTAAGTACAGGTGGTTGGACTGAAAACTTGCTCTGCTTGATGTCAGGCAAAGGGTGATTTTTATCTTGTGTGTTTGTGGTGACTGAGAGGAATAGCTTAGTCATTTCTGAGAACGCGGCTGAGCCAAAGTGCTGATTTTGCACGTTAAAAAATGTGATGACACTTTCTTTGTGACTGTCTGTGGTCACTGTGATTTAGTAGGTACTTAAAAGTTAGCACAGTGCTGGGATTCGTGCCAGGTTGTGTGTCTTGCCGTTTTGTTGCTATAAGCCTTGGGAAAGAAAATCGTAGTTTGAACGTGTTCTGTGGGCGTGCTGCTGGGGCAGCGATGGGACCCAAAACTTCTCGTAACTAAAACTACTCATAAATCCTACTGCTGAGTAGCTTGTGCACGTGCTCTTCCATTCTGTCGCAGCACATGGTCGGCCAGAGTATGTGTTAACCCCAAACACCTGGTTTTCCCGGAAAACCAGGAGCGATTGGAGCAATTCAAGGAGCTGGGACTGTTTAGTTTGAGGAAGAGGAGGCTGAGGGGAGACCTCATCGCTCTCTACAACTACTAGAAAGGACACTGTAGAGAGGTTGGTGCTGGTCTCTTCTCACAGGTAATTAGCGATAGAACAAGGGGGAATGGGTTCAAGCTGCAGCAGGGTAGGTTTAGGCTGGACATTAGGAAGAAATTCTTCTCAGAAAGAGTGGTCAGACACTGGAATAGGCTGCCCAGGGAGGTGGTGGAGTCCCCATCCCTGGATGTGTTTAAGACTCGTTTAGATGTGGTGTTGGGGGATGTGGTGCAGGGGAGAACTTTGTAGAGTGGAGTTGATGGTTGGACTCGATGATCCCAAGGGTCTTTTCCAACCTGAATGATTCTATGAAAAAATCCACGATGTGTCCATTAAGGATTTGGTACAATGGTTTTATGCTGGGCGTGTTCAAGAAGCAGAAGTTGTTATCTGAGACAGTCTCTCAGGATCTCATTAGCTTTATTTGGCTCTTGTCAAAATCAAGAACTTGAATTACTTTATGCAAGACTTAAGAGAAAACGGCGTTGGAAATATGGGAAGCTGGAATGGGCTGTTCTGGTGGCTAATCCGGGTGAAGGATCCATTGCAAAGGTCAGGATAGGTTGTCAAACCCCACCGCAACAAGCGTGGGGAAAATATGGGAAGCGGGTAGTTTTCAAGTCATGATTCTCCACCCAACGTCAAGCGCACGGGAACAATTGAATGACAAGGCTGTAATATGGTGTCTGCAAAATAATCAGCAAGGAGCTCAGTTTCGGTACTTTTTTTCTTGTTTCTCAAAAGCAAAATAAATACTGTGGGAAGGGATGTGATAAACTATGTGACCTAGTTTCCCATTATACCTTCCACTTCCCAGCGTATGAGTACTTGAGTTTACGTGAATACACGTTTAAAAGAGAAATAAAAGAGTTTTAAATAAAGTTTAAAAGAAATAAAGTTTAAAAGAATACACGTTTAAAAGAGAAAATTGTATCATAGAAAAGAATGTTGTGTCCATCTACACAGACATTTGCATAGGGAGGTACATGCATATTTAAATTCTGTTTATCTTCTGTCTATGATTGTAGTGGTTGAACTCAACTGTTGAGCGCTCATCTGCACGTGACTTAAGTGAGCTCAGTTGGTGGGAGAAAAGACACTGATTTCTCGAAGTTTATAACCAGCCACAAGGGGCCAGGTTATACACACGCCATTACGGTTAGGTGCAACTTCGTTCAAAACTAATTTTCTGCAGTTACTGACTAAGCACGTTTCAAGGAGGTTTAACGAGAGACAATATGAAATTGCAAAGACAAATCGCTTCTGTGCAAATGCAATAAGCAAAAAAATATTAGAGTCTGGAACTGCAAATTGGAAAATTTTTAACCTAGTACGTTTCCGATATTTTCCTAATAGCACCTGGGAATGATAGAAAATTTGGAAAAGCTGCTACAATTTAATTGTATTCTACTGATTTATACATGCGAAAAGAAAAAACAGAATACCCAATTCCAGTTGTGATATTTTTCTGTCTTCCTAAATAGGTGGACAAAATAAACCTAAATAAAATAAGCCTAAATAGGCCTAATAAATCGCCTAAATGGACACATTGTGCTGAACAGCTGAGCCTTTCTATTTGAGCTTGTGTCATCGTGAGTCAATTATGTGAGCAGAGATGATTGCTGAAATAGAGAGAAAATCTTATTTCATAATCCATTTTTAAGGATAGCAAGATTCTATTAATTTCAGAGCAAAAAGGAGGGACAAATCACTCTACACTGCGTGATATTTAAAATAAGTTGCACAAAACCAGAGAAAAAATAGCCATTTACAAAACATTAGTGTAGAAAATGGCGGCAGCATGAACTATTTTAAGCAGAAGCTTAATCTCTGAAATGTAGTGAGGTGTAGTAAGTGAAGTCTCTCATATCACGTTTTTGAGACAGTGAAATATAGTAGAAAAGCAAGAGTTAGTGGCACGCTGACTTACTGAACATTAAGAAGCAGTTAATGTTTCTAATTGGGTTGCAACCACAAAATAAACCAGAAAGCTCAAAAACGTCACTGTCCTGGAGGTTGCTGTCACATAGAAGTACATGGAATTGTTTGAAATGCGTTTATCCTAAGTAAGGAGATGGTACAGTTGACTTCTGTCTCAGCATCTGCTCCCGATATGATCACAAAAACGCAAAGGCTAGTTTCTTTGATCTACTTAACTTTGTTGAGAATTTTAGAAAATACTGAATTAGGCAAATAGCTCAGGTCAGATTTGTGCATGCAGTTTTATGTATTTTATTGAAGTCTAACACCTGGTGGCCTTCACCTCATGAGGTTTTCTTCAGTTGTGCTCTTGTTGTGGTACTAGTAAAGGTTTTGTTCAGAAAATGTCCTGAAGTTGAGAGGTCGTGCAACTTAGTGAGCGTACTTGAATTCTCAAAAGCTAAGCAGGGCCTTAACGTCTCCAAGAACAATCATGTACTAAGTCACACTTATTAAAATATTTTCAAAAATCATTTTGATAAATTTGGAGAATCAATAATTGAGCAAGAACGTGTTTTCATTAAACTTTGGACACACACCGCCTACATATAAAATACTTGAACACTATTGTATATAGAATCAAATTCACACTTCTAATAGTACTTGAAAGGGTGATGACAGTACAAGACAATCTCTGGTACCTTCTAGATTGGCTCATTCCATTACATTCTTTAGCAGCTAATCTTTTAAGTCTATATTTTGTATATCAGATCGCTTTGTGATAGTACATACGTTGTCTAGATACATCAGTTCTATGCATTTTAATGTCTAGATCACGTTTGTCCAAATAGTGACAACTTGACACAAAAGAAGTTTGGTAATAATCAGTTGGATTTGTATACCGATCATTACTTTTATAAAAGTTGTTTTTTGTTTTTTTTTTTCTTTTCATAGATGTTAAGCAAGGAATTGTTTATCAGATTTTTACCTGACTGATCCTCTCATATGGCTGTTCTTCACTTTGTTCCGAGGCTCCTTACTGAGTGGTCGGCATTATAGGTGGATGGGGCAGAGAATTCCCTAATTCAACATGAACCTTCAGTGACTCACGTACAATTCCTTGAGGAATAAGGGTCTACAATATCAAAAGCAGAGTTCATGGTTTGGTTTTGGATAAATGTTGTGTACTACTACTGTAAAAGGACTTAGGTAATATTTAATTTTAGTTAAAAGCTAAAGTCTTGACATGCCTTACTGAATTATGCCGTGCTCGTCTTCAGTTTTAATGACCCTCAGCATTAGTGAAACTGTTTCCTATTTCACTGTACGTAAGTAGGTTTGGCTCTTTAAATATAATCTGGAAAATGTTTCCCCTATAGAGTTAAACAAGGAGAATTATTTTTTTTTAAATTAACTTGGGAAAGTATTAGTCTACAGAAATTTAATATATAGATGCCTTGCACCTTGTGGAACGTCGAAAGGAACTGACAGGGCAAAATACTCAAGCATATATTATTTACAAGAAATCATATATATTAAACAAACAAAAATCTTCTTAAATTCCCTATCCAGTCCATTCACCCAGGCACATACATATTGAAAAGCAGAATCATTTTCTTAATTTTTATCCAATTTCTTGACATCTACATGGAACCGTAGATTCTAAATGCTACGGTCAGAACATATCTAAGTCCTTAGGGGCTCCATTTAATGGAGAAGGATTTTGAAGTTTGATGGGTGTCGTAACAATATTCACAGATAAAATTTAACATTCTGCCCAAGTTTATTCCGATAGGATAAAAGTATAAAATATTGCTAGTAATGAGAAAGACCAATTTTAAATATCTGATGAGGATCAGCACATAAAGTTAGCCGACATTCACCGCACACTTGAAAAATATGGATTGAATTTAAACAGTGGTTTTAACAGTAATAACCATTGCCTAATAAAATGCCCAAGTTTAACTGTATGCTGTCGTATGTTGTCTCTAGTATTTTTCCTTTTTTTTTTTTTCCTTTCCTGCCTTTCTTCACCCCTCTAATATTCTTTCTTTGCCCACCTTTTTTGGTAAATATTAAGACATGAAATAGGTACTTCTAAAAATGTTTTTAAAAATAAATTTTATTGGCTCTTAGCATAAATTGAACGGTTTTAGTTATAATCAGGGAGCAGAAGAAAAACTGATTTATTTAAATTGGCAATTAGGCCACATTGATCTCAATCAATTCTCATTCTCATTTGGCTCGGGCCAACGAGAACTTTGTCGGTTCTCTGTAGCCAGCAGAAAGCTCCTCACGACACCCAGAGCTCGCGGGAGTAACGCGGTTGCGGTGGGAGAAAACAAAATGAAGCACACATTGTTGCTGAATTCAGCAAGCAAAACATCCCCCTACATCAAACCAGCACAGTGTTATTCCACAGTAAATTAATTGTCTCACGGGGACACGCTGCAACTCTGGGGTTGCCTCCATAGTTGTCTACGGGTGGAGAAAGAGAAGTGATGCAGAGGGATTTTAATAAATGTGTAATACAGATAGTGACAGACGCTACATTCAAGTCCACGTTTTATTTTCTTCTGTAGTGAAAAACTATGTAGGGAAAACATCCATCCTGAGGGTGGATACCCCAAAGTACTAGGTTTTTTTCTGAAAATCTCAATAAATGCTTAGCAAATGGCAGAGGCAGTTCCTCCAGCCCAGCAGGGGTTTTGTACGGCCTGTTTTTTTCTCATACCCAAGCAAGTCAATATCTTTCTTTGTAAACTTTTAGCTTTAAAAAGCTGTTTGAATTGTTTGTTTGCTTTACTACCTTTTTGAAATATTGTTTGAGGATAGAGCTAAATCCGTGTTATATCGTAACAGATCTTTTCTTTAATGATCATATATTTTTGCATGCTATTTTAAATCACTCAAGTAGAATATCAGCAAAAACACGTGAAAGATTTGTTAGCTTCTTTTTCCACTAGCTATATTTCACAGCGGTGGTGATTTGCCTGATTAAGAGATTAGTCTCCGAGAAGGGCATATTTGAATGAGAATGAACTCCAAATGCTCAGTGCTACGAAGTAGATTATTTTCCACATGATGGAGGTGGTTCTAATTATTTGCACTTACTTTGATTGCTATATTGCGTATTACTATTTGGATTACCGTATTATTGCCACAGACTATGCTGCTGTGGTGACAAAAATAAGTTTTGTGTTATGTAGAGGTAGAGATGAAATGGAGAAGTATTATGGGGGTTTTAAAGGTTCAGATGAGCTATGTGCTAGTTCCTGAAAGGAAAGAGTCTACAGACTTGGTGACAGCGTATACATTGTGAGTCATAAATCATCTTGCAAAACGTTGTGAAATCCAGAACAAAATTTCAGCAATTTTAGTGCAGAAAAATTTGTATATCATAGAATGGCTTAGGTTGTAAGGGACCTTGAAGATCATCCAGTCCCACCCCCCTGCCCTGGGCAGGGACACCTCCCACCAGCCCAGGTTGCTCCACGCCCCGTCCAGCCTGGCCTTGAACCCCTCCAGGGATGGGGCAGCCACAGCTTCTCTGGGCACCCTGGGCCAGGGGCTCACCGCCCTCACAGCCAAGAATTTCTTCCTCAGATCTCATCTCAATCTCCCCTCTTCCAGTTTAAAAACGTTCCCCCTCGTCCTATATGACTTCATTATTTTCCACCATCAGTCTCTAGATCCTTTTTTACGTTGTCAGTTGTTTGTTTTAACAGAACCAAACCGAATGCTGCGCTTGGTGGGGTGGGTTTGATGCCACAACATTGTTGACAAAGGACAGCGTGTGTCCACCACGGCCCGGGGAAGCCCAGAGAGTGCCCTGTGGCCTGCAGAGCTCCCAGGTCTCTGGACCAAAACTAGCGCGTTAGCATCTGGGCTAAAAAGCTTCACTAATACTGTGTGGCATCAAATTAGGAACCATAATTTGTATTTATGTCTCAGTTGTCCTTGGAGGAGCTCTGGTAGAATTTATTTAAACCTGCATGATCTCTTATTTCTAGGGATAATATATGAAAAGAAAACAGCTCTTCCTCCTTTCATAATAACTTTGGAGTTACATTTTTTAACTTACTATGGGGAAGCATTCTCTCTTCTTCTTAGATCTTCTGCATGGTGGGAACTTCAGAAGGAAAAAAAAATCTTTCCTTTCTTACAACACCCCTTCAGTTTGAACTCCAGCAGCAATCAAACAAAAGTTATCTTCTGATTTATATAATAGCGTGGTGTAGAATGTCCTGTGTGAGCAGAATTTATATGAAACAAGTTAACATTAAATCAGTATTTTGCAGACTGTGGGTGTGTGGGTAAGGGGTAGAAGCAGCAGGAGAAGTATTTGTTAAGATATCAACTGTCTCCCAGAACCGAAAACAAATGGCTGTGTCAGCATGGCCCTCTGCCTACACTAATTACGAATAAGGATATGATTTCAGAGGTGATGTGGGAAGAGAATACAGAGCAGAAGAGCTCGGGAAACGGGGCATTAATAGTATCAGATCATGCGGCTTTGCCTAAGTAAAAATCCTTGCTGAACCTCTCAGTCATTCTGCAATAGTGTGTCTATAGAGTAGTTGGCAAACTCCAGGTGTTGAGAAGTGCAGTTCCCACCTGATGTTACTATCTCGTGTGGTGAAGCAGGGTGTCATTACAATACGCAAACCCACTGACAACCGTTGTATCCGGACTCTCCAAGCCATTGGGCCTGTGCGAGTTACTCTAGGAGCAAGAAAGCTTTATGGGTGGTGGAAAGCGCATTGTTGCACTCAGGCAATAGGTCCAATGTGTCCTAGAATCATCCAGCTGACTGTCCAGCTTTGTACAGAACAAGGTGGGGGTGTATATCTATTTATCTGTCTCTAGCTTGTTGAGGCATTTGTCTGTCGGAACTTCCTTTGTCCTTGAATTCATAGAATCATAGAATGGTTACAGAGTTGGAAGGGACCTTGAAGACTACCTGGTTTCACCCCTCTGCCCTGGGCAGGGACACCTCCCACCAGACCAGGTTGCTCCAAGCCCCGTCCAGCCTGGCCTTGAACCCCTCCAGGGATGGGGCAGCCACAGCTTCTCTGGGCACCCTGGGCCAGGGGCTCACCCCCCTCACAGCCAAGAATTTCTGCCTTAGATCTCATCTCAATTTCCCCTCTGTCAGTGTAAAACCCTTCCCCCTCGTCCCACGGCTCCCCTCCCTGCTCCAGAGTCTCTCCCCAGCTTTCCTGGAGCCCCTTTAGGGACTGGAAGGGGCTGGAAGGTCTCCCCGGAGCCTTCACTTCTCCAGGCTGAACCCCGCCAGCTCTCTCAGCGTGTCCACACAGCAGAGGGGCTCCAGCCCTCCCAGCATCTTTGTGGTCTCCTCCAGCTCCTTCTTGTGCTGAGGACTCCAAAGCTGGGCGCAGTACTCCGCAGTACTCTTTTTTTCTTTTTTTTCTTTCTTTCTTCTTCTTTCATGCTTAGTGTTGTATACTGTGTGTGATGGGTGAAAGTGTTATTTTTTAACTTGATCAGTATTCTATATCAAACAGTGTTTACGAGAGAATATACTGAGACTTGATGTCTAATATAATTAGCTGAAGCTTAATCTGAAAAGCTAGATGATGAAGAGGCCATGCTTTTCTAGTGTTGCCTGCATAGTTCTGCATCTTAAATTTTATTTTTTTTTTACTGACTCTTTCAGATTTTTCTTTCTTCATTTATGGTTGTTAGTTTGGGTTTTTTTTGTTTGGTTTTTTTTTTGCCTCAAAGCAAAACCAATGATTATTTGAAGGGCTTTAAAAACCACAGAAAATGTATGGTTATGTATTATTTGCTGCGATCATGTTTCTGCTTTTACATGGTTGTGACATGGCGAGATTAATACTAGTGTAAGTCAAAGTACACACCAAGTCAATTTTCCATGCATAAAAGGAATCTAAATTAAAATGGCAGCTTGTAAACTCAATATGGCATGCGACAAGCTGACGGATAGTAAATAAAGCCTAGTAATAAAACCCAATTAATTTCAACTCTGCAAATGTATTGAAGTCGTTGATCTGGCAAACGGAGTTATTGTCTCATCCTCAGAAAATGATAAATTAATCTGAAAATCGCCCAGATAAATACAACTTGTGATCTCTGATCAATTTGCAGAAAAAAGAATGCGCCTACTGTTACTTGAAGAATACCGTTTTATACGTCTGAACGTGCAATGTATTTTCAGAGAGTTTCAGTTTTAAAAATAGTGCAACCTGTCTTAATTGACTTGGGATGCATACTTACAGTTACTTGCTAATCCTCCATTCTTTGAAGTTAATTCTTCAAATAAAAGAGCCACATCTAGACCTTCATGTTCCTTAAGGCATAGCAATAAGCCCTTGAGGTCAGACTCCTTTTTCTTTATACAGCAAATGCCTACGTACGTGCTCCGCAACCGCTGAGACTGAGCTTCAGCCGTTTCGGTTGGGTTGATGGAGCAGAGACACGCCACAAGTCCAGTCTGCGACGCGCTCTTCCCATTTATTACTCTTGCTGGCTTTGCAGTTGCTTTTCCTGTTGGGAATTCTTCCTCAAACTGCTGTAAACATTTATTCCAAGGGCGATCCCGTCTGTGTCACAGCTTTCTGTGGGCGCTTTCATCACCTTAAGAAAGGATGTCTCTTCTTCTTGATACAACCTGAAAATTAGCTTGGGAGGGGGAGGGGGAAAGACCCTGCACCTTTTAGAAATACGTGAATTATTGTTGAAATATTAATTTGTTGAAAACTTATTCGTTTATTTTTTAGAATATTAACAGAGCAAGTGCATATCTATATTTTGTGAGCAATAGCACCTGAAAAATTCTGGGGTTTTAAGTTCTGCAATGTTTAAATCTTCTATTCCATTTGAACACAAGACGTGATGATTCCTTCTAATAAAGAAAAAGCTAGCTGAATGATGCAAATTGGCTGCAGATATTAAGCCATGTACTATTACTGCTGGTAATTAGTCTTTGAAATGTTTTTCCTTAATGTTTTTCTTAAATATTATGTAACAGCTTCTGACTTGCTGAACCTCGAGGCGTAAGAATATCAGGCAAGCATTAGACATTCAGTGTAGATGTAACTTACATTTAGTGCTTTTTTGTAGTTTTAAAATTGTGGGGTTTGTATATACCAAGTAGACTGAGTTCTCTAAAAGCCCCTTTTAGTTTGAAGCTACCCTGAGTAACAAAGCGTCTGGAGGATGAGAATGAACAGCTGCAGGAAAGGCTGAAAAATTCGGCGCTATTCCAAAAAAACAAACCAAAAACCACCACCAAAAGCTAGAAACATAAACCCCCCATGTATAACATTTATACAGTGGCACATTAAAATAAGAGATACTACTGTACATGATGCTTACAGTAACATTCTAAAAGCTTTGAATTTTTTTATTTATTTTTTTTTTTTAATTTCCACTTTGTTTTCAAATATAAAATGCCAGGGGGGAGACAGGACATGAAAAATTCAGTTTGGTGATTGGGTGGTTATCTGGCGGAGATTTGAGAATTAAGACAGCATCCAAAGCATTGCACTAATTCCCAGCTTCATCGTGTGCAGGTGCCACATGACAACGTGCTGTGGATGTTATGCATCTTACGCACTCTTCGCCTTTCTTGTTACTGACAACTGTTAGTGCAAGGTCGACCCTGCAAGGTTAGAATTTGATGTACAATTGTCAAAAAACAATTCTATTTTACAGGAGATGCTCTAACGTAATGGCCAGTGCTGGCCTTTAGTTTGCTGTTGGGGATTTTGATACTCATGCATATTTGGCAAAATACAGAAGTGTGTATTTTATCCGATGCTGTTTAGAATTACCACGTGCTTAAACATCAGCATAAGCTGTAGCTAAAAGATTCTTTGTTATTCCGAATCTTAACCCTGATTCAAATATTTACCTTCTATTTTTTTCATCTGCCCTTAACCCTTTTACCTCAGTTTTCAATGTTGGACCTTGTAGCTGCCCTTGAGGTCTCCCACACGGGTCTGTGGCCAGAAGGCAAGTGATTCCAACGAGACGGCATTTCTCAAGGAGGGAACTGCTGGGCTAGACGTAACACCAGCCCATTTCATCTGCTTTTCTCGTAAATTAAACTCTTTCAACATTGGCCAGGAAAAAAAAAAAAAATTAAAAAAAAAAAAAAAGGTTGTTCTTCAATGTTTCAACAAGAAAAAAGCGTATGGCCGGCAGAAAGGGAACCCAAAAATTTCCGAGATGAACTTGCTCGGTTGCTATTTCAGTGCGTGTCAGCAGGTGGTGCTGAAATGCAGTGTAGTAGTTGAAACTCTCCCACGCAAGGTGAAATAAAAAATAATGCATAGAAATAATCTGTTTTGCATTCTGGGCTGTGGGACGTTTTGCTCTTCGGAGCACCTTTAAGTTTGGTTCTAAACCTATGTTTGTTTCTAAATGTTAGCAAATTGCGAAAACCGTAGTTCAGCGCTACTGAAGTTCAGTGATCCCGAACGGTTTTTCTGAAATGCGAATTGTTGTCACATGTGTGCTGGTTTTGTGACAAATATGGCAAAAAAAGGACATGCTGGCAAGCCGGGCGAAGGGTGAGAGGGGTTTGCGGGGTTGAGGGCTGTGTGAAGCAGTAGGGACGGTGAACTCATTCCCGTGATGTTGGCCACGGATCCATTAAGAAATTGTAGCGGAAAACCACCGATGCTATTCCTTCCCAGACGAAAGAAGCATTTATTTGCACAGTAAAAATGCCAGTGGAACGGTGCCATCTAGGGATTAATTTTCTTAGTGCTCTGTCACTGCTGCTCCTCTGGGTGTGGGCAGCACTTCAGGTCAACGATGCTTTTAAAGTCGTTTTGCCAACAAGTGCCGCTCCTGCCTTATGTGCTGCTTCTGAATGATGTACTGAAATGTCTCAGTCCCATGTAGGAAAGAAGAAGGAACTTAATTTCTTCTAAATCTCGTCTTTATTTTCTCTCTCTGGGCAGCAGCAGCTCAAGAAGAAACTAAGTAGAAGCAGTGGAATCTGGGATGCTGTTGGCAAAACAGCACGTGCTGTTGATAAAATACTTCATTACACAATTGAGTCGTATTTTCACTTCTTCTCATTAAGTGCATTGGGTGATTTAATAGGAATATCCACTTTCCAGTATGCCTTTTTACTGCCATTCCATCGTAAACCTTGAGCAGAAACTCCCCCCAGCTGCGGTCTCACTCTCTTCAAACTTTGTATGTGGTTAATGGTAATTAACCAAATAGAGAAAAAGAGGTAAAATGTTTCCTCTTTTGACTACTCCACAGTTTTATAGGATCAATGGTATTACATGTGAGTGTTTTGTTCGGCGGCAAGACAGTGATCTCGCATTGGGGAAGGTGAACAGGGAGCTGAAAGTTGAGTGGTGTCTGAGGTCCAGTTGCAGGAATGGGAATGTATATATCGTCAGGGTTTGGGGTTTTGTCCCCAGATAAAATGATAAATGGAACTATGAGGCTTATTATCCTGGGTAATATAAAACACGGGTAATTTATGATTGGAATAAACTAATAACTGAAAAAGTCACTTTCTCTCTTTGTGCTGAGATCCACTATATTTTTCTATGGTTGTTACACGCTTCGTTTGCTTTATGTGCGTTGCTTACAACGAGCGGGGCCGTTCCTTGTGGAGGTTGTGGCTCGCTCACTGGCCAATGCAAGCCGGACAGTGCATGGATTTACCTCTTTTTCTCCTGTTTTTCAAATAACGGCAGCCTAGAAGGCGTCAGGTGGCCTATACTGAGAATTAAGAGGTGATTTTTGTGTGGTGTGGTTTGGATGGGTCTGCGCCGGCCCAGCAAATGATCCTGGGTGCTTCAGTGTTTCAGCGTTGCTAGTCCCACGCAGGCTACCTGAGATGTTGACTTGTGGAGGGTGACAGCCAACAGGCTTCAAATTGCCAACGCTTTCCAGAAAGGAAGACAAAAGTTCATGCAGCCTGATGAAGAGGCCGCTTAGGTGGACTTTCCAGTCAGGCTGTGCTATTGCTAAGCCGTTGACTCTATTCCCACCAAAGATTCGCACTCCCAGTACCATGTTCCATTTCTTCCACTCCATTCTCTCCTTTGCTCTCAGCAACGATTCTTCTGTGCAGTTCATTTTCCCCCAATAACAAGAATGCTATGCTCTGCTTCTCTGGGGTGAAATATAAGTTAAAAAATATGAATTTAAAACAATATTTAAAATTATTTCCCTCTTTTACTTTCTTCTGATGTAGATTTCCTGCAGAGCTTTTCCAGATGTGGGTCAAGTGTCAGCAACTGGCCAAACTGCGGTTGGATAAAAGTAGATGGCCAGAGCCTGACACTTCACGTCACTTATTTTGATAAGAAATGCTCTGTGTTATTTGTGTATACGTGCATGTTGCAAACCATTGGAGACACAAATAATGCAGAAATATGCTCTTTTTCAAATACTTTGCAGTTTTGTTTTCATGGCCAGTTGGAAGTGCTATGAACCATCTGAGATACACGTCTACATAGAGATCAAAACATTATTTGAAGAGATGTGAAAATGAGGGAGCTGTTAAGTGGAGACGAAGAAAGCTTAGGCATCTACGATTAAAACAGAATAAAGCAGACTTTTAAAGAAGCTCAGTAATTTATAGTTCTTCAGAAAAAATGAATCATAAAATTGTTATATGCAAGCTTTTTAGGCAGGGATTCATTCTAGTAAATAGTTTAAAGCACTGTGTATCAGCCCTCGAATCGACTCTCATATCAATTACTATGTCTTATTTTGAAGGGAACTGAACGCCCCAATGTCAGAAGAATTCTTAACCCATATCTTTAACTTTAAAGAATTGTTAAAAACCCAGCTGCACATTAACCACACTTCTCATGAAACACGTGTTATCTACTTTACCACTCTTGACCTTATCATATGGTAATTTTCTAGCTTTTAAGATGTAATTTTTGAGATTTTTCAGAGGTACTCCCAATTTCTTCCTAAGGTGCTTTTGCTGTCTTAAGTAGTCTTTAAATGATTTACTTCCAGTACTTTTGCTTTATATTTCATATGTTGATTGCTTGCTCAACTCTTGCCTTGATGTATGAATAGTAAACGAAGCTATAAAAAGCTTTAAGTTTAATTTGCATCAGCTTCTAAAGTCAGATTATTTCATATTGCAAAGATAAGCTTCCTAATTTTTACTACATAAACTATAGAGAAGATTTAATTTTTTTTTTTGTTATTTTTATAACTAAAATAATTTACTGCTTAAAAACCGTATGTTGAAAAGGCTTTGGGTTACCAATGATTTCATTGAAAATTATTCTTCTGTTTACTTGAATGATTTATTTATAAACCTTTTCCTAGAAAGGAACAAAAAAGTGGATTTCTTTTTCATGCTCTACCAACCTCATCAGCTCTGCACTTACTAGTTTTCAGGGTTTTCCAGAAGTTTAAAGAAGGCGTCTCAGCCTTTCAAAAAGTAAAACATACAAGTAAAACATAACAAACAGCAAAGCCTTCATTGAGCTGATTCATATTTAAGATTTTAACATAGCCTGAAGGTCGTGTTACTGCTTTCTTGAAAATCTTACCACAGAATGGTGGTGGTTGGCAGGGCCCTCTGGAGATCACCCAGTCCAACCCCCTGCCAGAGCAGGGTCACCCAGAGCAGGTGGCACAGGAACGCGTCCAGGCGGGTTTGGAATGTCTCCAGAGACGGAGACTCCACCACCTCTCTGGGCAGCCTGTGCCAGGGCTCTGCCACCCTCGGGGTAAAGAAGTTCCTCCTTGTGTTTAGGTGGAACTTCTTATGCTCAAGTTTGTGCCCGTTACCCCTTGTCCTGTCCCCAGCACCACTGAAAAAAGCCTGGCCCCATCCTCCTGACACCCACCCTTTAAGGATTTATAAGCATTGATAAGATCATCTAGGTCATCTTTTTTCCCAGACTGAAGAGACCCAAATCCCTCAGCCTTTCTTCATAAGAGAGGTGTTCCAATCATCTTGGTAGCCCTTTGCTGTCCCCTCTCCAGCAGTTCCTTGTCCCTCTTGAACCGGGGAGCCCAGAACTGGACCCAGCACTCCATATTCAGGCTCGTATATATATTCATACATGTATGTTCAGGCTTACAACCTGAACTCTCCCATTGGATAGCAATATTTTCAATAAGCCCAGGTAGTTCTGTACCAACATTTTTAGTGAGCCCAGTTAGATCCATAGAATCATAAAATCCTATAGTTTGTAAGGGACCTATGGACGGCGTGTCGTCTAACCTCGTGCTTATAGTGGGGCCAATTGTGGCAGGTTGCTCAGGGCTTTGCGCAGGGCGGGTTTCAAGTATCTTCAAGGATGGATGTTGCACAATCTTCTTTAGCCCCTGTTGAAGACTAACTGCCCTCACGGCGAATGAACTTTTTTTTCTTTTGTTGAGTTAAAATTTCCCATGTTCTAACTTGGGTCCATTGTCTCTCATGCTTCTGCTGCGCATCTCTGAGAAGTGCTTGACTTAATCTTCTCTATGTAGTTGTAAACATCAATAGGTTTTCCCCTTAGCTTTGTTTTAAGTCTGAGCAAACTTGTTTTTCTCAGCTTCTTGTATGTTGTGCCCCTGACCATCTTGGTAGCTTTGGGTTGGACTTCCTCCAGTATGTCTGTCTTATACGGGAGAGTCCAAAACTGGTCACAGTACGGGGTTAATAATATTGAGCATGAAAAAAGTGAGTTTATATATGGGGGGGGGGGGGAAGACCAAAAAAAAAAAAAAAAAGACAAAATCATGGTCTGAAATAACCACAGAACGACAGAAAGCTACCACTCTTGGGCTATCAACGGCATTTAGATAAAGGCAAATAAATTACAGTAAATGATGCTTCTGTAAGGTTCGGAGTTCTGTGGGAGAACATCTTTTGAAAACTTACTGGATACAGATTTAAAGAGACCTCAGAGCAATTCAAGACAGGTAATGAGAAAGATTAGAAGTTCTCACTATAGAGTATACTTTACCATTAGTCTGCTTTTTATCTAACTTCAACTTCCAGCCATTAAACCGTGTTTGGTGTCTTCCTTTTAATACAAGAATTCTTGACTAATTCAGTCGGCGTTCTGATATTTATCAAAATCTTTTTGAATTGTCCAATACACTTTCCAGAACTCCAAATGAAACTTTTTTTAAAAAAAATACAGTTTAATTCTGGTACCTGACAACTCAAAGTGCAATTAAAGATAAGAAATGAACAATAAAAGATTTAATTCAACCTATAATTATTATTCAACGTTAGAGGTGACTGATGATGAGAAATTGGCAGGCAGGACTTGCGAAGGTTGTTTTCTTAATTTCTCCTCAATTACGACTTACAGTATCACTCTCTAGCCTGTTCCTGGGCCAATTAATTGAGATTGCTCTGAGTTCCTCCATCCAAAATGGATGTCCCTAAGTCCCAAAAGTCCCGCACTAGTCCCAGGATTTCCTGCTCCTTTTTCTAACCCAAGAGCTACCTAAAACGTAAATGACGTCAGCAGAGCCAAAGCATTTAGAGTATCTAGTTGCTTCATGGGATTGGACTTCTGGACAGAAAGAAGCTACTCCAGAGAATAATTTGGGAACAACTGCATTCATCTTCCTTCAGAGGAAGAGGAAATCAAAGTACGCTATCTCTCCATATGGGGTTCTAAAGGTATTACAGTGTGTTCTCCGGGGTTAGTACTGATCTTTATAATGTTTTATTAATGATCTCTTAGCATTATGCCATAAAGTTTCTGAGCCAAAAATGGTCTTTTTTTTATCGTTTATTTACAAACAGTGCTTATATAAGCATATCAACTTATTTGCTGTGTTTGTAAAGCATAAGTATTTCTAAGCTGAGTCAATTCTTACAGTGTGCCAAGGAGAAATTTAGACTCATTCTGTACATCTGGTTTACCTGAATTGTCTCATTAAAGTTTAGAGAGAATTCTGTGGGATACCCTGGAACCGAGTGTAAAGCTATATAGAGGAAAAGGGTTTAGTCCCAGATGGTCTAAGGAACATTAGTGAAAGGTGGAAAAGAAAAAAAGTTGAGCCCATAAGCGATTATAGGAGCTTTTGGAACCACTAACAGAGGTCATTTACTGATGGAGAGTTAAAACAAAAAGCGTGAAAGGTATCAGCCTTTCAAAATACGGATTGGGAGGCATCAAGTGGAAACCTCGTTTATTTAAAATATTGTTAGTGAGAAACTGCTATATCTCAATGTTCTTTAAAGGTCTAACTAAAGTTATGTACCTGTAGTCTCAAAGAACAGAAGCAAATGAGCTGTAAAAGTGCACGCTTTCTTTTAATTCTGTGTATTTCAAGGGTGGTAAGGGATGATGTCAAAGTATAATGCAAGTCAACTACCTAGTTCTTTGGTTTTGTTTGTTGGTTTTTGTTTGGTTTTTTTTTTTAATTTTGAAGTGACATTTGTATTGAATGTTCTTTTATAATGGTAGGGGTTTAACAGAATTTGATTAAAGGCATTCAGTGAAGGTACGGTCTGTTTTACGGCTGCATCCTGTTGATCGTGGAAGCCCAAGCAGCAGGTAGCAGGTCCCATGCGTCTTGTAGATACCAACGTCTGAAACATTCTTCAGTGTGGTGTGCTAGGTTTCTGGAGATTGGATGTTATCCCACTGAAGTGGCTGTGGGAGATTTAAAACAAAACAAACCAAAGAATTAATAAAATTTTCCGCTCGGGAGGCACTGGCTGCTAGATGCCCCGGATGTAAAGATTGCAGTTGTATTACAAAATCTCTTCTAATCTTTTTTTCAGTTTTTATAAAAGTATATTGTGAAGAAAAATGTCTAAGTAATAATTTAGATAAGTTATATTCTCTAATGTCCTGATTCACTCCCTTGAGCATGTTTGTCTTCTGTTTCATATTTAAGTGTATCATTTATTCACTTTCAGAAGAAACAAACAAACAAAAAAACCCAAACCCTCAATCCCACCTTCCCTGCCCCAAAAAAAGACCCAAAATAACAACCTGCCACAACTATCCCATTCAGCCAACCACAGTAAAGGATAATTAAATTAATTGCATTTATTAGGGGGACTTCTAGGCAAATGCTATCCTGCAGTTGATCAAAATGAACTGACGATTTTAAGTTTCTATAAGTAAAACCAGAATATCAACTTTTACTACATGTGAATCGTGGTCATTTTTAGCAATCATCACTAGAAAGTATTCTAAACCAATATATTTAGAGGTTGTTTAAAAATAGTAATGAACAGTCCACTTCTTTTTTTTGAGTAAACAATGATTTGTCACCTTATTATTTAATTAAACACTCCTGAAATTAACTGATCTTGTCATACAGCCAGGAGTAAAATACCTGCATAAAATAACAAAAGTATGGTTTCATTTACTACATCTACTAAATATTGTCTCGACCAGTTCATCCAAAGCAGTTCCAGCTACCAGATTACTGTAGTGCAGTCCCAGTTTTCCAGAATTCGTACAGTTTCAAAGTTCTTAAAATCATTCTGGACGCAAATGGGCAATTCCTGAAAGCACCTCAGACCCTTCAAGTCTTGTTTTGCTTATGAATTTCTAACGGGCTCATTCTTTTTGTGTTGATGTTGGTCTCCTGACGTACAGAAATGTTCATGTTTGTATAATTCTTTGTTGATAATTATCCATTTTTCCTTTTCTGCCATCCCTACACCGTCCACGTGCAAGGTCACACGTGCTTTTGGGTGATCAAGAGGGCCAGGATGTAGGATCTCTAGTTTTACCAGAACTGTCTTTCTAGGAAGTAAATACAGAAAGGCAGGCACTAAAATAATTTTTTTTTTATGCATCGTTTTATAGCAGAATAGTTCCCCTTTCTATAATAGCCGGCTGTTTGTGTGCAGCTGAGCCCTCCACTTCGTAATCATAAGGAAAGGAAAGGAACAGCGCTCGGGTTCCTGGACCCGGTCGAACCCTCTCAGGCTGCTCAACCAAGCGTCGCTTCACGGTCCGTCTTGGCTCATCGCTGCAACGAGAAGTTCCTTCTACCCTGCGCTATTTGTACAGCTAGGATCGTTCTGCTTCCCCCTTCTAGAACTCCTTCATCCCTTCCATAAAAATATTTTTTAAATTGTATTGAGGAGAGACAGCTGTAATGTGCCCTCACGCTGGTTTTAGGAAGAAGGCCTACAGGAGAGGGACATCAGCTCCTCCTCTTCTGAGCCTTCCATTTGAATTAAAAAAAAAACACACACACACACAAAGAAGAAACTAATTACCGCTGTAATTCAGCTGGGTCACTTCAAAAATACTGCAAACCTTTTGTGTTGTGCAGCAAACATGCTCAAAATCCCTGTAGTTTCAGCAGGAAAGAAAATCTACACGGATCAGCGTTGCAAGATATTTGGCCAACCAAGGAATTCACTTCAAGAGATGGAGCCTGTTGTTGGTAACTGCTAAATAATGTTAAACCCATCAAACTGTCTTTACCCAACTTTTTTGTCAGTTAGGCAAGGATTTTGTGAAATGGTGGGTCGTGTTTCTGAGAAAATACAAATCCCTCGCTCCTGTTGCAGGGTGAGAATGAAAGGAGAGAGGCCGCTGCAGCCTCCCCAGTGGCCGACAAGAGCAGCAGAATCATTGGTGATTTTTATTTAGTTTCAAAAGGAGAAAAATGTTATTTCCTGACCAGCTCTTAACAGGAATTTTATAAAAGAGGCAGAACCATTGTGCGTGTCCACTGGTAGTTCACTTATAGAAACACCGTGTTCTGTAGTCCCTTGTTACCGCATTGTTATCGTCCACAGAAGGCCCTGACAGCCGCTCACTCGGAAAGCGCGGCAATACAAAGGAGGAAAATAAAGAAAGAAAGGACTGTATTAAATTTGTCTACCCTTTAAATAAAGTTGCCATTTTCCCCACAATCTGTCACAAAGTGATTGTTTTGCTATCTAGCTGTAGCAAATTTTAACAGCAAGAAACTCATTATTTAAAGGGCTTTTAAATTTCACATTTTATCTCATTCAACAGTAATCTTTCAAATTCTGTTCCTTTCTTCTGCTAATACCACTGACTAAATTGCAAGCAGCGTATGATTTCTCATTTGGGTTGGTGTTCAAGGCTGAAGAAGGCTGTAGTCCACCATGCTCTCACTTTTGTTTTCGTGGCATTTTTAGCACAATATTCTTGAATAATTTTCGCATAAAATGATGTGAGCATCAAGAAAACGATGAGCATATCTGCGAAGGAGAGAGAGAACAAAAAGGCCACTTGTTTAGGTGTGGGGCTCTGCTGAAAAGCTATCTTTTCTGCACTCAAGTTTAAGAATTTTGATATTTAAAAAACAAAACAAAACAAAACATTTTCTTAGCCTGTGCAGACTTTACCTGGGAAGCCTGCGTTGCTCTGGAATGAACGTAGAAGTGGGTGGGTGATACATGGCCAAGGCAATAGACTATTTTCTTCCTTCTACCACTCATTAAACCTGTCTGTTCTTATACTTTCAAATTCTAAAATAAATCATATAGTGATCTTAGGGCACGCGTATGGTGTTATACATATTTATGTCCATCTGGAAAAAAAGAGATTAAATAAAGTTGTCGTTTAATGTGTGGGGATCTCTATAGTGCTGAAAAGCACAAATACTGCCCTCAGATCTTGGCTACATATGTGTAAATACTTTCTCTAATATTTTATTCACTTCTGAAAAAAAAGAAACCAAAAACAAAAAAACAAAAACAAACAAACCAACACTTATCTACCTCTACATCTGTCTTGAATTCTGTCTATTTTGGAGGGGTTTACAATTGTTGTGTCTTTAAAAAAAAAAAAAAAGAAAAGAAAAAAGTCCCTGATCTCTAGATTAAGTCTCAGAATTATTAGAATTATATTGACTAAAGTAAATTATGTTTAGTGTATGGAAACTTTTCTAAGCAGCTTCTTCTAGCTTCTGGTAAGAGTGAATCATTTTTTACCAAACAGTTGAAGATTTTTGGCACAATTTGCTATACAATCTTCTATACAATTTTCTATATAATCTTCTATGCATACCTTATTTACAAAGCAAATAAATAACCTCCTGTTACCAGAATATGTTTCTCACTAAACATTCACACGCTAAAGGATCACATCTTTTTAAACGTTGCCGTTTTTTATTATTTGATGTGCTTATATTTATCAGCATTTGTAATGTCGTCAATATGCCTCATAACAAACACTAAAACCTGTTCAAGCCATGAAATTTGCGTTAAGGCATCTTGTACCACGGCTGATCTTTAGGAAGATTAGGGTTTTCCTTTAGGTGTCGGGGGTTTCGGACCTTTCCTCGTCATTAGGTACAGGTTACTGTCTCAGTAAAAAGACTGATATTAAGATTTCAACCTCCTCCTCTTCCTCCCTGCTGGCAATGAATGGATCCTTTTAAATACTCGGCATTAGTTCCCTAAAGACGGAGTAAGTTTCTAGAATGTGCTCGTAAGGATGTAAAGGCATTTTGCAGCTGCAGAAGCCTAAAGGGAGCGTGTGGAACTTAGTTCGTCGGAGCTATTCCTATTCTTTTAAATGAAATAAAAATGTGATCTGAGATGGGGAGCTCTGTAATGAATTTTCCTGAGAAAAATATATTTTAAACATGTAACCTAACGTTATTCTCAGAATGGGCTGACCTAGCAGGCCTTGGGGGAGGGGGGAACACGACACCAGCAAAGTGCAGGGATAACATTTACACCCCAAACAGGAGGACAAATTAACATTCTGGGAGAACGTCATCATGAGGTTTAAAGCTATTAATCAAAAGTGATAACCTTGTACCTTTTCTTCTTGGTTCAGAAAGATAGTCCGTAGGCTGTAGCCCTTGTGTGGCAAACGAGGTACAGATGCCCTTTGCTGAAAGCAACCAGTTTTTATCCCGATTTATCTGAGCCATCTCCAGGAGTTTATTTGTCACCTTAATTGGAGAAAAAGCAAATTATCAATAAGGCATAATTTGCCTCGACCCTAACCTTGCTAGGAGGCACATTCTGGTAACGTTTAGCTGCTCCGTTAGGTGATTGTTCATATAGTTTATGCTTAGGCAATATATATTTTGAACGTGCGTGTGTAACGTAGCCAGGGAACCTTAGGCAAAAGAATGCTGCGGTGTCAGCCCTTCAAGGTGACTTTCTTTCACGGTTTGGTGCTTCTTGCATTTCCATCCGTCTGTGTGCCGTAGCTCGCTTCATATCCAGCTGGATTACACAGAAATTGATCGTGATTTTTAAGATAGAGCCAAAACTCCCAGGAGATCGCCTTCATGCAAATCGCACTCTCTAGAGGAGTGAATAGATGCTTAGAATAAAGGAAAAGTGGATAATTACCTGTTGGGTGGTAAATAATCATATGCCTAAAAGGAGACAGAAAAACAAGCACTGTGTGTGTTTGTCTTTGATATCTTTGCCTTTGATATAATTTAGAATTCTTGGTATAGTACTTAATATTTAGAGACGAAATGTCATTTTACAGACAGAAGAATTTAATCCGGTTATATTTTCTTGCTCTGCTGCTCATCCTTCATTTATTTTCTGAATCTGTTTGTATATTATATCTCTGTAAATGCACTTGCTTGTTTGGTTGTTTTTTTGGTGGTGTTTTTTTTTTTTTTGGGGGGGGGATGTTGTTGGTTTTGGTTTTTAAGAAAAATATATGCATTTCCAACTTAAAGCAGTATGAGATCAGAAAATCCTGCCTGATAGACAAAGGTTGTTCTGGTTTGGCTTTTGTTTTGTTTTGTCTGTCTTTTTTTTTATTATTTTTTTCTTTTAGGAGGCAAAGCCACTGACAAAAGATTTAATGTTGAAAGCTTAAGAAAAACGTTAATTCATTATCAAATTATAAATACTGTATCTAAACACTGATTCTGCTTCTAATGCAGAAAAAGATTAAAGTCACTTTTAAAATTTCTCTCCTGTTATAAAGGGACCGTAAGGGGTTTTGTGTACAAAAATTGTACGTGTAATACTTGAATGATGGAATTCATGATTTGAGGCAGGGTTTCGAGTAGATGCTTTAGAGAAAGTATGTAAATTTTGGTTAGGAAACGCTGTTGCCCTTTCCCCCGACCATTCTTCAAGTGTAACGTGCACATGTGTGAGGAGTTAGCAGTACAAGGTGCAGACAGAAGTGAAATGTATAAGATGAGTCGACCGATTTTAGCAGTTTGCAGTGAAGAATATAGGCCTGAGTCCTAAAAAATATTATCAGTGGCTTAAAACATGTCCTTATCTCTCTATATATGCCTAATACACGTGTGTATGCATATATATATATATATTCCTAGTTTGATTTTTTTTATTTTAAGACGATTATTCTTATGCTTCATATTAAGCAAACATATAATTCTTTTCACGACCCTGTCTGCTTCTTACAGGAGCTTATTAATACAATATTTATGAAAACAAATTCCAGTCATCTGTGCAAGTTCTAAGCAAGTCTTTGAAGCTGTAAGGATTGCATTGTTGTTTTTTACCGTTTGGTGTTTTGCTGCTATTCCGGGTTGCTTTTTATTACTTTACTTTACAAGTACTTTTGTACTTGTTACAACTACAAACTTGTCAAAGAGCTAGCTCGTGTTAATTCGTGCTTAAGCTAGTTCTACAGATTTTTCTTGTGAAATATAAATAGGTACCTGTAAAAAGGGGGGAAATAGATATCATAAATAAAAGTAAACTAAATTTTTTCTTTAGAGTAAAAGCTAAAAGTTTTTATTTTTCCCCTAAAATAATTATCAGTCTCTGCGGATAATCCTGACTTCCATGGTAGATAAGGTTCCTCTTGACAGGTTTCATGAACCCCCTAATAATTAAGTAAACGAGCTTTTAGTTCTTAGATGAACAAACCCATCGTTTTCTTTTGTAGAGATGGTATTACAGAATCACAGAATGGTTGAGGTTGGCAGGGATCTCTGGAGGTCATCTGGTTCTGCGCCCTGACGCGAGCAGGGCCACCTAGAGCAGGTTGCCCAGGACCATGTCCAGACAGCTTTGGAATGTCTCCAAGGATGGAGACTCCACAACCTCTATGCTGAGCAATCTGTTCCAGTACTTAGTCACCCTCCCAGTTAAAAAAGTGTTTCCTGATGTTCAGAGGGACTGTCCTATGTTTCCGTCTGTGCCCATTGCCTCTTGTCTGGTCACTGGGCACCACTGAAAAGGCCCTGGCTCTGTCCTATTTATGTCCTTCCTTCAGGACAAGAGGAAATGGCCTGAAGTTGCACCAGGGGAGGTTTAGGATGGATATTAGGAAAAATTCTTCACCAAAAGGGTTGTCCAGCATTGGCACAGGCTGCCCAGGGCAGTGGTGGAATCACCATCCCTGGAGGTATTTAAAGGCCGGGCAGACGTGGTGCTGAGGGACATGGGTTAGTGGTGGTTTTGGCAGTGTTGGTTTAATGGTTGGACTCAATGATCTTAAAGGTCCCGTCCAACCTAGATGACTCTGTGATTCAGGTGTTTCTGTACACTGATGGGATTCCTGCTGAGCCTTCTCTTCTCCAGGCTGAAGTCTCAGCTCTCTCAGCCTTTCTTCATGGGAGAAGTACCCTCAATCATCTCGGGAGTCTATGAGAGTCCCTTAATCATCTTAGTGGCCCTTTGCTGGACCCTGTCCAGTAGCTCGGTATCTCTCATGTGCACTCAAGATGTGGCCTCGGCAGCGCTCAGTAGAGGGGAAGGATCGCCTCCCTCGATCAGCTGCCGATACCTTGCCTAATGCAGCTCAGGATAGTGTTTGCCTTCTTTGAGGCAAGGGCACGTCGCTGGCTCATCTTCAGCTTGTCCACCAGGAACTCACAATATGTACCTACAACAAGCTGTATCTACAACTTTAAAATGTAAGTGGGTTTGAATTTCCTAGATATTGGCAAGACTTATCTGTAGTTTTCCTTGGAAAGAAAAACTAAAAAAAAATAATTAATGGATTTGGTAGTTATTTAAAAGTCGTCTAGTTGTATCTCTTGGTATTCATGACTCTGCTGTTATATTTTGCCTTTACAATTATTGTCGTTCTGTACTGAAATGCTAATTATTGTGTCAGGCATTATACAAAATTCAGGTCGTCTTTCATATAAATTAATATAATTTTCAAAGAATACTATCCGCAATATGGTCTCTATTTTGCAAGATACCAGCAATGGTGTTTATTACTGTTTGAGAATAGTTCCCAGAGGACAAGGAGTAGATAGAGCTGCAGTGAAAATTGGGCAGCTTGCTTCCTCTAAGTCTTCAGCTTGTGGAACCCTCACTCTTATTGATAAACACTTTACAGATAATTGCATTCTACTAATCTGCGATGCGAGGTGAAGAGACTAACAGGGCGTGACCCCCCCAAGCTTCCAGTTCTTTTGGAACAATTGAAACAAACGTTAACAGGTATCTCAGTGCTAAAATCGCTGACAGAAAAGAAAATTAAAAGTATGCTATGGCAGATAACTACTTTAAGGCACAATATCATGTGGCTGTAATGAAATGAGATATGCAGGAATATTATTAATTTATTCTTCATAAATATTCACCAAACATTGAAGGAAATTATATTGAATAAAGGGAACTTCACGCTGCACTGTGCGACTTAAATATAGCCCAGGACCGCCTTCTCTGACCTGCAGCTAGAATTGCACGTTTGGGTCGGTCAGTTTGCCCACTATTGACACATCCCATGTAATTTTTCGCAAGTTCTTTGAGCACCAGTCAAAATAAGAGTTACTGGTCCTCGTTTCTCCACTTTCAGCCTCACCTGCTGATGGTTTCTGTCCATACCTCTTACCAACAATCAGTGCCCCCTCCCCATAGGATTCTCTGTAAATTTTTACATTCTAATCCTGTAGTTTTACAGCCATTTTTACGGGGGGCAACACGGTAGTTAAAAATAAGGAAAATATAGTTCCTCCTTTCTGGCTGTCCATCAACTGATCTAAAAGGGTGCAGCCCTGAAATCTGTCTGCAGTGTGTTTCTCTTTTCTACAGTAGTTATCGCTCCGTTTCCTATGAGGGAGCAAAGATGTGATAAGATAAAAGAAATGAAGCTTTAAGTTATCTTTTTAATCCTCGTTCCTGAGATTACTTTTAAAGAAGGTATTTTCTCCTATCTCAAGGGATGCTCCAGTGTAACTTCTACTAAAATTTATTTTAGAAAACATGTTGTTTGTGGAGATTGCAAAAATGAGACTAACACAAAAATTCATATCACAATTGATAGTTATGCAGAATAATACAAATGTAATCTGCTTTAGTCAAACTCAGTTCTTTAAAGAGAAAAAGCAAAATATCTCCACTGTTTTTTCCTAGTGATTTCTTATGTAAAATTCGTCTTTTACCCTTCTATCTTAGGATTCAGAGAAAGTACTATTTTGCCACTAAAAAGGTCATCTGCTAGTCCATCAGTTATCTTGTTAGAAGCAGCATTAAGCTTATCCTATGTTTTTAATATTTCATAGGAATTTCATGGGTAGCTTATCTACAAATTATACGTATTAACCAAAAAGGGCCATTTTATAATGGGAAAGGTTAGGATCCCAGGCATCAAAATTATGTATCGGTGTCTTTAGCTTTAGAATGGAAAAGGTTGGATTAGACAGTTGATATATGGACCAACTGTACCTTGTAACGAAAGGGCTCGTGAAAATCAAGGTAAAAGCTGGGAGAAATATGGAATTAAGGGCCAAGCAGGCATTCAAAAACCCCAAGAAACTTCTTAATATCTGGAGTCAAACTCTGCCCAGTTTTGAGACTTTAACAGGTATTTTCCTTCTTGGAAGCAACTATTAAAAATAACTGTGTTTATTTTTTTATTTTAAAATGTGCTTTAGCCATTTCTACAGTTCTGTGTCAAATTCTGTGTGGCTATTTCGAAGTAGCATTTGACCGTGATTTATCAGGTTTGTCCTGTTACTTGAAGAAGGACATGCCAAAACAAACTTCCCCACCTCAAAAAAATACGGACATGTCTTTTTGTCTTATCAGGAAGAGCTGCCCGAGACTCCTAATGCTAAATCTTATCCTTTCAAAATTTGTAACTTCCCTCTTAAACGTTTCAAGCTGAACTATCACAAAGCTATAAAATGCTCTTGCTATAAAATTTTTAGTCTTTAGTAAGAAGCCATTTTCTAGTTAGTTCTTTGGAATCTAGTATAATAATTTTTATCTATCCAATATTTTATAGTCAAAGTATACAAATACAGTGGGTCATTTCTTTTGTGGAAGAATAGTATTTCTTTGCAACAGTTTCTTTAAATACCTTCGGTCTGTTTAATTAACCAGTCCTTTATCCAAAAGGACTGTCATGATATGGAAACGTGTGATGGAAGCTTAAACCAGTATCAGAAAAATGACGGGAAGTGTTATTGAAAGTGCCAAGTTACAATGCAGGAAAAAGCACAAAAAGGAATTCAAAATTGCCAACAAAACTGATTGTTAACAGTAGTGCAGAAGTGACGAAGAAAATTAATGTTGTTTTGTATTTAGAATCATAAAATCATTAGAATTTTATAATATTTAATCCAGAAAATCCTTTCTTGTAGGTCTCTAAAGTTGCAATTTGTAATGCGTGTGAAGAAATTGCAAATGTGAGCTTTAGCTGAAATTTAGAGCTCGATGGAATTGGTTTTGTTTTCTGTTTGGTTCCCCATTAAGGCACAGTACTTTGTACTTTGTTCTATCAACTGCACCATCATCCTTCCGTAACAAAAGGTTATCTTTAAGTCATCACAGGAAGATTATTTCAAATTTTAGAATAATGCTTACTTTTAAGAGTCTAGTTCTTTCTAGTTTTGTTCCATCAGGTGTTTCTCAATCTTCTTTCCTACTTCTTGTTGACTTTGCACTTCACCCTGTGTACAGAATGGAGCTTTTTCTTACTTTTTCTTAAAGGTTCTCTTTTAGGAAATATAATTGTGTTTTGATGGAGCACCTTTAGACAAAAAATGAGAAGACTGGGTGTAAATAAAGTTGGCTTCTACAGGGCATTTTTTTTTTACAGGGCATTTTTTTTTTTTATAAACATGATGGGAAACCTGTGGCTTCCTTGGATGTGTCTTGTGTGGCGGGAGGAACTCGTCCTTACCAACCATAATAAGTTTATTACCTCTTTGCTAGAATTGCTTCTGTAGTCCGACTAATCCGTACGAGAAGGCAGACGGGCTGGATACCTAAACCTGATGCTGGTGGTAAAAAGGCAGAGCGGGCGGGAGGGGAGCGGAGAGGGGGCAGCACTACAGATACGACCGGAGGGAAGGAAAAAGCTCCTTGCTTTGTTGCCCCGTCTTCTCCAGTGCCCTGGTGGAGCTGAGCCCCGCTGAAAGGGCCGGCCCCGGCGCTGTGAGTGGTTTTATGTTTGCTTGTATCAAATGGTGAGCGCGAGTTCTGAGGGGTGCTGTGGGGTTTTTTGCCTTCCTGCTAACACGCGGAGCGAGGCAGCTTATTAACGATCCTTCCCTTTACGGGGAGGTCAAAAGTGACGGGAATGTGCCAGATGCGTTCGGATGCCTGAGAACAAACAGCGCTCCCCTATGCAGGATATAAGCAGCAAGTGGGTTTTTCTCTTTCAGACGTGCGTGGTATTAAACGCCAACTGGTTTTGTTATTTGGAAATTATTTTAGAAATCCTTGCAAAGCTTTTTCTGAGGTTTCCTTTGTGTTTGGAAGCAAACATCCCTCCCAGCTAACCACGTCCAGCATTTTAAAACTTTGGCTGTTGTTACGAGAGGTCAGAAGGGTTTTCAAAATCCGTGCGAGAGACTAAAGCAGCAACTTGTGAGTGGGAGTGCCTGGGGTTTGTATCAGCACACTGCAAATGGTCCACCAGGTTTAACAAAGATTTAGCGAAAGTGACAAAATCTGGTATTGACTGTAGATAAGCACTGTATTTTGTAATTAGAGTACATAGGACAGTCTTTTGAGAGCCTTGGTGGGGAGGCTATGGGAGTTGCATTGCCCGCGGATGATACTTGGGTTAAAAGGTCAGGAGGCCACACCACTCCCTTAGGACAAAAAATCGTACACAGTTTCAATTGTAAAAAAAAAAAAAAAATTGCTTTTAACTTGTTCTCTGAGGCGCTCTGAGTTTAAAAGGCAAAACTGCTGTGTTTAGCTAAATATGTCTCGTATATGAAATATTTCTGACGCTGCTTTCCACTTGTGTCAGAATTTGTGGCTTCCTAACCCAAGTCACGTAGCCAAATTGTTCAGATAGGTTTTACAAGTGCATTTTCTGATCAGCGCATGGGAGAGATTTCAGTCTGAAATTCGTATTTTTAGATATGTTCTTCAGCAACTTTTTTAGTTTCTCAGTTTTGCACTGATTTTTGAGCACGCCATTTGAAACTTTGTATTTACGATAACACGTGTATGTTGGCCCCCCGCGTTTGGAGGCGGTGTCTTTCGCTGTGTTGAAAAAGGCTGTCTCTATCCGTTAGGTCTGTCTCTTTTTAAGCTTACCTTGACTCCAGGCAGTAAATGGAAGATGGAATTGATGCAATGGAATAAGTTTTGGCGTGCAGGAATTGTTAATAAACAATGTAGTATTGTAGTAAAAAAAGAAAAGGGCCAAAGAGCGTAGGTTGAACCAGGAGGGTTACCACATAACAACCCATTAAATTAATTCAACTAAAGATTTTTTATATATATATATATATATTTGGTAGTTTTCTTATTATGAGGTTTAACCCTTGCTAGAGGAAAAGACATATCAGGGAGCTGTGTGTTTTGTGTTGTTTTTCAAAGCTGACGGGGAGAAAATGGAATGACACGTTTTTAAAAGCTTTGGGTTTCCAAGACCATTGCATTGAAAATAATTCCATTGCTCTTAGAAACCTTATGATATCATCTTCGCTCATTCATGAGAAATCACAAGTTTCCTATCTGTTGTCTTTTTCTTTTCCTTTCCTTATTGACAATGAAGCAGTAAATAACCAGTGAGAGATCTCAACTGCAGAGGAAAAAAAGCAAGCTGGTCCTTGAATAACAAATTCCTTCATATAGGCATACAGTTACTACATTTTTCAGTCTTAGGGGGGAGTTTCATTTAAAGTATAATCATAACAAATATGTGGAATAAATTGCTTTCACCTCTATAGTAGCTAATAAGCCCCCTTAACACCATGACAGCACTTAAATCTAGAATAGGTTTGAAAGAAGAAAATAAAATTGTGGTTTTTCCACCTTGGGAGATTTGAATAGGCTTTAGAAGTTCCCAACAGATGAAGGTGTTTTTCTGTTGATTGTTTTGTGCTCATTTTGCCGCTGTGAATAATACTGCGTTCTAATAGATATTTGGGGTCAAATCCCTGCAGGCAAAAAAACCACGGGGAAACTCTCAGCAAGGAGTAAATTCAGCTGCCGAATTACCATGTTACTGTGCAGCTACGTATGTCTTGATTTCATCGAAGCAGTTGTGGTTTGCTGTGTGTAGTGATCTAAATACACTCGGTATTTTCCTGTAGGATGTTCGTCGCATGTGCCAAAGAACACTGAGCTGTATAGAGTATATAGAGTACCCTCTTAATTTCTGCAGATTTGGGATGAAACCTCTAGGTCCACCCGTACCTAGAGTTTCTCTTCTAGCCCTTCCTTTTGCGAGCATTAGCATTTGGTATCCATTTTGTTCCTTGCAGACAGCAACACAAAAAAACCCCCAAAAAACACTTTCCCCCCCCCCTTTTTTTTAATGTAAACTGAGAAAATCTTTTTACATGGTTGTTTTGGTGTTTGGGGTTTTTTTGGTTTTGTTTTTTTGTTGGTTTTTTTTTTTTTAAGCCTGTATTTTTAGCAGACTCTTAGTTATTTGCATATTACTAGCTAGAAAGCATGAATTCTCATTTTGTTTCATGACTTTTTGGAGTGCGGTTGATCACAGCGCCGGTTTTCTTTAAAAAAACAAAATAACCAACAACTGAATTAGTAGTCCATAATCAATGCCTATTGATTTCTGATAACTACACTGGTTATTTCCAGCTGGTGCAGCAGATTTTCCTTTATCATTATCTGTATATATTCTTGGCCAAAAACTGTTATGTTTCATCTCAAGATTCAAATTACTGAAGTAGCAAGCTCAATTACTAATTATTAGTAGTAATTACCATTATACAAACAGGATGCATTGCTCTTGGCAAACAACTGGGAAAGCAAAGTCCCTGCCTAGAAGAACTTACAACTAACAAAATACAAAATGGGTATGATCTGCATACAAAAAAATGGCATATTTATAAATACATGTGTTTGCATGTGTCTAAAATGTGTCCAAATGTGTGCAGTGTTTAACACACTGGGCATTGTTTTAATAGACCAAAATTAATTTTGGTCTAACTGCTTGTACGTATTACCTAGTAATACGATTTTTCTTAATGTGTTTATAGTCATGTTCGTGGCAGGGACAGAGTTTTTTCCAAGGAACGTTGGATGAAGTAGGTATAGAAGTAGAAACAATGATCTTGAATGTGACAGTTCTCCTTGTCGCACCTAAAAAGGCCACACATACATATATGTAAAAAAAATACTGTTTCTCCAAATGCATTTTCACGTGCAGTCAACAGGCCCTTTTGATAAACCGTCTTGTCTTTCAGCCTTTTATCCTACCTTCTACATCTTTGCAGGTATTAGTGTGCACACTGACGTGCACTAGTTCAGTTCTCCAGCACATACAGTGGCACTCATAGTCATTAAATGATGAAGTA